>NC_142624.1:9472500-10097500 GCF_059453375.1 Lepisosteus platostomus
ATTCTGAGCTGATCACGAGGAAGAAAAATCACCCATTTTTCGCGCATAAAAAGTGGTTTTTAACTCTGGTAACCCATTTTTATAGGTTTTAAAGTCGTGCAATGTCTAAGTTAAGCAGGAACACATCATTATATCTCATTTTTTATTTCTTTTTAAAAAAAATTAAAAATCGTTTGCCCAGCCTAATATTAGCACAGTGTGAAGTTAAGATGATTTATACTGTCCACCATTTGCAAAGCCCTGTCTAATTGTCCGAACAGTTAGAGCCAGCAACTTTTCATTTTTAGTGTCCAGACTTCCAGGCCCCCTGCCTTGCATACACATTCTTCAAATAATACATTGTGTGGTCTTTTATCCATTTTTCTGTTGCTGTTGGGTGGGACGTCAGCACCACAGCTAGGAGAAAATTTTATAATATTAGAACTCAAATAAATGATTAATCTCTTCTTGAATATAATCTAAAAAAAGAACCATTAAGATTTACTAAGCTCAAAGCTTAATCAATGTATTAAATTTAGCTTGCATCATAGTAATTCAGCAATAAAGTCTGTCCTAATTAAAGAGTACCCAAAGTTTGAAAGTAAAACATAGAATAAGAGTACCTTTAATTGCTCTATAAAGATTTATGTCTCCCAGGCCCCTCTTTTGTCGTTGATCTTTAGGCATTTTGGCATTAAAAGATAGGCAAGATTTTACATTATAAACTAAAAATAAGAAAGTATGCCAGAGATGGATCCTATTAATCAGATGTAGGCTGTCATATTATGACCTATCTATAACCTAGAATACTAGTAGTGAATATTTTCTACATCACAGAGAGAATATAATATCATATCAGCAGCAAGGACTCACTTGTGTGTACAGAACTCTTCCATTGTGCTCAGCCTCTTGATGTGGAATTGGGAGTCCACCGGTTCTGTACACCTTCCCACATGCCTCAATTCATCTCTGATCTCTATCAGAAGACTCAATACCCGCTTCTGAAACTCTGAAATCATTCACATTTTGTATTAGCATTTGAAAGGAATTAGGTCAAGATTTTCTTACACTATTGTTATATTAGAATTTTTGTAGTGTTGCTTATGTGCTACATGCAATTTATAATCTTAAAAACTTTAAATTCCCACATTTGTAGTTGATTTTGTGTGATCTTCACCTTCACACTATTTTTATGTGCCATTTATTGCTTATTAACATACTATTTTTAATCAAAATAATATAAAGTAAGACCTGTATGTATTCAAATATTATTATTATTATTATTATTATTATTATTATTATTATTATTATTATTATTATTTATACTTACACGTCAAAAGAGGATTGCTGAGATTTTTGCAGATTTCTCCTTTGTTGAAAAACGTGACAGTATTTAACCAAAATGGCAACCAACTAATATCAGCAATGCATTGTGGTATATAACTACAGATGCTGTGTTAGGTATGTTTTCAATTTCAATTATATATGCATTTATTAATGTTGCCGATATTACGGTTGCAATTTAACATTGATAATACATTGCGGCAATGTGCCCCCTGCTATGTGCTGATGTGCAATTTTAACGCATGCAGTTAGTAAGGAAACGTTCACTGTTGTATGTAAGGTATTATAATGACATTATGGAATATAAGGATGGGGACAGGCCTGTTGCCATGGGGGAGAGAGGTCGCCCCCTCAGTTCTGGGCAAAAGGATTTTTGAAAACTTTTGCGTACTTAACTTGTGCCCTAAAAAATAGTTGTAGTTTGTCAATGGTCAAATAACACTAACTTACACTAACAGTCACTCGGACAGCTTGAAGTGCAGGACGGCTATCCATCCAGGAACAGTATCAGTGTCATTATCGAGTGTAACATTATAATCCTGTTTGCTCAGGTGGACCAATTCCTTGCAGTAGTTTATCCTTATACTTAAAAACATTATATAACTAGGACTAGTTGTAGCAGCCTGTGCTTTCTGTTAATTTTAGAACTAGTTTTTCTTATCGATTCAGAACCTTGTTATTGTTAATGTAGCTGCAAAAATGAACGCATATGGTCTTTTGTCGCTCCAGGCAATAATCGTGAGAGAGATTGCGGCAGCTAGTTGCGGCACACACGATATCTAAAAAGCCTCGGCACGGAGTTAGATATGTTTTCGACGTTATATATATGCATTTATTAATATTGTCGAAATTACGGTTGCAATTCAACGTTGATTATACATCACAGCAATGTTTATATACATATAGCCGTTTTTTTCGCTGTGATATATATATATATATGTATATTGGACGAATCACTGCCCACTGGGTTGTTTCTTATGTAGTGAATATATAAAAATAGTCCACTATTATAGCTTGTTTTTTGCTCCATCGTGTATTTGTGTATCTGGATTAATTAAGTGATGGTTTTGTGATTAAGGATTTCTTTGTGGAATTCTTTAAGTTAAACAAAGGAGGGAAGAATGTTTTTTTTACAGTGGCCAGTGACCGGAGAGCAGCATATCCATATGTTGAAACCACACCACAACAGTGAAGACAGGCGGGTTACACCTTCAATTGAGCCAGTCACTGTCTGTTGTTTACTAATGTACACTGTCTAGATGCCAATGTTCTTGTTATGCGAAAAAGAATAAGCTCTTCCTTATTAAACTCAGAGATTCTGACAGATTTTACTCTAGATTTCCAGCATTTAGTTGAAACAGATAAATAAATCATGCAGTTTTATTAAGAGACACTCCAACTCATACCTGTGTTGTACAGTGAAATAGACGTAGGTAATGTCATGGCATTGCAGAAGGTGATAAACTGTACATTATTTACAGGAGCACAGTTTAGTTCAAAGAACGAAATCTGTGAAACCCCCCTGGTTATTGAAACCAAACATTGATGAGACATCACGGTTCTGTATAGATTACAGAAAAGTGAACGTTGAAACTCCACGAGACATCGAATGTACAGATGCAGCCATTCAAAGTGCGCGGTACAGACACGTACCGGAGGTAATTGGCTACGGCGTCGTGCATCGTGACGCGCGATGATGCAAAATAACGCGGTACGTGATTGGTTGACCAACAGGGGCACTCGTGGTCCGTTGGTCTGTCGTAGAAAGACTTACTGTAAACGTCTTTACTGTGCCCGTTGTAAATATTGAATTTTACCACTGAAGGGAAATCTTAGTAGCTGAGCATAAAAAGAATAGGAGCATACTGTAATGCGTGTGAAAGCCATAAACGATATTAATTTTGGAACATAAACATACAGTATATGGCTGGTCTTGGTACTTTAAAGAAAAAAATACACACCAGTATTCCATTTCTCCCTAAACATTGTAAGCTTCGAAGTCTTTAACGTGATACCAGAGTCAACAAGCATACTTTTAGAATTTGATTAAAAGGGAATATAATATGGAATCACGTATCTCAAGAATTTAATAACGGTATGATTACATCCGTGTGCTGCGACAGGGCTGTGTAGGGCTGTTTCGCCTGCCTGTTCATGTGAGCTGTCTTGTAGCCTACTGGTCTAGGTGCGTGACTACCAACTGGCAGGTTGTGTGTTCAAATCCAGCTGGTGCTGGACTTTTCATTTTTATTTATTTATTTTTTAATCGCGTAACATAAACATATTACCGTATGCAAACTGTACTGTATACAGTATGTATATGTATATTTAATGTCTTAACTGTGCCCATTTAATTGAATTTAAAAAAATTATTTAACACGAACATTAAGCTGTTTACATCTTCCGCCTGAGAACAGTCACCCGTTGCTACCCAACGCAGAATGGTGATTGGCTGACACCATCTGACACCCCTCTGATTGGAGAAAAAAGACGTGCTGGTTTGCTATACATACTGTACCAGGAAGAGGATTTCTTTCTATTCAAAACGTGTATTTTAAAAGTTTAAGAAGTAAAAACCTTACAGCGTACACAGATTTCTAAACTGATCAGGATCGTTATCTTTGTCTTATGCATAATAATGTTCACCGCTCTGTCCAGCAAATTAATAATAAACTTTATTTTATATAGCGTTTTAAACGAATAAGTAATTAGATTGCTCATAAACCTAATCACTTGCTTTTTCTTTTTATTTAGACTCAGATTTCAACTATAGATCGTATTATTAATAACCATAATAACAACCAACCAACAAAAACAACCATATAAACATAATACCAACCAAAAACATAGATAACAACCACAATACATTGGTGGTGGTGGAGGGGAGTCCCCATTACCTGTAAAGCGCTTTGAGTGGAGTGTCCAGAAAAGCGCTATATAAGTGTAAGCAATTATTAATTATTATTATTAATACAAAATCAAATATATCAAACCATTTTACTCTCGCAAAGTCCTCCAATTATCATAATCCCGCCCCTTATGCAAAACCAAACCTTCCTCCCATCCCAGTTTATCCTCTTTATCATAAACAAAATCCACCTCAATTTTCAACATAAAGCATTACACAAAATCAATACCTCAACACTCCATACTCAACAACGATAATTCACAAACAGCCAGAACATGTAACTACACATTCCCAAACATACCTAATTTCCATAGCCCCGCCCCTTATGCAAAACCAACATCCCTCCCCTGTTCTCTCTCTCCCCTGGCGTTTGTAATTGTTTTTATTTTCAAATAAATTTTAGCAAAGTCATGTATTTTAAAAATCTTAAGATTTTTATATTTATGTCTTTATTTAGTGGTTTCATTAGTGACAAAGGCTAAACTTTCTTGGAAAAATGTATTTTATGTAAACCATGTTTGCTATTAATTCATTCAGGGCTAAAATATGTTCATTGTCTTCTAATGAAAGAAGGGTTCCTTTCGCTGTAGTCGGGAGCCTAGCCTTTAACTAGTAAGTACTGTACTTACTGGGTTTTTGAGGGGGGGGAGGTGTCTTTCACTGGAAATCTCGCCTCCTACTTTGAAAATACCCATGAAACCGGTTCAATTCGTCACAGCCAGCACTCCTGCAGAGAGGGGGGTTGTACTTGCAGTGTATACAGTACACGTGTTATGCTCTTCGTTAATGTCCAAGCCGGAACATATCATTATATCTCATTTTGTATTTCTTAAAAAAAAAATGTTTTCCCAGCCTAACAGTATTGTTTTTAACCTGTAAAGCGCTTTGAGGAGCCACCTTTAAAGGCGCCATATACAATAAAGTTCATTATTATTACTATTGTAAATTTGCTGGACAGAGAGGTGAACATTATTACACAGAAGACAAAGATAGCGATTTACGTTGCATTGTGTATCGTGCTGCTTTAATACAGTTTTAAATAATTGAAAGTCTAAACAGTATCAGCTTTATTTATTGGTTTTAAATAAAGGTGATTTAAACGCGATTTAAATCAATATAAATGTTTATATTGTAACGCATAGGTGACTATTCATTGTTATTAAAATGACTTAAATTCGATCATGTTGTGATATTTAGAAATATACATTTGTTTGGTGCGAGTGAAGTTTTATTTAATCTCTGAGCCATACTGATTCTTCTGGAAGCCAGTTTCCGCCAGGGAGTAAAAAAAAAAACACACTATGGTATTCTCTCCAATGCAGTGCAGTTAAAAACATACCTCTGATGCTGCTCCTAAATGAATATCGTTTATGACCATCAGAAGCTTTATGCTCCTTTTCTTTTTTCCAGTGGATTGAACAGGGAGAGGCATTTCATGATGTACTTTTCACTGATGAAACAACAGTGGCTCTGGAACAGTTTTCAACCATGTCGTTTTATAAAAAGGGGAGATATGTACACGTTACTGAAGCTAAAAGTTTAGCCTTTGTCACTAATGTAACCACTAAATAAAGACATATAGAAATCCCTACGTTACAGACTGTATATGGCTGGTATTGGTAGTTTAAAGAAAAAATACACACCAGTATTCCACTTTCTCCCTAAACATTTTAAGCATCAGAGTCTTACATGTGGTTATTTATTGCATAATTTAATTTTTAAAGCCACTGAGACATCAGGTACTACTGTTGTATTTATGAAAAAGAAACAAAACAAAAAACATACTAACAACTGTGCCATCCTACTCCTTAGTTAATACATTTTATTATTCATAAACAGTTAACATTGTTAGCAAAATATTTTGAATTATATTTAACCCTATTTTTTCTTTAGTTTTGTATTTAACTTATTATATGATAGTCAGACTTAATGTATATTTGAACAATGAAAATATATTTTTACAAGATTTTACATTAAGCACTTAAAATTAATATGGTTAATAATAGTAAACTGTAACATGCTGTAACAAGATCGGTTAAACTGCGAAGAAAATGCTTTCAGAGAAAATGTTTCAGGTGTGAAGAACATAGATCTCCAATGCAATTTCAACCAAACCTGTTCCCACACACCCTGCCCCCACTACCATTAGAATATACACAAACATTTTAGCGTTTCATTCTGAGCAGAAGACCCTCACACCTGAAGAGTGCTGGCTGTGACGAATTAAACCGGTTTTACAGGTTTCAATCACAGACCATGTGACATGGGACTCAGTAAACTAACAGCGCCACTGGATTTGATAATACCTAACCAAAATCCGCAATATGGAAACAGAACCTGTGTGATTGTTGATAGATGATGTACTCGTAACATTTTTTCAAGACGAACTACAACATTTAAAAAATGACTTGTATGTACTTGATATCTCTAATCAATCCACGGGTCCCAGCACAAAACGAAAGTAAAACGCATACCGTTTCGCGCTTCTTATTAGTTGCTCAAAAGTAATTTGACCGTATGAAATGCATAATATAAACCTAGAAACATATACGTGAGCAGTACTTAAGCACTGTAGTATCGGTGTTAAGACATACCTCTCAAATACTGTAAATCAAGTTAAAAATATCTCAAGACCGATTCTGGTCGTAATGAAACCATGTTTCGTGTATGTTTTCTTTTTCATCTTGAAATAACTCATTTCTAAATACCTTTTTCACTGTTAACATCTTGCAGCAACTTTGCGACAAAATATACACTCTGACAGTTCATCCTGCTACCAACATTAAATAAAACAAATCTTAAGATTTCTATATTTATGTCTTTATTTAGTGGTTTCATTAGTGACAAAGGCTAACCTTTCTTGGAAAAATTTATTTTATGTGTTGCAGAAAAAACTGACTTGCTTTAACAAAATATGTTTACAAATCCTTTTACCTTTTACAAATCGTAGTTAGAAATTATGGAACGCTCTGTTAAAAGCAAGGGAGTTTTTATGTCCGTTGCAGTTCTTTTGCAACATGAATATAATTATATCGTTATTAATTTCTTGAGATACGCGATTCCATATTATATTCCCTTTTAATCAAATTCTAAAAGTATGCTTGTTGACTCCGGTATCACGTTAGTTAAAGACTTCGACGCTTACAATATTTAGGGAGAAATGGAATACTGGTGTGTATTTTTTTCTTTAAAGTACCGAGACCAGCCATATACTGTATGTTTATGTTAAGATTTCCCTTCAGTGGTAAAATTAGATATGAATATTCAATACTTAAACAGGCACAGTTAAGACATTAAATATACATATACATATTGTATACAGTACAGTTTGCATACGGTAATATGTTTATGTTACGCGATTAAAAAATAAATAAAACTGGAAGGTCCAGCACCAGCTGGATTCGAACACACAACCTGCCAGTTGATAGTCACGCACCTAGACCAGTAGGCTACAAGACAGCTCGCATGAGCAGGCAGGCGAAACAGCCCTACATAGCACTGCCGCAGTACACGGATATAATCATACCGTTATTAAATTCTTGAGATACGCGATTCCATATTATATTCCCTTTTAATCAAATTCTAAAAGTATGCTTGTTGACTCCGGTATCACGTTAGTTAAAGACTTCGAAGCTTACAATGTTTAGGGAGAAATGGAATACCGGTGTGTATTTTTCCTTGTGATATTTTAAGCTCTAGTTGAATGATAGGTGTCGCATTTTAAATCATTTTCGTAGTTAGAAATTATGAAACGTCCTGTTAAAAGCAAGGAAGTTTTTATGCCCGTTGAAGTAAAACAAAATCCCTGACAAAGTATGGCTTGGACAGATTCCAAGTGCTTGTACAAATGTGCTAAAGAAATTATACTTTGAGTATACAGCTTGTCCAAAGTCATCCATTATTAATACTATTAGTAATATCTTCAGTAAAGGCTTTGATGCATAAATATTTCTGATAAAGGTAGGTTATGTACTTTTGTCCAACTGAGCAATCTTGCTTTCATAAAATATACCAACATTTTAATGACTGATGATTAACATGCTGTAATACACAGTTCAAAATTAAAGGCTCAAATGCTGTACATGAGAGGTTAAGCTCCCCCTGGCGGTTTTACAAGGCGACGCCGGATAGTTAGTCACGTGACACACGTGAACCGCGTGATACCCCGGTGGGCGTGTCGCGGTATGCCGCGAAATACCTCACCCATTTTGAATGGCTGCATCTGTACTGTTTACCCATAATCAAGGGTGCTCTATTCCCTTTTGTAACAGGTTACAGGGTCCCTGGAAATTAGACACAAGAAGAGTATTATTGGACAATGTTGTGTGGCTCATGCAGACTTTCTCTGTAAACTGATGTTATAGAGGAGACATGTTGTGTATCATCCCTTTGTATACTTGTAAGAACATTACAATGTTAATGAGATACAGAAGATATTATTAATAACTTTTTAAATCTGAAGCTGAAGTTAAATTCATACCTGCATGTCAAGATCACGGTTTCGAAATAAAAAAAAATGCAAACCTTTGTTTGGACGAGAACAACATGATTGTTATGCAAAGAAGTGAAATGTGACAATTTTTTACAATTTCCATCAAGAGAGAAAAAAATCATTTTTATTTATTTGTGGCTGCTGTAGTTGCAACCTTTGCAATTGCTGGATAGTTAACACTTCCAAATTGTTTTGTTAGTCTGTCCGTGGAGGGCTCTTTTTTTCTGATAAGTCAAATTCAACGTATATTTAAACAAAGTCTTGTAAATTAATGTTTTTACAAGATGTGGAAGAAGTGCAACAGATTATTACATTGCAAATTGTAATATAATTGATTACTAATAGTTTGTGCTAACACCTGACTTTCTTATTTAGATGTAAATAAAATATTGAACTAAGTGTGAGATTCAGAAAAATCAATCGAGAATAGTCTGTGGTATTTGTATAGATTAAACTTTTCTAAATGTTTTTTAAAAAAAATAGAAGTTGCAGAACGGTCTTTATGGCTAGTGGGCAGTGCACTATTTTGTCAGCAACCTGCTGATCTGCTGTGGAAAACGACCCAGCTTACACCCGAAGAAGGTTCCTCTGCAAAAAATAAAGTATTTTTGTGTTGATTTAAGTGTCTTTCTTTTAGTTGGATTGCATGAATCGCATGAAACATCTCGGGGTTATTGTTATGATTTCTCTATTATCGAATCTCTCAACTCATTCACTTGTGATTATTTTGGAAACATTTTGACATGTTCCTTTTAACTACATTGATGAAGATACTGTTGCAATAGACAATGAAAATGCTCAGAGTTTGTAATGTAGGGCGCTCTGAACGAGTTAAACTTTAATGCAGGACAAATTTCCCACAAGCTCTACTGTAGGGGCTTTAAAACTATACATCGCGCTGTATGTATGTGGCACATCTTTGTTCAAGTTTTAAAACTAAAGTACGGAAAAACAAGTGTTAAGAAAAAATAGGACATTTTATTGTTGGTTGCCTTATGTTAAATAGCAACAATGACAACAGAGCATGCTACTTAAAATTCATTCCCATCCCCCAGCAGAACTGTCGATTCAACATAACAAACCCAGCGGGGTGTAACACTCCTAGCCTTTGTGAGAAATACAGAGCTGTGTTACATAAAGTGGCTACAAAGGAATATACTGTAGTAGGTAAAAGTTAATTCCAGGCTGAAAAGAAAAGACTCAATGTGTCTCCTCTATAAATCTTCAGTTTACAGACTGTCCAAGGTTATTTATTATTAATAATATTTTCTGTATCGCATTCAAATTGGAAAATTTTTTACAAGTGTAAATCCACCTATTTTCTAACCACTTTATCCGGGACATGTAACAGTTTCACCAATACTATTTGCTAACATCTTTTATGATTTTGACTTCAAAATGCTTCAACTGATGCTTAAAAATGTAACATAATGCGTACTGTGGTAAAAGAGCTATTGAGCACAGAACATCTTTCCGCATGTGAAAAGATTTGTATATGTAGTTTATTCTTATCTGTGTGAAAACAGGAAATACAGAGTAATTTCAGAAATTAAACAGAGGTCTGAAACAACCTGTCTCAAAAATAGACATTTAATAAATTGAAGGTTGTGAAAACAGTGACAAATCATCCTGAACAAAATACAATTTTAAAATACAAGCATTTGAAATTATTAGTTGTTATTAATCAATCACCTAACTTTGAACAAGTTGTGATATTTAGAAATACCAAAAACTTAAATATAGTGTCCATAATATTTACTATTTTAGTTTTTCAAATAAATTGTTGTTTGTCAAAGGAAAATTCATGCCAGGAGCTGGGTTCGAACCCCCACCCTCCAGCATGCGAGTCACACACCAAAGCCATTACACAATGTGCAACTTAACAACTTTAGCTGAAAAGGGCAGGCAAAATGTTTTCATGTAATCACGGGTGAATGTGTCAAATTGATGCAGATGTTTACAAAGAAAGTGGACTACAGTAATACTTTGAGCTGTGTGAAAATAAATAAATCCTTAAATATCATTATTAATTTCTTTAGATACGTGATTTCATATTAAATTCCCTATTAATCAAATTCTAAAAAGAATGCTTTTTGTACTGTGATAACGAACACAAGTATTCATAGAAAAGGTTAAAACATTATAACTTTTTATAAAGTATATACATTTAATATAGTCAGAAGGAGCACGTAAAAACTTTTCCAAAATAACCACATTAAGTAACCGAATGAAATACTTTGATGCTTAAAATGTTTATGAAGAAAGTGGAATACTGTTGTGTATTTTTTAATTTAAACTACCACTACCAGCCAGATGTTCAGAAACATTATGCTCCTCTTATTTTTATGCTCAGCTACCAAAATTTTCATTTAGTTGTAAAATTCCATATTAATATTCAATATTAAGCGTATTTAAGCATTCACAGTAAAGAGATTAAATGAAGCAATCGTTTCACTAACAACCAATGCACCACATGTGTCACCTGTTAGTCATTTTGGCCAGCCAATCACATACTGCAGATAATTCCGCACAGGACGGGGTTTTACCGTGCATTTTGAATGGCTACATCTGTATACAATTACTGCCAGTGACAATGAAACAACTCTTAAAAAAAAACAATGATTAGGGAAATAATGTTGAAATGTTAACAGCATAGGATGCACAAATAGAAACGTGATTTTAATATTAATTTTGAATGTTAAGGTAGCAGGGAGAGTGAGAGTTTTATTTGCATTAAGAATATATTTAGACAAAACTGATGTTTTCCAATGTTTTTTATTTTAAAATGCTTTATTGGACTGTTTTTCATTTACTGGATTTGTCCATAATATTTTTTTTTACAGTTATACTATGTATTCCACTGTTTTTGGTCCTGTTCCACATATACAATGCTTTTTTTATCTGAAAAGTTCACATTTAATATGAATATTCAATAGATGAATCTCACTGTAGTCCCAAAAGAATGTAACTACTGTATATTGAATCCCACAAAATATCTAGAATTTATCTAGTCATTTATCTAGAATTACTAATAATGATTATGTGAAATGCACAAGTATATAGTAATTCTTAATGCAAAAGTAAATCTTAGCATCACTGTGTCAGTGAAAGCAATATTGACATGTTGCTTACTGCAAGACAATTCTAGCATATTAGCAATCTTTTGTTCTCTGTCATTTGATTTTATTTTTTGCAATGCACAAGACAAGGTTTATCAGCACCTTGGGGAGTCACATTATTTTTTTGACACATCAGGAAGTCTGTATAGATCGATTGTTTATTTTATAAAAGAGAACTCCTTTTTTATTATTAATTTTCTTTCTCATGGTACCACATACTCTATATTATTTTGACACCAGTAAAGATTTTCTACTCTTTTAACCATTAAGAAAATAGAATTTTTGAAAAGATTACACCTGCCCTAAATAGACAATAAGAAAACAAAGCATTTATCATAGACTGAAACAATGTGTGGAAAGTATGGAAACACCCATAGCATGAATACAGGGAGAGTAAATTCCATGGCTGTTCTTTGCAGAAATGGCTTGAAGTAATGTCATTTGAAAGTTTTCTTCAAATGCTTTAATGCTCTCTCTTGACTTGAGGCTTGGAGAGAAGTAAATTTTGTACACTCCATTACTATCGATTGAGATTAAAAATTATTTACCTGTATCCTCTAACTTGAACTTGAACTTTATTGTCATACGTAACCGGTACATGTACTGGTACAATGAAATTGTTACTTACAGAAAGTCTCTCTATTTTTAAAACAAGTGTAAAAACACAAAGTGCAGACAGTGCATCAAGACAATATACAAACAATATACAAACAGTAGACAATGTACATGCAAACAAGTAAACAGTTTGAATGTAAACAATGCAGACATGTAAACTGACATGACTGGAGATGTGCAATAAATAAGAAATCAGAATGAAGTAGATGGTGTAGGTGTGGTCCGAGGGGCATGGCTAAATGTGTTCGCCAATTGCACTGCTTGTGGATAGAAGCTATTGAAAAATCTAGTGGTAAGTGTCCGTATGCTTTTGTATCTCTTGCCTGAGGGCAGTGGGGTGAAGAGCTCATACCCGGGGTGGTGATGTCCTCTGTGATGGCCAGAATTCTACCACTGTAGTGGTCCTCATAGAGCTGTTTAATTTCAGTGAGACCACAGCCGATGATCATGGCCACAATAAAAGAAAATTGTCAGAATGTACCCTGGAATTTGTTTCATGCATTTTCTAATTGGGCTTGGGAGAGAGGAGGGGGATTTTGAATTCTTAATTAAACCTGGCTGATAGTTTTGATGATATTACTACCTTTAGTGATATGCATAAATTAACAAAATTGAACAAGACCACATGATAACAAGACCACATGATAACATTAGAAAAGTTGTTATGTGTGTCTTCTTTGTTGGACTAATATAACGCTTTGAGGAAATATAAAATGTGTAGAATTGTGTTAAGTTTTATGATAAGTTATTGGATTTTTTATCCCTTTTAATGGAGAATAACCCATCTTTCTATGCTTGACCTCCTACCTTATTCTGTATTCCTTATTATTGTAAGTGATGAATAATGTTGAAGTTATACAGTGCTAAGAGTTTTTAACCTCCAATGTAATTATGGGAAATAAACTTGATCTTAATTGATACCAGTCATTTCTTAAATAACCAAAATTTATATTTAACAATTTCATGGTTTTTGAGATGCAAAGGTTTATAAGAAAAAAAATTACAAATCAGTGTAGGTAATATAATAAGTAAACTCCTTACTAATATTTATTTTTACATGCAAAAGCACAATTTTAATTAGGTCATTAATCAATTGGGTAACAAGTAAACAAAGACTGAACTTGGCAACTATGTCCTATATAATAGTCAGAAATATTGTGTGTCTGCACCATACACTTTAGTTGAAACACATCATGCCATGATCAGAAGAGATTTCAGAGGACCTCAGAAGTAGTCACTGTTCTTCAGTCTGTAGAGGGTTATAAATGTCAGGTACCAGTAGGTGGCAGATTCAGACCCTGTGGGGGGTTGGAGAGAAGGGTCGAATGAGTGAGAGAGTGTCCCATAACTGAAGTCCAAATCGTTAGGCAGTTCCGTGGTCAGAAGGAGAGCAGAGATCTGTAAACCAGAGTGCAGAGTCTGAAAACCAAGTCCGATTTGTAAGGCAGGTCCGTAGTTGTTGGGAAGGCGAAATCTGTAATCAAAAGTAGCAATACAATCAGGCGACGAGTAAGATTTAGCTTAGGTGAGTAGAACTCAATAGTGAGCATGGAGAGGTATGGTAGAAGAGTTTAAGTAGAGAAAAATGGGAAAAGCGGTTGGATAATAGGTTAATTGTGGTGAACAGAGCAATTGGAATGTTGTGTCAAGTGCGTGGTTACGTGGAGACTCTGACAACCAAACCATTTCTAAAAGAACTGATGCTCTATCCAACCATTATCTGTCAGTTTACAAAGACCTCAGTCATTATACCCAATACTGATACTGTGTTAAATTCCCATTATGTATTTTAGATTTTTTGGACATGCTCCAAAATAATTCTGGAAGGAACCCTCAGAAAACTCTGAGAGTTTTCCAGAGCCCATTCCAGAAATCACTGGGAGCAAGTGAGAACATCCTGGATGGAAAGTCCATTGCAAGGCCAACTTTTACAGAAACCAATTAACATAACAGCATGTCTTTGGACTGTGGGAGGAAACTGGAGTAAACCTACACAAACATGGTGACAACATGCGAACTCCATGCAGATAGCAGCTCAGGAACTGAACACAGGGTCCTAGTGATCCAAAGTATCAATACCAACTACTGCAACACCATGCCACCCACACTAGTCAAGTGATTGACCAAAAAAATAAATTATTATTTTTAATTGTAAATTTGAAACATTAGTTACTGTAGATTGCAGTAGCTACTGAGTCTGAGAAAAACCTTGTGAATCCAATATGTTGGTTTGTATTTTCAAACATAAAATGTAGACATCGAATATAACTAGATCATTCATTGCCTTAATAGAAGATAACGATAACCTGATAATCATTTAACTTTACAAGGCTTTATTGTGCTGGGCCTGGTGGTACCTCCTTAAACAGCAATTATACAACTAGACATTTCTTGTAAATGTTCATCAGTTTTGAGGAATGTTATTCTGTTCTTCCCTACTGACCTGCCATGATACTTAAATAGAGTTAGTTATTAGCTTTGACTTCTCATGTCCAAAATGAATTTTTATTTTTTTCAGCCATTCTGTTGTAAATGTATGCATGACTCAGTTTCGGCTCAGCTTCAGGTGATGAAGAGATGACCTGACATTTTCCTCCAGAATTTCTAAGTTGCCTAAGGTGATGCAATGTGGAGCTCCAAGAGAAAGACATCAGCAAAGGACAACAGTGAGTGGAAGAGCATATTGCAGGATTGTGATAACCATTAATAAAGTCAAGGTTCAAGGCAAAAAACACAACTACTGAAAATCAAAAATGGTCTGCCGAGAACTGCTTTGCACAAACCACTTATCACACCTGGCAAAATACTTTTGTGACTATCACAGAAATATGATATGGTCAGATGTGTGCCACCAACCTAAAGAACACTACAGTCCTGAGTGATTGCCAGGAGAGGTTTCTTTCAGAAAAACAAAGCCTCAATCCACAAAACATACAAAAGTACATACATATGATCAAAAAATAGTTTGATGTGCATGACACTGGTGTGGTCCCAAAGTCACAGCCTTCTCAGTCTTCACATCTGAACCCAGTCAAACATTTATACGATGTTTTAAAATGACACCTGCATTTTTCATGTTCATTAACAAAGAGGTACTGTACACTGCAGGAGGTACTCCTGCAGATCTCTAGCTGATGGTAGACTCTATTCCATAGCACATACTGTAAATACAATGTTTGCCACACAATGTGGATCAACACCCTATTAATTCTCTTAAAATATGTTAACATATCTACAATACATGTATATATACAGTTACAAACCATAAAGTAAATTTTCTGTTAGAAGAATAAATATAAGATGGAAACCAATTACATTATTTTCAGTTAAGGTTAAATTATGTCCAATTAAGGTTTACAATCAGACATATATAACATTGATAATAACCTTTAACTAATAATTTATGCCTTTGAATCAAAGTGTCCTGGTACCCTTACATTTAGAAAAGTAACACCCTTACCAACAGAAAAGTGCAAAGGTAATAGAAAAGTTAGGCTGTATTGTCAGTCAAAAAGTAAGGAAATAATTTCAGTTCAACATGGTTTTAGTTCATGGGATTTTGGTGTTCACACAAGTACTTGGTGCATTTTAACATGATGTTCTGAGTTCATGTTTTTGCTCCAGGCAGCTTTGAAAGTAGTGCAGTCTGATTCAATCAGAATCAGTCTGTGATCCATTGTCAAGCAGAAGATTCATAATCCTAGTCTACTGCTTATTACCCACGACCTTATATTTTCAAGGCTGGAAGCTGATTGCCTTTGATTTAAACTTCATGTTAAACCTTCATGGCTTATTAAACACATTGCTTATTTACGGCTACTACCTTCAATATGTTTCATACATAGCCCTACCAATTATTACACAGTGCCACCCAACACTTGTACAATAATTTCATTTTCAACGCCTTTTATATTCAGACACAGAAGGAAAGTAAATGTCGGCTTCATGTTGCATCAATACTATAATTACAGTAAATGTGGGGAATTATTCATATACTATGCATAGTATGTACTGTACTACTAAAACATGATGTAAATCTAAATCTAAAACTGTAAATGTAAAATGTCAATCATTTCATTAGTCGTCAAAACCAAATGAAAATTTAACATCACAATCACCCATCTAAGCTTTATCTCTACTATTATTACTATACTACTATTCTTCAGATTTTTTATTACAGAAGAATAATTTTAAAATGAATATTAAAGGTACATTTAATAGCTAGATATATTAAATCATGGGCCTGAAGGAGTATGCAACACCAACAGGCTAAAATAACTGAATCTTTCTAGTTTCAAACAAAGAAAACTATGAAAGGACCTGACTTAAGAATTGCAAACCCTCAAAGACACTGACAACATCAACATTATGGACCTTTTCAGATTCAGCAGTAAACCATGAACCAGAGAACACAAATGGAAACTATGTGGAAGTGCACTTTTTTTTGCAAAAAATATTAAGGAACAACTGGGAGTTACCCAACTATGTTGGCAAAGTTCTTGGATTTTCTTGGTTCTCTGGATTTGTTTCCAGAAATGGCTGAATGAAATTTTTAAAATATTAAGCTTTTAGCAACCAAAAGAACTAAAGGAACAAATAGTTTCCTTTCTTATATTTTAGTACTCATCTTCTTCTTCTTTTTCACAGCCTTAGTCCCAGACTGTCCTGGGGTCAGCTGCTTTGGTTGCTCTTCTCCATTTGTCTCTGTCGAGCACATCTTCCTCACTCACTTCACATACCTCCATGTCTTTTCTCACACAATCTATCCATCTCTTTCTAGGCCTGCCTCTTCCTCTGTTACCTTCCACCTCAAATTCCATTACCCTCTTTGTTACTTCCTCAACGTCCCTCCTCATGATATGTCCATACCACCGTAACCTCGCCTCTCGCATCTTCTCAACCACATCCACCACCCTACATCGTCTACGGATTTCTTCATTTCTGATCTTATCCTTCATTGAAATCTGCAGAATCCATCTCAACATCCTCATTTCAGTTCTTCTCATCAAGTTCTCTTCCCTCTTTCCAACTGCCAAGCATTCAGCTCCATATAGTAGTACAGGTCTAATCACAGTCTTGTACATTTTGCACTTTAACTTTCTGGGAATTTTCCTGTCACAGATTATTCCAGTTATCTCTCTCCACTTGTTCCATCCAGCTTTCACTCTTTGTTTTACTGCCTCCAGTGTTTCTCCTCCCTTTACCAGTTTTGATCCAAGGTATTTAAAGTCATCAACTTGTTTCAGTTTTCCTCCATTTGTCTCCTCAACATTGGTCATAGTATCTCCTCTTCTCTCCATTACCATTATTTCAGATTTTTCTGCATTCATTTTCAGTCCACCCTTTTCCAGACTCCTCTGCCATTTGAACACTTTCTCCTGTAGTTCTACTTCTGAGTCTGCCATCAGTGCCACATCATCAGCAAAGATGAGTTCCCAAGGCACTTCTGTTCTTACCTCCTCTGTCAGTGTGTCAATAATGTTTATGAAAAGGAAAGGACTTAGTGCTGATCCTTGGTGTACTCCAACTGTGATTTCAAACTCTTTTGTCTCTCCCTGTTGCGTTATCATCTTCGTAGTTGCATCTCTATAGGTTGCTTGAACTAACTTCACCATGCTTTCTGGTACTCCTTTCTTCCTCAAGCACCAATACACCACCTCTCTGGGTACTCATGTGTCTCCTAAAAACTCAATTATATAACCTTTTCATAATAACTAATCTCACCTTTATATGTATTAATAATACTAATACATATACTGTAGTAGCAGGCTTCATTCCTGGAAGCTACACCCATCCACTGTTTTTTGTATTAAAATCAAATACTTAATAAATGTGATTATTTTATTAATTAGGTATATTTTTAGATGTTCTTTTTTTTCAAATGATAATGAAATGATGCTGTTGAGGCGAGGCAAATATCTTTATTGATGGAATTGTTAAATTAAACTGGTTAATTAGGTGATTAGGCTAATTAAGTAGTTAAATGATTATCAAGTTCAAAGGCCAGAGGCTGTTGCAGCCCTTCATGAATAGAATTCTGATATCCCTATATTATTTCACACTATAATGAAGACTAATATGGGGATTAGATTATGCAGGGTTTTTATTTCAAATCAATAAATCATTTCCTCTTGAGGAACCTCATTGCTATATAATAAAACAATTATTCTAGCTACAACTAATACACATCTAATTGTCAATTTTAAATTTGAAAGTGAATATATTATTATATTTGTTACACATAAATGGGAGCCTACATCCCTATTCATAAAAATGCACCCTAAGCAGGAAAGATGTTTCTAACTGAGGTATCTTTTATTCAGGAAACCCAAGTTCCCTAAAAACACAGAATAGCATGCTCTCTCTAACACAGTTTAAATACTTAGCTCCAGTCAGGTTTGGTTTGGATGATCATGAAGTAGGGGCTCTCGCCTGGCGCAAGCTTCAAGTCCAAACTCCCATAGACTTCTCTCTCCTCTCTCTTCTCCTTCCCTGCGTCTCTTCTTCTTCCATTTCCTTCTCCTCCTTTTCTGTGCTCTTAATCATTAAGTTAATGTCATCTTCCCACAACTTACCTAGGTATACCAAGGTAAATTTTACAATTGTTTCTGGTTGAGGGACCCCCCAGACCTCAGCAAACATCCTCTTGACTTTGAAGTTAGAAGTGTTTACTCCTCCAACTGTCACAAACTTTCTATAAAATCAAAGAGACACTTCTCAGTCACCTAAAGCTGTAACAATATTCATTTTTAAATTAGATTCTATTTGAACCTTAGTATTCTATTACTGTATATACATTAAGATATCATTTTAATGTTTCATGTTTCATGTTTTCTATTTTACTATTTTATTTTCTGGGAAAACAGTATAGCATTAAAGGAGAATACCGGTAATTATATCTATAATTAAATTATAATAATATTAAGATAATGTTGTCTATATAATCAAAAATACTGTTATCTAGTGGTAACACTATATAAAGTGCTTAAAAGTATATAAATGTTCAGTGATGTATATATCTCTTTATTGGTGTATGCATGTACTATATTGCTTAATGATTAGGCACTCCCTTTTACACCAGATTCTGGGTACAGCAAAATATATAAACCATTTAAAATGCAGGGACCCCCTTCCTGAGTAGCTTCACTTTTAAAAGTCACAGTGAAAAAAATCTGTGTGCAGGTTGACCTTTATTATGATTGGTTTGAGCCTGGGTCACTTCACTGCTTGACTGTGACCAAGACCACAAAGGTGTTTGGCAAGATTATCCGACTGCTACCAAGTGTAGGACAAGACTAGTCGGTAAGGTCCTCTGTTCTTAGTGACATTAGTAAGCCCTGCAGCTTCTCAGGTGCTTGCACCAGTGTCGGTGGTGTGTGACATGTCTCTCCTTCAATAACAGCTCAGCCTCTGAATACCAGACTACAGAGTCTGTGAAATTTTAAAATAAAATATTCTTAGAGATGGGCAGAATCAGAGGAGTCTACTTACTTTTCTTTATTGTTTCCACTTACTTTTCTTTATTGTTTCCAGTTTGAGGTCACTGGGATCATAGCTAAGAGCCAAAACGTGAAAAACATATAATTGGCTTTTCCACAGTGGGTGATATAAAAAATAAAAGGAATAAAAGATTCTAAATTCTAATAAGAAAAGACTTAAGAATTTAATTTTTATGTTAATCAAACAAAGAATCAAGAATATTTGAATATATGATTCAATGAAAGTGAGTACAGTATGTCATGACAGCCATCCTTTGACTAGCAGTTGCCCTGGGAAACCATCACAATCTCACAAGGGCTTATGGTTTTCCAGTGCTTGCTACTTTATCTGCATCCCCTTTTCATGACTTTTGTTAATTAGTAATTATAGTATTTATTATATTATTCCTATTTAATGTTGAGGGGATGGGACTTTGTCATTGTTCATTTCTCACTGGGCTTTTCTCAAAAGCAGTCCTGCTTTCACTCTCCACATATCTCTACTGAGCAAGACAGCAGTTCACTCGGCACAGACGTTGCAGCCTTAATCTTGCCCTGCAAACCAGGTTGGTTCCCTTTTCCCGTAGGCTCGCTGTTTGGTTTCTTTTTTTCTGCTGCCTTTCAGGCTTCTCTCTGGGGCTTTTCTCCTGGCCTTTGGGGCCCTTTTCTCTCTTTCACTTTTTGTTTTTCAGGCTGTCTGGGTCACTTATTATATAACAAAGAAAATGATAATATAACAAAAACATTTTCAAACTCGCCACTCGGGTTCTTTTCATACCTGAGACTTTTCTTTGACTGACGGGTTGTGTTTAGCAGCCTCTGTTCACTAGGAATGTAGTTAGTGGGCTTCTCCTGGAACCAACACAATTCCCATTTCTTTTTCTTTACCATTAATGAACAGCCTGGGCTAATTGAGCCCCTTTGGCCAATAATTATTTCATTATCACCTCCATTCACTTTTCACTCTCACCCCTATCAGTCAGGTCTCTTAGGATGTTCTGCCACTCTCTGGTCTCTTGTGCTTGGGTTGTGGCAGCGACATTACAGAGCAGGGACTGAAAACACAGGATTACCAAAATAAACAAAAGGCACATTTCTCTTGATACTCATCTGAAGCTTAAGTTGCAGTGTCGTAAAATAAAACTCTATCATTATTTCATTGTTTAATAGAAACATTGATCAATTTATCAATATATAGATTACAGTGAACACTCAACTTCTCACTTCATGGGAGTTAGTTCTCATGTACATTTAATACAACTAATTAAAGTCTGTTAACAATAGATAGTTATCAAGTGTCAGTTTTACTGAAGAGATAGCTTTGCTGAATTGTATAATTAATTTCTCACAAACCTAATGATTTTAAACATCATTTTCAAATTATGGTATATTTGAAAAATGGGACTCCTGTGAACTTTCTATGAACTAATCAATTGCAGATCAAAAACATTCCGTTTAATTTTCACACATTCAGTTCTCTGAATTTATAATCAGGCATTAGAGGTAGTGAGGTCATTAGCTAAATGAGCTCTTGCTCTGAGTATAGTTGTAATTACATTTTGATTATTTCTGCTGCTACATCCCCAGGCTTTCATTTTTATGATGCTTCATTTGCATCGGTAATGGTGCTAATCTTGTCCTATTTTTTATCTTTAAGGACTGAGTAGAATGGCTATAAAGGATAAGGCTAAAATATCCTATATATATATATCTATATATTATCAGGGAGTTTTTAAGATTGCCTGTATTTGGTAATATGATAATGTCTGTTTATTCATGTGTTGTAGCAGTAACACATCAATACATACTTTGTTCTAAAAAGGCACCTTGGTTGGTAAATTACATTTCAGCTGGCTGGCATTCTAAATGTAATTTCTTATTTATATTGAAACGTCCACTTTTAAAAAGAATATATTTTTTATGACCCTCTTACTCAAACTAAATAAAATAAAGAAAACATGAGAATTATATTGTTGATTAACAGCCAAACTGAATACATAATTTAATTCTCTTTTAATGTCTTACTCTGCTCTGCCAACATGATTAATATCTAAGAGCAGGTAAAATAATTCAGAAACATAAGTTGAACACTGAAAATAAGGAGCACTAGCCATTATCCCCTTTGTAACTTAACCTCTTGGTGAGACCTATCAGTGATTTCAGTTAGAGGGCTACAATCTACAAATGGAAACAGTTCATGCAAACCACATATTGTGGTTACTATGTAAAGCAGTATAAAACAATAGGCAGAACTTAATATTACAGACACCTTATCCATACATAAAGCTTATTTAACTCCCCTCAAAAATGAACTTAGTATCTTCATGACATTGATGGTGAAATCATCAACCGTCCATTTTATACAGGTCTAATTTATTTTTTAACTACTACTAAATGGCACTGTGCTGCTAAGTATGAAATGAGATGTGGCGTGGCTCAGACACATGGGAGCAAAGTTTTATGCCAGAATTTATTGGGCCAATGGAGCAGGAAAATGATCACTGATAAGTGAAATTGAAATAGCTCTGTGTGTTGTAGAACTGCTGTGTCTCAGTTGTTTTCACTAATATTCTTTTTAGACCTTCAAAATAGCTTGTTAGGCTGACTCTCAAAAAATAAATATTTTTTGCCTCGTTTAAGTTTTTAAAATATACATTGGGAGTTTTGTCATTTCAGCTTTTTAACAATGTAAATTGTTAATATCATGCAGCATTACATATTTTTTTGCAATTTATAATGAGAATAAGGGATACAGTATATTTCTTATAAACATTATGTGTTAATTTACCTAAATTTTCTGTGTTTACATAGATTGGAAATAGATTTCAGCTTTTTGGGGGCTGAATGACTTGAAAAGCTGAAATTGCATGTGAGGGGGGAGGGGGGGATAAAATCACTTACGTAAATAAAGTTATAACAGCAAAAGCAGGAGAAATGGTTAGCTCACATAATATTGTGAGAAGATAAAATGTCAGTCATTAATATCAGTATATTAGTTTGTGGATAAATATGTTATTAAGAAAATTGAGATCCCATCCTTTCTCTCATTCTTCTCTTCCCCTCTTGTTTTTCTTAGTCTCCTTCGCTGTGTCTTTTCATATGAACTATACTACCTTCTTAAATGGCATTTTCTCACTGTCTATTATTAAGAACACACAACTGTGATAAAAAAACATACACACATTCATCTGGCCTTGCTTTGCATATAAACAGTTTAGTCATGTGTTGTGTAACTGTCCGCAATGTTTAATGGTCCAGTTGTGGGCAATCAGAACATGTTGAAAAGGACAGCTGGGGAACAGAGTGGGCCAAGGGTGTCTGTCTCTTGTATTGCCCTCTACAATAGTGACACCCGCCATACTTAAATCATCCAGCCAAATACTGTGCTTTCAACAGAGCCAGTACTCCCAAGCAGGAGGAGAATAGATTTGAAAATCAAATTCTTGTCAACTGAGACAACTTATCTATTCTTGTCTGTTTCACCTGGCTACCTGGCTACAGCATATACTACAAAAGAAGAATATGGGCCAACAGTGAAAATACTAATGATATTTATTAGTTTAATAAGTAACAGTAATGGGTAAAGAGCTGCACGAGTAGTGGCATTCATAGTAATCGGATGTTCTTGGGCACAATAGCCAAACAGATTACTCTACAAGCAGAAGGATTGCAGGAGAGTGACAAGCCCACTAGCCGGATGCATGGAATATATAACATCGGACATAACAGAGATCGCAGCCTGCCATAACAAAGCAACAGATATATTTACAAGGTTGCAGAAAATAACACAACTCACAGTCAAACAGAGAAGCATTCCCCAGGAGCCTGCACATCCCATTGAGAACCCCAAGCATCCACTCACCCAGAACAGACTGGAAAACAAGAATCTATGTCTCTTTGCTTCTGACTCAGATAGATCACCAACTGAGCTAGACAGAGCCTCTACAGTAGCCTCTACATGCGGCAGCTCTTGCCAGATCAACATGCACAACCAGTTCAGAGCTGGAGAGATTCACAGACTTCATGAGTTTAGTCACCAGTAGCTACAGATGCAGCCATTCAAAGTGCGCGGTAAAGACACCGCAGTACAGATACCGCAGGTAAGATGACACGCGATACCGCGGTACGTGATTGGTTGACCGACAGGGGCACTCGTGGTCCGTTGGTCTGTCGTAGAAAGACTTACTCTACTGTAAACGTCTTTACTGTGCCCGTTGTAAATATTGAATTTTACCACTGAAGGGAAATCTTAGTAGCTGAGCATAAAAAGAATAGGAGCATACTGTAACGCGTGTGAAGGCCATAAACGATATTAATTTTGGAACGTAAACATACAGTATATGGCTGGTCTTGGTACTTTAAAGAAAAAAATACGCACCAGTATTCCATTTCTCCCTAAACATTTTAAGCTTCGAAGTCTTTAACTAACGTGATACCGGAGTCAACCAGCATACTTTTAGAATTTGATTAAAAGGGAATATAATATGGAATCGCGTATCTAAAGAATTTAATAACGGTATGATTATATCCGTGTACTGCGGCAGGGCTGTGTAAGGCTGTTTCGCCTGCCTGATCATGCGAGCTGTCTTGTAGCCTACTGGTCTAGGTGCGTGACTACCAGCTGGCAGGTTGTGTGTTCGAATCCAGCTGGTGCTGGACTTTTCATTTTTATTTATTTATTTTTTAATCGCGTAACATAAACATATTACCATATGCAAACTGTACTGTATACAGTATGTATATGTATATTTAATGTCTTAACTGTGCCCGTTTAATTGAATTTAAAAAAAATATTTAACACGAACATTAAGCTGTTTACATGTTCCGCCTGAGAACAGTCACCCGTTGCTACCCAACGCAGAATGGTGATTGGCTGACACCATCTGACACCCCTCTGATTGGAGAAAAAAGACGTGCTGGTGTGCTATACCAGGAAGAGGATTTCTTTCAATTCTAAACGTGTATTTTAAAAGTTTAAGAAGTAAAAACCTTACAGCGTACACAGATTTCTAAACTGATCAGGATCGTTATCTTTGTCTCATGCATAATAATGTTCACCGCTCTGTCCAGCAAATTAATAATAAACTTTATTTTATATAGCTTTTTAAACGAATAAGTAATTAGATTGCTCATAAACCTAATCACTTGCTTTTTCTTTTTATTTATGCTCAGATTTCAACTATAGATCGTATTATTAATAACCATAATAACAACCAACCAACAAAAACAACCATATAAACATAATGGTGGTGCTGGACCTTCCAGTTTTATTTATTTATTTTTTAATCGCGTAACATAAACATATTACCGTATGCAAACTGTACTGTATACAATATGTATATGTATATTTAATGTCTTAACTGTGCCCGTTTAAGTATTGAATATTCATATCTAATTTTACCACTGAAGGGAAATCTTAACATAAACATACAGTATATGGCTGGTCTCGGTACTTTAAAGAAAAAAATACGCACCAGTATTTCATTTCTCCCTAAACATTGTAAGCTTCGAATGAAACCACTAAATAAAGACATAAATATAGAAATCTTAAGATTTGTTTTATTTAATGTTGGTAGCAGGATGAACTGTCAGAGTGTATATTTTGTCGCAAAGTTGCTACAAGATGTTAACAGTGAAAAAGGTATTTAGAAATGAGTTATTTCAAGATGAAAAAGAAAACATACACGAAACATGGTTTCATTACGACCAGAATCGGTCTTGAGATATTTTTAACTTGATTTACAGTATTTGAGAGGTATGTCTTAACACCGATACTACAGTGCTTAAGTACTGCTCACGTATATGTGTCTAGGTTTATATTATGCATTTCATACGGTCAAATTACTTTTGAACAACTAATAAGAAGCGCCAAACGGTATGCGTTTTAGTTTCGTTTTGTGCTGGAACCCGTGGATTGATTAGAGATATCAAGTACATACAAGTCATTTTTTAAATGTTGTAGTTCGTCTTGAAAAAATGTTACGAGTACATCATCTATCAACAATTACACAGGTTCTGTTTCCATATTGCGGATTTTGGTTAGGTACAGTATTATCAAATCCAGTGGCGCTGTGTGTTACTTTACTGAGTCCCAATCTGTGATTGAAACCTGTAAAACCGGTTTAATTCGTCACAGCCAGCACTCTTCAGGTGTGAGGGTCTTCTGCTCAGAATGAAACGCTAAAATGTTTGTGTATATTCTAATGGTAGTGGGGGCAGGGTGTGTGGGAACAGGTTTGTTCTTCACACCTGAAACATTTTCTCTGAAAGGATTTTCTTCGAAGTTTAACCGATCTTGTTACAGCATGTTACAGTTTACTATTATTAACCATATTAATTTTAAGTGCTTAATGTAAAATCTTGTAAAAATATATTTTCATTGTTTAAATATACATTAATATACATTAAGTCTGACTATCATATAATAAGTTAAATACAAAACTAAAGAAAAAATAGGGTTAAATATAATTCAAAATATTTTGCTAACAATGTTAACTGTTTATGAATAATAAAATGTATTAACTAAGGAGTAGGATGGCACAGCTGTTAGTATGTTTTTTGTTTTGTTTCTTTTTCATAAATACAACAGTAGTACCTGATGTCTCAGTGGCTTTCAAAATTAAATTATGCATGCAAACCTGTGAACTAGAAAGATAACTAAGATTTTAATACTAATTAAATGACCGCGGGCACTTCCCACCCCCCTACATTCTCAGAGTAGAACAGACTAACCTTCTAATGAAAGACGGTCCACCCCCCACGGACAGGAAAAGTGCCCACAGGCACTTAAACTTAATATGGTCAGTAACGGTAAACAGTAACATGGTAAGAAGGAGCACGTACAAACGTTTTCGAAATAACCACATGTAAGACTCTGATCCTAAAAATGTTTAGGGAGAAAGTGGAATACTGGTGTGCTTCCAGAAGAATCAGTATGGCTCAGAGATTAAATAAAACTTCACAGACATTAACGAAGAGCATAACGCGTGTACTGTATACACTGCAAGTACAACCCAACTCTCTGCAGGAGTGCTGGCTGTGACGAATTGAACCGGTTTCACGGGTATTTTCAAAGTAGGAGGCGAGATTTCCAGCGAAAGACACCCCCCCTCAAAAACCCAGTAAATACAGTACTTACTAGTTAAAGGCTAGGCTCCCGACTACGGCGAAAGGAACCCTTCTTTCATTAGAAGACAATGAACATATTTTAGCCCTGAATGAATTAATAGCAAACATGGTTTACATAAAAGACATTTTTCCAAGAAAGTTTAGCCTTTGTCACTAATGAAACCACTAAATAAAGACATAAATAGAAAAATCTTAAGATTTGTAAAATACATGACTTTGCTAAAATTTATTTGAAAATAAAAACAATTACAACCGCCAGGGGAGAGAGAGAACAGGGGAGGGATGTTGGTTTTGCATAAGGGGCGGGGCTATGGAAAGTAGGTATGTTTGGGAATGTGTAGTTACATGTTCTGGCTGTTTGTGAATTATCGTTGTTGAGTATGGAGTGTTGAGGTATTGATTTTGTGTAATGCTTTATGTTGAAAATTGAGGTGGATTTTGTTTATGATAAACAGGATAAACTGGGATGGGAGGAAGGTTTGGTTTTGCATAAGGGGCGGGATTATGATAATTGGAGGGCTTTGCGAGTGTAAAATGGTTTGATTATTTGATTTTGTATTGTGGTTGTTATCTATGTTTTTGGTTGGTATTATGTTTATATGGTTGTTTTTGTTGGTTGGTTGTTATTATGGTTATTAATAATACGATCTATAGTTGAAATCTGAGCATAAATAAAAAGAAAAAGCAAGTGATTAGGTTTATGAGCAATCTAATTACTTATTCGTTTAAAACGCTATATAAAATAAAGTTTATTATTAATTTGCTGGACAGAGCGGTGAACATTATTATGCATAAGACAAAGATAACGATCCTGATCAGTTTAGAAATCTGTGTACGCTGTAAGGTTTTTACTTCTTAAACTTTTAAAATACACGTTTTGAATAGAAAGAATTCCTCTTCCTGGTAGTGTGTATAGCACGCCAGCATGTCTTTTTTCTCCAATCAGAGGGGTGTCAGATGGTGTCAGCCAATCACCATTCTGCGTTGGGTAGCAACGGGTGACTGTTCTCAGGCGGAACATGTAAACAGCTTAATGTTCGTGTTAAATAATTTTTTTTAATTCAATTAAACGGGCACAGTTAAGACATCAAATATACATATACATACTGTATACAGTACAGTTTGCATACGCTAATATGTTTATGTTACGCGATTCAAAAATAAATAAATAAAAATGAAAAGTCCAACACCAGCTGGATTCGAACACACAACCTGCCAGCTGGTAGTCACGCACCTAGACCAGTAGGCTACAAGACAGCTCGCATGATCAGGTAGGCGAAACAGCCTTACACAGTCCTGCCGCAGTACACGGATATAATCATACCGTTATTAAATTCTTTAGATACGCGATTCCATATTATATTCCCTTTTAATCAAATTCTAAAAGTATGCTGGTTGACTCCGGTATCACGTTAGTTAAAGACTTCGAAGCTTACAATGTTTAGGGAGAAATGGAATACCGGTGTGTATTTTTCCTTGTGATATTTTAAGCTCTAGTTGAATGATAGGTGTCGCATTTTAAATCATTTTCGTAGCTAGAAATTATGAAACGCCCTGTTAAAAGCAAGGAAGTTTTTATGCCCCGTTGAAGTAAAACAAAATGCCTGACAAAGTATGGCTTGGACAGATTCCAAGTGCTTGTACAAATGTGCTAAAGAAATTATACTTTGAGTATACAGCTTGTCCAAAGTCATCCATTATCAATACTATTAGTAATATCTTCAGTAAAGGCTTTGATGCATAAATATTTCTGATGAAGGTAGGTTGTGTACTTTTGTCCAACTGAGCAATCTTGCTTTCATAATATATACCAACATTTTAATGACTGATGATTAACATGCTGTAATACACAGTTCAAAATTAAAGGCTCAAATGCTGTACATGAGAGGTTAAGCTCCCCCTGGCGGTTTTACAAGGCGACGCCGGATAGTTAGTCACGTGACACAGGTGACACACGTGATACCGCGTGATACTGCGTGATAGTTTGACACGCCCACCGCGGTATGCCGCGAAATACCTCACCCATTTTGAATGGCTGCATCTGTAAGGCAACCAAAAGGTCTGCAAATGAAACCCAGAGTAACATCAACAATAATCATTCTAATACCAAAAAGTCAGTACTAAGTTAACAATGTTTTTAATGCTGCTAATATTCTGCACTAGTTTAGCTTTCTTACAGATAAAGACAATTATTGTAAAAGTTCAAACTTCCAAAATAAGATTCCTCTCAATCAATGTGTGGAATATTAGGACTCCTCAGCCCTGAAGAGTGCAGACCATGAGATTAATATACATATAAGAATATTGTAAATATGGTATTACTGCAAAACACATGGTGTCACACAAATGGCAATCACTGTTTCCCGGGCTACAGGGAGTTTATTGTGGCCTAAGTTAAAAATCCAACAGTCACGTGTGGCAGGAACCCTGTGGGGATCATTGTGGTGCAGAGCATCTCTGTAGTAAATGAAAGTTTAGTGTGTGCAGCCTATTTTCCCTTTACAGAATGTCCTTTCTACAGCAAATATTTTTAGCACAATTTCCACATGAAGATTCTAGAACCAGGGAAATGTGCATCTCTCTCTCAACACGCAAACACGTACAGTGGCAGACTTCACCAGCACACACGGAAACCCTTACATGTTTAGATAATCCCTTCTTTACCATGCAGGTACAGTCATAGTACCAATGTCAATAAGACCAGGTGTGAGCTTTTATAGATCTGACAAAGGTTGGGCCTATACTTTGTCAACAGCAGGATTAGGATGATTTACATACAGCTCAGCTTTACTTGGTCAGTAGTGTGGTAGACTATGATGTTAATGACCTGGATCCCTCCTCAATTAGTGCAATCACTATTAGGCTAGAAATTCCACTCCCCAACCACAACCATATTACAATTTACATAAAAAGATTGCATTAGCCTGAAGTTATACAGCACACAACCTACCAAGGTTGAATTATCTACATTGAATTATCAGCAAAACATTTGATATCACTGAACAATAATAATAATTATTGAACAATAATATTGAACTCTAGGCTTTCAGACTATGTGCCTGTGCTGAAGATGGAGTCAGCAATGAGATGCTTAGGTACAATCTTGAGAGCTGGCTGTTTCACTGAGGTTAAGGATCAGGCACTATTCACCTCCATTAATACAAGTTGAGCTAAACTCAGCCCCAATAAATATTTGAGAATTTGTGTGAGCAGAAACCTGGGGAAAATGTTTTACAATATTATGAATCCCTGAGTACTGGCCTTCCTTTCCTAGCACAGTGTCTTGAGTAAAGGTCAGATTGGCTTTCTACCAAACTACTGGTCATCCAATCAAGCTTCAACGCATTTCAAATTAAATTTAAAAATCCTTTATTCATTCCCAAGTGGCAATTTAAGCAGCAAGAGATGCAATGTACAACACATTTCAAATAAAACAACAACTAAGAAAATATAGATATATAAATCAGCAAATGGAACATGAAAGTAACTGTGCAATATTTAAGAAGTTATTACATGCACATTTGCAGAGGGGTCTCAATCTAATAGCGATTATAGTGATAAACCTACTTTACATTCATTATTTGCAAGCCTCTGCAACAAAGCTAAATTTTCTTTAATTTGTCTTGCACTGCGAACATTGAAAAGTTCTTCCTGAATGCAAAAGTTCAAAAGACCCTTGAAGGCTATGAGATGGGTGAAACTTGCATTTTGTGTGACAGGATGAATGGTATGCAGGAAACGTTGACGGAGAAGGGTGCAGTTTTCTCTGGATGGGGAACAACACAGTGACAAGTAGGAGCTTGAGTGTGTCACGAGACCTAAACGTGGAATAGGAGGATCCTTATGCGTGACCGGAATCCCACAGGATGCAGAGTAGAATTAGGAATTAGGTCTATAGGACAATCAGATGGGCGATGAGGCGGGAGGGATAGAGCCTTCTGTTTACTGAAGGCTAGGTGTAGATCCGAGTACTGGGAAGGAATATTGGGGAGGTTATCTTGAGATATACAGGAGACGGAAACTTTCTGAGGAAGCTGACAACAATGCGAAAGGCAATGGGAACCCCAGGGTGTGAGTTCCCTTTGTGACCAGGAGATGTGTGGGTTGTGAATCTGTAACCAAGGGAAACCAAGAACCAATGGATGAGAAGGGGATTGGATGAGAAAGAACTGAATGACTTCCTGGTGGGTGGCGCCGATGTGAAGAGTGAGGGGAGGGGTCTGCCACTTCACCAGACCAGGGGAGAGGGGGGAGCCATCAAGAGTGAGGAGACGAATGGGCGGGGTGACTGGCAACCGGGGAATATTCCAGGACGAAGCGAGTCCAGAGTCTAGGAAGTTCTCTTCGGAGCCCGAATCAACAAAAGCAGAGAGAGAGGTCTGTCCAGTAGTCCATGACAGGGTGGCTGGGAGAAAGAGTCCAGATCTGGGAGAGGAAGAAGAGACACTGGCCATAACAGCGGGTGGATAGGAGTGAGGAGGGCGACCGGGGCAGGCGGCTCGGAGGTGATCAGGGGAACCGCAGTAAAGGCATCACCCCTCACGAAGTCGGTAATCTCTCTCCTCAGAGGTCAGTCTATGGAAGGAAGGCAGTTGGGAGGGTGTGGGAGGGGTTCGATTGTCCGACCTTCGCTGTTGAAGCCTGACCTCTAGTTCAAAAACTCGAGAAATGAAGGATTCAAGTGAAAGGAAGTCCAGGGGCAGGTGCACCACGTGATCCTTGAGTTCATCAGATAATCCGAGGCGGAAGTAGTTAATCATGGCATTGTGATCCCAAGCGAGTTGAGCAGCCAGAAAACGGAATTCGGAAGAGTAGTCCTGAAAAGAGCGAGATCCTTGAGTAAGGGAAGTGAGGCGTGCAACAATGAGGTGGCGAGAGTGCAACTCCCCAAAGGCAGATTGTAGAGCTGTCTGAAAAAGGTGGAAGTTGGCAGTCTCAGGAGCGTTTCGAGAGAGGAGATGTGCAGCCCACTCCAGAGCTCGTCCAGAGGCAAGATACCATAAAAGCAATTCTTTCTCTATCGGTGGGGAAGCAGTCTGTGCGGATGTGGAAAGCCATCTGACATTGAATTAGAAAGCCCCGACAGCTGGAGGAGTCGGCATCAAATTTTACCGGGAGAGGAGGGGGTAGAAGATTAATTTGTGTTTGAAGCGGGGGTGCAGGGGCAGGAGCTGCACGTGGGGGAGGCGGTGGAAGTGCAAAATGGTCAGCTAGTTGCTGGACTGCCGTAGTTAGCAGGTCCAGGTTCCGGGAGTGTTCGAGGAGAATAGAAAGTTGACTCTGGTCCGCTTGATCCATTTTAATATGGCTCACTATTCTGTCACGAGACCTAAACGTGGAATAGGAGGATCCTTATGCGTGACCGGAATCCCACAGGATGCAGAGTAGCAAAGGGACAATCCAAAAGACAAAATCCAAAGGCTGGGTCGATAAGGGAGGCAGAGGGTCCAGTAACGAGAGATATCAAAAACAATCCAAAAGTCAAAATCCAGAAGGCGAGGTCAAGAGGCAGAGGCAGAGGCAGAGGCAGAAGATTCATAACGGGAGATCAGTCAAAAGGTTTGGACAGGCGCACTGGAGAATACTACAAAAGGCTTCTCAATAGTGAGCGTGGGAAGGTGTGCGAATGGGGTTTAAATACTGAAAGGAAAGGGGTGTGATTGGATGATTAGTTAGGGAGTGAGAATTTGAGGAATCTGATACATGTGAGAATGTGATGGGTTCAATCAGGGATGAGATTGTGAAGCAGAGGTTCCGGGAATGTAACGTTGTTTGCGAGGGAGAGTGTGGAATGTGACAGGGACAGAACGGCGTTTCCAAGTTAGAGTGTGGGGCGTGACAGAGTGTTTCTCACTGAAAAGGGCAATAACACAAAAGTGCAGAGCGATTATAAAGTACATTCCCTGATGACTGCAACAGGTCAGATTGCAACAGGTCTTCTCTTTTTGTGTTATTGTACCTGAATATTTCGAAAATAAGAGGAAGTAAAAATGTATGAGAAGTGAAGGGAAGGGTGTCTGGTGGGAGGTGAACTAGAAGTATGCAAAAGTCCAGACATGCGTAACGACCAGAATAGTTTGAAGAACAGCTCAAGTTTCAGGTTTCTGCTGCTAATAATGTTAGAAGTAACTAGTTTCAATCCAACTCTCACTTAAATTCTATAGTGCCTATGGGAATGGATACCTGTACTTGTTACCAGGCCAAAGTACTACGGATCCACCCAAAGGAGATCACCAATATGGGTCACATAACTGCTGTAAGTGAAGGAATCGAAAGTTGTGTTTGGCAGGGCCAGTGGGGAAGAAACAATGTCATTTAAATATTCAAATATAAATAAATGACTAAACTGAATTTTACTTTGTACTTAAGTCTAAAAATCAAGCATATGTAATTCTCAGTTAAATCAAAAGCCTGAGATTACTGTGTCCTGAATGGAAGGTTAAGGAGCTTTATATTCATAAAAGGCAGCTTTCAAGTTTAAAAGGCACAAATAGAGGATTATCAGCTTTATTTTACTTAAGGTTATTTAGGAATAGTGACATGATTGTCAGTAAAAAGTAAAACCATTATATTTTCTAGCATGGTCCCTGTTTCCCTGATAGATAAAACAGTAGAGTCCCAAGGTGCCTCATAAAAGCATATAATTCTATGTGTGTCCTGTGTTGCTGTTACTGGAAAAATATATATAATTGAACTGCTAATCAGCCTTCAGTGTGTTTATTCTGGACTCCCACATCACAAGAAAAATTTGTTTAATTAAATATGAATATTGTTTGTTTTGTACACCTTTAAAAATTATACTAGGAAATGTTATGCATTTATAAAATAAATGAGATAATTCTAATGATCAGCCATAATTTGAAGGATTAAGCAAAAAAGTAAGTTAAAGCACTTTTTAATAAATGAGATATTTATACTCAAATATACATTTCTCATTCAATAACATGGGTCAACATCACTGTAGAGAGCTAACCTTTAGTATTAAAAAAAATAAAGGACTGACCCCAAGATGGATCAAGATGGATAATACTAAAAATACTACAGCAAAGAGGTCACTTGATTTTTGGAAGTTCCAAATAGCACAATGATCCACTGGCATCCCTGAAGTCTGTTTAGTCCATAATCTTCCAAATACAATCACTAAGCAATTATGAGAATTATACCATCCTATTTCTTTCTGATGTCCTGTAAAAACTAAACCTATTTTTATGAGGCTTTTACTCAAAAGATTTCCAAACACACAAAGCATTTGTGAAGTACTATAGTATTTCTAAAGGTTACTGGTACAACATCAATCATTAAAGCTTAACAATAAAGTTTAGATTGCTGACTATGGACTAACTACATTAACTAACTGCAATGCAACAGTATACATTTTACAAGTAAGAATATCTGGTTGAATTCTTGCATTTGTAGCCAATTTAATGCGAGAGATTTTAAGTTTTAAAAGAAGAAAACTACGAATATGAAAACAGCCATAACAACAAAAATAAGTTATACTGCAATTTTCCTTAGATACGCGATTAAAAAAAAATTTTTTTTTGAATCCCCGGCGGAACACATTCCATAAGAATCAGCGCTTTTATACAGTATATCACCTTTAAACACATATATTTAAACACGCGTTTACGATTTAAATCAAAACGCGATTCAAATCAATATAAGTGTTTATTTTGTAACGCATAGGTGACTATTCATTGTTATTAAAAAGACTTGAATTCGATCATGTTGTGATATTTAGAAATATAAATTTGTTTGGTGCGAGTGAGGTTTTATTTAATCTCTGACCAAGGGAAACGTTTCATTTTTTCAAAGAAATGTTTGTTAAAAAATGAAGTCATAGTTCCATGGGATTCGATCACAGACTGTGTAACATGGGAGTCAGGAACCTAACCCACAGCGCCACCGGCATGGTCGCATGCTGAGTGCTGAAAGAGCACTACAGAAACATTATCGACAGACAATGTACAGATTTGATAAAGCTATAAAATAATGTTATTAGGCACAGAACAAGTTTACAGCACAGTACAATAATAAATGCTGACCATGACTTTAGAAGCATAAATTACCTTACACTCAATTTAAACACAAGCTGTCTTAAGCCCTCTAAGCTGGTTCATACAGAAATGTAGAGAACCAGGCTCAGAACACACAGCTTCATTAGCGAATACATATGCAGGACAACTGGACAAGATGTTTTACAGTGGATGGATTTTTAGAAACATCCCATCAGTGACATCACTGAAGTCAACTCCTAGGTAACTGTCGTGTGGATAGTTTCACAAGAATCAGACAAAGGTTTAAGCATCGCTTGTTCTAGATAAAACTGCAAAAAAAAAAACAACAACCCATAATGTACTTCTTTGCGGCTCTGTTTGCCCAAGTCATATATTCACAACGTGAAATTAGAAAATAATATTATGTAACCAAAATCCGCAATATGGAAACAGACCTGTGTTATTGTTGACAGATGATGTACTCGTAACATTTTTACAAGACGAACTACAACATTTTAAAAATGACTTCTATGTACTTGATATCTCTAATCAATCCACTGCACTGCATTAAAACAAAACGAAAACTAGAATGCCCTGGGCATACCGTTTCGCGCTTCTTATCAGTTGCTCAAAAGTAATTTGACCGTATGAAATGCATAATATAAACCTAGAAACATATACGTGAGCAGTATTTACGTAGTATCGGTGTCAAGACATACCTCTCAAATACTGTAAATCAAGTTAAAAATATCTCAAGACCGATTCTGGTCATAATGAAACCATGTTTTGTGTATGTTTTCTTTAAAGTACCGAGACCAGCCATATACTGTATGTTTATGTTCCAAAATTAATATCATTTATGGCCTTCACACGCGTTGCAGTATGCTCCTATTCTTTTTATGCTCAGGCACTAAGATTTCCCTTCAGTGGTAAAATTCCATATAAATATTCAATACTTAAATGGGCACAGTTAAGACATTAAATATACATATACATACTGTATACAGTACAGTTTGCATACGGTAATATGTTTATGTTCCTAAATCAATCTCTTTTATGAGCATGTGAAAGACATGGTGAATCGATTCTCAGAAATTACTGTACTTTGCATGATTGGAAACAAATGCGTGATTGCGAAATGCTGTGGTGTTACTTTTACAAAGACGGTCAATGAAAAAAAGAATGTGGACCAGGGCAATACTTTGAGTTTACACTTACAGCTTGTCCAAGGTCATTCATTATTAATACTATTAGTAATATTTTCGTTAAAGACTTTGATGGCGACAGCTCAAACATGAGAGGTTGAGCTTTATTAGCTCCACCTTGCGGAAATTCCGGATACTATTATTTTGCTAGCGGTATTTACCGGTAACTCGCGGTATTTACCGGTAACTCGTTGTAGACTACGTACAGCGGACCGGAAAATAATGCGGTATCGCCCGCGCATTTTGAATGGCTGCATCTGTATGGATAGAATGAGCAAAAAGTATCAGGAATGGGCAGATGTGAATATAGCTATTTACGATCCAAATGACTCTATAAATATAGTTTCTGTGCTGAGTGGTATGTTGCAGGAATATCAGCAGACTATGCTGAATGGCAGTAACCTGGGGACTACAGAAAGGGAAGTGCGAAAGTGGCTGGAACATTTGTATGCACTGTGGCAGGTAGCTGGGGGTCCTCCGGGGAGCAAGGGAACAAGGCCAAAGATAGCCACTCTTAAAGCACAGATGGAGTGTTATGGTAGCGGCGGGACAAGCCACGTGAAACACAACTGTTCGAAACTCAATAATAGTCATTCCCGACCAAAGTGTCATAATTGTGGCAGACCCAGACATGAGCAAAAAGATTGCTTGGCAACAGGGGGAGGAAAGGAAGGTCACAGACCGGTGCGTGGACAAACCAATGAAATGATCTGACTCGAGAAGAGCAGAACGTTCTAAAAGAGCTGGCTAAATTCTCACCAGGGGTTTAGGAAGAATTGGTCTCCAGGGTTTGGGGAATGGAGGAGGGATGCCCGTGTTTACGTGTACCATTAGGAGGCAGACAGTGCGTTTGTTTGGTAGACAGGTGGCTCAGCTTTGATAACTGACATGTTATTTCCCCTAACTGATGAAAAAATTGACAGTAAGAGGAGTAGGTGGAGCGATTCAAAATGGGTGAGGTATTTCGCGGCATACCCCGGTGGGCGTGTCGCGGTATAACGCGGTATCACGCGGTGTCACGTATCATTTGACGGTTTGCCGGAAACTATCCGGCGTCGCCTTGTAAAACCGCCAGGGGGAGCTTAACCTCTCATGTACAGCATTTGAGCCTTTAATTTTGAACTGTGTATTACAGCATGTTAATCATCAGTCATTAAAATGTTGGTATATTTTATGAAAGCAAGATTGCTCAGTTGGACAAAAGTACACAACCTACCTTTATCAGAAATATTTATGCATCAAAGCCTTTACTGAAGATATTACTAATAGTATTAATAATGGATGACTTTGGACAAGCTGTATACTCAAAGTATAATTTCTTTAGCACATTTGTACAAGCACTTGGAATCTGTCCAAGCCATACTTTGTCAGGCATTTTGTTTTACTTCAACGGGCATAAAAACTTCCTTGCTTTTAACAGGGCGTTTCATAATTTCTAACTACGAAAATGATTTAAAATGCGACACCTATCATTCAACTAGAGCTTAAAATATCACAAGGATCCTCAAGAGCACAGCAAAGAGTGTATTAAAAGACACTTTTATTTATCAACGCTTTCTTTTCCGTATACCAGATTTTATGGAACCACTTCAGAGGGGTGTCAGCCAGTCAGATTCCAGGAATCGGCACTTTAAAGGAAAAATACACACCGGTATTCCATTTCTCCCTAAACATTGTAAGCTTCGAAGTCTTTAACTAACGTGATACCGGAGTCAACAAGCATACTTTTAGAATTTGATTAAAAGGGAATATAATATGGAATCGCGTATCTAAAGAATTTAATAACGGTATGATTATATCCGTGTACTGCGACAGGGCTGTGTAGGGCTGTTTCGCCTGCCTGATCATGCGAGCTGTCTTGTAGCCTACTGGTCTAGGTACGTGACTACCAACTGGCAGGTTGTGTGTTTGAATCCAGCTGGTGCTGGACTTTTATTTTAACAAACATTTCTTCGAAAAAATAGGTAAGCGATATTATGGACAATCGATTGACTTTTATATTTCAAAATATCGCAACATGATCGATATTTGCGATATTTTGAACATATCTTCCCTTCTGACAGCGGTTCCTGCTTCTATTGTGTGTGTGTGTGCAACAGTAAATTTTTATAGAGAAATGGAGGCTGGACAGTATGCGTTACAATACAAACATTTATATTGATTTAAATCGTGTTCTGATTTAAATCGCAAACGCGTGTTTAATTATGTGTTTTTTAATCATAATCAGGCTAATGCATTTCTACATTTTCTGTATGAACCAGCTTAGAGGTTCATACAGAAAGACAGCTTGTGTTTAAATTGAGTGTAAGGTAATTTATGCTTCTAAAGTCATGATCAGTATTATTGTACTGTGCTGTACTGTGTCACATTATTTTATAGCGTTTTTATTGCGTTAATAAATCCGGTGGCGCTGTGTTAGTTTCCTGACTCACCTTATTTAAACTGCGACACTGATCATTCATCTCTAAATAAACTTTATTTTATATAGCGTTTTAAGCCAATAGGTAATTAGATTGCTCATAAACCTAATCACTTTTTCTACATAAACACAGCGCGATTTCTCTCTGAAAATGCTTTTCCTTTATTTTTAAAGTAGGCTCAGATTTCAACTATAGATCGTATTATTATAAACTTTCTTGGAAAAATGTATTTTATGTAAACCATGTTTGCTATTAATTCATTTAGGGCTAAAATACGTTCATTGTCTTCCAATCGAGTCGAGTTGACATTGGAAGCCTGCCACACCCGGACTGTTAAACCAACGCATTAGCACGTCAAAGCCCATTGAGCCAGTATTGGCTTTAGTATTTAGTATTTAGTATATTGTAACGCTTACGGCAGACAGGCACTGTGTAGGAGCCGACGCACCAGAGCAGCGCATCGAGGGAGCGTCTGCATTTATAACTTAGTTTTTAAAATTAGTCAAGCAATACGAAGCATCTCCTTTTACTTAGTGCCTGAGCATACTGCAACGCGTGTGAAGCCAATAAACGATATTAATTTTGGAACTTAAACATACAGTTTATGGCTGGTCTCGGTACTTTAAAGAAAACATACACACCAGTATTCCATTTCTCCCTAAACATTTTAAGCATCGAAGTCTTTAACTAACGCGATACCGGAGTCAACAAGCATACTTTTAGAATTTGATTAAAAGGGAATATAATATGGAATCACGTATCTCAAGAATGTAAAGACCAGACAATCGCAAACTCGTTTTCAATAAAATTATTTTATTCATTCAGCAGTTTGTGAGAGGGACATCCAGCAGAGAGAGACACACACACCGGTTTTCATTGACAAAATTGTTTTTTTTCAATTCCTCTTGTCTAACAGGAATGTTTTGTTTGTGGACAGACTGTTAGACAAGAGGAAAAGACCGCCTCCTCCTACGAAGCATTTCGTTGATCCGATCACGAATTCTTTTCCAGTCGTACGCAGCAAGGGTTGAGAATCTCCGATTCACCATCGTACTAATGGTTTCCCGGAGATTGCAAGGCAAGGCACTTTTGCCTCTGGACCCATCGAAATTTACAGACGTGGTCCACCCCCAGTAAATTTCAAAAGTCACAAGATTTCGAAACACGAGGGCAGCGTAGCGGTCGGCTCTTGCTTTCCCGTCTATGCCGATGCACTGCAAGTACAACTCCCCCTCCATCTCCTGGGTGATGGGTAGCAGTTGGACATCTGGGAGAATTATTCGTCCCACTGGCATCTGTGAATTCCGCTGTGCTTCCTGGGGGGAGATAGCCGGCGGGGACAGCATCAACAGATTCCTGCGCGGTGGTGAACTGAGAGGCCGGCATGGAGTGTCCTGAGGCGGTGTGTGCTCTGCGGGGGGCAGAGCTTCCGCCAGGCATTGCAGCCTGCGCGGCGGGGAGAGGCACTTTTCGGGAGACAGCTGCTCAACTGTTTGACTGCTGGAACTCTAGCCTCCCAATCCTCCCCAGTAATGCATCGTAATGCTCCCGCTGCTGCCGAAATGTCTCCATACAGGTGCTGCTTCTACAGGTTGGCACCCTGGCCAGTGGCCGAGAGCAGAGACCCACGGCCTGTGGCAAAATAACATAATTCATGTAAGAAATAAAGTCACACAGTAGTATTCATCAGTCGCGGAACAGAAGTCAAAATAAACTTTTCTTTTTTTCCGTCTTACCGCTTTCTTTTTTACTGTCCTGGTGGTAGATTGTTTCGCCTGTGCGGTGTTTTCTTGAAGAACAGGCTACGAAGAAATAATTATAATTGAATTTAAAATTCAAAACGGCAATAATACCTTGTAATATGCGCTGTAATCGTGTATTTCAGATGAAGTCTGCTGTATTTGCTTACCCTTCGCTCTTTGGAAGCTGGGGCGGCAGAAGCACCCCGTCTCTTCCCGTAAAACGCCTTGGTCTCCATACTGTACTATGGTCGCTGTAGTGCAGGTTCGCAGTTTTTTTTTTGTGATGGGAGCTCACCCAATCCCTTGGTGTCTTTTATGCGTCACACATACTGTATTTCAGCGCCATATATTTCATGGATATTATGGAATATAATGGATGGATATCTTAGTTATCTTTCTAGTTCACAGGTTTGCATGCATAATTTAATTTTGAAAGCCACTGAGACATCAGGTACTACTGTTGTATTTATGAAAAAGAAACAAAACAAAAAACATACTAACAACTGTGCCATCCTACTCCTTAGTTAATACATTTTATTATTCATAAACAGTTAACATTGTTAGCAAAATATTTTGAATTATATTTAACCCTATTTTTTCTTTAGTTTTGTATTTAACTTATTATATGATAGTCAGACTTCATGTATATTTGAACAATGAAAATATATTTTACATTAAGCACTTAAAATTAATATGGTTAATAATAGTAAACTGTAACATGCTGTAACAAGATCGGTTAAACTGTGAAGAAAATGCTTTCAGAGAAAATGTTTCAGGTGTGAAGAATATAGATCTCCAATGCAATTTCAACCAAACCTGTTCCCACACACCCCGCCCCCACTACCATTAGAATATACACAAACATTTTAGCATTTCATTCTGAGCAGAAGACCCTCACACCTGAAGAGTGCTGGCTGTGACGAATTAAACCGGTTTTACAGGTTTCAATCACAGACCATGTGACATGGGAGTCAGTAAACTAACACACAGCGCCACCGGATTTGATAACGCTATAAAAACGCTATAAAATAATGTGACTTGGCACAGAACAAGTTTACAGCACAGTACAAAAATAAATGCTGACCATGACTTTAGAAGCATAAATTGCCTTACACTCAATTTAAACACAAGCTGTCTTTAGCCCTCTAAGCTGGTTCATACAGAAATGTAAAATTAGATATGAATATTCAATACTTAAACGGGCACAGTTAAGACATTAAATATACATGTACATATTGTATACAGTACAGTTTGCATACGGTAATATGTTTATGATACGCGATTAAAAAATAAATAAATAAAACTGGAAGGTCCAGCACCACCATTATGTTTATATGGTTGTTTTTGTTGGTTGGTTGTTATTATGGTTATTAATAATACGATCTATAGTTGAAATCTGAGCCTAAATAAAAAGAAAAAGCAAGTGATTAGGTTTATGAGCAATCTAATTACTTATTCGTTTAAAACGCTATATAAAATAAAGTCTATTATTAATTTGCTGGACAGAGCGGTGAACATTATTATGCATAAGACAAAGATAACGATCCTGATCAGTTTAGAAATCTGTGTACGCTGTAAGGTTTTTACTTCTTAAACTTTTAAAATACACGTTTTGAATAGAAAGAAATCCTCTTCCTGGTACAGTATGTATAGCAAACCAGCACGTCTTTTTTCTCCAATCAGAGGGGTGTCAGATAGTGTCAGCCAATCACCATTCTGCGTTGGGTAGCAACGGGTGACTGTTCTCAGGCGGAAGATGTAAACAGCTTAATGTTCGTGTTAAATATTTTTTTTTTAATTCAATTAAACGGGCACAGTTAAGACATTAAATATACATATACATACTGTATACAGTACAGTTTGCATACGGTAATATGTTTATGTTACGCGATTAAAAAATAAATAAATAAAAATGAAAAGTCCAGCACCAGCTGGACTCGAACACACAACCTGCCAGCTGGTAGTCACACACCTAGACCAGTAGGCTACAAGACAGCTCGCATGATCAGGCAGGCGAAACAGCCCTACACAGCCCTGTCGCAGTACACGGATATAATCATACCGTTATTAAATTCTTTAGATACGCGATTCCATATTATATTCCCTTTTAATCAAATTCTAAAAGTATGCTTGTTGACTCCGGTATCACGTTAGTTAAAGACTTCGAAGCTTACAATGTTTAGGGAGAAATGGAATACCGGTGTGTATTTTTCCTTGTGATATTTTAAGCTCTAGTTGAATGATAGGTGTCGCATTTTAAATCATTTTCGTAGCTAGAAATTATGAAACGCCCTGTTAAAAGCAAGGAAGTTTTTATGCAAAGGAAGTAAAACAAAATGCCTGACAAAGTATGGCTTGGACAGATTCCAAGTGCTTGTACAAATGTGCTAAAGAAATTATACTTTGAGTATACAGCTTGTCCAAAGTCATCCATTATTAATACTATTAGTAATATCTTCAGTAAAGGCTTTGATGCATAAATATTTCTGATAAAGGTAGGTTGTGTACTTTTGTCCAACTGAGCAATCTTGCTTTCATAAAATATACCAAAATTTTAATGACTGATGATTAACATGCTGTAATACACAGTTCAAAATTAAAGGCTCAAATGCTGTACATGAGAGGTTAAGCTCCCCCTGGCGGTTTTACAAGGCGACGCCGGATAGTTAGTCACGTGACACACGTGAAATGCGTGATACCGCGTGATACCGTGACACGCCCACCGGGGTATGCCGCGAAATACCTCACCCATTTTGAATGGCTGTATCTGTATGTTTAAGTTCCAAAATTAATATCGTTTATGGACTTCACACGCGTTGCAGTATGCTCCTATTCTTTTTATGCTCAGGCACTAAGTAAAAGGAGATGCTTCATATTGCTTGACTAATTTTAAAAACTAAGTTATAAATGCAGACGCTCCCTCGGTGCGCCGGCTCTTACACAGTGCCTGTCTGCCGTAAGCGTTACAATATACATACCCAACACTGCTTGTACTCATCTGTCATGCAAATAAAACACCTTGAATTGAATTGAATTGAGGGGAGAGGGGGGGAATACTAAAGCCAATACTGGCTCAATACCCTCGATGGGCTTTGACGTGCTAATGCGTTGGTTTAACAGTCCGGGTGTGGCAGGCTTCCAATGTCAACTCGACTCGATTGGAAGACAATGAACGTATTTTGTGATATTTAGAAATATAAATTTGTTTGGTGCGAGTGAGGTTTTATTTAATCTCTGACCAAGGGAAACGTTTCATTTTTTCAAAGAAATGTTTGTTAAAAAATAAAGTCATAGTTCTATGGGATTCAATCACAGACCATGTGACATGGGAGTCAGGAAACTAACACACAGTGCCACCGGATTTAATAACGCAATAAAAACGCTATAAAATAATGTGACTAGGCACAGAAAAAGCTTACAGCACAGTACAATAATAAATGCTGACCATGACTTTAGAAGCATAAACTACCTTACACTCAATTTAAACACAAGCTGTCTTTCTGTATGAACCTCTAAGCTGGTTCATACAGAAAATGTAGAAATGCATTAGCCTGATTATGATTAAAAAACACATAATTAAACATGCGTTTGCGATTTAAATCAGAACACGATTTAAATCAATATAAATGTTTATATTGTAACGCATACTGTCCAGCCTCCATTTCTCTATAAAAATTTACTCTGTTGCACACACACACACTAGAAGCAGGAACCGCTGTCAGAAGGGAAGATATGTTCAAAATATCGCAAATATCGATCATGTTGCGATATTTTGAAATATAAAAGTCAATTGATTGTCCATAATATCGCTTACCTATTTTTTCGAAGAAATGTTTGTTAAAAGAAAAGTCCAGCACCAGCTGGATTCGAACACATAACCTGCCAGTTGGTAGTCACGCACCTAGACCAGTAGGCTACAAGACAGCTCACATGAACAGGCAGGCGAAACAGCCCTACACAGCCCTGTCGCAGTACACGGATATAATCATACCGTTATTAAATTCTTTGGATACGCGATTCCATATTATATTCCCTTTTAATCAAATTCTAAAAGTATGCTTGTTGACTCCGGTATCACGTTAGTTAAAGACTTCGAAGCTTAGAATGTTTAGGGAGAAATGGAATACTGGTGTGTATTTTTTTCTTTAAAGTACCAAGACCAGCTATATACTGTATGTTTATGTTCCAAAATTAATATCGTTTATGGCCTTCACACGCGTTACAGTATGCTCCTATTCTTTTTATGCTCAGCTACTAATATTTCCCTTCAGTGGTAAAATTCAATATCTACAACGGGCACAGTAAAGACGTTTACAGTAAGTCTTTCTACGACAGACCAACGGACCACGAGTGCCCCTGTCGGTCAACCAATCACGCACCGCAGTACCCCGTGTCATCTTACCTGCGGTACGTGTCTGTACCGCTCACTTTGAATGGCTGCATCTGTACTGTTCCATTGCCACTAGCAGTTGCGGATGTACTGTACCAACTAGTGTTTGTTGAGTGTGGTTATGGAACCAGGAAGGAACCATATTAGGAATGGATGTGCTGATTGTCATGGAAGAGAATATTTTATTGTGGGAAGGAATGTTACAGGGTGTGAGTGGAGTGGTTTTCACTTTTGAATTAGATAATCACAGTGCAAGCATTAAACCCTGTTACTTGAGATTGGAAGGCCATGGAATCTGGGGAACTATATGCCAGGCGAGACCTAAGGTTTGGGCACAATACAAGCTAGATTGTGGCTTAGCCCTGTAGGGAAAACCCGTCCAGGGACGCCAAATATGTAATCATAGTGGCTCTCTGAAGGCACCAGTTCTGTAGGGTTTGGGCATTTACTGAGACAATTATTAATTGTAGCAGTAAATCACAAAGTTGATTCTTTTGATGGCTTTAGAATCCAACCATGCGACATAACTCAAACAACGCGCAAACACAGGTACTAATACACGAGGATACATTTATTAATACATAGAATATGCATATAAAACTAACAGATCTTATCGAGAGGGTTATCAGAATACAAAAGATATATATTCCGTCAGTTACAAAGTGTTACACATATCAAGAGGACATATGTTCAGTATATCATTCATTAAGACCGTTTCGTAAAGTGAACTTGGTTACAACTTCTACATTAGATACTCAAACAAGGACATAACTCTTAGGAATTAAATTGATATCAACTGGTTGGGATAACAATTGAATTCTCGAGCTGTAATGCATTGAAGTTGAATACTCATCCAATCTTTGGGGATTCAGATCTTCCTGCGGGCACAAAGAAACAGTTGCAGGCTGTTGCTGTCCAATCCGCGCTCTCTGGCTCCGTGCCAGGCTGTGCTGTGCGGCTTGCGACGGTGCGCTGCTGATGCTCACTGACCGGCTAGTTAGTGTTGGCTTTAACTAGCACAGTTTGCGCACAGGAGAAAAGATGACTGTGGGTCCCAGCAAGTCAGGAAGAGGACCGGTTCGTTCCTGATGAAGAGCTAGTTCTGAATAGTGATTCAGCTGTCCACAGTTCTGACCTGTTCACGAGGCCTGCTGCTGGTTACTCTCTGGCAACCTCCACTCTAGACTCTTAGAACAAAGGAAAGTTCTGGCACTCGGACACACTGGCCGTTCCGTGGTTGTCCGGGCTGAGTCTCAGGATGGTCAGGAGGCGCGCTGGGAGAATGTCCTGCCCTTGGGAGCCTTCTGCTCCTGGGCCGTCCTGCCCTGGAATTCTCCTTTGAATTCCCTTTAGGAAAAGTCCACAGAATTCTCTCCAGAATCTTACTGAATCTTCCCAAATCTCCCTTTCTGAATCTGAATCTCTCAGGCTCTCTGTGTTGCCTGTTTTTACCTGGAGGAACTTCAGCTCGTTGATTGGCTGAAAGTTCCATGGGCATCAGAGTCCCACGTGGGTTACTCGGCCCTACCAGTCCCTGATTTTTTTCCCTACATTATTTGGCGTCCCTGGGTGGGCGTGGCAAGACTGAAATGAGTCAACCAAGCGAATAATTCAATATAAAACGCCGCGGGTTTCATACACGACAATACAGTGTGCTGAAAGCCGAAAGGAAAAAAGTTCCCCTTGCTCTTTAAGCAGTGCTTGATTGTTTTGTGATCTTTTGCAATCTACCGGGTTGATTGCATACTTGATCTTGTGGTTTTATGTGGTAAAAATGTGATTTGGTACTTAAAAGTAATACTCTTTAAGTTTAACGATGGTTGCTAAAAGGTCTGAATTCGAGTCGCTATAAAGCACTCTCTCTAGCAGCGACAGGTCTGACCACGATCTCTTCCATATCTCTGTCAGCGGAGAAGCTAGAAGAATAAATCTCCATTCTCTGAGAGAGCTAGCGAAGGACATAGAGAGATTTGACCCCGCAGTGTCAGAGAATAATATCGAGAGTTATATTCAAGACCTCAGGTATAACCTGCAGTACCTGCCAAACGCCACAGAACAGGAGAAAGTGTTTCTGGTCAGGAAAACTACCAGCAGAGCCGTACATGAGTGGATGGCTAGGCAGATGAAAGAAGTCTGTAATGACTTTGAGCAGCTATGTCAAGCACTTATCGAAGAATACAGTGCGTTTATTGACCCGACTGCCGCGATAGCCGCCGCACTTAACATTAAGCACGAGAGAGCAGAGTCCCCTCGCGAATATTACGAGAGACTTAGACGAACTTATTTTGCAGGGCGAAATGATGAGGGTTGCGAAGAGAACACACATTTCAAGGGTTTATTCATTGCGAATCTCCACCCATCAGTCAGAAAGATGATCTTAATGCATACAGATGCACAGACCATGAAAATGACTGATATTAAGAGATTCGTGCAGAAAGCCTGGGAGTATGATGTCCAAAGTCGCTCTGAGCAAAAAGCTGTTAAAGCGACTGTGTTCGCCGTCAGAGCCAGCAGGGTTAATTCCCCCCTGCTCGAAGGAGCACAGTCTCCTGAGCTGGCTAAGCCCCGTTCCAAAGCAGGCACACAGGACCGCACCCAGCGTCCTAAGTGCCATGAGAACACCGGGGCAGGGAAAGGGCTAGATAAAACTGAACAAAAGGATTCAGTAGCCGCCCGCCTGGCCAGGCTTGAACAAGCTTTATTAGGACAGGGACAACCGCTCCCCAAGGCTGCCGGAAGCGTGAATGAGCTGATACTCTCCACTGGAGGAGGCAGAGACCCGCCCCCTCTCCCTCCCTCAGTCTATCTGATTGAGCGGAAGGGTTCCTGCCTGGATGAGGTCAGCCACTCCCAAGTGAGTGCTGACTCCACCCCTGAAGTCACAGAGCAGGCAGTAAAACACAGAGGAAAAGCAGGAAGCTTTTACCTCGAGGCTGCCATGGGAGGTGTCTTACACAGTGAGACACTGATTGACACTGAGGTTGAAAGGTGTTTGATGTCACACGGCAAGCTCAAAAGGGTAGAAAAAGAAAAGGGCATGCGACTCAGAGTGGAACCTTTGGTGGATCACCAGAAAGGCAAAGTGTGGAAACAGGTCAAGGCTCCTAAGCCTTCTGTACAGAAGAAAAGGGGGGCCAAGAGGCAGACTGTGCTCACACAGTGCCCACCGAACACAGAAGCCTATGTGGAGATTCCTTCTGTTCCCTCTGGACAAGAAATACAAATATTTTCTTGTTCCCCGAATATACAGGGAAGTCGTGTCCCGGCCGAGGTCCCAACAGCCTCCCTGCCACAGGAGCGGTGCTCCAAGCAGCCGCCTGATCCACCAGGTAAAGCACACCCCTTTTACATCCCTAAAGAGGAGCAGATCTCCCCACCTGGCGATGAAAAGGAGCTTTCCCTGTGTACCCTGGCACCCAAGAGGGGTCAGGACCACCACCCTGCAGTGGTGGAAGGGATCCAGATGGCAGGAGGGCAGGTTGGTGATGTAGCCCTCACCCTTAACCCTGAGAGGTCCTCTATTAGTGAGGATCTGCTTGAGCAGCTGTCACAGGGCCACCGCCAGGTGCCTCTGGTGCAACATTCACAGGTTAGACAGGAGGTCCAGCTGGACGCTGAGACTACTGCGCTGTGGACACACCTGATCCCAGATGCCGATTCCCTCTGCTTTGACCCAGGGAACCTGCAGTCAGGTAACATTATTTCTCACGACTACCAGGTAGTGAGTGAGACTGACCTGATTGTTCCTGCCTCAACGGCAGGGTTTCCAACACACCCAGTCCCCCAGAAGGGACAGGGAATGAAAGCCGAGCCGGTTTTCTTACAGCCACCAGCTCAGTCTGTCAGTCTGAGTCTGACCAAAAGTGGTTCAGCCAGACTTGAGCTGGATGGTCAAGTCACCTGCCTGCCAGTGCAGGACATCGCAAGGAGGGGTATCAGAATCCCCGCCTGCACTGACATGGGCCTGGTGAGTGATAGTAAGTTCAAAGACAGTGAACTAGCTATCCCAGTGCTGGGGCAGCTCCCTGAACCCCTAGCGAGGGAAGGGGGGAGCGAGCAGGTGTCCTACACCTACCCCCAGCAAACGATTGTAAACATGCCGATAGAGGGATTCCTCAATCAGGAAGTGTGCAGGGTGGACCTGAACAGTGAGAATAGGATAACAATCCCAGATCACTCAGGTGCTCCAGATGACCACTCAGCCGAGGGTCAGGCATGCTCCACCACTGCACCACCCCCTGCAGGGTTCCTAGAGCACAGGCATGAACAAATCGAAAAAGCAAATGCCCTGGAAAAGGAGGAGCAGCATTAGCAGCTGCGTCAGATCTCCACAGATTTCCAGGATGTTGGTGCCCAAGATGCCACATGGCATACTGAGAAAGACACCATGTACACGCTGCACCAGCTTAGAAAGGCAACAGTCACTCAGAAGGAGATGACTGGGATCAGCCACCCGAAAAGACTTTTGGGAGGACTGATTGCTGCCGCCACTGTTGCACGTTTGCTATTTCTGGTAGGTTTGTGTGCTACTGGCACTCTCACCCTGACTGCCCCAAGAAGGCAGGTGTCAGAGATGCCAGAGCGTAGTGACAGACTGTATCGACAGCAGCAAAAGTTGGAAAGCTTAGGGAAAACCCTACAGGCAACTTCCTATGCAACAGGGTTAAACCTTATTCCCCAACCAGTGGACATGATTGTTGGTGTTATACAGTGGGTTTATGCTTGTGTGCAACAGGCCAGAACGTTGACACAAGACCTGTTAAGGGAGCTTGGTGCCACTGTAGCCAGTCTAGCCATGGCACAAATCCCAACCCACTTGATTCCACTCTTCTCAGTAGAGGAGGATGTGACATTAACCCCATCGCTCATAGCTCACCCAGAAGGCAATCCAAGATTGAATTTGGTTCCAAATCTTGAGATGGGTATGGCTACCAAAGCTATCCATTGGCTGTGTCTAAACGATTCACCAATGAAGGGTGTAAAGCTACTAACGGGCAGAGGGAGGTTAATGAACTCCATGAAGAGCAGGTGGGAAGTAAATGGCTGGTCAGCACACCACATTTAACTGACATTATGACTTGTGACAGGCATGATACAGCTACCGCAATGCAGCTACCTAATCAAACAGTTTTCCTGCAAGTTCCCGAGGAGGCCACAGTGTTCTTGAACTTAATACTGTACGGTCTGGAACCAGACAATTTAAGACCAAACTTGAGGTCGTGGATGCCTTCAGGTGCCACACTAAGGAATTGGATAGAAATCTAAGAAACAGTAAGCCCTGAAGAGGTACAGGTAGTTGAGTTTGCTTTAATGGAACAAACCTCCAAACCACCCTAGCAGATACCCAACACAGGTGTTGTGGTTTATCGGGGGGGCTGGGAACAGGAACTGTTGTTATTGTAACACTACTGCCAGGTAGCTGGATCATGACTGACAGTGTACTCTGAATGATGTACTCTCACATCAAGATGTACTCTGGGTAGCATGAATGAGTCAAAGGTAGCATGCCAAAAGAAAGGAAGTTACTTCTTCCCAAATATCTACTACAGAGGTATCAGATATTGACAGTGAACTTCCTGATGTGTAATTCCTAGACTTAGATAATGTCTCCTACCGTGTTTATACATACTCCAGATGTTATTCATCCTGTTTGTATCCAATGCTGGTTCCGGTATGAATTCTCGAGGAGTAATGTGGATATTTAAGATTAATGTTCTAATGGCAAGGGACATCACTTAAGTCTGTTTTGTTTTGAAGACAACAATACCTCGGGACCTCGTGACCTTCAAAAAGGGGAGATTCAGTGAGATTCAGGAATTCTGTGGACTTTTCCTAAAGGGAATTCAAAGGAGAATTCCAGGGCAGGACGGCCCAGGAGCAGAAGGCTCCCAAGGGCAGGACATTCTCGCAGCGCGCCTCCTGACCATCCTGAGACTCAGCCCGGACAACCACGGAACGGCCAGTGTGTCCGAGTGCCAGAACTTTCCTTTGTTCTAAGAGTCTAGAGTGGAGGTTGCCAGAGAGTAACCAGCAGCAGGCCTCGTGAACAGGTCGGAACTGTGGACAGCTGAATCACTATTCAGAACTAGCTCTTCATCAGGAACGAACCGGTCCTCTTCCTGACTTGCTGGGACCCACAGTCATCTTTTCTCCTGTGCGCAAACTGTGCTAGTTAAAGCCAACACTAACTAGCCGGTCAGTGAGCATCAGCAGCGCACCGTCGCAAGCCGCACAGCACAGCCTGGCACGGAGCCAGAGAGCGCGGATTGGACAGCAACAGCCTGCAACTGTTTCTTTGTGCCCGCAGGAAGATCTGAATCCCCAAAGATTGGATGAGTATTCAACTTCAATACATTACAGCTCGAGAATTCAATTGTTATCCCAACCAGTTGATATCAATTTAATTCCTAAGAGTTATGTACTTGTTTTGAGTATCTAATGTAGAAGTTGTAACCAAGTTCACTTTACGAAACGGTCTAAATGAATGATATACTGAACGTATGTCCTCTTGATATGTGTAGCACTTCGTAACTGATTGAATATATATCTTTTGTATTCTGATAACCCTCTCGATAAGATCTGTTAGTTTAAGGCATATTCTATGTATTAATAAATGTATCCTCGTGTATTAGTACCTGTGTGTGTGCGTTGTTTGAGTTATGTCGCATGGTTGGACTCTAAAGCCATCAAAAGAATCAACTTTGTGATTTACTGCTACAATTAATAATTGTCTCAGTAAATGCCCAAACCCTACAGAACTGGTGCCTTCAGAGAGCCACTAACATTACATATTTGGCGTCCCTGAACGGCTATGAATCACTACAGCCCGAACAGAACCAGTATGAGTGCCAGGATCTATTTGTTTTCCTAGTGTATTATACAATCTAAATATAATTGTGTAAATCTGCGGTCTCCTCTTAGTGTGATCTTTTTTCATTACATAGCACTTTGACCCCAGTTTTAAAGGTACTAAATAAAATTATACATTAAAAGTATTTATTACTAATTTGTAAGTCAGAGCTTTAGAAATAAAGCTTCTAATGTAACAGCATGAGCATAAGGAGAGCAACATTACTGTTTTTACTGTTTTTCTCAATTAACAGATGTGTTTCAGACACATCCACTTTTCTTAATTGTGTTGAGAAATTAGATTAGATTGCATTATTAATTGTCATCTGTTGGATCTCTAGTGTCATGCTTTGGGTCTTTTTTCTGTAGCTTTCTTCTTCAAACACTAAAGATGTTTATGCACTTTCAAATGCAGCTCCTTTAAGCATAACCTTTCTGATGTAACATGGGACTGTTTTGAACTGGTCTCCTCACAGTGTGGCTACTGGGGGTGGGCACCCATTTTATTATTCTTGATGTGTGAAGAAGCATAAGCTGAAAGCTTTTTACAATCTAAAGCTTGCTATATGGCTTTGTAGCAGTTTTATTTCTTAATAATGCAAAGTTTAGGTGTAATGGAAAATAAAAATAATTGTAAAAAATGATGATTAAGCCAGCTAGAGACAAAGAAATCAAAAACTCTTTTGAAGTTTTCCTTTTGTGACTGTGTTTGTTAAGATAAGATAAAATAAGATTTATTGTCCCCTGAGGGAATTTTTTTTTTTGTTGAGAGGTTATATTCCTGTTCTCCTTCAGCTAGTTCTGATCTGATGACATCAATTCTTGGCCAACAGCAAAAGCCAATGCATCTATTTACTTAGAAGAGCATCAGTACATGTGTTTAAGAAGCAATTCCCTTAACTTGCATCAGTGTTCCTGACTATGGTTTTATTGTAACGGCAATATAATTGTTGTTGTTCTAGTTGTTGTTGTAAATGTTTATTGTTCTTAATGACTGGTGTTTTTAAGAACCTGTAAAAGTGCTGAATAAACAATAAACAAACAATTCTCTGGATACCCATTGAGTTTCAGGGAGATCAGTGGCTTTGGAAAGACAGATGACCTCCAGGAAAGACTGGAATGAGGCCAAAAACCTTATGAACTGACCTTACAAGAGGGCTGTGCAGTGATGCTACGGAACCAGAATTTTTTTTTTGGGGGGGATATAAGAGACTCAACAGGATGGATACATAAGCAACATTAGGAACAGGAAAACAGACCAAGAGTAGGCTTGCATAAACAACATTAACTGGGGAGGCATTTGAAACAAAGTGTCATTGTGGCAAGGTACAGTATGTAAGAATATCAGAGAATTGACAATAAACTAAGCAATGAATAGTTGTGAGAAAGTGGAGGCACAGGTGCAGCACAGTTGTAGTAGTAACTGATGAGATGAAGGAGGAATCCAGTCAGGAAGCACCCCACAGTACTGTAGATCTTCCATCATCCTCATGCCATCCCTGAACCATGAAAGGAGATGGAATGAAGCTGTTCCAGAGACCCATTGCAACCAGGAACCAGCGAAAGGAACAACTGGCCCAAGGCAAGCAACAGCAAAGAGCAAAAAACAACTAGGTGAAGATCTCAATAGAATACTGGATGCAACCTTGCCCGGGACAGTTAAACAGAAAGTCAATACACTTACAGCAATATCTTACAGCTTGGCAGAGGAAAGCTGGAAATGGAATAAAAAAAGAATAATATTGGAGTAAAGCAAACAAATGGAAGGGATAGACAGAAATGACACTTGAGAACAGAGCTTATACGTATATAAGAGATCTTTAAGGGAACCAAGGTAGAGGAATAGCAGGGTATTGGGGATTAACAACCAGCTTGAGATAGCAGAGCTGAGAATGTATGAAGGGAGAGGAAGTGAGCACAGTTTATCAACAATCCATTTAGGTTTGCTAAAACCCTTTTAGGGAAGCCAGTTCGGGGCAACTTGTGTGCTCTAAAGAAGAAAATTGAGGAATACCTTAAAGAAATCTTAAAGTTTTAGGAAACAACCCAAAGATTAGTAGGGTGAAAACACACAAAGAAGCTAAACATCAGTAAACCATCCTGGAAGGAAGTCCAAGAGGTAAAAAAGGTGAGATCATAGTCCATCCCAGGCCCAAATGGGGTCCCTATAAAGTATTTAAGAACTGTCCACTGATTCTTCAAAGGCTATGGAAACTATTCCAGATTATATGAAAGAAAGGGACGACCCCATCAAGTTGGAAGAGACTAGAGGTCTTTGTTCCTAAGGAGAATAACTCCTCATCCATTGGACAGTATAAAATGATCTCACTTCTTAGTATGGAGGGGAAGATCTTTTTCTCAGTTTTAGCCACAAGGTTGACAACATACATGACTGAGAACAAGTATGTTGACACTTCTATACAGAAAGGGGGAACAATATGTTGTTATTGTTTTACGACAGCACATTTTACAAAAGGGAGCAAGAATTAGAGAAAGGAATTTAACAACAAGAGGAGAACAAGCCCAGGATAACAATTACATGTGCACATAGGTTTTAAAAGCACTAGAGGATTTGGCAACATGGGCAAGAACGAAGTTCAAACCAAGAAACTTGAAATTGAACTTCAACTTTATTGCCATATGTAACCGGTAATGGTACAATAGAATTCTAACTTACATTAACAGATTAACAGTCTCTCGATTGTTAAACCAAGTGTAAAAACACAAAGTGCAGACAGTGCATCAAGACAATATACAAACAAAACTGCAGCTCTCCCTGTCTTCAATTGTGGAAGAATTTAAGGTGGCAAAATACAGGTTGAAACTGAAGAGATGGTCTGGTTACAGAGACAGAAATCATCACCAGATCAGGAAGAAAGTGGGCAGCTGCGAACTCTGTGACCCAGGCAGAGAGGGCATTAAAACCTTGGAACCCATGTACTGGCAGGCAAGCTGGGTTCCATCTGATTACATCAATTCCTGGCCAACAGCAGAAGTCAATGCATAGATTTAACATAGCTATGGAAAAATGTCAGCGTGCTCTTGATATGTAAAACATACTGGAGTACAGTATACACCATCCATAATTCTCCTTCTTTGGTTTTTATCTGTCTAATCAACCTTCACAGTCATCTCAGTAATGATGAATTTGGTGTTTATGCATTAAGATAACTTAAGTGTATTAAACTACACTACACATAATGTAGTCTTTAATCAATCAAGAGATGGAATCTGGACAACTGATGGAAGTGAGATTTTTAAAAATATTATGAGCAATAATTTAATTTTAAAATCTGCCAAAGTTTCTTAAGCAAGTTATGGAATACAATCTTTGGAATACAATACAATTCAATCTTTGTTCTATTCTCATGAAAACTAAAATTATGTTAAATCCTCTCAATAGATATCTTCATGCTGTTAATACCAGAAAGATTAATAAACATAAGAAGAGCAGAACCTAATGTATTTCACTGTTCAAATGGGTTAGAAATTGTAGTCCATAATAAAAGACTTTCTAATACAATTAAGATGTCATAGTAGAGTAATTATAATACATAACATTTGACCCGTAAGGTTTTATAAGCTGGTGAAGTAAAATGTAAACCAAAACATTTGAAAAGGAGATGGGAAGTCCTGTAGATTTTTGTTAATAGATTTCTTTTTCATTTCCAAATTGTGGAAGTCAATTGCATAAGCATTTGATGATTATTGTAGCATAATTAAACCTGTTCAGTAAAAGTAAGTAAAATATTTTAACTGACTAGAGGAGACAAAAAAGTAAAACTATGTTTTTAAAAAGCATGTACTGTAGATACTGGTGTAACTTTATATTCTGTTTTTTGTAAGATGCAAGAGGCAGCTGAGAAACTGTTCTATTACAACATGAAAGGTGGAAAGATTGTGAAATGGCCAAAAATAAATGGACAGTCCCAGGGAAGCTATGCGACACATGTAAAAAAGACTTTTTCTGCCTTTGAAAAAAATACTTCTCTGAAGCTGAATGTGGTAAAGAGAACATAAAATACTTATTTCCAACTTGGCAAATAAATGGGAAAGACATACTGTTGGCAATGGCAGCACAGGGCGAAGGTACATCATTGTTTTTTAGATGCAATGTGAATGTAATACCTCTCCTTTTCCATTTTAAAACTGCAGAGATGGCATCAGGCGCTATGCCACTGAGCCCTGTTACATTAGTTTCTGGATTTGAGCACTTAGTCATTTTGTGTTATTCTGCTGAGGTTATACATCTTTTATGTAGGGTTGTGTTTTTTTGCAATTTCTGGGATGGAGGTATCTCAGAGGTTGTTTTATTAACTCTTATGGGAAAAACTGGAGCACACTGTGTACCAGTGGGCACTGAAATATTCCATCTCCTGAAAACTAGTTAGAAGGCTGAAATGTGTATTCTAAGAGGCCTGAGAAAAATATTTTATTTTGTTCAAAGCAAATTTCTACAACTAAAACTTAAAATATATGATTTAGTGCCACTAGTCTTAATTAATCATTTTAAGTTTTAATATTAAATAATAAATATTTGCTTGCACTAAAATGGATAAAAAATATATTGCTATTCATGGTTTAACTATTCATTTTCAACACCTTTTTATAAAGAAAGAAAAGATCTACAGATGCAGCCATTCAAAATGGGTGGGATATTTCGCGGCATACCCCGGTGGGCGTGTCGTGGTATCACGCAGTATCACGCAATATCAGGCGGTTAATCGCGTCATTTGACGTCATGCCGGAAAGTATCCGGCATCACCTTGTAAAACCGCCAGGGGGAGCTTAACCTCTCATGTACAGCATTTGAGCTTTTAAATTTAAACTGTGTATTACAGCATGTTAATCATCAGTCATTAAAATGTTGGTATATTTTATGAAAGCAAGATTGCTCAGTTGGACAAAAGTACACAACCTACCTTTATCAGAAATATTTATGCATCAAAGCCTTAACCGAAGATATTACTAATAGTATTAATAATGAATGACTTTGGACAAGCTGTATACTCAAAGTATAATTTCTTTAGCACATTTGTACAAGCACTTGGAATCTGTCCAAGCCCTACTTTGTCAGGCATTTTGTTTTACTTCAACGGGCATAAAAACTCCCTTGCTTTTAACAGGGTGTTTCATAATTTCTAACTACGAAAATGATTTAAAATGCAACACTTATCATTCAACTAGAGCTCAAAATATCACAAGGATCCTCAAGAGCACAGCAAAGACTGTATTAAAAGATACTTGTATGAGATACATGAGAATCCAGGCTTTTATCAACGCTTTCATTTCTGTATACCAGATATTATGGAACCACTTCAGAAGGGCGTCAGCCAGTCAGATTCCAGGAATCGGTACTTTAAAGGAAAAATACACACCGGTATTCCATTTCTCCCTAAACATTTTAAGCATCGAAGTATTTAACTAACATGTGAAATAGCATGTGAAAAAGTGGTAGTTTTAAGCTTTTCTGCTAATATAATAAGGAATCGCGTATCTAAAGAAATTAATAACGATATGATTATATTCGTGTACTGTGACAGGGCTGTATAGGGCTGTTTCGCCTCTCTCTTCACGCGACTTCCCTTGTAGCCCACTGGTCTACGTGCCCAGTTACCAACTCACGGGTTGTGTGTTCAAATCCAGCTGGTGCTGTGACTTTTCGTTTAACAAACATTTCTTCGAAAAAATAGAATAGCAATATTATGGACAATCAATTGACTTTTATATTTCAAAATATCACAACATGATCGATTCTAAGTCATTTTTGATAACAATGAATAGTCGCCTTCTTCCCTTCTGACAACGGTCCCTGCGTCCGCTTCCTGCTTCTATTGTGTGTGTGTGTGGGGGGGGATCCCTTCAGATCTCCCTTCAGATTTAAAAGGTTATTAATCATATCTTCGGTGTCGCATCTTACCAGTGCAGCTGATCTTTTGCTGCCTGGGTGGGTCAACTATCACAAAGCTTTAGAGAACCTAACATTTCTATTATCAACAAACTGTAAATTTGTAATAGAGTAAATTTTTATAGAGAAATGGAGGCTGGACAGTATGCGTTACAATATAAACATTTGTATTGATTTAAATCGTGTTTTGATTTAAATCGCAAACGCGTGTTTAATTATATGTTTTATTTTAAATCATAATCAGACTAATGCAACATAAATTGATACACTATCTTTGTCTTCTAAGTATCTTAATAAACTTTCAGCATAGCTTTCTACCCGTTTAGATTTATTTTTCTTGGGATTTTGGGATCAAACGTGGAAGGATTAGATTGTAATCGTTTTTATTTTTCAAATACGTTTTAGAAAAGTGTAATCTATACCTGCCCAGACTGTACGCCTTCCTTAACCCCGCCCTGACCACTTTCACTCCTGTCCTGCTCTTCCCCGCGCACCCCAGCCGGGCGCTCTTCGGCCTCTGCCCGGGACGAATGTATATTTAGATATTTACACCCGGCGCGGCACCGAGGGAGCGTCTGCATTTATAACTTAGTTTTTAAAATTAGTCAAGCAATATGAAGCATCTCCTTTTACTTTTAAGTCCCTTAAATACATTGAGCACTGCTTTAATTGTTAGTTAAAGTGGTTTAACCACTTTAAATAGTTAAACTTGGTAGTTCACTGCTTTAAATACATCGAATTAAGAAAGTTAGGTGTAGCACTTTAGATCTTTTTTTCTGAACCGGGGAAAATCTGATCATGTTTCTCTATAACAATAATAAAGGACATTATTTTACATATCACCTTTAAAAGTGGCATCTCAAAGCAATAAAGAAGATGGAAAAACAGTTAAAAGGGACCAAAGTAAATACCAGACAAACGCAAACGCGTTTTTAATAAAATGCTTTTATTCATTCAGCAGAGAGTGAGAGGGACATCCAGCAGAGAGAGACACACACACCGGTTTCCATCGACAAAAGTCTGCATTTTCAGGGGTGTCTCTAGCCTCCCAATCCTCCCCAGTAATGTGTCGTACTGCTCCCACTGTTGCCGAAAAGTCTCCACACAGGTGCCTTTTGCCGAAGTCGGGAGACATTAGAGGCTTGCCACACCCGGACTGTTAAACCAACGCATTAGCACGTCAAAGCCCATTGAGAACCCGGGCGCAATAATTGTTTTGTCCCTTGATTTACTGATCTGCATTAATTATGGAAATCGAGTTCCTGCTCTTTGCAGACGACCTGGTCCTGCTGTCGCCCACAGAACAGAGGCTGCGCCAGAACCTAGCACTGCTGGAGCAGCACTGTCAGACCTGGGCGCTGACAGTCAATCTGGACAAGACCAGAGTTATGGTTTTCCAGAAAAAAAGGCAGACCTCAGGGAAACAGGTACAAATTCACACTTAACAACACATTAACACCTAACAACGGGAGCAGGGACGAATTAGGCCAGTACCCACTATTGTTAAACATACAGAAAAGAATATTAAACTATTGAAGTATTGGCTTTAGTATTAGCCATACAGAACATTAAAGTGCCCCTTTTCCATTCAGCGGGTGTCTGAGCCGCTGTGTCCTATCTTCTGACAGTCGCTGTTGTGAATGTCTGTAGAGTGTATCTTATTTTTAGTACTATATTTTTGTATTATATTCCCTATTAATCAAACAAAGTATGTATCGGCTTGTCCCCTCCTCCCGCCCCTCTCTGTGTACAGTAGAGCCTCCTGTCCAGCCAGCACATCTCCACAGACATTCACAATGGCGACATATCATAAAACGTTTGCACATATAGTTAAATTATTAGTTGTTTTTCAGGAAGTTAAAAAAAACACTTGAATTACTTATCCAGTCTCTCGAAATAAAGTTATTTTTCAAGCAATGCAACAAACGTCGGGCAATGTGTTTTTTTTAATCCAACATTGACAACCACATCTTAAATCTTGTCAGTCAGCTCTTTTTTCTCTATTTGAATTGTGGCTTACACATCGCACAACTTTAAAAGCTAGAAAAACAGGTTTCGATTCACATTAGCTGGCGAGCCTTGTTTTGTCAAAGGACAGCACAAAAAAACAGACAATACACAGGGAGAGAGAGAGTTTTTTAACCTCTGTCAAAAAACCCAAATAACCCGGGGCAGAGACTCTGGGGGGATCATTGCGTGGTACGGAGCAGAGCTCAGTCAATTCTTATGGAATGTGTTTTCTTTCTTCTTTTTTTCAGCATGGAATAAACCTGTTACTTGATTCATATGGATGCCCGGTTCCGCCGGGGATTCAAAAACTTTTTTATATTTTTTTTAATCGGGTATCTAAGGGAATAGCAGTATAACCCTGTTCATGCACAAACAGTGGCATGTTACATTATTAATTTGGGTTTTTGACTTTTTTAAAATTGCAACCCATAAATAAGGCTGATTGCAAAAATGCACTTGGAATCTGTCCAAGCCCTACTCTGTCAGGCATTTTCTTTTACTGTAACAGACACAAAAACTCCCTTGCTTTTAACAGAGCGTTTCATAATTTCCAACACCGAAAATTATTTAAACTGCGACACTCAAAATGCAATTTAGAGCTTTCTGGCAAGAGGAGACACCCAAATTAATAATGTAAAATGCCACTATTTGTGCATGAACAAAGTTATACTGAGATATCCTTAGATACGCGATTAAAAAAAAATAAAAAAAAAATTGTATCCCGGGCGGAACACATTCCATAAGAATCAGAGCTTTTACAGTATATATCGCCTTTAAAGGTGGCTTCTCAAAACGCTTTACAGGATAAAAACAACAACAACAGCAACAATAACAATACTGTATTTCATTGCACTTTGAAAACCAAGTAATAACTTAACTATATGTGCAAACGTTTTATGATATGTCGCTGTTGTGAATGTCTGTGGAGTGTATCTTATTTGCCTTACGTCCTGGTGATCTCGTTCGCCATCCCCCCCTCTCTCCCTCAATTCAATTCAATTCAAGGTGTTTTATTAGCATGACAGATGGGTACAATCAGTGTTGGGTATTTACTTTGTAATCTGTGGTTTACATCTACTGTATTGCTTTGAGATGCCACCTTTAAAGGTGATATGTAAAATAAAGTTTTTTATTATTGTTATAGAGAAACATGATCAGATTTTCCCTGGTTCAGGAAAAAGACGATTAGAATCTGTTATCTTCCCACTTGTATGTCATCGGAAAATACAAGACGTTTCTGCTTTGTGTAAGGATGGTATCAAAAAGTAATCTTAAATGGTGAGAAAGCTGTGCTCCCCAAAGCGCTTTACAGGATAAAAACCATAACAGCAATAGTGGCTGGGCAAATGATTTTTTAAAAAGAAATACAAAATCAGATATAATTATGTGTTCCGGCTAAGACATTAACGAGTACAACCCCCCTCTCTGCGGGACTGCTGGCTGTGACGAACTAAACCAGTTTCACAGGTATTTTCAAAGTAGAAGGGGTGAGCTTTCCAGCTTAATTTTCGTATTAAATAATTTTTTAAGATTAGAAATTATGAAACACTCTGTTAAAAGCAAGAGAGTTTTTATGTCCGTTGCAGTAAAAGAAAATGCCTGACAAAGTAGGGCTTGGACAGATTCCAAGTGCATTTTTGCAATTTACGTTGCATTGTCCAATGTGCTGCTGTAATACAGTTTAGAATACAGTAAGTCTAAACTGTATCAGCTTTATTTATGGGTTGCAATTTAGAAAAAGTCAAAACCCGCACTCAAAATGCAATTTAGAGCTTTCTGGCAAGAGGAGACACCCAAATTAATAATGTAACATGCCACTGTTTGTGCATGAACAAAGTTATACTGCTATTTTCCTTAGATACGCGATTAAAAAAAATATTTTTTTTGAATCCCCGGCGGAACACATTCCATAAGAATCAGCGCTTTTATATATCGCCTTTAAACACATATATTTAAACATGCGTTTACGATTTAAATCAAAACGCGATTCAAATCAATATAAATGTTTATTTTGTAACACATAGGTGACTATTCATTGTTATTAAAAAGACTTAAATTCGATCATGTTGTGATATTTAGAAATATAAATTTGTTTGGTGCGAGTGAGGTTTTATTTAATCTCTGACCAAGGGAAACGTTTCATTTTTTCAAAGAAATGTTTGTTAAAAAAAAAGGTCATAGTACCAGTGGGATTCGATCACAGACCGTGTGACATGGGAGTCAGGAACCTAACCCACAGCGCCACTCAAGGTCACATGCAGAGTGCTGAAAAAGCACTACAGAAACATTATCAACAGACAATGTACAGCGTGTACTATTCTTGTGTTGCGGTACATGAATATAATTATATCGTTAGTAATTTCTTTAGATACGCGATTCCATATTATATTCCCTTTTAATCAAATTCTAAAAGTATGCTTGTTGACTCCGGTATCTCTTTAGTTAAAGACTTTGATGCTTAAAATGTTTAGGGAGAAATGGAATACCAAGACTGGTACTGTATGTTTATGTTCCAAAATTAATATTGTTTGTGGCCTTCACACGCGTTACAGTATGCTCCTATTCTTTTTATGCTCAGCTACTAAGATTTCCCTTCAAAGATAAAATACCATATGAATATTCAATACTACAACGGGCACAGTAAAGACGTTTATTGTAAATCTTTCTACGACAGACCAACGGACCACGAGTGCCCCTGTCAGTCAACCAATCACGTACCGCGGTACCGCACGTCATCTTGCGTCAAAATGCGCGACGCTGTAGCCAATTACCTCCGGTACGTGTCTGTACCGCGCACTTTGAATGGCTGCATCTGTAGCTCCAGCTGTTAGGGATTCGTTTTATAAGAGGTAGTGTGGACCTTATGCTGAATAATGAACGATATCGAGAGACGTTGTCGAGTGGTCAAGCCAATGTCAGTAAGCCGTAAGTAGTCGAGTCAAACAGAAGCACCAAAATTAGAAACGGAGCTGTAAACCATGTGTAAGCCGAGAGTCAAACCCTGAACAAACAGTAGAAAGCGAAAACCAAAACCAGGAGACATAGCCAAGGAGATAAACTAGGGTCAGGAAGCTAATGAGTCACAGTGAGTTTTAGGAGGAGTAGCTCTAGCCAGGGTAAACCCAATAGTGAGCAGGGAGATGTGTGTAAAGCAGCCTTAAATAGGTTGAGGTTATTTGACTAATTAGGAACAGCACTGGAATGCAAGGTGGAACGACAAGTCCTCCGGGGGCGTGGTGTAACACCAACTTCTTCTACAGCTTTAATAATTGGCCTTTAATTCTTTAAACATAGCTTTCACAAAATTATAATGACTGTGCTTCTTATGTAACTGTGCAGATTCAAATTAGAAACTTTAAATTTTATAGCAAATGCATTTCAAAAACAGTATTTATAATATGTGCATTTGCCATGATTGTTAATATTTTTTAGAGTAAAAAAGGTTCTTTGAAAAGCAACAGGCATTGCATTGGTTTAGTTTTATTTTCAGTCTGGAATAAAGGCTATGGCTTTTACAGTGCTTTGTGTCAGAGGCTTAAAAATACATAAGTACATAAATACATAAGTAGATTCCATGGTTCCCTGAGGTGAGAAGACTGGCAGATCCTAGTTTCCTCCAGGGAAAAGATTTTATTAATAAGGTTTCTATTTGTCATGTGCTTATAACTAAAGCCTTCTCTTTTGCATTCTAGGATCTGTATGTCTCGGAGGACAAGTGTGTTATCTTTAACTATGGCATGAATGTAGAGGCAAAGCTGTGGCTTTACCTTGTATGGATTAAAAGAAACAAAGGGGAGATTAATTGTAGATTCCATTAAAAAGGAAAAAAGGAATGAATCAACAACAAAACAAGTTAATCTCATTTGTAGTACTAAATTAAAGGGGGGTTAACATTTTCTGTATGATTATACTGAGGGTGGCATGGTGAGCAGGGGTCAGCATTACTGTGGCCCTGGGTTCAATCTTTGGGGTGCTACAGTATATGTGTAAAGTTTATATGTTCTCCCCATGTTTATGTGGGTGGCCTTTGGATGCTCCGGGTTCGAGACATACTGTTAGGTTTAATTGACTTAAAATTTTAACGGGGGTTTTAATTTGCTTTAATAATCAGAAATTGTAACAGTAAATTGTGAGAGTACTTGACAAATTTCTAGGGATCAATCAAACATAAGTCTCACATACAGCTTCTAATTATACAGTATACAATTGATTGATAGTACCAAAAAACATAAAACAAACAAATATAATTGAATATATATCTGTGAAATAAACTGCTCTGAACATGAATGGCTCACAGTTATTAACTTCAGAGTTAGAATATGCATTGATAATAGTGCATTACAGTCAAGCTTGTAGGTTTTATCAGTCTCAAATAACAAATTACATTTATATTCTCTGACACAAGTAAATACGCATTTACTATTGTGATATAAACATCAAATATGTGTTTGCAATAATACTTCTGCTCTCAATAATTATAATGTGAATAAATTCACACAATAAAAATTACAAAATAAATTATGTTTTGTACTAAAAGATCCATTGCCCAAACAACCTTGATGAATTTAAACTTTGTTCATGTAAAAGTTGGCTGGGTTTCCATAGCAGCTAGAAGAAAGAAATAGCTCTTTCTTGTACTGGGTGGTTCTTCCAAGAAGAGTCCTGATAACTTCAGTCTGTAAAATCAATCTGTGCATACATGTAGTTTGTCTTCTTGATATTCACAAGGTTGACAAAAGGCAGCTCAGGTCATACCATGATTTTGTTCTCTTTGCCTCTGAAGCAGTCTCTGAGTCTCCTTCCTGTTTCGTTCACACTCATTCAAGGCCCCTCAGGACAATTCCAGGTCACTCAGATGACATTTTGTACCTCCAGCAACCTTATTTACTGTATCTCTTGCTATAAATGCCCAGCCATCTGCATTGGGGAAACAGGAAGGAGACTCAGAGACAGCTTCAGAGAACATGTGAGGGCTGTGAAGATTAAAGATTTCTCCAAGCCCATAGTTTCTCATTTCACCTCTGACGCTCCGTGATCACTCTCCGTCTGTGTTTTCAAAGTAAGGTTCCTTAACTCTTATAGCAGAAAGACATCAGAAACTAAAATTATCCTAAAACTTCGTTCACACCTTCCCCCTTCTCTCAACGACAGACTTGTTTTCTTCTCATTCTCTCTAATCATTTTTAGGTTTAGTTTCACACCTCTCCTCACCTCTCTCTACCTTGCACCATATGTTTGGACACTCTGCCTCTTCCCTGCTCCTGCTCCCTCCTCTCTCCTGGCCTTTGTTTTCCCATACTACTGTAAATTATCTTTGCTGACTGCCCTATCTTTCTTACACCTAAAGAAGGCTCCATAGCCGAAACGATGCAGTAAATGTACAGTATTTGGTTATGAATGAGTAAAATTAATTGAAATAGCTTAGGTTTATTTTCCAGTTTTGTAATCTGTATGCAGTTGCTTAAAACGTAATGACTGTTTGCTGTATTCCATATTCCTATCTTGTGTCCATTGCTTGCCAGAACAGGCTTCAGTTTCCGTGACCCTGAATTGGATGAAACAGTAAGAAAAAAGATGGATTGATGGATGTATTCCTGTCATGCTGACACTGACGACTTATCTGCAGGGTGAGCTAGATAATAATAGTAATAATAATACTATAGCACTTTTCTGGACACTCCACTCAACGCGCTTTACAGGTAATGGGGACTCCCCTCCACCACCACCAATGTGCAGCATCCACCTGGATGATGCAACAGCAGCCATAGTGCACCAGAACGCTCACCACACATCAGCTCTCAGAGTTGGAGAACAGAGTAATAAAGCTGATTCATAGATGGGATTAATTACAACATAGATGTGTCGTGGCAGCCATTTATGTCATTGTCAACCTGTCTCCCTATGCCAGCTAAGCAGAATCTAATAACCTTGAAACTCAGAGCACTTGGAGTCGGTTTATGACCACGCCCATGCTAGGTGATCTTAAAAATAAGTACTCGGACCTCAAAGATCTCAGGGCGCTGTCGTTGAGTGTGAACATTAAGCACCTCCAGCTTCATAGCTGTGTTTCCAAAGTTTTGCTTTGTTGATTTTATGACCCCTGCTTGCTTTGTCTCTGGATTACCTCTCAGCTTTGTTTACTGTATGTCTCTTTGCTTAGACCCTGGCCCATATCCTCAACCTTGACTGCTTTGCTACAGTGTCTCCCTGGTTATGACCCTTGCTTGTTTTGGATTATGACCCTAGACTGTGTTTGCCTGCACCATGCTCTCATTTTCTACCACAACAGAATTGCCACATCAGCACACCTGTCTGTGTGAATGGCTACTCAGCTACCATAACTCCTCCCCAGAGTGTACATTCCCCACACCAACTGGTTCCAGTAACACGCAGCTCTGAGCATTAACAACTGTGTTCTGGACTCAGTAATTCCTTCCAGCAATTGAGCTCTTTATCTTCCTGGATTGCACAAGTCCCGCCTCAGTGGTATAAGATTTCAATTCCATATTATTTTTCACTGAATAAATCATTCTTGCTTTTTTTCACTCCACCTTCTGGAAAGCAATATTTCTTTATATGTTTATGGATAGCAGTTTTAAAATCTTTCCATAGGTTCTCAATGGGATATGAGTACGGACTTTAACTGGGTTTCTCATGGACATTCACTTTCTTAAGCCTTGTCGGTGTAGTTTTATGTCTGTGTCCCAGTGAAAGTGTTGTTTTGTCCCATTCTTACTTCTTTTGATTTTTCTCAATGATTTGCAAGTACATTGCTCCATGTTCCTCTTATACATCTTTATTGTTTATCCACTTCCTTGCTACACAATTGTGTAATACTGTTATCTTAATGAAGTTGCACACATTGTTATTGGGTTTACTACAAATGAAGATATATAATTAAGAGAAAATTAAAAAAAAGATGGTGATGCAACGTTAGCATCCAGCATTATGTGTGTTAAGATTTAGGGGTAGTACACAATACTGAAGTCCCTACTGATGACAAACCAGACTATACATACTGTAATGCTGCCACCACCATGCTTGACAGTAGAGATGGTGCTGACTGAAACACTATGTTGAATTTGTATCAGATGTAACACTTTGCATTTAGAGTAAAAATTGTTTCTTGTGTGACTACAAAACCATTTGGCATAAGTAACTGTAGCTGTATCACTTTGTTGATAGTTTATTGGGGATAAGTTTGTTGAAATGTGGGATTTAATGTTTTTTTCCAATTGCATACATGCTCCCTTTGTGTAATAACTAGGATATTGTTGACCTATGGACATTTTCTACCACCCCAGACACTGAATTTTATACAGTAACTCTTTCATAGTCAATGCTGGTATCATGGCAATATCTGTAACCAGATTTGCCTGGCTGCTCACTTTGGAGTGTAGCTTGATCTAGGTGGTGTCTAAAGAGATATTAAGTTTAATAAAAATATTAAGATAATTGCATTGAAATATTCTTAAACCCTTCTCCTGATGTTGGGCCTTCATTCCTGAGTAGTTATGTGCATTCAATTCTCTACTTGACTGAAGTACCTTACAGAGATAGATGTATTTATTCTGAAATCATGTTAACCACTATTATTATTATAACACACAGACACTCAGATAACTGTAATTTTGTGTCTCTAAAGTAATTTAGGTTTGCTATAGCAAAGGGCTTGAACGGAAACCGATTTTTTTCATGTTTCTTTCACATTAATTATGTATTTGCTTCTCTTTTGGGTTTCTGCTTTTAATTTAAAGTAAATTATGTACATAAAGAGTATTAATAACTAATCTAAAGTGTCATTTCTTCAAGTCTTAAACCTACAAAATGTGAAAACTGTGCAAGGGTTTGTTTGCCTTTTTCAAGGGACTGTATAGGCAGTCAGTAATAAATTAATCTTATGTTGGAATTAAATTATCACTCTTATCATTACCATTATTGTTGTTACAGGCATTATTGTATAGAAAAGGTCTATACAGTGTAGCTCAGAATTAATAATTATTTGTAAATCAATATTAATTTCAAGTAACTACATTGTGTTATGTAGATGAACTCTTAAACTAATGCTACTTTTTTATAACTCATCTTCCACCAATTTGCATTTGAAGTCGTAGTGTCATATAAAATGACAGAGTCCTGATGTTGGTGAAAGAAGAATCGTTTATTACGCTTGCAAGTGGGAGAGTAGCTTTAGGAGATAAATGTTAAAAGCATTTATTCTGGATTCCTCACTCCCTCTTTAAAACATACAGATGCAGCCATTCAAACTTCGCGGTACAAAACCGTACTGCAAGCAACTACCCACAAGCCAATGTGGCGTACCACCGACAGGGGCACTCGTGGTGCATTGGTCGGTAGTGAAAAGATTTAATAATTTAATCTATTTACTATGCACATTTTAATCCGCTTAGTATTGAATATTTCTATGGAATTTTACAACTAAAGGGAAATTTTAGTAGCTGAGCATAAAAAGAAGAGGAGCATAACGCGTCTGATGATCATAAACGATATTAATTTAGGAACATAAATATATTAGTAAACTGTATATTGCTGGTATTGGTAGTTTAAAGAAAAAATACACAGCAGTATTCCATTTCTCCTTAAACATTTTAAGCATCAAAGTCTTACATGTGGTTATTTCAGAAATGTTTTTACGTGCTTCTTCTGACCATATTACTGTACGTTTATATACTTTGTGAAAAGTGATCGTTTTAACCTTTTCTGCAAATACGCTCATCAGAATAAAAATCATACTTTTAGAATTCTATTAATAGGAAATATAATATGGAATTGCGTATCTAAAGAAATTAATAACGATATAATTATATTCATGGACTGTTGCACCAACAGTAGTATATGACTTTCCATTGATATGTGAACTTCTGTTTCAGTGTTTAGTGCATGACTGCATCTGTAGCATAGTGGCTTAAGTGACTGACTTATAAGGCTGAAGGTGTGTGTTCATATCCAGCTATCTCCATGAGTTTTCTTTTAACAAATTTCTTTGAAAAACTAAAATAGCAAATATTATGGACACTATATTGACATTTTTTATAATTCTAAATATCACAACATGTTCATACTGTATGTACACAGCAGTACCGCAGGGTGTAGGGCGCAAACCCACTCGAGCCCAAAATCCCTACATTAATGTAACGCATTCGCCCGGCGCTGCGGGCGCCCTGCTGAAGAGCGCCCTGCTAGGGTGCGCAGCGATGGGCAGGACAGGAGTGCTAGTGGTCAGGGCGGGGATTAGGTAAGCCGCTGACCAGTGCAGTGCAGTGCAGTGCAGTGAAATGATTCCTTTCTGCACAAGGACTTTATTTCTTGTGACAGGCTTAGAGTTATGGCAGGAAAGGGGGATAACTGCTAAGGATTCCAGATGCCAGCTAGGAAACCCCCCCAAGGAAGGAAGGAAACCTAACACTGACCATTAAGAGTGACCAAAGTCTGTGAACTGGCCGGACAGCATGACCTCCCCCCATTATCATGATAATGAGCTACGTCAGAAGCGGCAGAAAAGGGCTATATAAACTGGAAGATTTGTACCAGTATTTCGAACAATACTTTGGTTTTATTGTTCCTTGCATGCAATAAAACTCATTTGTTTATACTTAATCTCGGGATCCAGAACTTATTTGTCTGTTACAAAAACTTTTGGCATCACGAACAGGATTCTCCAGATGGCGCAGGGTTTCCCATCGGCAGGAGAGATGGTCAGCACGCACACTACTAAGAGGTGAAGTGGCAATGCTTGTTAATAAGACAGAATTAAGTGTTGCTGTGCTTTCCTAAATGAGGCCCCATCTCTCTCTTCATCTCTGTGGTGCAGCCACAGAGAAGCTATTCAGGCAGGCTGATTTAAAGATGTTTTCTTTTGATAAGGGACAGCTCCCAAATGGGGATGCACTTAGCTAAGCCTGGCTATCATGATCAATGGTGATCCATTGGCGCCTATCTGTCTAGGGAGTGCCAGATGGACATCTGGACTGCATTCCTAAGTGTCAGGAGTAAGTGACTCATATCTCACCTTGATCAGCCAGTCAGGGACTGGTAGGGCCGAGTAACCCACCTGGGTCTCTGATGCCCATGAAACTTTCAGCCAATGAATGAGCTGAAGTTCCTCCAGGTAAAAACAGGCAACACAGAGCTCCAGAACTATTCGAAGGAGAAATTCTAAGTAGAACAATTTCTAAGGCGAATTCCAGGGGTGCGAGACAATTCCAGGGCAGGACGGCCCAGGAGCAGAAAGGCTCTCAAGGGCAGGACATTCTCGCAGCGTGCCTCCTGACCATCCTGAGACTCAGCCCGGACAACCACGGAACGGCCAGTGTGTCCGAGTGCCAGAACTTTCCTCTGTTCTAAGAGTCTAGAGCGGAGGTTGCCAGAGAATAACCAGAGGATCCACCCGAGGTTAGCATCAGCATCAGGCCTCGTGAACAGATCGGAACTGTGGACAGCTGAATCACTATTCAGAACTAGCGCTTCATCAGGAACGAACCAGTCTTCTTCCTGACCGGCTGGGACCCACAGTAAATTTTCTCCTGTGCACAAGCTTCGCTAGTTAAAGCCAACACTAACTAGCTGGTCAGTGAGCATCATTGCAAGCCACACAGCACAGCCTGGCATGGAGCCAGAGAGCGCGGATTGGACAGCAACAAGCCTGCAACTGCTTCTTTCTGCCCGCAGGAGATCTGAATCCCAGAGATTGGATGAGTATTCAACTTCACTGCATTACAGCTCGAGAATTCAATTGTTATCCCAACCAGTTTATATCAATTTAATTCCTAATAGTTATGTACTTGTTTTGAGTATCTAATGTAGAAGTTATAACCAAGTTCTTTTACGAAACGGTCTAAATGAATGATATACTGAACGTATGTCCTCTTGATAGATGTAACTCTTTGTAACTGAATGAATATATACCTTTTGTATTCTGATAACCCTCACGATAAGATCTGTTAGGTTTACATGCATATTCTATGTATTAATAAATGTATCCTCGTGTATTAGTACCTGTGTGTGTGTGTGTTGTTTGAGTTATATCGCAAGGCTGGATTCTAAAGCCATTAAAAGAATCATTTTGTGATTTACGGCTACAATTAATAATTGTCCCCGTAAATGCCCAAACCCCTATAGAACTGGTGCCTCGTGAGAGCACACTACAGAGGTAAGGACTCCTCTTTTATTAAAAGTCCCGACAAATACTGGGTTTGTCTCTGAACTGATTAGAAGCTTTGCAGTAACTTGAGGGAATAACTAATCAGATGCAGATGCCAGGGGAGCAGCCCTGGGAGACAATGACTCTGAGACCCCTGTGAAACCTCTGTTGGTGAAAAAGGGTCAGCTACAGGACATTCAAGCTGAGGCCTCTAAAGCAGAGAAATAGACATGGTTAGAAAAGAATGTGGGACTGCATGATGATGGGGTGTGGTGCTGCCAGCACACCAGGCACCCTGCATGTACTCACAACCTAATGCCCTTTGTAGCCCGACAAATTCATGCCGTCGATATCCAGGTGTGAGTCAAATGGTGCGCTAGTTGTCCCAAAACTGGGTAGGGACTGGGCTTAAAGCAGTAGCCACTGATGTTGTATCTCGATGTGATGCTTGGCAAAGGAAGTCAACTACAGCTCTGGTGCGGGTATGATGGCTCAGAAGGCCAGCCCCTGAGGGACCTGTCATGCACTGGCGAATTGACTTTTGTAGCTTGCTGATATGTAAAGGAAACACTGGACTCTTAACGATGGTGAATCTGTTCTCCTGGTAGGCTGAGGCCACTACCTCTGTAACTCACAAACATTTGATGACGAAGATAATCCTGTAGTGTGGACTGCCCTGCCACTTGGATACTGTTCTAGGGGCATACTACACTTGGAAGGTGTGTCAGGCTGTAATCGCCTCACTGGGGGTGAGGTGGAATTTACATTGCCCCCATCACCCGCAGTCTGTGGGGATGGTGGAATGAATGGAACTCTGAAGGACCGACTGATAAATATCAGACTGAAGGAACACTGTGGGTAGATGCTCTACCTGCGGCCCATTACCATGTTAACGAGCTACATCAGAAGCGGCAGAAAAGGGCTATATAAACTGGAAGTTTTGTACCAGTAATTCGAACAGTACTTCGGTTTTATTGTTCCTTGCATGCAATAAAATAAACTTCTCGGGATCCAGAACTTATTTGTCTGTTACAACAATATAAACGTACAGTAATATGGTCAGAAGGAGCACGCAAAAATGTTTGCAAAATAACCATATGTAAGACTTTGATGCTTAAAATGTTTAGGAAGAAATGGAATACTGGTGTTTATTTGTTCTTTAAACTACCAAGACCAGCCATATACAGTTTACATAATATGTTTATGTTCCTAAATTAATATCGTTTATGAGCATGTGAAAGGCATGGTGAATCGGAGATTCTCAAGACTTACTTTGTATGATTAGAAATCAATGTGTGATCAGATCAACTAAATGCTGTGGTGTTACTTTTTGTTAATGAAAAAATAAAGTATTTTCGTTTACAAAGACGGTTACAAAGAATGTGGACCAGGGTAATACTTTGAGTTAACAGCTTGTCCAAGGTAATGCATTAGTAATACTACTAGAAATATCTTCAGTAAAGACTTTGATGCATAAAATATTTCTACATAATTAAAATATTTATGATAAAGGTGGTAGGCTGTGTACTTTTGTCCAACTGAGCAATCTTGCTTTCATAACATATACCAACTTTTTAATGTATAATGATTAACATGCTTTACTACACAGTTTAAATTTAAAAGTCTAAAGAGTATACAACTTAAATTCTTAATTGAATAAAGATTGTCCCTCAGCAGTGATCGGGATTTGAAACTGGGTGTTTTCTGGTGACAGCTCAAATGCTGTACATGAGAGGTTAAGCTTTATTAGCTCCACCTGGCAGTTTTACAAGGTGATTCCAGATACTATTAACATAATCGAATTTGCATGCGGTATGACACGAAATGACATGATATGAAACATTTTCATGCGACAAATGCATACCCCGCTCATTTTGAATGGCTGCATCTGTATTGTGTCAACACCAGTAATGTTCTACAAAATGAGATTTGTATCTTCATGGTTGTATTGAACGACCATAACAGAATTAGTTATTTTAGTACATACAGCTTTAAGGCAGGTTATACAAAGAATAAGAATAGCCAGTACAACTAAACCTACGAATATATATTGCACAAGTGTACCACCCCATGCCCCGAATACAGATTGCAATCATTTTCCTATCCCCCAGTCGTCAGGATTGTAGTTGTGGTATTTTTGTTCTTTATCATAGATATGCTGTTCTAAATCATCAATATGCTCAGAGTTGTCGGGTATGTAACTACTACATATTCTTTCTCACCTTAACACCTGCTTATCACCCTAATAGAGGATGGCCTAGAACTGTAATTATAGCAGGGAGCATACGGTTAGTTCCATTCTAATACATTTGAGCTACACTCAGACGAAAAACAGAACTATTTACCCATGCCAATAAACCTATATAATCACCTCTATCAAAGGGGATTACTCCTATGAGCATCTTGTATAGCAATACAAACCCAATGTGAGCTCTGATTATTATTTTTGTCTGATAGATATGACAACACCAAGAAGGTATTGATTTCGTATTCCCCATTATTAGAGTAACTCTCCTTATGCTTAACAGGCACACTGGTGCAGTTGCTCGGTGACAGTGTGAGCGTAGATCCAACGATCTCATACTGTCACTCGGATGGCAGTGTTGGTAATCAGTAGCACTTGATATGGTCCCTAGTGGGGTTGCAACATCTGGGAGGGTATCTTCTTCACCCACACCTACTCGCCAGGTATCAGGTCATGTCTTCCCTCTACTGGAGGTCCCCAAGCATCCAGCACCTGTTCACCAGCCCCGTGCACCACTTCAATTAACAACCTACAATACTGAAATAGAGAATTAGACAGCAAATTCAACGATCCATTAGCCAAATTTGGCCATCCAGGACGTTTTGCTGGTTGGCCCCTGATGATATCAAACAGGCTCAGCTACACATTTCTGTTTGATCCAACCCAAAGGCTACACAGGCAGAGTATCTACCCATAGTGTTCCTACGTTCCACTGTTCCTGTAGACAATGAAGGTCCCATCTCACCCTGTACAACGCAGCCACAGCCTGACACACCTTCTGTCACAAAACTAATCAGTAGCGACTAGTGATAGGGGAAGTCGGACCCGATGCGGTACTGTGAAGGAAGATGTCAGGAATCCAAAAGGGTGAGAGAGAGTGATGCAAGGTCGGGTTGTCAGCCAGGGTAGGGTACAGATGTCCAGTTGAAATGGTATCCAAATCCGTGGTCCGTAAGAGAGAGTGACGAAGGTAGCCGGGGGCGAAGCAGGGTCGGTAACCATAGGTCAAGCCATTAGGTGTCCAAATCTGAAATCCGTGAGAGAGAGAGAGGGATGTGGCATTGCAAAAGAGTATCAGGGTCGAAATCCAGAAGTCGGTAGAAAAAAACGAGCACAAGAGAAGGTTTAAGGCAATCTCAACAGTGAGCGAGGAGTGAACGGAGGAAAGGAGTATATATGTGAAAGCAGGGAGTGACGTGCTAATTGCTAATAGTGGCACAGGTGTGTGCGCTGGGAGGTGCACGTGGGAGTAAGATTTGTGACACCTTCCCTGTGAAGTCTGTCCCTTCATCATAATACAAGTGGCAGGGCTGTCCCCACCGAGGGCTTATCTCCATGATCAAGTGTTTGGCGATCACAGAGGCAGTGGCCTCAACCCACTGGGAAAACAGATCCACCATCATTATCAGAGCCCAGGTTTCCCATTACATAACAGCAAGCTACAATTGTCAATTTGCCAGGGCATGCAAGGTCCCTCAGGAACAGACCTTTTGAGCTGTAGCACCTGTACCTTTGACAAGCATCACATCGAGTTACCACATAGGTGGCTACTGCTCAAACCCAGTCCCTACCCCCACCCAGTTTTGGAAAAACTGGCACTCCATCTGACTCACACCCAGGTGTCCGACAGAATGGATTTGTTGGGCTACAAAGGTCATTAGGCTGTGAAGGCATTCAGGGCATCCGATGTGCTGGCAGCAACACACCCCATCCTCATGCATCAGTGCCACTTTCTTTTCTAACCCTGTCCATTTCTCAGTTTTAGAGGCCTCAGCCTGAATGTCCTGTAGCTGTCCCCTTTCACCAACAGAGGTCTGACAGGGGTCTCAGACTCTTGCTCTCCTAGGGCTGCTCTGCCATAATCTTTATTATGTCACTTACACTTTACCACAGCTACTTCAGTCGGTAGCTGCAGAGCTTCTAACAATTCAGAGACAAACCCAACATTCTTAACTGGAGTCCCTGCTGTGGTGAGGAAATTCCTATTCCTCCACAGCCATCCAAAATTGTTACATACACCACATGCATATACAGAATCTGTATAAATTGCTAGTTTTCCATTTAGCATATTAACAAGTTTCAATTTAAATCTTTTCATTCGGTCTGCTGATTCAACACCAGATTATTCACAGTTTATACAGTCAGGCAGGTAGCCTGCACAACACATAAACATAGCTCCTTGGCCACCGCATCGAGGGGTCCTGAATAATAACCCACCAGATGATGCCTACCTCCATGCTCCTGAGCCACCACATCAGCTCACAACCCATTTCTTTCACTTAAATACAGATTACATACAGATGATCCATCTGAGAGAATCCAGCCCAGGGCCAGTGCCTGCAAGAAAGCTTGTTTCAAATCATTAAAACGATTTCTGCTGCAGGAGTCAAGGCAATTTTGTCTTTAGACTGCACTACCCTCCTTAAGTAAATTCGTCATCAGGCGAACTCGTTCTGAGAAGGAATTAACCGTGTTTTCACTATGTAGTTGGTTATATATCTTTTTTCCCTGTCAAAAGATCTAATACTTGGAGTAGATCGGCTTTATGAATTTCCTCATGGTTTCCTCAGGTAAAACAATCACAATGCCTCAGAGCTCTATTGAGGTAGTTCACATAAATGTTGTCTCATACAGTAATTCATTATAAATGCTGCAGGGCATCCCAGCCCAATAGGTCTGGTGTGTCCCCCACCCACATCTGTAGTTGAAACTGTACATCTTTTCCCAAGCATATTGTGACAGCTTGTATCTCCTTAAAGCACAACCCTTGCCCCCCTACTCCTGTAGCCTCCTGCCACCCGTTAGAAAACTTTATATCACATCTTTTTGCTGTTTTAGTCGATAAAGAGGACAACTGTGCTCCTGTGTCCCCCAACTGGGGAACCTGGACACCATTTACTGTACACTGTAAGATTATTTCTCTTTTATTTAAATCTTGAGATAAAGTTAGTGAGGCTGCAAAGGGGTTTCTTAGTTTAAATCTTATTTCACACAAGGCTCTCGTTTCAGCTTTTGACATGTTCTTTAACTGTGAAATCAAGTCTTTTTTTTACAATTTCTTCAAAAAATGCCCTGTTTCTTATAGTAACTGTACACCAGCTTATTAGTAGTTTTATCCTGGGGATTAGTCCCCCTTTTCCACCAGGGCTAGTTAACACACCCCCCATCTGGACATTCCCAATCAGGATATTTATCCCAGTCCTCATTTTTTACTTGAAGAGGTCTTTTATCTGGGTATACATTTTGGGGTCGCACTATAATTGCAACAAACTGGCAGCTCCTTTTTCTCCTCTTTGGGAGTCTTTTTACCTCCTATTTGCAGTGCTCGCACTTTTGCATATATGCTTTGCGAGTTATTAAATTAAATCTGTCTCCACTCTCTGTAATATCAGGAAAGCATAGTCGTACATTCTTGGCAACATCAGGTTTTAACACACTTAAGTAAATTTGTTTTATTACTGTGGAAGTATCTTCATTCACTTCTTTTTCATCAGCTAACCCCGAGTATACTATCCATAAAGTTATACACTTTTCTGTAAAATCTGAAACATCCTTACTTTCCTTCTGCTGACATGCTGTTACTTTTCTCCAATCTGTTTTTGGTGGGTAATGCTCTTTCAAAAATCTCCACACTAATTCCCACCCTTCTCCCAGATTCTCTCTTGAGGCATTTTATATCTTCTTTTGTTTTTTTTCTGCATATTTAACTTTGTTTCGTTTCAGTTAATTATTTGTTAAACTTCTGCCTTTGCGCCAGATTCTATTTGATTGTTTCGTCCCGGTTCTGTCCATGTTCCATCAGACAGACCATATTTCATTTTCAGCTTTTCTACATCTTTTAACTTCTTTTTCTCCAATACCTAGTCGGAAATCTCAGTTAACTTTTCTCTACACCAACTCATCTTAGACACTTATTGAGATGACTATCGCATAACAGAGCAACTCTAGCTCTAGGTTTACCACAAGAAACGGGCAGAACGCTTTTCCAGACAATTCCTCAACCTGAGTCACAAACAACTACACAAACCACTGAAGTCCTGGCTTTACTGCGCAGCCCCACACCACACGGGCAGAATGCTATCCCAGCAATTCCTCTATCTCAACTCGACAGGCAAAACTCATGCGAACCACTGAAGTCCTGGTTTTACTCCGCGGACACAACTATGCAAACCACTGAAGTCCTGGATTTACTGCGCAGCCCCACACCGAACGGGTGGAACGCTTTGCCAGCAATTCCTCTATCTCAACCCATTAGGCAATAAACACGCGAACCACTGAAGTCCTGGATTTACCACGCATCCTTAGTGCACTCTACGAAACGACTCTTTCCTCACATCCCCAGACCTTCCGTTCTTTACCGTACTAGCCGCAACATCGGAGAAATTCTGTTCACTGTTGTGGAGAGGAGAAGGGACTTTTAATAAAAGAGGAGTCCTAACCTCTTTCGAGAGTGGCGCCTAACTTTTCCCTTCCACCGCCATACAGAGTCACCTCAGCCAAGAGTACCCTGCTCAGAGTGCCAAATTGTAGTGTCATATAAAATGACAGAGTCCTGATGTTGGTGAAAGAAGAGTCTTTTATTACGCTTGCAAGCAGTAGAGTAGCTTTCCACAGCCAGTCTCTCTGAACGGTTATAAAGTTAGTCTTTTTCTACAATGTAACAAACAAAGTATTAGCATATACATCATATGACTTGCTAACTGTTGACTCAGAACTTTCCGTTCTTATGCTGGTCTAACAGAAAAGACCTCCTTATATGGCACTTTGCCAGAACTCAGCATTCACAAAACAGGATTTTACAAATTTCACATAGACATTATGTGAAATCATGAATGGACAGCACTTGCTATACTGTACGTTTCCCGCTGACAGGCAAAGAATATGCAGCTTGATCGTTAGGAGATAAATGTTAAAAGCACATATTCTGGATTCCTCAAAGTAGAACAGGTATAAAAAAAGGACAACAGATAGGTTCCATTATAAACAGACAGCACATTAAAAAAGAGGCCTTATGTGCTACTCAATATTCTGAAAAGAACAAAATTGCAAGAACAATGCCTCCTGGATATAGGCAGCAAGTAAAGACAATGACTCAGTCGAAGATTATTTTACCCAAAATATCCATTCTCTTTGTATCCATAAAAAAGGAAAAATGGGAGAAGTTACACGTAATTTTATGTTTTCATAAAATTTAGTGCAACTTTCTGAATGCAAAAAATGCACTTAGTATTAGTGTTGGAATAATTGCTCATGTTTATCAATCATTTTTTAAAATTTCCATTTATATCTGTTTTTTCTGTATATGCTCTTTTCATTGTTTTGGGTGCCTGTACAAATAAATATTTGAAGACCTGTGACACTGTCACAATCGTCATCCCTCCTCTAGAGGGCGCTCCAACCCTTTTTTGTATTTAAGTTTCATTATTACATTCACCTGCCCCTTGTTCTGTGTATATTATTTAAACCCTGTGACTCCAAAGCTCTGCGCTCAGCATTGGAAGATGAATGTCACATGGCTTGCCTATTCCCCCGGCTCGCGGGTAGCCCGAGGGCAGGTCTTATTCCCCGGCGTCCTGACCATCTAGGTCCGGGGCTCAGAGCACCCGGCTCCATTATGTTTTTCACTTCTTAGTTCCTGATTCTTCGTTCCCATTCCTGTCTTTGTTTGGATGGATCTCCCAGCTATGGACTTTTGGACTTTTGTATATTAGCATATACAGTGGCTATCAAATGTATTCACACCCCCCTTATACTTTCTCACAATTTACTGTTACAATATAGAATCACAATGTATTTATTTGAGATTTTTGCCTTTGATTAGCACAAAACGCTATATAATGTCAAGATGAAAACAAAATTCTACAGATCTTCATAAATTAATTACAAATCTAAAACAGAAAATAAGTGATTGCATAAGTATGTTTGACACACCTGAATAGGCCCTCATGGAACCAGATGTCTTTAGACGTCACATAATTTGTTGAAAGCACCTATGTGCAATTAGGTGTTTTACATGAGTTCAGGACAATTATACCTATCTCTGGGATGCAAAGAAACAAGTAATAGGTTTATTCCATGCTGAAAAAAAGAAGAAAGAGAACACAACGTTTCAGCCGTGGAGCCTTCTTCAGGTGTGAGCTGGATAATCTCAATAATGCACCTGTTGAAATTAGCCAGGATATATGACTTCTTTAGTCTATGGAGAAAGAATAGGTGCTGCTGTGTTATTTAACCACGATGTAAGGGTGGTGAGGACAGGATAAGGCCTCTGCGATGTTAACTCCCAAAAACTGACCCTCTCCACTGCAGTCCCGTTGATGTAAATAGGTGTGTGGTCTCCTCCCTGGTGTTTTCTATGATCCACAATCATCTCCTTAGTCTTACCGATGTTCAGAGAGAGGTTGTTATCCTGGCACCATACTGCTAGGGGTTCAACCTCCTCCCTGTACGCAGACTCATCACCATCTGTGATCAAACCGATGACCGTTGTATCGTCCACAAACTTAGTCCAGGATCCAATTACAAAGGGAGATGTTTAGTCCCAGATCCTGGAGCTTGATGACAAGCTTTGAGGGCATTATGGTGTTAAGATGTAAACAACAAACAGCATTTTCACATATGCTCCTTTCTTATCCAGGTGTGAGAGGACAGTGTGGAGGGCAGTAGTGATAGTATCCTCTGTTGATCTATTCTGACAATATGCAAATTGCAATGGGTCCAGGGTGTCAGGCAGTGAGGAGATTATGTGTGCTTTGACCAACCGCTCGAACCACTTCATAATGACAGATGTTAGTGCAACAGGGCAGTAGTCATTCAAGCAACTAACCCTAGGTTTCTTAGGAACAGAAACAATAGTGGTTTTCTTAAAGCTGGAGGGAACTGTGGACTGAGCAAAGGGAAGATTAAATATATCCACAAGGACATATGCCTACTGGTCTGCAAATGCCTTCAGAACATGGCCAGGGATAGCATCAAAGATAGTTTGCCCTGGGTTACTGGGATCCACTTGGCTGGTTCTGTGTTATTGATCTCAAAATGAGCATAGAATGAATTTACTCTTGTGTACTCTTGTGTAATGTAGCTGAGTTGCGCTTTATAGTCTGTAATGGTGCGTATCCCACTCCACATATGTTGTGATGTTGCAGCCGTGATAATATGACTCTAATTGAACTCTATAGTTATATTTAGCTATTTTGATGGTTTTTCTGAGGTCATATCTGTATTTGTTATATCTATCCATGTCACGAGAGTTAAAAGCAGCTATCTTAGCTTTGAGCTTAGTGCGTATTATGCCATTTACAAACAGTTTTTGACTTGGGTGTGTGGGTGTGTGCGGACCATAATAATTCTGGGGACCATGTCTTCAATACATTTATTAATGTAGATGATAACATAATCCGCATACAGATTAATATTATTTTCGGCAGCTTCATGGAAGATCTGCCAGTCAGTGGTGGCAAAACAGTGATGTAATATAGAATCTGCTTCGTCCGACTAGCACTGAATAGTTCTTATCACGGGCCTCTATTTTTTAAGCTTCTGCTTATAGGGGGGAAGCAACAGAATTGAAATGTGATTTTAGATTTCCTAAAAAGAGGTCAGGGGGAGGGTTTTTGTAACTGTCCTTGAAGAGAGTAAAAACATTATCCAGCTTGTTTGTTCCGCGCATCGGGCAGTTAATATACTGATGTAAATTAGGCATTGTTTTGTTCAAGTTTGTGCTGTTGAAATCACCCACTATAATAAATGTTAGACTGGAATGTTAGACGATAGACTGGAATGGTCTAAGAACATCGAAGCCACTTACAAGAAGGGTGAGAGCCGACTTTACTTCTTGAGGAGTCTCAGGTCCTTCAATGTATGTAATAAGATGCTACATATGTTCTATCAGTCGGTTGTGGCGAGCGGCATTTTCTATGCAGTGGTATGCTGGGGCTCTGGAATTAGAGCAGTGGATTCTAACAGGCTGAACAAGCTCATCAGAAGAGTAAGCTCTGTCATTGGGTCTGGCCTGGACCACTGGAGGTAATGGCTGAGAGGAGAATGGTGTCCAAACTAGAGGCCATCATGGACAACGTCTCCCATCCCCTCTATGACATTCTTGTACAAATGAAGAGCACGTTCAGCAATAGACTGATCCATCCACGGTGCGACAGGGAGCGCTACAGGAGGTCATTCTTGCCTTCTGCCATAAGACTGTACAACGCATCCACCTTACTGAACAGTAAACTGATACATCTGTTCTATTTTTTTTCCCATTTACAACCGTTTTTGTGCAAAATATGCCAGGGACCTGTGCAATACATTTATATTTATATTGTGCAATGCGACTTTTTTGTGTACTGTTCTGTTCTGGTTTGTTCTTTGTGTGTTCTGGACTGTGAGTAACTCTTCTTAGTGCACTTCTCACTGTACTGATTGTATCGTATGTATTGTATTATTATTATTGTATCATTCATTACACTGTTGCTGTGTTATCTGTGTTAAGCTGCTGTTGCACTGCAATTTCCCTCACGGGATCAATAAAGTATCTATCTTCCCCGTCGGCGCCATTTTGAAACCAAGATGGTTAGTCATGTTAGGTAGTCCTGGTACCCACCCTGTATATCCCTCATTTGTAGATCTTCTTTGGGTGATGAATGGTGACGTTGAACCCTAGGGAGAAACAAATTACAGACTCATTGGAGCCCATCTGTACTATACTGTATATAATTAGATTGTTCAGCACTGGAAACAGCTTTATGATGTCACTTATCCCAGGGACCTCTTAGGCCACGTTTCTCTACATTTACAGAGAGGTCCAAGCTCTTCACAAAGATTATTAGAAATCTTTAATAACACTTAATTCTTTCTAAGTGTAATAATTTACCTTGCAGCGACACTTTCTAGGATCCAATAATACTCTACCAATTGTGCTAATGGAAACAAGATGGAGATAACACTCATTGACTGAAAAAGTGTATACAGTATAGCACTTATATAACACCCATCTACAAAACAGTTTAATAGAACTGAACCTAGGAAAAACAGACCATTAAGACCAAGTCTAATATTGTCTTATATGCGTTACAAATAGTTGGATCAAGCCTTTGGAAAATATCACAAAAATAGCAGGATAATCAAATATTAAAATAATTAATCATAACCAAATTGTAAAACATATGCCAAAGAGTGGTTGGTTAATTAGAGACACTTGAAATCTTTATTCTTTGGGACATCTCTGCAAAAGAGTAATAAATCAGACAATTTGTGATGAACACATATTTATTAATAATGACAACAGCCATATTTAATAACACATGACACAAAATATGATATACAAGTTTCCATATTTACAAACATGGCACCTCAGAGGCCTACACCCTAACCAACCAGAAAAACCTGTGTGTTGAATACTAGACATCTATCTAGTATTCAACAATCTCATATAATATACAGATGCAGCCATTCAAAATGGGTGGGGTATTTCGCGGTACACCCCGGTGGGCGTGTCGCATCAAAACGCAGTAACACGCGGTATATCGCGTCATTTGACGTCATGCCAGAAAGTATCCTGAATCACCTTGTAAAACCGCCGGGAGGAGCCAATAAAGCTTTTAAATTTAAACTGTGCATGTTAATCATCAGTCATTAAAAAGTTGGTATATTTTATGAAAGCAAGATTGCTCAGTTGGACAAAAGTACACAACCTACCTTTATCATTAATATTAATGCATCAAAGCCTTTACCGAAGATATTACTAATAGGATTAATAATGAATGACTTTGGACAAGCTGTAAACTCAAAGTATTATACTAGTCCACATTCTTTCTAACCGTCATTTTAAACGAAAATACTTTTAGTTTTTTCTTTGACAAACACCACAGCATTTCGTAGATCTAACTAACGAGGACAGGACATTAGGTAGCCAATACGATAAAGGAATGACTTTTTTTGCTAATTTCTTTAGCACATTTGTACAAGCACTTGGAATCTGTCCAAGCCTTACTTTGTCAGGCATTTTCTTTTACTGCAACGGACATAAAAACTCCCTTGCTTTTAACAGAGTTTTTTTGAGTTTTCACCCATTATATACACCCTCTCTTTCATATTTAATAACCAATTCACAAGCCTTTGAGTAAAGGATAAGTTCAGTTTTCAATTTGAAATACACTTCCACATAGCTTTCACTTGTGTCCTCTGTTTTGTGTTTAACTGTCCTTTCTGAAGAAATCCTCTGGATTGGCTGCTGTCAATGTACAACACTCCCTTAAGCCTGAGGATGTATTTTTTGGATCTGCTTACTCATCTCTGGACAGAGCAGCGATGTCTTTTCTATAACATGTAATAACATTGTGACCAAAATTGTACACAATATTCTAAATAAGGGTTTACTATTTTATTATAAAATTTCAATATACCATCCCTTGATTTAAATTCTGTTTTAACTTTATATCCTCGCTTATTTGCCTATTTAATTGCTTCACTTAATTGTATGGAGGATGTTAATGAGGTGTCACCATAAACACCAAAGTTGTTATAATATGTAGCCTATACAGCATTTAACATTTTGAATTTATAGTTTATGTTTTTACATGCAATTGTAGTGATTGTGCAGGGATTCTAAGGCAGGATTGGTAAGCCACTGAGGTAGAAAGTAAACAATTCAAGGTAAACATACATAAATGTTAAGTGGAAGCAAAGTCAAAATCCAGGCTAAGGTCAAATCTGTAATCAAGATTGGAGTAACAGAAAGACAAAACACAAATACAAAAATCAAGAGCAGGTGAATGTCAAAGCCAAAATAGCAACATCAGCAGAGCAGAGAGAATACTGAGACTATAGCATCCTTCCTTTTCTTGCTTTTCTGCAGCAATAGGCCTGACTGACAGATGGGAAAGGTATGGCTGGCTGTTGCCGTAGACCTAACTTACTCCCCTGCACTCCTGCAAGGATAGGACAGTACACCCTTTCAAAAAAGGCATTCTCCGGGTGACAAATAGAACAGGGAAACCAAGCCTGGAGGTTGTATACAAGAAGGGCATGGAGTACCCAGGAACACATCACACCCAGGAGGAGTAAAGCTTCTTTAGAAATAGGAACAGGGGCTCATATAAGGTGCATGGCCTCCTTTCCAGCACATAGGAAAGCTCCAATAGAAGCTATTAAGAATTTATCAGGAGTAGGTAGGTTGGGAAAGTCCACTACCAGTGGGGACAGATGAGTGAACTTCCGAGGTCAAAGCTTCAGGTAATAAATCTGGGAGTGAATCACTGAGTTTCAGTTTTCCCATAGTGTCACATAAATCTAGACTGGCTTGTACAGTACATCCATCCTTGCCGATCAGGGAGGCACACAGCTGTAGCCTCTGAAAGTGGAGCAGGAATGCACTGCCTCTCACCAGTGGATTTCAAAACAGTGGATTCCCTGGGATCCAAGTCAGCATGCATGTTGCGATGCTCCAGCCATGAAAACTCTAGATCAAAAGGGAAGAACAGGCAAAATGGAGGCAGCGCTATCATGGGAAAAGAAACAGGAGCAGCTGCATGGAGGTTTAACATTACCTTCCGCATATGTGTCATGGCTTCAGTGAAGTTAAAAAATATGATTGTAGTTTCCTAATTTGATCTCACAACAGAGGTTTGACAGGCAAGCCTGCAAACAAACTCATGAGTCCCAATGAGACCTTGGAGTGGCTTTGTTATACTGTAAGGCACCGCTGTTTAAGGAGTTGAAAACCAGTGGTCCATGGTTCATAAATGAACCCAGGTGCAGAACTAAACATGCAAAACAGGAAAACAGCAGGCAGCAAAGTGTGCAAGAAAAAAGTCGAACACAGTTTAAATCCTTATTCATAGCAGGCAGGGTACAAAGCCAAGTGGTAGTAAATAAAGCAGAAAAAAAGATAATACTTTTGCAGCCATTCAAAACGAGCAGGGTACACTGCGGTACAATGCGGTGGGCGTGTTGCATTGAAACGCGTCATAACACGTTGTAGCGGCGAGGCTTATTAATAAGAAAGAATTAAGTGTTCTGAGCCTTCCAAAATGAGGCCCCATTTCTCTGTTCATCTCTGTGGTGCAGCCACAGAGAAACTATTCATGCAGGCTGATTTAAGGTTTCCTTTGATAAGGTTTCCTAGGACAGCTCCCAAAGGGGGATGCACTTAGCTAAGCCTGGCTATCATGATCAATGGTCATCCATTGGCGCCTATCTGTCTAGGGAGTGCCAGATGGACATCTGGACTGCATTCCTAAGTGTCAGGAGTAAGTGACTCATATCTCACCTTGATTAACCAATCAGGGACTGGTAGGGCCGAGTAACCCACGTGGGACTCTGATGCCCGTGGAACTTTCAGCCAATCAACGAGCTGAAGTTCCTCCAGGTAAAAACAGGCAACACAGAGAGCCTGAGGGAGATTCAGTGGAGAATTCTGTGGACTATTCTAAAGGGAATTCAAAGGAGAATTCCAGGGCAGGACGGCCCAGGAGCAGAAGGCTCCCAAGGGCAGGATATTCTCGCAGCGTGCCTCCTGACCATCCTGAGACTCAGCTCGGACAACCACGGAACGGCCAGTGTGTCTGAGTGCCAGAACTTTCCTTTGTTCTAAGAGTCTAGAGCGGAGGTTGCCAGAGAGTAACCAGAGGATCCACCCGAGGCTAGCACCAGCTGCAGGCTTCGTGAAAATGTCAGAACTGTGGACAGCTGAATCACTATTCAGAGCTAGCTCTTCATCAGGAACGAACCGGTCCTCTTCCTGACATGCTGGGACCCACAGTCATCTTTTTTCCTGTGCGCAAACTTTGCTAGTTAAAGCCAACACTAACTAGCCGGTCAGTGAGCATCTGCAGCGCACCGTCGCAAGCCGCACAGCACAGCCTGGCACCTAGCCAGAGAGCGGGATTGGACAGCAACAAGCCTGCAACTGTTTCTGTGTGCCCCCAGGAGATCTGAATCCCCAGAGATTGGATGAGTATTCAACTTCAATGCATTACAGCTCGAGAATTCAATTGTTATCCCAACCAATTGATATCAATTTAATTCCTAAGAGTTATGTACTTGTTTTGAGTATCTAATGTAGAAGTTATAACCAAGTGCATTTTACGAAACGGTCTAAATGAATGATATACTGAACGTATGTCCTCTTGATATATGTAACTCCTTGTAACAGACTGAATATATACCTTTTGTATTCTGATAACCCTCTCGATAAGATCTGTTAGGTTTATATGCATATTCTATGTATTAATAAATGTATCCTCATGTATTAGTACCTGTGTGTGTGCGTTGTTTGAGTTATATCGCATGGTTGGATTCTAAAGCCATCAAAAGAATCAATTTTGTGATTTACTGCTACAATTAATAATTGTCCCAGTAAATGCCCAAACCCTACAGAACTGGTGCCTTCAGAGAGCACACTACATTACAACGTCATTTCACGTCATACAATATGCAAATTTGATTATGTTAATAGTATCTGGAATCACCTTGTAAAACCGCCAGGTGGAGCTAATAAAACTTAACCTCATATGTACAGCATTTGTGCTGTCACCAGAAAACACCCAGTTTCGAATCCCGATCAGTCCTGAGGGACAATCTTTATTCACTTAAGAAATTAAGTTGTATACTCTTTAGACTTTTAAATTTAAACTGTGTATTACAGCATGTTAATCATTAGGCGAGGACAGCCACAGAAACTCAGACTTAGTGGAGCATAAAACGGCACTTTGTTTTTTTTCGGCACAACCAGCCAGCCAGCACTCCCGCGTGCCAGCCGAGAGAGGAGAGAGGCACGGGTGCAAAACCCCCTTCCCCCCAGTTATTTGACTAGCTATTCAGAGGGAAAGGCGGTAATGTCACCATGCTGACAAGCATGCTCTTTAGATAACGCGATTCCATATTATATTCCCTATTAATCAAATTCTAAAAGTATGCTTTTGTTTAGTGCGATAGAGAGCGTTTTCGCAGAAAAGGTTAAAACTATCACTTTTCTCACAAAGTATATAAACAATATGGTCAGAAGGAGCACGTAAAAACATTTCAAAAACAATTATATTCTGAAAAGTATGAGTTTCTTTTACTGTGATAACGAGCACAAGTATTCATGGAAAATGGTAATCACTTAACTTTGAATGTTTTGTGATATTTAGAAAGAGCAACAAATTCAATATAGTGTCAAAAATATTTATTGTCAGTAATAATATCAGTAGCAGTTTGAAATTAGTTGTTGTTATTAATACATGACTTAGCTTCGAACATGTTGTGATATTTAGAAATATAAAAAAGGTCAATATAGTGCCCATAATATTTGCTGTTTTAGTTTTTCAGAGAAATGTTTATTTGTTAAAAGAAAATCATGGCGACAGCTGGATTTGAACACCTGCCCTCAGCCTCATAAGTCACTTAAGCCATCACACCACAGACGCAGTCATGTGACAAACAGTGAAACAGCTGTACACATATCAATAGAAAGTCTTATACTACTGTTTGTGCTACAATACATGAATATAATTATATTGATTCTGTATTATATTCCCTATTAATCAAATTCTAAAAGTATGCTTTTGTTTACTCTGCGTATTCGCAGAAAAGGTTAAAACGATCAATTTTCACAAAGTATATAAACGTACAAAAATATGGTAAGAAGGAGCACGTAAAAAATTCTGAAATAACCACTTGAAATTGAATACTGGCGTGTTTTGTTTCTTTAAACTACCAATACCAGCAATATACAGTACAGTTTACATAATATGTTTATGTTCCTAAATTAATATCATTTATGACCTTTAGATGTGTTATGCTCCTATTCTTTTTATGCTCAGATACTAAAATTTCCCTTTAGTTGTAAAATTCCACATAAATATTCAATACTAAGTGGATTAAAACATGTACAGTAAAGAGATTAAATCTTTCCACTACCGAGCAATGCACCACGAGTGCCCATGTTGGTCATTTTGGCCAGCCAATCACGTACCGCGGTATGACGTAGGTAGTTGTGTGCAGTATGGGTTTGTACCGCGCACATTGAATGGCTGCATCTGTACTCAAGCTGAGGTAGAGATAAAGCAGAAAGGTTCATAAAATGAGTAAATCAAAGTCCAAGGCACCAAGGAAAATTCTGATAGGCAAAGTCAAAACACAGCAGGGTCCCTAGTACAGATCCATGTGGTACTTCATTTTGATATTCATCCCTTGTATGTACTATTTATTTTCTATTAAATAACTAATTCTCAATCCAAACACTGCTGTTTCCTTTAATACAGTTCCATGAAAAATTATTTCCTGATTTTCTCTATTATTGCATATTTGTCACACTGGGTGTTTTCAGATCTTTAGACAAAATCTAATATTAGATAAAGGGAACATGACAAAACAAATATCATTTTTTATTATTATTATATCATTTATTTAATAGACAGAGTTATCCAGCACCCATATCCCCTGTGTGAAATAACTGGTTGCTCCACCTTTAGCTACAATGACTGCAACCAACTGCTTCCTAGAATTCAATAGTCTTTCACATTGCTTTTAGCCCACTCTTCCTCAAAGAACTGCTTTAATTCAGAAACATTGGTAGGTTTTCAAGCTGTGGTGCCTCCGGGGGAATAGGTTTATGTAATAGGTACAAAAGTACTCATACCACACACTATTCTTTTATTTTCATGAAGTTTTCTCCTTTTCTTTCATTCATCCATCTTCCAAGCCAGTCCGCAATCCATTTTCTTTATCCTTATTCAGTCCGTGTTCCAAAAGTCCGTAAAATCCCACAAATCCGCGCCGAGTCCAAATCACAAACCGTATACCGTTATCCTTTATTAATTCCGTAAAACCGTTGTCCTTAAATCTATATCCACACCAACCAAACTCCACTATCTCCTCCAAAACACATTCACCTACTGGCTTCTGCGCTGGTTCACTGTTTCCGGGGCATATATGTTTTGTTTCCTGATGAGACCCACCTGCGTCTCGTTGTCTTTTAGACTGAGCCCTTTCCATCTGCGGGTCAGCTGGTTTCTCTTAGCTGCCATCTTGGTCAGGTCTAAGTCAAGTATAGTGAGCAGATCGTTCCTAAAATACCTGTCCTGGATGACCCTTCCTCTGGTCCTCTTACAAAGCATAAACTGCTCATTCCAGTTTATAAGCTATATAAACTTTTGGTCTGGACTTTGACTAGGCCACTCCAAACTTTAATTTTGCTTCTTTTCAGCCATTCTGGTGTGGACTTGCTTTTGTGTTTTGGATCATTGTCTTGCTGCATGACCCAACTATGCTTCAGCTTCAGGTCATGGATGGATGACCAGGCATTCTCCTTAAGAATTTTCTTATACAGAGCAGAATTCATGGTTCTTTCAATTATGGCATGTCGTCCAGGTCCTGAGGCAGGAAAGCGTCCCCACACCATCACACTACCACCACCATGTTTGACTGTTGGTATGATGTTCTTACTGTGGAATGCTGTGTTTGCTTTACCCCAGACATAATGGGACCCATATTGTTCAAAAAGGTCCACTTTTGACTCATCTGTCCATGGAACATTCTCCCAAAAGACTTGGAGATCATTCAGGTGCTTCTTGACAAATGAGAGATGAGCATTGCTACTCTCCCATGAAGCCTACTTTTACCTAGTCTCTTTCTGATTGTGGAGTCATGAACACTGAACTTAGCTGAGGCAAGAGAAGCCTTCAGTTCTTTGGATGTTTTTTTTGCATCCTTAGTGACTTCCTGGATGATTTTATGCCGCGCCCTTGGAGAAATTGTGGCAGGCCAGACACTCCTGGGAAGATTCACTAATCTGTGAATCACTGTTACAAGTGTTCTCCATTTGGAGATTATGGCTCTCACTGTGATTTGGTGGAGTCCCACCGCTTTCGGAATGGCTTTGTAACCTTTTCCAGACTGATAGATATCAACAACTTTTTTCTGATCTCTTCAGAAATTTCCTTTGAGTGTGGTATAATGTGCTTGTTGAATCTTTGTGCTGGCAAATTGACTCTGATGGTAAGGGTCAAAATAAGTGAGGTTTATATTGGGCAGGGTTGACTGTAATCAAGTCTGTGTTCAATCAGCTGACTCTAATTATCCCTTCAATTGGGTTGATTTAACTAGGGGGCAATTGGTGTTGGTTAACTTTGTTCATTAAATATATGAAATAAGTAAAAACAAAAACGATATTTGTTCACTCAGATTCCCTTTATCTAATATTAGATTTTGGTTGAAGACCTGAAAACACTCAGTGTCAAAAACTTGCAATATTAGATTAAATTGAGCATGGGGAAAATACTTTTTCACTGAACTGTACCTATCACTTTCATCAAAAGCCATCTTAAAATCCCAGTATACCATTATATGCCCTATGTGTATCCATTACTATTGTTGATTGTACAAAGATTTCTTATGTTGGTTTGGCAAGACCTCCTTTGACAGTTTCCCAGTATATTATTTCAATAAAAACAATTCTAGTTTAATTCTTTCAATTTTATTACCATACATGTTGTAGAAGATAGACTTATTGGCCTATAATTACTTTGTTCAATGTTCTTGTTGGTGAAGTGTTATTTGTGTGTTTAAAGCAAAATCTAAACTGCTTTCCTTGTATTGTGTTTTATGCCTCTGATAATCCACAACTGTTCAATCTCCAACTCATCACGAATTGTAACATCTAGTCCTGCCTGTTGCTAGATGTTACAATATACCAAGGATATTGACAAAACGTTATAACCAAAAAGCATATTCAATAATTATAAAACATAATAAATCATGTATTTAACATTTTACATATTTACTTTTAAAATTTAATGTTGGGCCAAGGGAGTACATTTTTTGTTTGTTTATTTGTGCTTAATAATTGTAATAATCATTAATTCAAACCAGGTTCTCTGTAGTTAAAAAGAAAAGAGCCAATTTGTTAGGATGGAAATTAGAATGGATATTCATTACATTTCAAAATACATTACATTGAAGTAGTAGGCTTTATCAGGAACAAAACACAAAGATTCAAATCCTGGCTGTTACATGGCTATTGTCTCCTTAATAAGGCACTTAACTGTACTTTCTCTACTATTGTTGCTTTAGATGGAGGTATAAGCTATATAAATTAATAATAATATGGACAGTCAAATGAATTAAGATATTTATTATCAGGAGAATGGATAGCAGGGGAGAAAAAGATACACAATAAAACTATTTTAACTTGACAGAGAAAAAAAACAGTAATATTTATTTTTTCAATTACCGTACAGTAGTAGCAGATATTGCTGATATAAAGTGAACCATGTCAACACAAATAAGGGACAAAGTGAATCGGAAAATTAGAAACTTTCCAGTATGGTATTCTCTCTGAAGTATGGAACTGTACAAAGAGGGATTTAACATTCAGTGCACATAAATCTATCTTTCCAAGTATCTTTCTGTTGCTGTGGTCAACATGTTGTGTAGAGATATAAAGTTCAATTAGAAAGTTCAGATACAGTAGTTGTATTGTATCTGAGTTTTGTGTGATTATATTTTCCTTCTGTCTAGGTTATAAACTCAGAAACAGCTTGATAATATCCAGATGGCAGGTGTTGAAAGCGACAGATGTATCTGTTGCAGGTATGCAAAGTATGTAAGCATTTAACACACCCATATGAAGTAGAAAAAAAACAATTCCTATTCAACTTAAGAAGCTTTATTTTTCTGACTCATGTTTTCACTGGTGTGTAGATATCATAAAAACTTTATACTTTGCTAAGACTGGGCTCTATCTCTAGAACTTTGACATTAGAAAAAAACAGCTTTAGTGTGACAGATCACTGATAAGGATTGATCTTTGTTTGTCAATGTAGATTATGAAGGCACTTCATAACTTTGACAATTGCAGGTTTAAAGTTTTAAGACATACAATGCCATCAATATTCCATTCAAGGTGTATTCTAGTTTGCGCCAATTGCTTGCCAGGGTACACTTCAGCTCCCTGTAATCCTGTATTGGATAAAGTGCTTAGAAAATGGATGGAAGGACAATGCCATCAGTACTCACAGGAGATCACTGATTGACATTCAATGCCATTTTTTTATCACTTAAAATGTTAATGAAATTAATTTTTTATCCCATTATATTACTTACAAATAATTTATTAAACACAATGCTCAAACTGTACGCCAATGGCATATGTATTGTAGAAATTGTATTCTCTGTTATAAACCTCATATAAACCTAACAGATCTTATCGAGAGGGTTATCAGAATACAAAAGATATATATTCAGTCAGTTACAAAGAGTTACATCTATCAAGAGGACATACGTTCAGTATATCATTCATTTAGACCGTTTCGTAAATGAACTTGGTTATAACTTCTACATTAGATACTCAAAACAAGTACATAACTCTTAGGAATTAAATTGATATCAACTGGTTGGGATAACAATTGAATTCTCGAGCTGTAATGCATTGAAGTTGAATACTCATCCAATCTCTGGGGATTCAGATCTCCTGCGGGCTCTCTGGCTCTGTGCCAGGCTGTGCTGTGCGGCTTGCGACGGTGCGCTGCTGATGCTCACTGACCGGCTAGTTAGTGTTGGCTTTAACTAGCAAAGTTTGTGCACAGGAGAAAAGATGACTGTGGGTCCCAGCAGGTCAGGAAGAGGACCAGTTCGTTCCTGATGAAGAGCTAGTTCTGAATAGTGATTCAGCTGTCCACAGTTCTGACCTGTTCACGAGGCTTGCTAACCTCGGGTGGATCCTCTGGTTACTCTCTGGCAACCTCAGCTCTAGACTCTTAGAACAAAGGAAAGTTCTGGCACTCGGACACACTGGCCGTTCCGTGGTTGTCCGAGCTGAGTCTCAGCATGGTCAGGAGGCGCGCTGCGAGAATGTCCTGCCCTTGGGAGCCTTCTGCTCCTGGGCCGTCCTGCCCTGGAATTCTCCTTTGAATTCCCTTTAGAATTGTCCACTGAATTCTCCTGAATCCTCTCAGGCTCTCTGTGTTGCCTGTTTTTACCTGGAGGAACTTCAGCTCGTTGATTGGCTGAAAGTTCCATGGGCATCAGAGTCCCACGTGGGTTACTCGGCCCTACCAGTCCCTGATTGGTTGATCAAGGTGAGATATGAGTCATTTACTCCTGACACCTAGGAATGCAGTCCAGATGTCCATCTGGCACTCCCTAGACAGAAAGGCGCCAATGGATGACCATTGATCATGATAGCCAGGCTTAGCTAAGTGCATCCCCCTTTGGGAGCTGTCCCTTATCAAAAGAAAACATCTTTAAATCAGCCTGCATGAATAGTTTCTCTGTGGCTGCACCACAGAGATGAAGGGAGAGATGAGGCCTCATTTGGGAAAGCACCGCAACACTTAATTCTGCCTTATTAATAAGCCTCACCGCTACAACAGCGTGTACTATTCTTGTGTTGCAGTACATGAATATAAAATTATATCGTTATTAATTTCTTTAGATATGCGATTCCATATTATATTCCCTTTTAATCAAATTCTAAAAAGTATGCTTGTTGACTCCGGTATCATGTTAGTTAAAGACTTCGATGCTTAAAATGTTTAGGGAGAAATGGAATACTGGTGTGTATATTTTCTTTAAAGTACCGAGACCAGCCATATACTGTATGTTTAAGTTCCAAAATTAATATCGTTTATGGCCTTCACACACATTACAGTATGCTCCTATTCTTTTTATGCTCAGGTACTAAGATTTCCCTTCAGTGGTAAAATTCCATATAAATATTCAATACTTAAACGGGCACAGTTAAGACATTAAATATACATATACATACTGTATACAGTACAGTTTGCATACGGTAATATGTTTATGTTCCTAAATCAATCTCTTTTATGAGCATGTGAAAGGCATGGTGAATCGATTCTCAAAAATTACTGTACTTTGCATGATTGGAAAAAATGTGTGATTGCGAAATGCTGTGGTGTTACTTTTACAAAGACGGTCAATGAAAAAAAGAATGTGGACCAGGGCAATACTTTGAGTTTACAGCTTGTCCAAGGTCATTCATTATTAATACTATTATTAATATCTTCGTTAAAGACTTTGATGGCGACAGCTCAAACATGAGAGGTTGAGCTTTATTAGTTCCACCTTGTGGAAATTCCGGATACTATTATTTTGCTTGCAGTATTCTAGGAGAATTTACGGTAACTAGCGGTATTTACCGGTAACTCACGGTAGACTGCGTAAAGCGCACCGCAAAGTAATGTGGTATCGCCCGCGCATTTTGAATGGCTGCATCTGTACACCCTGACAGCCGCCGTGAGGAAATTCACTTGAACACCGTAGCTGGAGCAGTCTGTTGCTAAAAGTGCTCCGCTGCCCAATAACAGTCCCATGAAGCAGATGAGGGGCATTGTTCATGATGGCTGTGAGCTTGGTCAGCATTCTCCTCTCAGCCACCACCTCCAGGGGTCAAGGTTCAGCCCCAACACAGAGCCAGCCTTCTTGATAAGTTTATTGAGCCTATTTGCATCTCTTGTCATGATGCTGCTGCCCCAGCACACAACAGCATAGGAGATGGTCGCGTCAGTGTTAAAAGTCCACTCCATCTTATCATCCAGGTGTTCCCCTAAGTACTTGTAGAACTGCACCCCCTCTATGTCCTCACCCTGGATAGAAACAGGGTTCAGCGGAGACTTATTCCTTCAAAAGTCCATGACCATTTCTTTAGTCTTGCTGGTGTTTAGCTGGAGATGGTTAAGATGACACCACTCAATGTTGTTAATCAAGCTCCTATATTCCTCCTCCCACCCCTCACTAATACACCCCACAATTGCAGAGTCATCCGAAAACTTCTGCAGATGACATGCCTCAGAGTTGTACCTGAAGTCAGAGGTGTAAAAGGTGAACAGGAATGGAGCAAGAACAGTCCCCTGTGGAGCCCCAGTACTGTTAACAACCTGTTAGGACACACAGCTCTGTAGCCATACATACTGTTGCCTGCAGGTCAGATAGTCTATAATCCAGGACATCAGGTGAATGCCCACCTGCGCTGCCCTTAGTTTATCTCTCAGTAATGGTGGATGGATGGTGTTAAAGGCACTGGAGAAGTCAAAGAACATAACTCTCACAATGCTCCCCGTCTTCTCCAGGTGAGAGTTAGCTCTGTGTAGCAGTTAGATGACTGCATCCTCAACTCCCAAGTGTGACAGGTAGACAAACTGCAGGGGGTCCAATGCTGTACTCACCAGGGTTCTGAGGTGATCCAGTACAATCCTTTCCAGAGTTTTCATCAATGCCACTGGTCTGTAGTCATTCAAGACTTTATTACATTTATATGGCACATGTATTGCTCTCGTAGACTGCAGCAATGTCAAACGCGGAATGCAGAAACAAAATATGTCAACAATGTGACTAGTCCAAGTTTAACCTAAATATAGCAGGCAGGTCTTGGAAAGTAATGTAGAAGCAATTGACCTGCTACTTTTAATAAAGTTATTTCATTATTTCCAGTGATAGTTAATTCCACGTTCTCCAATGGGGTTAGTGGAATGTTTTGGTATATCAAGTGTTTTAACATTGTAAGTTGTGGTCAGTTTGTAAAGCTGAATTGCAGTGTTTAAAGCTGAGACTTCTTGAAAGATCTGAAAAACAGCCTCCTGTAATGTTTACTATGGCTAATGTGGGTGTTTTAATGTGTTCTGTTCCTTGGTGTGGGAAATCCCTACCTTATTAAAGGGTGTGGGCTATCATATTAAATTAATGCTGTGCTGACCAACTAAAATACGTAAAGATATGTACTTTATGTTTTACCTTTTAAAAAAATATTAAGGCATAAAAGATGGCAACATTAGGATACAAAAATCTATAAAATACAAAAATATCATATGCTAAACATGTGAGAATGCAGCACACAATTAAAGTAAACATTTGTTACACATGAAGAAAACATTGTTCACTATCTATGATATAAAACATATTCGACACGTGAACCATGTCATCTTGAATATCAAAACATGAACCTCTAATTACATACTGACAAGTATTAAGTCTTCTAGATTTGAATAATGCTTCATACTTTGGTCTATATAAATTATAAACTTAAGGAATAAAGATTTTGTGACATCACACATTTTAAACAATTCGTAATAGAGCTGCCAGTGAAGATAGAATCATTGACTACAATGGGCATTTAACAAAAGTGGCAGATGGGCATCAGATGTGAATAAGAAACACGTCAGATTTAGAGCTCCATTATTGAGTTCTTGTTGAACTGATATGGCTAACAGGTCTGCTGGAATCAGCAACAAAAACATCTCCCCTCTGTTTCCCTCTATCTTTTGCTTCACATACTTGTCCATCTTCCCCCTATTGGAATTATTCTCTAAACTTAACCTATGTCCATTCTCTTCTCTGCTGCACTTAACTGAAAAGAAATCTGAATTATCCATTTCCTTATATTCTATCTCTCCCTTCTCTCACCCTTCTTTTCTTATTTTGATCTTAAATCTAATTTTCTATGATCTGCATAAAATGCTCACTTCCCTCTTCCTTCTGTCTCATGTAATAACTTTGCTTCCTCTTTTATCCTCCAGAGTCATTGATATTTTTAACCTCTTCAACCTTTACTAAACCATTCACATTCTTTGCATACTCATTCCCTACCTTCTCGTTTTGTTGTTGCTGGCTCCTCCACCTTCTCTTTCACATCCATTTCAGAGTGTGCCTCAGATCCTTGCTGTACAGATATAAACCTGCCACCTTTACTCGGGAACCCTTTCATCAATCATGTTTTCCAGAGTTATCATTCTCCACATGCTCTCCCAACAAGGCCTTTCATCTAAATTCAGGTTATTTTAATTGTATATTTTATTATATTAGTTGTGTTATTTCAGTTGCTTCTGACCACATAGCAGCTTTAAACATATTCAAATAATACAATCAAAAAATGAAAGCAGTTTTAAGGCTTATAAACTAGATTAGGGACCCACTAGATGTTAGCAATTGTTAATGCTGAAGATATAGACCTTGTGCAGGGCTCAAGTAGGTTAATACCCAGAATAGTAGCAGGAAGTCTTTAGAGTAAAGGATATAAGTCCTAGAATCCAAAATCCAATGGGCAGGTGATAGTCAAAACAAGGTAGAGACAACACAACTGAGGCAACTAATCCAAAATGCAAAGACAGAAACGTAATCAGGAAGCAGCAAAAGTCAGGAAGTGAGAAGAGATCCATTTTGAAGAGATGGTACACGCACTAGGGAGCTCCAGTAAAGAATCCATAATAGTGATTGAATGTAAGAAAAAAGAGGAGGGTTTAAGTAGTGATGGGAGTGAAAGGTGATAGGAAGGTTAGTTGCGGCGTGAGTGTTTGTTTAAGTGGGTGCGCGTGGGAATGTGGAGGGTTTTGTGAGGGTGTGTGGGATGCGTGACAGTGTGAGTGTGTGTGAAATGTGTAACTAAAACTAAACTAAACTGTCAATAAATAAAACTCTAGAATGCTACATACCAGATTTGGAACTAATTGGCCACAATTTGTGAAGAAGGGGAGTGAGTGGTATGGACACAATTTGCAAAGCAGCTAATGACCAATATATGATGTTCATATAAGCACTAGAATGATACAAAATTTTTCAAAATTAATTGGAAGAAAATGGAGATGAGGATTTAGTGATATGGGATGTGTTTCATTAGTCATGCAATTACCTTTGGAATCTTAAACTGTAACCCATGGGGTACAAGTATGAAACAGGTACACCTATCATGAAACCTGCAATGGTTCAAGTAAATTTCCTTCAGCAAATCTTAAACAATGGCCATGGTGTATGGCCATGGGTATATGATGTAATGACACAATTTCACATTTTATTGGAATGCTCACTTGAAAAATACTAACAATGTTGTGAGTTAGTTGGCGGAATACTATTTTTTTTAAAGAAGGATAGTTATTGGTTCTGTGAGACTGTCCCAGTCAACCTGTAAAAACAAACCTATTGCATCCCGGTCTCTTCACCTTGTTTTTTTTAGATTTTCATTGATTTTCATTTTATAACACCTTCCTAACAAAAAGCAAGAAGCAGTGAAATAAGAACTGAGGTAGAATCATACACAACCACCATTCTTGCAGTAATGAAACGATCTAATGATCAGTGTATTAAAAAGAGATGTAGCCTTCACCTTTGTATCTGAAATATTCATAGTATATCAATCATTTCTCTGAAAGTACGTTTCAAGGAAATGAGAAAAAATGAAAAGAAAACTTTTCCATAATCAGCTGTTTTTTTTTTCTTGTGATAAATTCTGGTGTCAACATTATAAATCCTTTCAACTACCTCTTCTGGGGCATACTGAAAACACTTTTGATTTCATGCAGCATGGCACAAAGCAGCAATTTCAAAGCCTTCTAGGTAAAAGGGAGCAGCTTACATGAAATATGTCATTAAATATGACATTGAACTGAAATTGAACTCTACCATTTTCTGCCCAGTTACTTATTATTTTTTGTAATTACAAGATTGAAATAACTTTGATTAAAATGTGTTAATTCCTATAGTTTGTCAGGCGTGATTATCTACATATAACAGATATAAGGTAGGAAATGATTATGAAAAAAATATTGTAAAATGATGCCAGGTAGGTAACAGAAATCATTACAATATCATCAAAGAAATATATATATACAGTAAACAATGACTTGAGATTTGGGATATTTTTAACTACAACCTATGATTCAGCAGTGGGCTTGAAAGAAATATAAAAGCTTAAATGAAAGTAAACCTTTAAGTGATATCTGATGTCAATCAATGTGACCTCAGACAGTTCTCTATGAAAGCAAACTAGGGAGACTAGTTTGAACTAGTTTGAACTTATTTGTATTGACTGATCCTATACTAGGCAACACACCTATATTTAATAGTTTCTATCTTTATTTTCCAATTTGTTTCCTTATATCAGTTCATATTCTTTACACAGATGCAGCCATTCAAAACTTGTGGGGTATTTCGCAGTACACCGCGGTGGGCGTGTCGCATCAAAACGCAGTATCACGCAGTAACACACGGTGTAAAGCGTCATTTGACGTCATACTGGAAAGTATCCGGAATCACCTTGTAAAACCGCCAGGAGGAGCCAATAAAGCTTAACCTCTCATGTACAGCATTTGAGCTTTTAAATTTAAACTTTGTAGTACAGCATTTTAATCCTCAGTCATTAAAAAGTTGGTATATTTTATGAAAGCAAGATTGCTCAGATGGGCAAAAGTACACAACCTACCTTTATCATAAATATTTTAATTATGCAGAAATATTTTATGCATCAAAGCCTTTACCGAAGATATTATTAATAGTATTAATAATGAATTACTTTGGACAAGCTGTAAACTCGAAGTATTACTCTGGTCCACATTCTTTCTAACCGTCATTTTAAATGAAAAGACTTTATTTTTTTCAATGACAAACACCACAGCATTTCGTTGATCTAACTAACGAGGACAGGACATTAGCTAGCCAATATGATAAAGTAATAAATTACTTTTTTTGTTCATTTCTTTAGCACATTTGTACAAGCACTTGGAAACTGTCCAATCCTTACTTTGTCAGGCATTTTCTTTTAATATAATGGACATAAAAACTCCCTTGCTTTTAACAGAGCGTTTCATAATTTCTAACAACGAAAATTATTTAAACTGCGACACTTATCATTCAACCATAGCTCAAAATATCACAAGGATCCTCAAGAGCACAACAAAGACTGTATAAATAGATACTTGTATCAGATACATGAGAATCCAAGCTTTTTTATCTACGCTAAGAAGTAGTCTTTAAAATTTGTCACACAGTAAAAACTCAAATTTCTTGGGTGTCCGTATACCAGAGATTATGGTACCGCTTCAGAAGGGTGTCAGCCAGTCAGATTCCAGGACCGGAATTATCTGTTTTATAATCGAGAATATAATATGTAATCTAAAGAAATTAATAATGAAATTAATTTTAGGATCTAAATATCTAAATCTGTGTATCTATACAGCTGGTAGTATTACTGTATTTCACTTTCTTTGTAAACACGTTTTGTTGACACCCGAATCGCAGGTGGATTCTGTTTTTTTTGTCTGTTATGGTCTGTAGCTCAAATCCTGCTTAACTAAAAATTAGACACAAGAAGAGTATTATTGGACAATGTTGTGAGGCTCTGGTGGAATTTCTCTGTAAACTGAAGAGTTATAGAGGAGACAGGTTGTGTATCGCTTCTTTTGACACTTGTAAAAAAAACATTCCAATGTTAATGCGACACGTAAGATAATGCAGTGTATTGGTCGTTAGTGAAAATATTTAATCATTTAATCTCTTTACTGTGCACATTTTAATCCGCTTAGTATTGAATATTTATATGGAATTTTACCACTAAAGGGAAATTTTAGTAGCTAAGCATAAAACGCAGAGGAGCATAACAAAGGTCATAAATGTCATAAACGATGCCTCGGTGGCAGTACTGTATAAGCGTGAAGTTGGGTGTTCAAATCCAACAATTGCTATGAGTTTTTTTTTAACAGAAACACTTCTTTGAAAAACTAAAATAGCAAATATTATGGACACTACAGTATATTGACATTTTTTATATTTCAAAATAACACATGTTCGTACTGTATGTACAGTACACAGCGGTACCACAGGTTGAACTGTAGGGCGCAAATCCACCTGAGCCCAAAAGCCCAACATATTAATGTGCATTTGCCTGGCGCTGCACAGTTTTCATCACTCTCTGCGGGAGTGCTGTTTGTGACAAATTAAACCGGTTTCACAGGTATTTTCAAAGTAGAAGGGGGCAAGTCTTCCAGCGAAAGACACCTCCCCCCCCCCCCAAAGCCCCCTTTTTTTTGCTTACAGTAGTAGTACTTAAGTACAGTGCAGTAAGTACTTACAGTACTTACAGTACTTACTTACGGTAGTACTTCTCGCGTTAAGAAAGCTCGGTGTTAGCATAAACTATTAGTAATCAATAATATTAAATTTAGTACTGTTATAAATTGTGCTAAAAATAAATTCTGTTCTACTTGGAGAATGTAGGGGGGAGGAAGAATGCCCGTGGTCTTTTCACTGATAAACTTGTGTCAAGCTGTCAACAAAAACCAGCTGTAAAAAAAAAGTCAATAATTATGTGTCCATAATATTGCTATTTTGATATTGCTAATTGCTATTGCTACTGAGTCTCTGTGTCTACAGTACATTGTTTGTGAACCAACCGGTTTCACAGGTATTTTCAACCCCCAGCCACTGTTGTTTCATCGGTTGTTATCCTGTAAAGCGCTTTGAGGAGCAACCTTTTAAGGTGCTATATAAAATAAAGATTATTATTATTATTTTTCCTCCCAGAACTTGTAAATTGTTGTTGTTATTGTTGTTGCTATCCTGTAAAGCGCTTTGAGAAGCATACTGTCCAGCTTGTCAGGTGCATTCTCTTGTAAAATAATAAGTAGAGCTTTGGGCTTATTAGTGCTCCACTTACAGCAACCCAATGTAAATACATTTTGTCTCCAAAGCCACCACCACTTGTATGAATCATAGCCCTGCCAAACAATGCAAATTCCGCTGCAATGGTTGTGTGCAGGAATTATTCAGTATGGCATCTCCATGTTCAAGTAAACATTGCTTTGTGTGCAAATGCAAATGCATTTAAAAAAAGTTTAAAAAAAAAAAATCCACCTTTAAAGGCACTATATAAAATAAAGTTTATTTTTACTAATAATATTGATGATATTCTTCCTCCCAGGACTTGTAAAATTGTTGTTGTTATTGTTGTTATCCCGTAAAGCACTTTATCTGTCATCTCGGGCGATTCTCGCAGGGAGCAGAGATTTCCCAATCGGTCAGAGAGAGTCTGGACTTTTTTTTTTAAAAAGAGGAGTCCTTACCTCTTAGTAATGTGAGCGCTGACCGTCTCTCCTGCCGATGGGAAGTTCTGCGCCTTCTGGAGCATCCGCCGACTACGCCAAATTTGTTGTAACAGAAGAAATAAGGTTCTTGATCCCGAGATGAAGTAAAACAGATGAGTTTATTGCATGCAAGGAACAATAAAGCCGAAGTCTTGTTTCCCGCAAGAAACAACAAAACCGAAGTATTGTTCGCCATACTGTTAAAAACTTTTGGGTTATATAGTGTTTTCTTCTCCGTTTCTGACGTCACTCGGTCTGATGGTAAAGAGGGGGGTTCATGGTATTTGGCCAGTTTACGATGTTCTGGACAAATGGTCAGTTTAACATTACACCCAGGGGGGTTCTTAGCTTGCATCTGCAATCCTTATCAGTTAACCCCCTTTCCTGCCATAAACCCCAGCTTGTGACTTAGAAGTCTAAACCCCCTACAGAAAGGATTCAATTCAAATCCCCGTCTTCACATCTTTCTTCAGTTACTAACGTCGAGCAATGTGTTTTTTTTTATCTAACATTGACAGCCACATCTTAAATCTTGTCAGTCAGCTCTTTTTTCTCTTTTTGAATTGTGGTGATTCAAATAACTTGGGATAAAAAGTGGTCTCAAAGTCACCGAGCTCACAGAGCTTCAACAACAGATGACAACTTCCTTAGTCCTTCCTTAGTCTTCCTGAAATTGTTAGACGGGGCTGGGGGCACTCTGGAATGTGAATTATGCAAGTTAGATTATGAATGAATAAAAACATTTTATTAAAAACACGTTTGCATTTGTTTTGGAGCTATATTATGTATTTTTCATATATAAGATATAATGATGTGTTCCTGCTTACACATTGCATGACTTTAAAAGCTATAAAAACAGGTTTCGATTAGTCTTTTTCACATTATCTGGCGAGCCTTGCTTTGTCAAAGGACAGCACAGACTTTGAAAAGGCCATAAATGTATTAGCAAGGGTTAATTGCACTATGGACCGCACAAAGAAATGTAAAATAGTCTTCTTTAGGTGTGAGGGCAGGAGTGGATCGCAGCAGGCACACACAGCAAATAACAAGAAAACATAGAACATGAGACGAGTATCCAAACAGTGAGTAATCACAAAAAGGAAACAATTGTTACGCCCGGCTTTTTGACGAAATTTTTTTTTTAACTTGTTAATGGTAATGTAATGGGAATTAATTTAATCACAGAGTGCTCATAAATTGTGCTAGGAAGAAAACAGATAGGTGTTTTGAAAGGTCACATATAAACAGATTTTCGATGGACAGAATGATAGTGTAACGATGACGGACACAAAAACTCAGACTTGCGGAGTTAAAAGCTGTCTTTATTTTCTTCTCCGTTACTGCCTGCCAGCCAGCTCTCCCGCGCCCCGACCAGAGAGATCTTAGTGATTAAATTAATTCCCATTACATTACCATTCCCACTGTGCATAACAAGGAAGATTAATAAACATAAGGTTGTTTAATGACAATCTATTGTATATCTCATGGCTAAATAGTCAAGCCTACCCAAAAGAGAAAACATTGACTTTATTTAAACCCAAGCAAAAGTATTAATGGTTTTTAAGTACCATACTTTTATGGTACATGACTTTGCTAGACCCTTCTTCTTTGAAAATACCGGTGAAACCAGTTTAATTCGTCACAGCCAGCACTCCCACAAAGATTGATGAAAACTGCGCTGCGCCACTCCTATTTGGCATTTTAGTTATGGAGGCCGAAAGACCCTATTCTGGGTGCCTGTTCGAGTCGCAGTAGGTAGAGACACGTACAAAAAAAAGTTCATTCCAGCTACAATACATTTATATTTTTGTGGTAAGAGGGAGCAAAACATCAGTATTTACTGCTAGTAATTAGTGTACAATTTATAGTTGAAATCCTGAGCCTAAATATAAAGTTAAAATCTCGACAAACGAAGCAATGTAGGAAATGCGCACACAGAAATACACAGAAAATAAATCCGTTCTGACATCTCAAATCAGTTTCAATCAAGGTCTCCAAAACGAACATGAAAAAGAGCATTTTCAGAGAGCAATTACGCTGTATTTATGTAGAATAAGTGATTAGATTTATGAGCAATCTAATTTCTTATTTCTGAACATTATTACGCAGAAGACAATGGTAGCAATTTACGTTGCATTGTGCATTGTGCTGCTGTAATACAGTTTAAAATAATTAAAAGTCTAAACAGTATCAGGTTTATTTATGGGCTGTAATTTAAAAAAGTAAAAAAATGCACTCAAAATCCAATTTAGAGCTTTCTGGCAAGAGGAGACACCCAAACTAATAATGTCACATGCTACTGTTTGTGCATGAACATAGTTATACTGTTATTTCTTTAGATATGCGATTGCATGTTTTTTTTTTTTAATCCCTGGCAGGACCGGGCGTCCATAAGAATCAAGTTATAGGTTTCATTGCGCTTTGACAGAAAATTGAATATGTCCTTTTCTATATTTATTGTCAATTAATTGTCCATAATATTGCTATTCTATTTTTTTAAAGAAATGTTTGTTAAAATGAAAGTCACAGCGCCAGCTGGATTTGACCACCCAATCTGTGGTTTAGTAGTCGGGCACCTAGACCACAGGACCACCTACAAGGTTACATGAGGAGTGGTGAAACAGCCCTACACAAATATAATTATATTGTTATTAATTTCTTTAGATACAGGATTCCATATTATATTTCCTATTAATCAAATTCTAAAAGTATGCTTGTTGACTCCAGTATCAAGCGTATTTGCAGAAAAGCTTAAAACTACCACTTTTTATACACGTTATTTCACATGTTAGTTACTGTAATACTGTATGTTTATGTAACAAAATCAATATCGTTTATGGCCTTCACACGCGTTATGCTCCTATTCTTTTTATGCTCAGCTACTAAGATTTCCCCTCAGAGGTAGGATTCCATATAAATATTCAATACAAAAAGGGGCACAGTAAAGACATTTAAATCTTTCTACGACCGACCAACGCACCACGAGTGCCCCTGTCGGTCAACAAATCACGTACCGCGGTATGACATAGCCAATTACCCGCGGTACGTGTCTGCCGCACACTTTGAATGTCTGCATCTGTATATAGTATTGAAAATAAACAGAAATACATAAGCAACAGATAAAGTACATTGTGATGTGATTATTTTGCAGAGCAGTTTAACTCCGCCCCAAATAAAACTCAGGCTTAGTGTCCTCCTGGAATGGATGTACCCTTTAATAATCTTAAATTATCTTGGAAAGTATACACAATACATGCCTGGCTAGGGTCTTAAATTATAGGGCACCTTTTGTACATCCAGTCTGAATGTTCAGATTTGTTATGTCTTAGTACACAAACATTGCCAAAAGGCAATATGTCAAGTAGTGGCACATCTAGGATGTACATTTTTCTTTTCCTAATGTGTCTTCTACCTTGGATAAAATAATTGAGAGTGATGGAACAAATATAAACATTTCTACACGAATGTTCAATTAAACTGGACCTGGAAAAATTGTCTCCACCTTCCAAAAAATGTGAAATAAATAATGAAAAAAGTAATAATTATTTGTTTGTTTTTTCTTTAACATTGACTTCTATCAGTGCTAGAGAACCTATGTATTATACACAGGGAGAGAAAAGTGTGTTGTTGCACACTTCTGGTGTATATTAATGACATATTGACATGAGCCTATGTGATTTTTCTTCACTTCATTGATAGAATAAGGAAAAAACAGAAAACTGGCAATAGAAAAAACCTCCTATATAATAGCTAAGAGTCTCCTTAGTCTCTGAATGGGCAGAATTCGCTATATAACAACTAATTAACTTTTTTCCATACTGTAGCTGGTTTATTTGAAATAATAAGGGGAACTTCAGCAGATGTTTTTTTTTTATTTCTTTAGCACATGGTGATTAGTGGAAATTCAATTTATTTTCAAGGTAGGGGACAACAGATATCTTGATTAAGAAGAGATACAAACACAGGATTTGCACTGGGTATACCATTGATTAAACTAACATGTTAATCAGTCTCATTAAACATACTTAAATTGATATCATACGTGTCGTGACTGAACATACATTTTTTAGATCGATAAAGTTGAGTACTTGTCCACAACATTGATCGGTATCTCTTAACAAAAGGAAAGGAAGAGATAACGGAGTCCATGTTCTCCTGTCTCAGTGCTAATTCAGTCTTGCTGTGGCATTAGAATTTTAAGGAGGGAGAGAGAAGTTTTTGCTATATCATCATTTACCTTTAGTAACTCCTCCTAGTTAACATTGAGCAGAAAGATAATGTTAATGCACAAAGGCGATTGCTTGGTTAGGGCTAGTCACTAATGGGTTATCTTGGAAGCACTGTCCTGGGTTGTGTCACTGTCCCGAGAGGTGCTCCTTATCAAAAAGCTCATCTTCCCTTGCATTCTAGCACAGTAGAATCAATATGCTGTTTTGTGGCTCAGACCACAGACAGGGACCTCACTGAAAATCAACAGCAACATTTAATTCTATGGTTTATTAAACATTGCTGCTACATTACAAAAACATAAAAATTATAGAATTATAGAGAAAAGAATAGAACTAATAGAACTTAGTCTTAACAAATATACCAATAAAGTATCTATAGCATCAAAGTTGTGACAACATTGGAAAATATATATTTTTGGCTATACTGTGTCCATTTAAAATGTTAGACTATATTACAAAGATATAAATTATAATTGTTGTCTTGCATAATGGCAGAAAGGTCATTCTTTTCTGAACTACATTCCCCAGGAAACAGCGGGGGTGGGGGATTACTTGCCATCCTCTGTCATCTGAATAGTTCAAATAAGACAGTCAGGTGACATTTAAAACTCAAGAAGTAGAGGCTTCCACTATTCTGTATCTGCAAGGTAGATCACAAGTTAGCAGTGGATGAAAGAGATAAGCGAACAACTGAAGGGTGAGATTTGTGAAACAGGCTTTTTGACTTTTTCGGTTTTTTGAGTTTTTTTGGAAAGATTTTCAAATTAGATGTTAATATTTATAAAGTGTCCCATAACAGAACTCAAAAAAGAGCTCAATGTATTGTTTTTACTTTTTGAGTTGTACAGTATATACTCTATAAAGAACACTTTTTTAAACTTGCATCTGCATCAATATTACCAAAATACACATTCAAAAGAGAAAGACACAAAAAACACACAAAATACCAAAATACACATACAGTACAAACTAGATTCTACTAAAAAAAAATACGACAGATCTTACTTGAAAGAATCATTGAAGTTCTTAAAGTCAATTTTAATAAGAAAAATCACAATTTTGTAGAAAGAGATTAATGTTGAAATAATGATTCACAAATTGAGTACCAAAAAACACTTTGGTTAGCCAATAAACCCTAAACAAATTACACTGGCCTATCAGCAAAACAAACACTAAAGTTAGAATGATGGAAGGTGAATGTATTGAGCAAAAGGAAGAAAACATTCAATATCACTCTGGTGCTGATCCTTACAGGTTTGTGAGTTTGATGATGAAAGATATTTGAAAACTAATATTGCAACTGTAGTAATCCCACGTTGAGGTGAATCTAAGTCCTTTACACTCCAGTGAACTTTCATAGTGTGTTTTCATTGTTTGGAGTTAAATGTACTCCTAACTAAAGATTCATTTTTTGATTATTATAATCAGTGAAAATTATACATTTAAAGTATTTGCAAACAAATCATGAGCAAACCATCTAACTCTGTATTGCCTGTTCCTGGTCTTGAGAGAATAGTGTCTTTCCACATTCCCTCGGTCTCTCTAAAGTTGCAGCAAGAGTTGGGAGAAGTTTGTATAGTTTCAAAAGTGTTTAATTACTCAAATTAAGAAATTAACAAGCTAATTTTTACTTCAATAAATCATTGGAATTTAAACATGAAAGTGAAAACCATTAGACTGTCCAATTTCCACATTTAAAAAAAATTGCATGCATTTTACATGTTGAAGGAGAAACTGAAGTCAAAAGCTGCCACAAGACTAAGTGTGGTCACAAAATAATAATAATTGCTTACACTTATATAGCGCTTTTCTGGAAACTCCACTCAAAGTGCTTTTACAGGTAATGGGGACTCCCCTCCACCACCACCAACAGTGGCGGCAACAATCAGTCCTCCAAAAAGTCTTTTCGGGTGGCTGATCCCAGTCATCTCCTTCTGAGTGACTGTTGCCTTTCTAAGCTGGCGCAGCGTGTACATGGTGTCTTTCTCAGTATGCCTTGTGGCATCTTGGGCACCAACATCCTGGAAATCTGGGGAGATCTGATGCAGCTGCTGATGCTGTTCCTCCTTTTCCAGGGCATTTGCTTTTTCGATTTGTTCATGCCTGTGCTCTAGGAACCCTGCAGGGGGCGGTGCAGCGGTGGAGCATGCCTGACTCTCGGCTGAGTGGTCATCTGGAGCACCTGAGTGATCTGGGATTGTTACCCCATTCTCACTGTTCAGGTCCACCCTGCACACTTCCTGATTGAGGAATCCCTCTATCAGCATGTTTACAATCATTCGCTGGGGGTAGGTGTAGGACACCTGCTCGCTCCCCCCTTCCCTCGCTAGGGGTTCAGGGAGCTGCCCCAGCACTGGAATAGCTAGTTCACTGTCTTTGAACTCACTATCACCCACCAGGCCCATGTCAGTGCGGGCAGGGATTCTGACACCCCTCTTTGCGATGTCCTGCACTGGCAGGCGGGTGACTTGACCATCCAGCTCCAGTCTGGCTGAACCACTGTTGGTCAGACTCAGACTGACAGACTGAGCTGGTGGCTGTAAGAAAACCGGCTCGGCTTTCATTTCCTGTCCCTTCTGGGGGACTGGGTGTGTTGGCAACCCTGCCGTTGAGGCAGGAACAATCAGGTCAGTCTCACTCACTACCTGGTAGTTGTGAGAAATAATGTTACCTGACTGCAGGTTCCCTGGGTCACAGCAGAGGGAATCGGCATCTGGGATCAGGTGTGTCCACAGCGCAGTAGTCTCAGCGTCCAGCTGGACCTCCTGTCTAACCTGTGAATGTTGCACCAGGGGCACCTGGCGGTGGCCCTGTGACAGCTGCTCTAGCAGATCCTCACTAATAGAGGACCTCTCAGGGCTAAGGGTGAGGGCTACATCACCAACCTGCTCTCCTGCCATCTGGATCCCTTCCACCACTGCAGGGTGGTGGTCCTGACCCCTCTTGGGTGCCAGGGTGCACAGGGAAAGCTCCTTTTCATCGCCAGGTGGGGAGATCTGCTCCTCTTTAGGGATGTAAAAGGTGTGTGCTTTACCTGGTGGATCAGGCGGCTGCTCGGAGCACCGATCCTGTGGCAGGGAGGCTGTTGGGACCTTGGCCGGGGCATGACTTCCCTGTATATTTGGGGAACAAGAAAATATTTTTATTTCTTGTCCAGAAGGAACAGAAGGAATCTCCGCATGGGCTTCTGTGTTCGGTAGGCACTGTGTGAGCACAATCTGCCTCTTGGCCCCCCTTTCCTTCTGTACAGAAGGCTTAGGAGCCTTGACCTGTTTCCACACTTTGCCTTTCTGGTGATCCACCAAAGGTTCCTCTCTGAGTCACATGCCCTTTTCTTTTTCTACCCATTTGAGCTTGCCGTGTGACATCAAACACCTTTCAACCTTAGTGTCAATCAGTGTCTCACTGTGTAAGACATCTCCCATGGCAGCCTTGAGGTAAAAGCTTCCTGCTTTTCCTCTGTGTTTTACTGCCTGCTCTGTGACTTCAGGGGTGGAGTCAGCACTCACTTGGGAGTGGCTGACCTCATCCAGGCAGGAACCCTTCCGCTCAATCAGATAGACTGAGGGAGGAAGAGGGGGCGGGTCTCCGCCTCCTCCAGTGGAGAGTATCAGCTCATTCACGCTTCCGGCAGGCTTGGGGAGCGGTTGTCCCTGTCCTAATAAAGCTTGTTCAAGCCTGGCCAGGCGGGCGGCTACTGAATCCTTTTGTTCAGCCTTTTCTAGCCCTTTCCCTCCCCTGGTGTTCTCATGGCACTTAGGACGCTGGGTGCGGTCCTGTGTGAGTGCTTTGGAACGGGGCTTAGCCAGCTCGGGAGCCTGTGCTCCTTCGAGCAGGAGGGAGTTAACCCTGCTGGCTCTGACGGCGAACACAGTTGCTTTAACAGCTTTTTGCTCAGAGCAACTTTGGACATCATACTCCCAGGCTTTCTTCACGAATCTCTTAATATCAGTCATTTTCATGGTCTGTGCATCTGTATGCATTAAGATCATCTTTCTGACTGATGGGTGGAGATTCGCAATGAATAAACCCTTGAAATGTGTGTTCTCTTCGCAATCCTCATCATTTCGCCCTGCAAAATAAGTTCATCTAAGTCTCTCGTAATATTCGCGAGGGGACTCTGCTCTCTCGTGCTTAATGTTAAGGGCGGCGGCTATCGCGGCAGTCGGGTCAATAAACGCACTGTATTCTTCGATAAGTGCTTGACACAGCTCCTCAAAATCATTACAGACTTCTTTCATCTGCCTAGCCATCCACTCATGTACAGCTCTGCTGGTAGTTTTCCTGACCAGAAACACTTTCTCCTGTTCTGTGGCGTTTGGCAGGTACTGCAGGTTATACCTGAGGTCCTGAATATAACTCTCGATATTATTCTCTGACACTGCAGGGTCAAATCTCTCTATGTCCTTCGCTAGCTCTCTCAGAGAATGGAGATTTATTCTAGCTTCTCCGCTGACGGAGATATGACGGAGATCGTGGTCAGACCTGTCGCTGCTAGAGAGAGTGCTTAATAGCGACTCGAATTCAGACCTTTTAGCAACCATCGTTAAACTTAAAGAGTATTACTTTTAAGTACGAAATCACAGTTTTACCACAGAAAACCACAAGATCAAGTATGTAATCAACCCGGTAGATCGCAAAAGATCACAAAACAATCAAGCACTGCTTAAAGAGCAAGGGGAACTTTTTTCCTTTCGGCTTTCAGCACACTGTATTGTGTATGAAACCCGCTGCATTTTATATTGAATTATTCCGCTTGGTTGACTCATTTCAGTCTTGCCACGCCCACCCAGGGACGCCAAATTAAATGTAGATTGCTCTCTGATGCACCAGTTCTGTAGGGTTTGGGCATTTACTGGGACAATTATTAATTGTAGCAGTAAATCACAAAATGATTATTTTGATGGCTTTAGAATCCAACCATGTGATATAACTCAAACAACGCACACACACAGGTACTAATACACGAGGATACATTTATTAATACATAGAATATGCATGTAAACCTAACAGATCTTATCGAGAGGGTTATAAGAATACAAAAGATATATATTCAGTCAGTTACAAAGAGTTACATATATCAAGAGGACATACATTCAGTATATCATTCATTTAGACCGTTTCGTAAATGAACTTGGTTATAACTTCTACATTAGATACTCAAAACAAGTAAATAACTCTTAGGAATTAAATTGATATCAACTGGTTGGGATAACAATTGAATTCTCGAGCTGTAATGCATTGAAGTTGAATACTCATCCAATCTCTGGGGATTCAGATCTTCTGCGGGCACAAAGAAACAGTTGCAGGCTTGTTGCTGTCCAATCCGCGCTCTCTGGCTCGGTGCCAGGCTGTGCTGTGCGGCTTGTGACGAAGCGCTGCTGATGCTCACTGACCGGCTAGTTAGTGTTGGCTTTAACTAGCAAAGTTTGTGCACAGGAGAAAAGATGACTGTGGGTCCCAGCAGGTCAGGAAGAGGACCGGTTCGTTCTTGATGAAGCACTAGTTCTGAATAGTGATTCAGCTGTCCACAGTTCCGACCTGTTCATGAGGCCTGATGCTGATGCTAACCTCGGGTGGATCCTCTGGTTACTCTCTGGCAACCTCCGCTCTAGACTCTTAGAACAAAGGAAAGTTCTGGCACTCGGACACACTGGCCATTCCGTGGTTGTCCGGGCTGAGTTTCAGGATGGTCAGGAGGCGCGCTGCGAGAATGTCCTGCCCTTGGGAGCCTTCTGCTCCTGGGCCGTCCTGCCCTGGAATTCTCCTTTGAATTCCCTTTAGAAAAGTCCACAGAATTCCACAGAATTCCACTGAATCCTCTCAGGCCCTCTGTGTTGCCTGTTTTTACCTGGAGGAACTTCAGCTCGTTGATTGGCTGAAAGTTCCATGGGCATCAGAGTCCCACGTGGGTTACTCGGCCCTACCAGTCCCTGATTGGTTGATCAAGGTGAGATATGAGTCACTTACTCCTGACACTTAGGAATGCAGTCCAGATGTCCATCTGGCACTCCCTAGACAGATAGGCGCCAATGGATGACCATTGATCATGATAGCCAGGCTTAGCTAAGTGCATCCCCATCTGGGAGCTGTCCCTTATCAAAAGAAAACACCTTAAATCAGCCTGCATGAAAAGCTTCTCTGTGGCTGCACCACAAAGATGAAGAGAGAGATGGGGCCTCATTTGGGAAGGCTCAGAACACTTAATTCTTTCTTATTAATAAGCCTCGCCGCTACATGTATATATATGTGTCCAGTATATTTGAAATTTATGTATATAAGACATGATGAGCCTAATTTCATGCCAAAGGAGGATTGAATTTGTTCTTATTATATAATCAAATAATCCTATACATTTTATGTTGAGTTGAATAATTTGCAGTATCCTCAAAGACTTCTTAGTTTGCTATCTGAAATATTGAATTCTGGTGACATAACACTTGTTTTAATATGGGATAATTAAAAATTCAATTTACTGCATTAAAAACTAGTAAAGTAAAGAAGTAAAACATACAGTACCTGTTACATCTGGCCCACAGTGAGCAGGGTTCTACTCTGTCTTTATCCAAGTCTACTATCTGATGACTGTCCTTATTATTAATAACTTATTCATAAAAAACAACTACATCTGAATTGCCATCTATTATCCTGTTCAAAATCATGACCCCTTTCAGAGCCTCCAAAAAAATTGCAAATAATACTTTGATTCACGTAAAAAAAAAATTCTTCAATGTGTGTTGGACCTCGTGTCCACTACAAACGTTATTTACAAAAATGTTCAAATTTTATTTGAAAACAATTTGAAGTGCTGACCTAAAGTCTGATTGAAGACTTCTTGAGGTGTTTATTTGTAAGAATCTCTAAAATTCTATTTCTATATGCAGCCATGTCAAATGTGCAAGATGTCAGGTGGTATTCCACAACATGTGCCACTGTATGGCTAACAGCATTGAGTAACTTCATTTTTTAAATAATCTAATGCAGGACTACCCTACTATGTAAAACTGCCAGGTGGTTGTCACACTAATCTTATTTTAATCTGACCTCTGTTTTTACTGTACAGTATGTGTTAATTTGATTTTAAAAACTCTTTCTCTAAGAATAATATGGGATAAGTAATATGTATGTTGTTATGACATTTTTATAGTTTTATATATCACAGTGGATAGTTTGCTTTGTAATTCCAGTATTTTCTATGTGTTTGTGTCAATATTTAAATTAAATCTATCTCCAATATCTTAAACCACAAGAGCAGCCTTTTTGGCATTGTTTTTTAATTACATAGAGTATACAGAATCATTAGTTTTTCTTTCATCAAAAAAGATACACACACATGATGCATACAGTAACTGTAACCTATTTTGAGTTTGTGGTATTTTGCTTTATATGGTCCTATGCAGGTACAGTACCTTGCATAAATACCTGTTGAACAGTAATTCTCATAGTATAAACCGATGACTGCAAAAATAAAAACTAAAGTTTCTAAAAATGTAATTATGTAATTGATATTATTTAAATAAAATCTGTAAAAAAAATCTCAAATAGCTGGTTTGAAAGAAAACAAAACCAGAGGAGCTAAGATAAAGAGATGTTGAATTCACACACACAGAGCACCCCTTAATGTAATGGTTTATTTTATAGTATATATATATGGATAATTTAAAACACAAACAATACAATACAATGTGTTCTTACCGTAAATATTTAGGGTGTTTATTCAGATACAAATAATCCCTGGGCTAGTTTCCTGGTACCACTCTTAGAGGTGGAAAAGGCGGCATGATTGAAAAGCAGATTAGCATGTCTGTATGAAACAATACCTAATCTTTTCTGAAATATAGGAAACTCTTATATATTTAAAATAAAAGCTAGTTTTAGATATATATTTCTGTAGTTGTCCCTTTTTTCTTTACTAACACACTTTGGATAGTTAATAACAATGCCTGCAATTCACCCAATGGGTCATTAGAATAACTGGTTTCTGGTTTGATAAAGACGCGTCTAACAATGTTTTTTGTGGGGGGTAGGGAAATGATAAGACCCATTAATGTTCATGGTTTTTTATATTAATAAGTCTAATACACATTTTGTATATTAATGGTATAATTTGTCATACATATTTTTAAGTTACTTAAATTAACTTTAAGACAAAATGTAAATTATTTTAATGCTAATGTAAAATAAATGAATAAAACACATTGCATTCACAACGGGCTATACAATAAACAATAAATAAAGCAATCTAGCCCCAGCGTGCTATATCTGTTATAGTAGCTCTACACTACACTGTGATTTTATACATGGATGTAATTTAATATTTAACATACTTCATAACATGTATAGAAAATGTCAATATAGTGCACAAATGATTATATTTTATTATAAGAGAAAAAGTATTTTTATTATTCCCAAGGGGAAATGTATTAAAGTAGAACTTTGAACATTGGTCCAGAATAGAACCCAGGCCACCTACATGGCAGGTGATGTATTTAGCTAAATTAAAGTATACAGTATTTTGAGTCTAGTTCTGGTATAAGGGGACAAAGACAGAAGACACATATTTTTTAATACTTTTGGATGTTGTAAATGTTATTTTTAATTAGGTACATAAGCTGAATACCTAAATGCCAAAAACTACAATTTCTGATGTTCCACACAGTAACACATAATTCTATGAGTATTTACAGATATCCATACTGTACATCAACTACACCTGTTCATGTACAGTGCCTAGACAATCTAGATGCAAATTCCTTGTTTCTGAGAATTTCTGTGAAATGAGGCACATTAGAAAAACAAGGGCTGATCCAGTCTCCATTCATGGCATGCACTTTTCAGAGAGATACTTTACAGCCATGTTTCTTTTTAAAACAGTAGCAAAAATGTTTAAATGGAAAATTGTAAATTGTAAAATTTCATTTAATTAAAATTAATATTGATAAAAAAAACAGTTTTATCAATATGATGTCTATTGACAGAGTCCCCTCTACAAACTTAAATACTATACTGTTACTTCTAGTGTCCGTTTGCTGTTTTTTAATCCGCTTCTTAAATTGCTCTGCTTGGGATAAATAAATAATATTATCTTGGCTTGACTGGAATGGAATTGAATTGAAAAAAGTAACTAGGCTATCTATTTTATAGTAGGTAGCTGCATCAGCATGCATAGGCTGCAAAGGAACTAGTAAAAGTTTATTCCATGCTGAAAAGAGAAGAAAATAAACACAACGTTTCAGATGTGGAGCCTTCTTCTTCATTACACCTGAACAAGGCTTCACAGCTGAAATGGTGTGTTTCTTTTCTTCACTTTTCAGCATGGACTAAACCTTTACTTGTTCCTATATATTTTGTATTTTATATGTTTATGACACATAAAATATATTTTTAGGGCAATGATTATGAGACAAATAAAAGCACAGAGTAAGGGCTATTATTTCAGTAAAATCTTAGGCAACACAAGTGCAACCTATTGATCTGTTTCAGCAGTGAAACACTCATTGCAGCACACCATCTAAAACTGTGGTATACCACAATTTGCATTGCATTAACATTCAATATGATATTCATTTTAGATGGCTACATCTGTGAAAAAAAAGTATGAAAATACAATATTTGAACTTAACTTTTTTCCTTCCATTAAATATGGATCTGGACAATAATTACATTTTGTGCACACAGAAAGAGGAATTGATACACATCAGAAATTCAAAAACCAGATGTCCCTGTAAAGCCTAGTGTATCCACAAGAGAACAAAATTGAGTGTGGTCTAAGGAAGCTATGTATGAAAATACACAATAAAGACCATGTTCATCAAGCCAAAAAAAGAGGAATGTTTCTATGTCAAAGAAGTGCTGTAATTAGGAAAGGTCTTGAATAGTTTGATGAGATTGCCCTTCTGAATCAATACTTTATCCAGAATACCCATTAACACTGTAATGATGAAGACAAATATTGAAAGAACAATTCTTTTCACCCTATTCTAAACTGACCTGTACTCTCCATCTAAGAGATCCTTAAAAATAGTCTGTAGGAGCAAAGACAAGTAAGGCACAGTATATCCCTTTATGGAGTATTTGATTTTCGTCATCCTCAAATACCCAATTGAATCATTATATTTATGTAAAAGTGACAAGAATTCAGCAGACTATGTCACAAATTACTATAAATTTGCATACTCTAAATCAATAATGTCATGTTCATACAAAACAGCTGAGGTTTAAAAAGCATTCATAGATTCTGGCAGCAACATGAAGTTGAGGTGTGTACCAGCAAGGCTTATTAAAAATACAGGAATTAAGTTTGCTGCTCCCTTGCCAGTCTCTTTCTTTCATCTCAGTGGTGCTGGATACAGAGAGGCCATTCCATTTGGTTCACATTTAAGATGTTTTTCTAGCTGATAGAGTGTCCTGATAAGGAACAACTCCCAAAGCTGAGATTCTCCAGCAACCCTAATAAATGGTCATCTCTGGCACCTTACTGTCTGGGAGATTCATAGGGAGAGTCTCATCCTAGGTTGTTTACAACCCTAATGTCAGAGAGCATGGCTACTCATCTTCCACCTCAATCAGCCAATCAGGAACTTTTAGGGCAGGGTAACCCCACGTGGGTCTCGTATGCCCATGGAATTTTCAACCAATGAACGACCATAGTTCCTCCAGGTAAAACAGGGAGCACAGGGCTCCTCCAGGACATTCTCAGACTCAGCTTGGACAATCACGTAATGGCCAGTGTGTCCGAATGCCAGGACTTTCCTTTGTTCTAAGAGTCGAGAACGGAGGTTGCCAGCACGTAACCAAAGGATCCACCCGAGGTTAGCCCAGCAGCAAGCCTCGTGAACCCAACACGAACGCTCACCTGATCAACAAGTGAACTACAATCGGGACTGTGTACAGCTGAATTTTAGGATTCAGGACAAGTGCTACATCAGGAATGAACCGGTCTTCTTCCCGTCTAAAGAGTGTGACTTGCTTGGACCCGCAGTTACTTTCCGTGTGCACAAACTCTTCTAGTAAGCCAGAACTAACTAGCTGGTCTTCAGAGAGCAATCTCTTCCTCCTTCTCTTACGTCGAACCAGCACTGCTTGGCACCAGGCCAGAGAACGCTGATTGGACACAGCAACAGCCTGCCACTGTTCCTTTGTGTCCGTGGGAGATCTAAATCCCCACAGATTGGATAAGTATTCAACATTCTGCATTACAGCTAGAAAATTCAGCTGTTACCTCAATGCCAGTTGATATCAATTAAATACCTTTGAGTGATGTACTTGCTTTTGAGTATCTAGTGTAGAAGTTGTAATCCAAGTTCATTTACAAAACGGTCTAAATGAATGGTATGCTGAATGTATGTCCCTCTTGGTTTGTAACTCTTCATGATTGAATATATACCTTTTGTATTCTTCTAACACTCACTGATAAGATCTGTTACATTTATATGCACATTTTATGTATTAATAAATATATTGTCGTGTATTAGTATCCTTGTGTGTGTTGCTGTTATCCAGCAAGGTCAGTTTTCTAATAGCCATCAAAGAATCATTTTGTGACTTACTGCTACAATTAAAGTAAAGTAAAGTAAATTCACAAAACTCCTACATTTATTGGTGCCTCGTGAGAGGATGCCTACAGGTGCAACTGCTGTACCCTTGACATGACTCCAGATATGCTCTGCTGTATCACTGGGTATAAAGGTTATTATTGTAAATGGCAAATCTGTTCTCAGTTGAATTTTGTGGCAAAATAACAGAATAAAATTCACATCTGTAGTAGATGTAGATGCCACTCTAAAGGATTATAGAGTCACCTACATTTTTGCATCTTCTGTGGTAGATTTTTTTGTTTGATTTACTATCTCCATCCCTCGAGAACCAAAATGGCATGTTTGACTGAACTCGGTACATCAGAGGTGTTAGCAAACTGGCAGATATCCAGAGGAGAAAATTGCCACCTTCTCCATTGTGAAGGACTTCATTGCCATTGGGGCATTGTTAGCAATAAAATGGGACTCTGGCTGGAAATGTAATACAAAGGATAAAAAAGTTTAAAAGAATAAAAAGGGTCAATATCAATTTATTTTTTTTAAAAGCATTCATTATCAATGTATGAGATCTACAGGTAAGTTCATTTTACTTGTGCTACAGAGCTCTGCTGTTTAACCAAGCTCAATAATAAATTGAAGAAACTGCTATGTAATTGTATATGAGCCCCTTGGTTATTATTAAAGCTTTTGCCATTTAGTACCATATTATTAATTTTAAAGAGTCAAAAATTCTGACAGGGCCTTCGTATCCAATGTTTGGTACACTCAGTATAACAAAAACACTTCATGCTTTCATACACTAGGTTTAGCTACAGTTCTTTTTAAATATATTAAAGTACTACTGCAATGAAATTCATACTGTAGCATTTTTGTTGTTTTTTTCTGTTATGTAGGTGACTAGTATTACTGTTTTTTGGAAATTTAAAAAGAAACATAGAAGAAGAAAGAAAGGTGGAGGTTTGAAATTTACAACAGTTAAATTCTCTTTCTAAATTCTTAATATTAGTAAATATCAATTTTGTTTTATAAATGAAGAGCAGGGCCTAATATTATCTTATTTCATGTAAATTAATCTTAACAGGGAACAAAGGCAACATTCCCCTAAATAATAGTGTGATTATATTATTAATTTATTACTCTTTGTAATGAATTATATAATGCATTTATTATATAAAGATGGTGCATATAACGTGTATTGCTTTTATGTTTGGAAACAAATTCTAGGAGGTAATTTTCATGATGAGATGTATTTTTACAGTTTAAAGACAAGACATCATTCAATGCATAGATTAATATTCTGTTGTTTGGTTTCATGTCTGTGGAATTCTTTCACTAAGCCTTCATCAAACTCTGAATATGTCTTTACATCACCTTTTTGCCCACCATGACAGTCTTCTAGTTTGTTTCTCTCATCAGCACCAACTGGGCTTCTAATCAAGAGCCCTATATTAAATTCTCTAGTGACTTTCCTTTGTTTGTCCCAGAACCACACTATCAGCTACACAGCTAAGGTGCACTCTATATGTATATTGCATATTTATTCCATGCTTCAGCCCACACCTGAAGAAGGCTCCACAGCCAAAACATTGTGTCTCTTTATTTTCTTTTCCTTTCAGCATGGAATAAATCTTTACCTGTTCCTTTGCAGCCTGCGCTTGCTGACATGGCTACCTACTTGAACTTTGTATACAAAAAATACCTTTTATACCTTATGGCCGTAATTGCTATGCTAAAACCAATTAATTAATTGCCACAGTTACCACAGTTAATTTTAGGGACCTAGTTAAAACAATATAAATGACATGGCTTGAAGCTTTATTTCACATATGACATACAGTATATACAGATGCAGCCATTCAAAGTGCGCGGTACAGACACCGCAGTACAGATACCGCAGGTAAGATGACACGCGATACCGCGGTGCGTGATTGGTTGACCGACAGGGGCACTCGTGGTCCGTTGGTCTGTCGTAGAAAGACTTACTGTACTGTAAACGTCTTTACTGTGCCCGTTGTAGATATTGAATTTTACCACTGAAGGGAAATCTTAGTAGCTGAGCATAAAAAGAATAGGAGCATACTGTAACGCGTGTGAAGGCCATAAACGATATTAATTTTGGAACGTAAACATACAGTATATGGCTGGTCTTGGTACTTTAAAGAAAAAAATACGCACCAGTATTCCATTTCTCCCTAAACATTGTAAGCTTCGAAGTCTTTAACTAACGTGATACCGGAGTCAACAAGCATACTTTTAGAATTTGATTAAAAGGGAATATAATATGGAATCGCGTATCTAAAGAATTTAATAACGGTATGATTATATCCGTGTACTGCGGCAGGACTGTGTAAGGCTGTTTCGCCTGCCTGATCATGCGAGCTGTCTTGTAGCCTACTGGTCTAGGTGCGTGACTACCAGCTGGTAGGTTGTGTGTTCGAATCCAGCTGGTGCTGGACTTTTCATTTTTATTTATTTATTTTTTAATCGCGTAACATAAACATATTACCGTATGCAAACTGTACTGTATACAGTATGTATATGTATATTTAATGTCTTAACTGTGCCCGTTTAATTGAATTTAAAACAAATATTTAACACGAACATTAAGCTGTTTACATGTTCCGCCTGAGAACAGTCACCCGTTGCTACCCAACGCAGAATGGTGATTGGCTGACACCATCTGACACCCCTCTGATTGGAGAAAAAAGACGTGCTGGTGTGCTATACCAGGAAGAGGATTTCTTTCAATTCTAAACGTGTATTTTAAAAGTTTAAGAAGTAAAAACCTTACAGCGTACACAGATTTCTAAACTGATCAGGATCGTTATCTTTGTCTCATGCATAATAATGTTCACCGCTCTGTCCAGCAAATTAATAATAAACTTTATTTTATATAGCTTTTTAAATGAATAAGTAATTAGATTGCTCATAAACCTAATCACTTGCTTTTTCTTTTTATTTAGGCTCAGATTTCAACTATAGATCGTATTATTAATAACCATAATAACAACCAACCAACAAAAACAACCATATAAACATAATACCAACCAAAAACATAAATAACAACCACAATACAAAATCAAATAATCAAACCATTTTACACTCGCAAAGTCCTCCAATTATCATAATCCCGCCCCTTATGCAAAACCAAACCTTTCTCCCATCCCAGTTTATCCTGTTTATCATAAACAAAATCCACCTCAATTTTCAACATAAAGCATTACACAAAATCAATACCTCAACACTCCATACTCAACAACGATAATTCACAAACAGCCAGAACATGTAACTACACATTCCCAAACATACCTACTTTCCATAGCCCCGCCCCTTATGCAAAACCAACATCCCTCCCCTGTTCTCTCTCTCCCCTGGCGGTTGTAATTGTTTTTATTTTCAAATAAATTTTAGCAAAGTCATGTATTTTAAAAATCTTAAGATTTTTCTATTTATGTCTTTATTTAGTGGTTTCATTAGTGACAAAGGCTAAACTTTCTTGGAAAAATGTCTTTTATGTAAACCATGTTTGCTATTAATTCATTCAGGGCTAAAATATGTTCATTGTCTTCTAATGAAAGAAGGGTTCCTTTCGCCGTAGTCGGGAGCCTAGCCTTTAACTAGTAAGTACTGTATTTACTGGGTTTTTGAGGGGGGGTGTCTTTCGCTGGAAATCTCGCCTCCTACTTTGAAAATACCCGTGAAACCGGTTCAATTCGTCACAGCCAGCACTCCTGCAGAGAGTTGGGTTGTACTTGCAGTGTATACAGTACACGCGTTATGCTCTTCGTTAATGTCTGTGAAGTTTTATTTAATCTCTGAGCCATACTGATTCTTCTGGAAGCACACCAGTATTCCACTTTCTCCCTAAACATTTTTAGGATCAGAGTCTTACATGTGGTAATTTCGAAAACGTTTGTACGTGCTCCTTCTTACCATGTTACTGTTTACCGTTACTGACCATATTAAGTTTAAGTGCCTGTGGGCACTTTTCCTGTCCGTGGGGGGTGGACCGTCTTTCATTAGAAGGTTAGTCTGTTCTACTCTGAGAATGTAGGGGGGGTGGGAAGTGCCCGCGGTCATTTAATTAGTATTAAAATCTTAGTTATCTTTCTAGTTCACAGGTTTGCATGCATAATTTAATTTTGAAAGCCACTGAGACATCAGGTACTACTGTTGTATTTATGAAAAAGAAACAAAACAAAAAACATACTAACAACTGTGCCATCCTACTCCTTAGTTAATACATTTTATTATTCATAAACAGTTAACATTGTTAGCAAAATATTTTGAATTATATTTAACCCTATTTTTTCTTTAGTTTTGTATTTAACTTATTATATGATAGTCAGACTTAATGTATATTAATGTATATTTAAACAATGAAAATATATTTTTACAAGATTTTACATTAAGCACTTAAAATTAATATGGTTAATAATAGTAAACTGTAACATGCTGTAACAAGATCGGTTAAACTTCGAAGAAAATCCTTTCAGAGAAAATGTTTCAGGTGTGAAGAACAAACCTGTTCCCACACACCCTGCCCCCACTACCATTAGAATATACACAAACATTTTAGCGTTTCATTCTGAGCAGAAGACCCTCACACCTGAAGAGTGCTGGCTGTGACGAATTAAACCGGTTTTACAGGTTTCAATCACAGATTGGGACTCAGTAAAGTAACACACAGCGCCACTGGATTTGATAATACTGTACCTAACCAAAATCCGCAATATGGAAACAGAACCTGTGTTATTGTTGATAGATGATGTACTCGTAACATTTTTTCAAGACGAACTACAACATTTTAAAAATGACTTGTATGTATTTGATATCTCTAATCAATCCACGGGTTCCAGCACAAAACGAAACTAAAACGCATACCGTTTAGCGCTTCTTATTAGTTGCTCAAAAGTAATTTGACCGTATGAAATGCATAATATAAACCTAGAAACATATACGTGAGCAGTACTTAAGCACTGTAGTATCGGTGTTAAGACATACCTCTCAAATACTGTAAATCAAGTTAAAAATATCTCAAGACCGATTCTGGTCGTAATGAAACCATGTTTCGTGTATGTTTTCTTTTTCATCTTGAAATAACTCATTTCTAAATACCTTTTTCACTGTTAACATCTTGTAGCAACTTTGCGACAAAATATACACTCTGACAGTTCATCCTGCTACCAACATTAAATAAAACAAATCTTAAGATTTCTAGATTTATGTCTTTATTTAGTGGTTTCATTCAAAGCTTACAATGTTTAGGGAGTAATGGAATACTGGTGCGTATTTTTGTCTTTAAAGTACCGAGACCAGCCATATACTGTATGTTTATGTTAAGATTTCCCTTCAGTGGTGTAGTGATTCATAGCCGTTTCAGGGACGCCAAATATGTAATGTTAGTGGCTCTCTGAAGGCACCAGTTCTGTAGGGTTTGGGCATTTACTGAGACAATTATTAATTGTAGCAGTAAATCACAAAGTTGATTCTTTTGATGGCTTTAGAGTCCAACCATGCGACATAACTCAAACAACGCACTCACACAGGTACTAATACACGAGGATACATTTATTAATACATAGAATATGCCTTAAACTAACAGATCTTATCGAGAGGGTTATCAGAATACAAAAGATATATATTCAATCAGTTACGAAGTGTTACATATATCAAGAGGACATACGTTCAGTATATCATTCATTAAGACCGTTTCATAAATGAACTTGGTTATAACTTCTACATTAGATACTCGAAACAAGTACATAACTCTTAGGAATTAAATTGATATCAACTGGTTGGGATAACAATTGAATTCTTGAGCTGTAATGCATTGAAGTTGAATACTCATCCAATCTTTGGGGATTCAGATCTCCTGCGGGCACAAAGAAACAGTTGCAGGCTGTTGCTGTCCAATCCGCGCTCTCTGGCTCGGTGCCAGGCTGTGCTGTGCGGCTTGCGACGGTGCGCTGCTGATGCTCACTGACCGGCTAGTTAGTGTTGGCTTTAACTAGCAAAGTTTGTGCACAGGAGAAAAGATGATTGTGGGTCCCAGCAAGTCAGGAAGAGGACCGGTTCGTTCCTAATGAAGAGCTAGTTCTGAATAGTGATTCAGCTGTCCACAGTTCTGACCTGTTCACGAGGCCTGCTGCTGGTTACTCTCTGGCAACCTCCACTCTAGACTCTTAGAACAAAGGAAAGTTCTGGCACTCGGACACACTGGCCGTTCCGTGGTTGTCCGGGCTGAGTCTCAGGATGGTCAGGAGGCACGCTGCGAGGATGTCCTGCCCTTGGGAGCCTTCTGCTCCTGGGCCGTCCTGCCCTGGAATTCTCCTTTGAATTCCCTTTAGAACAGTCCACAGAATCCTCTCCAGAATCCCTTCTGAATCTTGTTTTCTGAATCTGAATCTGAATCTGAATCTCTCAGGCTCTCTGTGTTGCCTGTTTTTACCTGGAGGAACTTCAGCTCATTGATTGGCTGAAAGTTCCATGGGCATCAGAGTCCCACGTGGGTTACTCGGCCCTACCAGTCCCTGATTGGTTGATCAAGGTGAGATATGAGTCACTTACTCCTGACACTTAGTAATGCAGTCCAGATGTCCAACTGGCACTCCCTAGACAGATAGGCGCCAATGGGTGACCATTGATCATGATAGCCAGGCTTAGCTAAGTGCATCCCCCTTTGGGAGCTGTCCTTGGACCTTAAATCACCTTGCATGAATGGTTTCTCTGTGGCTGCACCACAGAGATGAACAGAGAAATGAGGCCTCATTTGGGAAGCTCAGAAACACTTAATTCTGCCTTATTATTAAGCCTCGCCGCTACAGTGGTAAAATTAGATATGAATATTCAATACTTAAACGGGCACAGTTAAGACATTAAATATACATATACATATTGTATACAGTACAGTTTGCATACGGTAATATGTTTATGTTACGCGATTAAAAAATAAATAAATAAAACTGGAAGGTCCAGCACCACCATTATGTTTATATGGTTGTTTTTGTTGGTTGGTTGTTATTATGGTTATTAATAATACGATCTATAGTTGAAATCTGAGCCTAAATAAAAAGAAAAAGCAAGTGATTAGGTTTATGAGCAATCTAATTACTTATTCGTTTAAAAACCTATATAAAATAAAGTTTATTATTAATTTGCTGGACAGAGCGGTGAACATTATTATGCATGAGACAAAGATAACGATCCTGATCAGTTTAGAAATCTGTGTACGCTGTAAGGTTTTTACTTCTTAAACTTTTAAAATACACGTTTAGAATTGAAAGAAATCCTCTTCCTGGTATAGCACACCAGCACGTCTTTTTTCTCCAATCAGAGGGGTGTCAGATGGTGTCAGCCAATCACCATTCTGCGTTGGGTAGCAACGGGTGACTGTTCTCAGGCGGAACATGTAAACAGCTTAATGTTCGTGTTAAATATTTGTTTTAAATTCAATTAAACGGGCACAGTTAAGACATTAAATATACATATACAAACTGTATACAGTACAGTTTGCATACGGTAATATGTTTATGTTACGCGATTAAAAAATAAATAAATAAAAATGAAAAGTCCAGCACCAGCTGGATTCGAACACACAACCTGCCAGCTGGTAGTCACGCACCTAGACCAGTAGGCTACAAGACAGCTCGCATGATCAGGTAGGCGAAACAGCCTTACACAGTCCAGCCGCAGTACACGGATATAATCATACCGTTATTAAATTCTTTAGATACGCGATTCCATATTATATTCCCTTTTAATCAAATTCTAAAAGTATGTTTGTTGACTCCGGTATCACGTTAGTTAAAGACTTCGAAGCTTACAATGTTTAGGGAGAAATGGAATACCGGTGTGTATTTTTCCTTGTGATATTTTAAGCTCTAGTTGAATGATAGGTGTCGCATTTTAAATCATTTTCGTAGCTAGAAATTATCAAACGCCCTGTTAAAAGCAAGGAAGTTTTTATGCCCCGTTGAAGTAAAACAAAATGCCTGACAAAGTATGGCTTGGACAGATTCCAAGTGCTTGTACAAATGTGCTAAAGAAATTATACTTTGAGTATACAGCTTGTCCAAAGTCATCCATTATCAATACTATTAGTAATATCTTCAGTAAAGGCTTTGATGCATAAATATTTCTGATGAAGGTAGGTTGTGTACTTCTGTCCAACTGAGCAATCTTGCTTTCATAATATATACCAACATTTTAATGACTGATGATTAACATGCTGTAATACACAGTTCAAAATTAAAGGCTCAAATGCTGTACATGAGAGGTTAAGCTCCCCCTGGCGGTTTTACAAGGCGACGCCGGATAGTTAGTCACGTGACACACGTGATACCGCGTGATACTGCGTGATACTGTGACACGCCCACCGCGGTATGCCGCGAAATACCTCACCCATTTTGAATGGCTGCATCTGTAAAGTAGTACAACTGTACTTTTTGATTTCTAAATAGAAAATACTATCATATTAAATCAATTATAATGTGTAACCAAAATTAGAATTCTAAATGGATATGGGAGTGATTGCATAACACTTGTCCTGAACAAAAGAGAGCACACCAGTGTCTCTACTTACTCAGACAACTAAACACTCACAGATTTCTAAAGATGCACCATAGAAAGCATTGTCACTGGAGGTATTACAGTTTGGTATGGCAATGTTTCAGCTCATGACCATAAAAAAACTACAGAAGGTGGTGGAGACAGCCAAGGCCATCAGTGGTAAAGAACTCTATTTCATCCAGACCTTCTTCACCACACTCTGCATGTCAAAATCCACAATTAAGTGGGTTATTTTGAGATTCACAAGATAAAACACACCACAAAAGTAATAAAATGTTGTTAACTTAAGAAAATAATAAATTAAAATATTTAATGGTATATCATTCCATTAGTTGCTGGATGTCAGTTAACATTTTAAGGTAAGAAATCTAAATAAATACTCCTAACCAAAAGTTTTAGCTTATTTGTTTTAAACCTGAATATATTTTTGAATTTTGCATATTCTGCTTCTGTTTTTAATTCTAACGTTTGAAATTTAAATTCAAATGCATTTTTTCTTAGGAGTCTTCTTGACCTAAAATTTCAGAATTTGACATTTTTAAATAATTGAAAAAAATAATAATTTAAAGACAAAATGTCAATGATAGTTTATAAAAATAAAAAAACAATAATCCACACTATGTAAAATAGTACTTACAACCTTAGTTACAGATGGATTTTTACCAAGTAAAATGACCACAAGATATCTAATTATTATTCATTTCTTAAAAACCAACTCACTGAATCAATCATATTTTACAGAAGTTAAAATTCAATTAGCTGACTCATATTTTTTGTTAGTCAAAACTGTCTGCACCTGTGGTTGTAGTGCACTTCATTACAAAACCAAGAGTCAGCAATTGAAACGTCTGCAGAGAACACCAGCTGTTGTCTTTGGGGGAGGTTTGAAATCACATTAGGCCTCTATTGATACATCTTTCAAGCAGGTATACTGTCATTCTACTAAGACATTATCCTCCAGGGACAGACAAAACAGACAAGCATATAAAACATTATCTTGAACTTTATCTTGTTCTTTAGATCAATGTTTCCATGTGCTTTCACAGTATGAGTATCTTAGGAGAAATGACAAAATATATATGAATATATATATGTATATATATGTAGTGGGGGAAGCAAGACTATAGTATAAAGTATCTCTTCAGTGCTGCAACGTGCACAAGATATAAAAGATATTCTTAGTTTTCAAATATCTTTATTAATTTTAACAGACATAATGTTGTCCTGAAAATATATGAATTAAGATTATTTAATGTAAACATATAATACATTAGTTGCTGTCCATCCCATTTTGGGATTTTAAGGTTCACAAAACAAGATTGAATTGTATACTGCTAAGTAACTATAGCAAAAAATTCTCTACTCTTATCCTGCTCTGGTTAGTACAGATGCAGCCATTCAAAATGCGCAGGCGATACCGCATTATTCTGCGGTGCGCTTTACGCGGTCTACCGCGAGTTACCATAAATTCTCTTATAAAACCGCAATTAAAATAATAGTATCCGGAATTTCTGCAAGGTGGAGCTAATAAAGCTCAACCTCTCATGTTTGAGCTGTCGCCATCAAAGTCTTTAATGAAGATATTACTTATAGTATTAATAATGAATGACCTTGGACAAGCTGTAAACTCAAAGTATTGCCCTGGTCCACATTCTTTTTTTCATTGACCGTCTTTGTAAAAGTAACACCACGGCATTTCGCAATCACACATTTGTTTCCAATCATGCAAAGTACAGTAATTTTTGAGAATCAATTCACCAAGCCTTTCACATGCTCATAAAAGAGATTGATTTAGGAACATAAACATATTACCGTATGCAAACTGTACTGTATACAGTATGTATATTTATATTTAATGTCTTAACTGTGGCCATTTAAGTATTGAATATTTATATGGAATTTTACCACTGAAGGGAAATCTTAGTACCTGAGCATAAAAAGAATAGGAGCATACTGTAATGCATGTGAAGGCCATAAACGATATTAATTTTGGAACTTAAACATACAGTATATGGCTGGTCTCGGTACTTTAAAGAAAACATACACACCAGTATTCCATTTCTCCCTAAACATTTTAAGCATCGAAGTCTTTAACTAACGTGATACCGGAGTCAACAAGCATACTTTTAGAATTTGATTAAAAGGGAATATAATATGGAATCGCGTATCTAAAGAAATTAATAACGATATAATTATGTTCATGTACCGCAACACAAGAATAGTACATGCTGTACATTGTCTGTTGCAACGTAAATTGCAAAAATGCACTTGGAATCTGTCCAAACCCTACTTTGTCAGGCATTTTCTTTTACTGCAACGGACATAAAAACTCCCTTGCTTTTAACAGAGCGAAAATTATTTAAACTGCGACACTTATCATTCAACCAGAGCTCGAAATATCACAAGGATCCTCTAGAGCACAGCAAAGACTGTATTAAAAGAATCGCGTATCTAAAGAAATTGATAAGATATAATTATATTTGTGTACTGCGACAGGGCTGTGTAGGGCTGTTTCACCTCTCTCTTCATGTGACTCTATTCAAAAGCCATTTAGCAAAGAGGGGATGAGAAGAGTGACAAACTAGTATACTTTAGATTTTTTTTTTCTGAACCGATATAACAATAATAAAACACATTATTTTACATATCACCTTTATGTGATATCACCTTAAGGACAGCATATACAAGGGTTAATTGCACAATGGACCGCGCAAAGAAATTTAAAATAGTCTTCTTTAGGTGTGAAGGCAGGAGTGGATCGCAGAAGGCATAATTAGCAAATTAGGAAAACAAAGAACAGGACAGGCGAGACATTTATCCAGAGAGCGAGTGATCAGAAAAAGGAACAGCTGTTACACCCAGGTTTTACGCTCTCTCTGCTGAATGAATAAAAGCATTTTATTAAAAACGCATTTGCGTTTATCTGGGTATTTACTTTGTAAGCTGTGGTTTACATCTACTGTATTGCTTTGAGATGCTACTTTTAAAGGTGATATGTAAAATAAAGTTTTTTATTATTGTTATAGAGAAACATGATCAGATTTTCCCTGGTTCAGAAAAAAGACGATTAAAATCAGTTTCTGCTTTGTGTAAGGATGGTATCAAAAAGTAATCTAAGTGGTGAGAAAGCTGTGCTCCTCAAAGCGCTTTACAGGATAAAAACAATAACAACAATAGTGTTAGGCTGGGCAAACAATTTTTTTATAGAAATACAAAATGAGATATAATGATGTGTTCCGGCTTAGACATTAACGAGTACAACCCCCCTCTCTGCGGGAGTGCTGGCTGTGACGAATTAAACTGGTTTCACAGGTATTTTCAAAGTAGAAGGGGGCAAGATTTCCAGCGAAAGACACCTTCCCCTTCTAAAACCAAGGAAGTACAGTACTTACTAGTTAAGAAAGCTAGGCTCCTCAATGAAATCGCTTTAACATGCTAATGTATTGGTGTAACAGTCCGGGCGTGGCAAGCTTCTAATGTCAACTCGACTTGATTGGAAGACAATGAACATATACTAGCCCTAAATGAATTAATAGCAAACATGGTTTACATAAAATACATTTTTCCAAGAAAGTTTATAATAATACGATCTATAGCTGAAATCTGAGCCTAAATAAAAAGAAAAAGCATTTTCAGAGAGCAATTACGCTGAGTTTATGTAGAATAAGTGATTAGGTTTATTAGCAATCTAATTACTTATTCGTTTAAAACGCTATATAAAATAAAGTTTATTATTAATTTGCTGGACAGAGTGGTGAACATTATTATGCATAAGACAAAGATAACGATCCTGATCAGTTTAGAAATCTGTGTACGCTGTAAGTTTTTACTTCTTAAACTTTTAAAATACACGTTTCGAATAGAAAGAAATTCTCTTCCTGCTACAGTATGTACGTATAGCAAACCAGCACGTCTTTTTTCTCCAATCAGAGGGGTGTCAGATGGTGTCAGCCAATCACCATTCTGAAGCCCTACCATAATCTTTGGTATGGGGAGACCCTAGAATTCTGTCCCATAGTTTAGACAGATGATAGATACTTTCATTGATCCCGTGAGGGAAATAAAGTAAATCATTTTCATTATAGGAAATTATTAAACGCTCGGTTAAAAGCAAAGGAGATTGTCTGTTATAGTGGACATAAAAAAAAGAGTCCTAGAAGACACAGACTGGTGCCAGACCGGGAGAATGCCCACAGCGTAAAAGAAAATGCCTGATGAACTAGGGATTGGACAGTTTCCAAGTGCTTGTACAATCGATGGAAATGTTCAAATAAATGTGAAAAAGAAATAAACAAAAACATAATTTATTTCTTTATCATATTGGCTAGCTAATGTCCTCTATTTGTTAGTTAGTTTCTGTGTTTCTGCGTTGGGTAGCAACGGGTGACGGTTTCTCAGGCGGAAGATGTAAACAGCTTAATTTTCATGTTAAATATTTTTTTTTAATTAAAATTAATTAAAATTAATTAAAATTCATTCTATACAGCAATCGCATATTTGGGTACCATTTCATAAAACTTTCATGATTAAAATTTTTAGGGAGAAATGGAAGACTGGTGTGTATTTTTTCTTTAAACTACCAAGACCAGCCATACACAGTACAGTTTACGTACATACAGTAATGTTTATGTTCCTAAATTAATATAGTTTATGACCTTCAGATGCGTTATGCTCCTCTTCTTTTTATGCTCAGCTACTAAAATTTCCCTTTAGTGGTAAAATTTCATATAAATATTCAAAACTAAGCGGATTAAAATGTGCACAGTAAAGACATTAAATGATTAAATCTTTTCACTACCAACCAATGCACCACGAGTGCCCCTGTCGGTCATTTTTGCCAGCCAATCACTTACTTGTGGGTAGGTTACCGTACCGCGGGTTTGTACCGCGCATTTTGAATGGCTGCATCTGTATAATTAAACATAAATCATAGACCACTTGGTCCCTTTCAAAAAACGTCGCTTCAGGGATGCAGGCAACACTTTGTGTTTTGTGGACAGAATTAAAGTTTAAAGATCTATCTTTACAGTCCCCTGATTATTTTTATTTGAAAAATAACATTTCAGCAGACAGAGCATACTTTAAATTTATAATCTCTTAAGCTTTAATAATAATAATAATAATAATTGCTTACACTTATATAGCGCTTTTCTGGACACTCCACTCAAAGCGCTTTACAGGTAATGGGGACTCCCCTCCACCACCACCAATGTGCAGCATCCACCTGGATGATGCGACGGCAGCCATAGTGCGCCAGAACGCTCACCACACATCAGCTATCAGTGGGGAGGAGAGCAGAGTAATGTAGCCAATTCATAGAGGGGGATTATTAGGAGGCCATGATTAGTAAGGGCCAATTGGAAATTTTGGCCAGGACACCGGGGTTACACCCCTACTCTTTTTCGAGAAGCGCCCTGGGATTTTTAATGACCACAGAGAGTCAGGACCTCGGTTTTACGTCTCATCTGAAGGACGGCGCCTGTTTACAGTATAGTGTCCCCGTCACTATACTGGGGCATTAGGACCCACATGGACCGCAGGGTGAGCGCCCCCCGCTGGCCCCACTAACACCTCTTCCAGCAGCAACCTTAGTTTTTCCCAGGAGGTCTCCCATCCAGGTACTGACCAGGCTCACACCTGCTTAGCTTCAGTGGATTGCCAGTTGTGAGTTGCAGGGTGATATGGCTGCTGGCTTAAGCTTAAGAGCTCTTAAGCTCTTAAAATAAATAAGCTCTTAAACTCTTAAAATAAATAAAGAAAAAAAAAGAATTGCTCAGACTATAAATTAAAAGGCTGAGATTCCTTGTGACTCCTTGTACAATAAGGCAAGTGGTGTTTGCACTAAAACAGTTTTTATATAAATTCATGTTTTCTCTGCCCTACATTCATGAACATCATCAAATAATAGTTCCCTAAAATAATTCAGAATACGGTATTCTCATATTTAATTTTATCCACTCTAAATGTAGCTTCTGTTCCCTGTAGCTACTGTATCCAAACATTTCTTGCAGAATTTCCTGATATAATAGGTTCTCTGGACTGCAAGGCATCCTCATTAAAACACCCACTGGGCCAAATGAGTCTGATTTTTTTTTAACAGTAAATCATTCACAGGATCAATATACAGTTAAAAACAAAACTAGTGCCTAATAAACAGACATTTTTACCTGGCTTAAGACTTTCTGAAACTTAAAGTATGTGGGGGGGTCACCTATACTACTTCACACATAGATTCACATGACAAAAATAATGGGGAAAAAGATAATATCCACAAAAGTAATACATTCTTAATTGTTTTGATTATGATTATTCCACATGTTCCAGCTACTGTAAATGCATAAAAACATATGCGGTATGCAAATTTGATTATGTTAATAGTATCTGGAATCACCTTGTAAAACCGCCAGGTGGAGCTAATAAAGCTTAATCTCTCATGTACAGCATTTGAGCTGTCACCAGAAAACACCCAGCTTCGAATCCCGATCACTGCTGAGGGACAATCTTTATTCAATTAAGAATTTAAGTTGTATACTCTTTAGACTTTTAAATTTAAACTGTGTATTACAGCATGTTAATCATTATACATTAAAAAGTTGGTATATTTTATGAAAGCAAGAATGCTCAGTTGGACAAAAGTACATAACCTACCACCTTTATCATAAATATTTTAATTATGCAGAAATATTTTATGCATCAAAGTCTTTAACAAAGATATTACTAATAGTATTAATTAAGAATGACCTTGAACAAGATGTAAACTCAAAGTATTACTCTGGTCTGCTGAATCTCCGATTCACAATGCTCATAAAAAATTTTAATTTAGGAACATAAACATATTGAGTAAACTGTACTGTATATGGCTGGTATTGGTAGTTTAAAGAAAAAATACACACCAGTATTCCATTTCTCCCGAAACATTTTAAGTATCAAAGTCTTACATGTGGTTATTTCAGAAACGTTTTTACGTGCTCCTTCTGACCATATTACTGTACGTTTCTATACTTTGTGAGAAAAGTGATAGCTTTAAGCTTTTCTGCGAAAATGCTCGTTATCGGAGTAAACAAAAGCATAGTTTTAGCATTTAATTAATGGGGAATATAATATGGAATCTCGTATCTAAAGAAATTAATAACGATATAATTATATTCATGTACTGTAGCACAAACATAAGTTTAAGGCTTTCTATTGTACAGGTGTTTCACTGTTTGTCATGTGACTGCGTCTGTGGTGTGATGGCTTAAATAACTGACTTATAAGGCTGAGGACGGGTGTTCAAATCCAGCTGCCACCATGAGTTTGCTTTTAACAAATAAACATTTCTTTAAAAAACTAAAATAGCAAATATTATGGGCACTATATGTTCAAAGCTAAGTCATTTATTTATAACAACAAATAATTTCAAACTGCTACTGCTTTTATTATTGACAATAAATATTACTGACACTATATTGAATTTGTTGGTCTTCCTAAATATCACAAAAAACATTCAAAGTTAAGTGATCACCATTTTCCATGAATACTTGCGCTCATTATCACAGTAAAAGAAACAAATATTTTTCAGAATTTAATTATTATTTTGGAAATGTTTTTACGTGCTCCTTCTGACCATATTGTTTATATACTTTGTGAGAAAAGTGCTATTTTAACCTTTACTGCGAATACGCTCGTTATCAGAGTAAACAATAGCATACTTTTAGAATTTGATTAATAGGAAATATATTATGCAATTGCATTATCTAAAGTGCATGCTTGTCAGTGCCGTGACATCACCGCCTTTCCCTCTGAATAGCTAGTCAAATAATAGGCAGTGGAAACATTTGTCTGTCTGTCTGTGGGGGGAAGGGGGACTGTCTTTCATTGAAGGTACGCCTATTCTACTCTGAGAATGTAGGGGAAAGGAAAGGTCTTTTCACTGATAAAGTTGTGTTAACAAAAACTACAGTATGCTTAAGAGTTGTTAAAGTAGTTTTTATTTATTTTTCGGCACAGCCAGCCAGCCCGAACCACGCAGATACCAGCTAGCCTGCAAGAGCACCACAATTCACACTCAGCCACAGTGTGGTTTGATCTGTGTTTGATCTTTGATCTGAGCTTTAATAGAAAGCTTATCTCTTTAAATATAACTATCGAATGGTATTAAATGCAACTTTTTTGTATAGATGACACTTTTCTCAAATTTATAAATAAAATAAAAACGATTACAACTGGCACACCTTTAGCTTTTTCATGAAACCTCCTAGAGTTACGAAAACACTTGCTGTGTGTACAAATTACATTGTGACTATTGTAGTAGCAAGGCTTATTAAAGTACAGGAATTAAGTTTGCTACTCCCTTACCAGTCCCTCTCTCCTTCATCTCAGTGGTGCTGGATACAGAGAGGCCATTCCATTTGGTTCACATTTAAGGTGTTTTTCTAGCTGATAGAGTGTCCTGATAAGGATTAACTCCCAAAGCTGAGATTCTCCAGCAACCCTAATAAATGGTCATCTCTGGCGCCTCAGTGTCTGAGATTCCAAGGGAGAGTCTTATCCCAGGTTGTTTACAACCCTAAGGTCAGAGTGCATTGTTACTCATCATCAACCAATCAGGAACTCGTAGGGCAGGGTAACCCCACATGGGTCTCGGATGCCCATGAAACTTTCAACCAATGAATGACCATAACACCTCCAGGTAAAACAGGCAGCACAGAGCCCAGAAAGCGTGCCTCCTGGACAATTCTCGTCTGAACATCCTCTGACTCAGCTCGGACCACCACGTAACGGCCAGTGTGTCCGAGTAGCAGGACTTTCCTTTGTTCTTAGAGTTGAGAACGGAGGTCGACAGCACGTAACCAAAGGATCCACCCGGGGTTAGCCCTCGTGAACCCACCGTGAACACTCACCTGATCAACAAGTGAACTACAGTCAGAACTGTGGGCAGCTGAATCTAAGTATTCAGAACTAGCGCTACATCAGGAACGATCCGGTCTTCTTCCTGTCTAAAGAGTGTGACCTGCTTGGACCCGCAGTCACTTTTCTCCTGTGCACAAACTCTGCTAGTAAGCCAGAACTAACTAGCCGGTCTTCAGAGAGCACACTGCTAGAGCATCGCAGCAGAAATCTCTTCCTCCTCCCACCACGTCGCAAGCCGCAACAGCACTGCCTGGCACCGAGCCATAGAGTGTCGATTGGACACAGCAACAAGCCTGCCACTGCTTCTTTGTGCCCGCTGGAGATCTGAATCCACACGGATTGGATGAGTATTCAACTTTCTACATTACAGCTCGAGAATTCAACTGTTACCTCAACCTGAGTTGATATCAATTTAATTCCTATGATTGATATACTTGCTTTTGAGTATGTAGTGTAGAAGATGTAATCCAAGTTCATTTACGAAACGGTCTAAATGAATGGTATACTGAATGTATGTCCCTCTTGGTTTGTAACTCTTCATGATTGAATATATACCTTGTGTATTCTGCTTACCCTCACGATAAGATCTGTTATGTTTATATGCACATTTTATCCATTAATAAATTTATTCTCGTGTAATAGTATCTGTGTGTGCGTTGTTTGAGTTATCCCGCAAAGTTGATTCTAATAGCCATCGAAGAATCATTTTGTTACTTACTGCTTCAATTAATAATTGTCCCAGTTAAGCACAAAACCCCTACATTTACTGGTGCCTCATGAGAGGATGCCTACACTGTTTTCACAGCCTTCATTCACTATGTCGTTTTTAAGACGTTTTGTTTTACCACTATTCTTTTGTCCATATCTTCGCAAGGGAAACACAGAAAGCCTACAAACAAAATGCATTTTAAAGACCAAGACTTGTTAAAATTTTCACAGCCTCCACATAAAACTATCTGTGAGCGAATTCTCTTTTTTTAAACCTACGCTTTTTCATCGATACGTAATGATGCACTAATTGGAACCCGGAGAGTACACATGTTCACAACGCGAGAAATACTGCTCAATACGGCTTTGTGTGAAAAACCCGTTCTGTATATCACCGTAGGAAGCAGAACTTTCATAATTAGATGTATTTAAAACAATGAACTAAGTGTAAAAATTCATAAATACAATCGAGAATAGTTTTGTGGTGTGTGGTATAAATTAATAATTATAATAGAAAAGCATATGCTACTCCAAGTTGAGTTGGTCCATGGAGCAACTGCCTGTCCCAACTCTCACTGTTATACTCTATATGCTTGTCCTTAAGTGACCTGTGAATTCAGCCCTTTTTTGATATACTTCCTCAACACAAAAAAGCGGTATTCTACAGGATTTTTGCCTGTCTATTCAGCCCTTTATTGATACACTTCCTCGACACAATAAAGCAGTATCCACAGGACTTTTGCCTGTCTATTCAGCCCTTTATTGATACACTTCCTCGACACAATAAAGTGGTATCCACAGGACTTTTGTTTCACATGACCCTACCTAGGGATTGTGCACACCTGATCTGGGTGTTCTTGGACTGTCGCCCAAGTGTGCCCCAGTAGGAGGGATGTACCCAATTTCACACTAGAAGAGGACACATGTGAATGGTGCATGAATGACTATTGAAATACTAAAAATAGAAAGTTATAGGTTACAAAATTGTCTGGAAATAAGAAAAATAAGGGTGAAAAAATGAGGTTAGCCACAAGAAAGTGGTGGAGACTGGGAGAAGTAAGTGTAGTACGAGAAAAACGAACACTTACGTTTATAATAGTGGAACTGTGGCTAGGGGAATTGAGAGTGTGGACAAACCACCCCTAGAGGGGTGAATGGCAGAAAAGAATGAGACTAGAGAACAAAGGATAATATGAATAATGCAGGAAACAAAAGGGATAAGAACACATTTCTGGAAAGAATCAGAGTACGAAGATCTGTTTGGACAGAGAAATAATTTGTCAGAAGAAAAGAAAAACTCTCTGTTAAGAAGTCTGACAGAGATACGAAATTTAGAAGAAGTAAGACAAGAGTGGCCGTGCATAGATTGGGAAGGCATAATTTGAAGAAACTGGACTGCAAAGAAAATAGGATCGACTCTTGAAGAGTTAGCACAAGCTAGGAAACTTCACTTTGTGATAGTGCCCATAGACAAGTAAGTTGAACCATTTTTGGAGATAGGCGAACAAGAGGGGTTCGAAAAAGGAAAAGAAGTCACGGGGTAACAGATAAATGAGCCAAGTATAGAAATCTCAGTAGCATTAAGATGAGTAGAGTGGCTAACAAATAAAAAGGCAGCAATATTACAGCCGCAGAAAGTCACTAGGCTGACATTAGGGAAAATACTGGTGACTGTAATACCAAATAAAGAAAAATAATCATATTTGAGACTGGCAGTAGGGAGCCCCAGGATACAAGCTATAGAAATGAGGAAAACTGCAGTAGAAATCTTATCTAACAGACACCCTCTATTCAAAAAAAGAGATAGAGGAGATGTCCAAAAAATGGGAAAAACGCACAAGGAAAATAAATACTAAGTGGCCTGAAAAGGGAACATTTGACGTCTCAGTATGTGAGGAAATGGACACAGTAATAAAAAAAGAGAAAAGAAAAGGGAAGTGTTGAAAATGTTCAAGAAAGAGGGAAGGATTACTGAAAAATGTGTGACAAGTTAGGAAAATACTCAAGGAGGACGAAAAAAGAAATGAAGAAAAAATGACGGGGTGGACGAAAGGACCTCTCCAGTACACTAATGGACAATATCCATTGGTGTCAGGAACAGTAGAAATAAAAGGAGAAGAGGAATAAATGGAAGAAGGGAAGAAAACTCCCTCGACATCCTTTTTACAATCCTTTAGTAAAAAGAGAGGGCATAGGAAAGATAGGTAAAGGTGAACAGAATGCAGAAATGAAACTAGAAAGGTTTGATTGTTACAAAGGACTAAAAAATTCAGATAAGAGATGAAAGAGATGAGAATTCTCTAGAAGAAGACGCGATAGATGAAAATGAGAGGACAAGTAAACTAGTGGATAGGGAATTAGAAAGGCTTACAAGAATATTGATGAAAGAAAAAGAAAGAGAACTGGATGAACTGGGGGAACAGGCCTTGAGTGATCTAAATGAAGAGGGTGAAAGAGAAGTACTAGGGGAAGATGAGCCAATGTTAGGCTGAAGGAGAACAGTCTATAATAGGGAATAAGGCGGAAGGTTGTGGAATCGAAGAAAGCTGAAGAGACCTGAGAAATACAAGACACAATTCCCAATTTTAGTGAAAGGCACACAGGGGCACTATGTCCTGTGGGCATCACAGGACCTGGAGGGATTGGTTGTCCGCCTAGACATGAGGGGGCCGGCATATTAATAAGAGCCTTTGAGGAAGAAACAATGGGTAAACTGCTGGCTGTGGGAGACCTTAAGGCACTGTTGGCAAGGGTGGTGGGAACGGCAAAGATGGAGGACATACTGTGTGCCAGTGGTCTGAGAATGATCGAATGAGGGATGGAATGGACTTTGACACTTACCGCCCTGGCTTTTGGCTGGCCCTGAGAGTAGAATACCTAGCGAGGATTGACCCCAAGTCATTAAAAGGGGAACCTCTGGGGGAAGCAGAGAGCCCAACTGCCTATCTACACGGGCAGCTAAAATGCTGGAGACTGGAAACAGATTGGGATCCAGAAGGGGACCCGCTGATGATGACTCTGTTCCTAAACTCTGTGGTGGATGCCATGCCACAACCAGTGAGAAGCAGACTGGAAGATGTGGTGGGACTAACCTCAAAGTCACACAAAGAATTCTGTGACCACGTGATACATGCAGTGGAAAAATACAGAAAGGATGAACGGAGACTTACGGAACAGGGAAAAGACATTGAAAGAAAATTGACACAGTTGGAGGAACTAACAAATAACCTGCCATAACGGCCGCAGTCGTTCCCGGAGGGCCGCAACTGCCTCCTGCGCCGCAGGCCCATGTACAACCCTCATCACCAGTGGTTAATGTATACACAATACAACCCAACAGTGGAGAAGTAGGCAACAAAGGCCCCCACTAAACAACCAAAGAAAAGGCTCCAGAGGTCCACCAGGGCGCCCTGGAGTCTGTTGGGGATGTCAACAGCCAGGTCATAACAGGCACAATTGCCCTACGAATCCCTGGTGGCAGGGGAATGGAAATCAAAATAATTGGAAACAAGCTGGTGACTGGCAGCTGAACCCTGGACAGCCTCAGGGTCCTGTGAACCCATGGGTGGGTCCCAACCAAGGATACTAGGGGTGCCCAGAAAATCCTAAAGGGGAGGGTCAGTTTCCTGTACTAACCACGCAAGCTGATCAAGAACCTATGCTGCAGGTTCAAATAGAAAATAGAGGAACACCTATGATGATAGATACTGGAGTTACTTACACTTGTGTAAGTCCAAATTATGCCTCTCACCTCCCCATGTCAGGCAAATATGCCAAGACTGTAGGATTCTCAAGACAGACGCAACTAATCCCAATGACGGCTCCAGTTCATCTAAAGGCTGACAACAATTCTGCAACCCTCCCTATATTAGTATCAGAACACACTCCTGTCAATCTAATGGGAATAGATGCCTTTTGTAAAATGAGCATACAAATCCGGTGTTCCACAGAAGAAGTAATTATAGATAAGGCAGGAATAAATTTACAGATGCTGATGACAGGAAACATAGCGAATGTGTATTGGCTAGGAAACATTAAAGAGGAATAGATAAAATGATGGAAAAATGGGGGAGGTTTATTTATGCACAGATACCCAGGGCAGAGAGGACAAAATCAGAATACAATTGCACAATGCTTTACGACCCCAACTGTGATCCTCTTCTGGATCAACTATGGTTGCTGGATACCCATGGGAAGTCAGCTCCTATTATATCTCAATATATAGTAATAGGGAGACAGGGAGCAGCCATGGAAGTTACAAATGGGTAAGGATCAGACTTTATAACAAAGTGGCTTGATGTCCCTGGAGCTGAACCTCACATCACCCTACTGGTAAATAAGGGAGCTACAGCGAAGGACCTAGGTCCTATGATGAAACGAGCAAAAGGCATCCAGTGGGAAAAAACAGATAATCCTTTGATCTATCACTCTGCAGACAAATCATTTATCAAAATACTGTGTGCCACAGTGATGACTGGAACTCCACGAGAGGTAGAAATCACAGCCTGACAGCAGGTCCAGCTAGGTGAAGAAGTAACAGTCACTGATCAGCTTAGGGAAGAAATGGAGAAAAACATTCCTGATAGGGTATGGTCAAGGCATGATACAGATGTAGGGTTAGTGGAATCAGCCAGCCCTGTGTACATTGGCACAAAACCCGGTGTCAAACCCCCTTGGAAAGCACTGTATAACATGAAACCGGAGGTAGAAGAGGGTATTAGAATGATGACTGAAGGACTAATCAAAGCAGGGGTATTGACAGAAACAAAGAGTTTTTGCAACACACCCCTGTTACCAGTCCCCAAGGCGGATAAACAGAAACGGAGGCTGGTCCATGACTTGAGGGCGGTAAATGAGATAGTACAAGATTGGCCCACTGAAGTCCCAAATCCACACATGCTGCTGACTAATGTTCCCCAAAGTATTTTATGGTAATAGACTTATGTGGAGCATTTTTTAGCGTACCCCTGGCAGAAGAATGCAGACACCTGTTTGCATTTACGTACAAAGGAAAGCAGTACACATACACTCATATGCCACAGGGGTTTAAACATTAACCTCATGTGTTTAATCAGATTCAAAGAGCAGATCGTGAAGACCTGACACTTGAGGGAACACTGATCCAGTATGTGGATGACCTACTAATCTGCGCACCCACACTAAAGCAATGCCATGGTGACTCTATGAAGGTCCTGAAGAGATTGGCTGAAGAAGGACATAAAGTTTCAAAAACCAAGCTCCATTATTGCCAGCCTCAAGTTGAGTATTTAGGGCGAATAATAGCTGATGGAACAAAAGCGATAGCACCAGGACAACTAGAAGGCATCAACAAAGCACCGTTGCCTCAAACAGTAGCCCAAATGATGACATTTCTAAGAATGACAGGATTTAGCTCGGACTGGATAGAGGAATATGCAGTTAAGACGGCCCCTCTGAGAGACTTAATGGGAAATGCAGGACAACTGAACTTAAGGGCTAGCCTCGACTGGACTAGTGATACACTCGTTGCATTTGAGACACTGAAAAGAGAAATGCAGATTGGTTGACCGACAGGGGCACTCGTGGTCCGTTGGTCTGTCGTAGAAAGATTTACAGTAAACGTCTTTACTGTGCCCGTTGTAGTATTGAATATTCATTTGGAATTTTACCACTGAAGGGAAATCTTAGTAGCTGAGCATAAAAAGAATAGGAGCATACTGCAATGCGTGTGAAGGCCATAAACAATATTAATTTTGGAACATAAACATACAGTATATGGCTGGTCTCGGTACTTTAAAGAAAACATACACGAAACATGGAGATATTTTTAACTTGATTTACAGTATTTGAGAGGTATGTCTTGACACTGATACTACGTAAATACTGCTCACGTATATGTTTCTAGGTTTATATTATGCATTTCATACGGTCAAATTACTTTTGAGCAACTGATAAGAAGCGCGAAACGGTATGCCCAGGTCGTTTTAGTTTTCGTTTTGTTTTAATGCAGTGCAGTGGATTGATTAGAGATATCAAGTACATACAAGTCATTTTTTAAATGTTGTAGTTCATCTTGTAAAAATGTTACAAGTACATCATCTGTCAACAATTACACAGGTTCTGTTTCCATATTGCGGATTTTGGTTACGTAATATTATTTTCTAATTTCACGTTGTGAATATATGATTTGGGCAAACAGAGCCGCAAAGAAGTACATTATGGGTTGTTGTTTTTTTTTGCAGTTTTATCTAGAACAAGCGATGCTTAAACCTTTGTCTGATTCTTGTGAAACTATCCACACGACAGTTACCTAGGAGTTGACTTCAGTGATGTCACTGATGGGATGTTTCTAAAAATCCATCCACTGTAAAACGTCTTGTCTAGTTGTCCTGCATATGTATTCGCTAATGAAGCTGTGTGTTCTGAGCCTGGTTCTCTACATTTCTGTATGAACCAGCTTAGAGGGCTAAGGACAGCTTGTGTTTAAATTGAGTGTAAGGTAATTTATGCTTCTAAAGTCATGGTCAGCATTTATTATTGTACTGTGCTGTAAACTTCTTCTGTGCCTAATTACATTATTTTATAGCTTTATCAAATCTGTACATTGTCTGTCGATAATGTTTCTGTAGTGCTTTTTCAGCCCTCAGCATTGACCGCGCTGGTGGCGCTGTGGGTTAGGTTCCTGACTTCAATGTCACATGGTCTGTGATCGAATCCCATGGAACTATGACTTTATTTTTTAACAAACATTTCTTTGAAAAAATGAAACATTTCCCTTGGTCAGAGATTAAATAAAACCTCACTCGCAACAAACAAATTTATATTTCTAAATATCACAACATGATCGAATTTAAGTCTTTTTAATAACAATGAATAGTCACCTATGCATTACAAAATAAACATTTATATTGATTTGAATCGCGTTTTGATTTAAATCGTAAACGTGTGTTTAAATATATGTGTTTAAAGGCGATATACTGTATAAAAGCGCTGATTCTTATGGAATGTGTTCCGCCTTGGATTCAAAAAATATCTTTTTTTTTAATCGTGTATCTAAGGAAAATTGCAGTATAACTTTGTTCATGCACATCATTATACAGTATCTCATTTTGTATTTCTATAAAAAAAAATGTTTGCCCAGCCACTATTGTTGTTATTGTTTTTATCCTGTAAAGCGCTTTGAGGAGCACAGCTTTCTTACCACTTAGATTACTTTTTGACACCATCCTTACACAAAGCAGAAACTGATTGTATTTTCCGATGACATACAAGTGGAAAGATTACAGATTTTAATCGTCTTTTTTCTGAACCAGGGAAAATCTGATCATGTTTCTCTATAACAATAATAAAAAACTTAATTTTACATATCACCTTTAAAAGTGGCATCTCAAAACAATAAAGTAGATGTAAACCACAGATTACTAAGTAAATACCCAGACAAACGCAAACGCATTTTTAATAAAATGCTTTCATTCATTCAACAGAGAGAGAGCGTAAAACCTGGGTGTAACAGCTGTTCCTTTTTCTGATCACTCGCTCTCTGGATAAACGTCTCGCCTGTCCAGTTCTTTGTTTTCCTAATTTGCCGATTATGCCTGCTGCGATCCACTCCTACCCTCACACCTAAAGAAGACTATTTTAAATTTCTTTGCGCATCCTTAAGGTGATATCACATAAAGGTGATATGTAAAATAATGTTTTTTTATTGTTGTTATAGAGAAACATGATCAGATTTTCCCCGGTTCAGAAAAAAAGATCTAAAGTATACTAGTTAAGGAAAATAAATCTAAACTGGGAGAAAGCTATGCTGAAAGTTTATTAAGATACTTAGAAGACAAAGATATCAATTTATTTTAGTCAAAATTTTATATATCACCTTTAAAAGTGGAATCTCAAAGCAAAGTAAATACCCAACACTGTGTAGCGGCGAGGCTTATTAATAAGAAAGAATTAAGTGTTCTGAGCCTTCCCAAATGAGGCCTCATTTCTCTGTTCATCTCTGTGGTGCAGCCACAGAGAAACTATTCATGCAGGCTGTTTAAGGTTTCCTTTGATTTAAGGTTTCTTAGGACAGCTTCCAAAGGGGGATGTACTTAGCTAAGCCTGGCTATCATGATCAATGGTCATCCATTGGCGCCTATCTGTCTAGGGAGTGCCAGATGGACATCTGGACTGCATTCCTAAGTGTCAGGAATAAGTGACTCATATCTCACCTTGATCAACCAATCAGGGACTGCTAGGGCAGAGTAACCCACGTGGGACTCTGATGCCCATGGAACTTTCAGCCAATCAGCGAGCTGAAGTTCCTCCAGGTAAAAACAGGCAACACAGGGAAGATTCAGTAAGATTCAGAAGGGATCCTGTGGAGAATTCTGTGGACTATTCTAAAGGGAATTCAAAGGAGAATTCCAGGGCAGGACGGCCCAGGAGCAGAAGGCTCCCAAGGGCAGGACATTCTCGCAGCGCGCCTCCTGACCATCCTGAGATTCAGCCCGGACAACCACGGAACGGCCAGTGTGTCCGAGTGCCAGAACTTTCCTTTGTTCTAAGAGTCTAGAGCGGAGGTTGCCAGAGAGTAACCAGAGGATCCAGCAGCAGGCCTCGTGAACAAGTCGGAACTGTGGACAGCTGAATCGCTATTCAGAACTAGCTCTTCATCAGGAATGAACCGGTCCTCTTCCTGACTTGCTGGGACCCACAGTCATCTTTTCTCCTGTGCGCAAACTTTGCTAGTTAAAGCCAACACTAACTAGCCAGCCAGTGAGCATCTGCAGCGCACCGTCGCAAACCGCACAGCACAGCCTGGCACACAGCCAGAGAGCGCGGATTGGACAGCAACAGCCTGCAACTGTTTCTTTGAGCCCGCAGGAGATCTGAATCCCCAGAGATTGGATGAGTGTTCAACTTCAATGCATTACAGCTCGAGAATTCAATTGTTATCCCAACCAGTTGATATCAATTTAATTCCTAAGAGTTATGTACTTGTTTTGAGTATCTGATGTAGAAGTTATAACCAAGTGCATTTACGAAACGGTCTTAATGAATGATATACTGAACGTATGTCCTCTTGATATATGTAACTCTTTGTAACTTACTGAATATATATCTTTTGTATTCTGATAACCCTCTCGATAAGATCTGTTAGGTTTACATGCATATTTTATGTATTAATAAATGTATCCTCGTGTATTAGTACCTGTGTGTGTGCGTTGTTTGAGTTATGTCGCATGGTTGGATTCTAAAGCCATCAAAAGAATCAACTTTATGATTTACTGCTACAATTAATAATTGTCTCAGTAAATGCCCAAACCCTACAGAACTGGTGCCTTCAGAGAGCCACTACATTTACATATTTGGCGTCCCTGAGCCGGTTTTCTTACAACTGATTGTACCCATCTGTCATGCTAATAAAACACCTTGAATTGAATTGAATTGAGGGAGAGAGGGGGGGAGGGCGAGCGAGATAACCAGGACATAAGGCAAATAAGATACACTCCACAGGCATTCACAACAGCAACATATGAAGCGTTGCACATCTAGTTAAGTTATTACTTGGTTTTCAAAGTGCAATGAAATACAATATTGTTGTTGTTGCTGTTCTTGTTGTTTTTATCCTGTAAAGCGTTTTGAGAAGCCACCTTTAAAGGTGATATATACTGTAAAAGCGCTGATTCTTATGGAATGTGTTCCACCGGGGATTCAAAATTTTATTTTATTTTTTTTAATCGCGTATCTAAGGAAATCTCAGTATAACTTTGTTCATGAACAAACAGTGGCATGTTACATTATTAATTTGGGTGTCTTAATTCGATGTATTTAAAGCAGTGAATACTGTAGGTGTAACATAACATTCAGAAATTGTGGTGTTTGTTTAGATGAAACGTTCCTAAAACGTATAATGTAACTCAGAGTTTGATTAATAGGGAGTATAATACAAAAATATAGTACTAAAAATAAGATACACTCTACAGACATTCACAATGGCGACTGTCAGAAGATAGGACACAGCGGCTCAGGCACCCGCTGAATGGAAAAGGGGCACTTTAATGTTCTGTATGGCTAATACTAAAGCCAATACTAATATTCAATACTTGAATATTCTTTTCTGTATGTTTAACAATAGTGGGTACTGGCCTAATTCGTCCCTGCTCCCGTTGTTAGGTGTTAATGTGTTGTTAAGTGTGAATTTGTACCTGTTTCCCTGAGGTCTGGCTTTTTTTCTGGAAAACCATAACTCTGGTCTTGTCCAGATTGACTGTCGGCACCCAGGTCTGACAGTGCTGCTCCAGCAGTGCCAGGTTCTGGCGCAGCCTCTGTTCTGTGGGCGACAGCAGGACCAGGTCGTCTGCAAAGAGCAGGAACTCGATTTCCATAATTAATGCATATCAGTAAATCAAGGGACAAAACAACTATTGCGCCCGGGTCCTCAATGGGCTTTGACGTGCTAATGCGTTGGTTTAACAGTCCGGGTGTGGGAAGCCTCTAATGTCTCCCGACTTCGGCAAAAGTCACCACCTTTCATTGGAAGACAATGAACATTCTAGCCGTACATGTGAATATAGCATAAATACACCAAGGGATTGGGTGAGCTCCCATCACAAAAAAAAGCATGGTGAATCGGAGATTCTCAACCCTTACTTCGTGCGACTGGAAAAGAATTCGTGATCGGATCAACGAAATGCTTCGTAGAAGGAGGCGCTCTTTTCCTCTAGTCTAACAGTCTGTCCAGAAAACAAAACATTCCTGTTAGACAAGAGGAATGTAAAAAAACAATTACTTTTGTCAATGGAAACCGGTGTGTGTGTGTCTCTCTGCTGGATGTCCCTCTCACTCTCACTCTTTATTAAAAACGCGTTTGCGTTTGTCTGGTATTTACTTTGGTCCCTTTTAACTGTTTTTCCATCTACTGTATTGCTTTGAGATGCCACTTTCAAAGGTGATATGTAAAATAAAGGTTTTTATTATTGTTATAGAGAAACATGATCAGATTTTCCCTGGTTCAGAAAAAAAGATCTAAAGTGCTACACCTAACTTTCTTAATTTGATGTATTTAAAGCAGTGAACTACTGTAGGTGTAACATAACATTCAGAAATACAATCGAGAATAGTTTTGTGGTATTTGTTTAGATGAAACGTTCCTAAAACATATAACGTAACAAAATTAAAGACGATTAAAATCTGTAATCTTTCCACTTGTACTGTATGTCATCGGAAAATACAAGAAGTTTCTGCTTTGTGTAAGGATGGTATCAAAAAGTAATCTTAAGTGGTGAGAAAGCTGTGCTGAATGTATTTAAGGGACTTAAAAGTAAAAGGAGATGCTTCATATTGCTTGACTAATTTTAAAAACTAAGTTATAAATGCAGACGCTCCCTCGGTGCCGCGCCGGGTGTAAATATCAAAATATACATTCGTCCCGGGCAGAGGCCGAAGAGCGCCCGGCTGGGGTGCGCGGGGAAGAGCAGGACAGGAGTGAAAAGCGGTGTTTAGGAAGGCGTACAGTCTGGGCAGGTATAGATTACACTTTTCTAAAACGTATTTGAAAAATAAAAACGATTACAATCTAATCCTTCCACGTTTGATCCCAAAATCCCAAGAAAAATAAATCTAAACGGGTAGAAAGCTATGCTGAAAGTTTATTAAGATACTTAGAAGACAAAGATACTGTATCGATTTATGTTGCATTAGCCTGATTATGATTAAAAAAACACATATAATTAAACACGCGTTTGCGATTTAAATCAAAACATGATTTAAATAAATATAAATGTTTATATTGTAACGCATACTGTCCAGCCTCCATTTCTCTATAAAAATTTACTCTATTACACACACACACAATAGAAGCAGGAAGCAGAAGCAGGGACCGTTGTCAGAAGGGAAGAAGGTGACTATTCATTGTTATCAAAAATGACTTAGAATCGATCATGTTGTGATATTTTGAAATATAAAGTCAATTGATTGTCCATAATATTGCTATTCTATTTTTTCAAAGAAATGTTTGTTAAAAGAAAAGTCCAGCACCTTCTGGATTTGGACACACAACCCGTGAGTTGGTAATCGGGCACGTAGACCAGTAGGCTACAAGGGAAGTCGCATGAAGAGAGAGGCGAAACAGCCCTATACAGCCCTGTCACAGTACACAAATATAATCATATCGTTATTAATTTCTTTAGATACGCGATTCCATATTATATTAGCAGAAAAGCTTAAAACTACCACTTTTTCACACGCTATTTCACATGCTAGTTAAATACTTCGATGCTTAAAATCGTTAGGGAGAAATGGAATACCGGTGTGTATTTTTCCTTTAAAGTACCGATTCCTGGAATCTGACTGGCTGACACCCTTCTTAAGTGGTTCCATAAAATCTGGTATACGGAAAAGAAAGCCTTGATAAAAAAGGCTGGATTCTCATGTATCTCATACAAGTATCTTTTAATACAGTCTTTGCTGTGCTCTTGAGGATCCTTGTGATATTTTGAGCTCTAGTTGAATGATAAGTGTCGCATTTTAAATCATTTTCATAGTTAGAAATTATGAAATGCCCTGTTAAAAGCAAGGGAGTTTTTATGCCCGTTGAAGTAAAACAAAATGCCTGACAAAGTATGGCTTGGACAGATTCCAAGTGCTTGTACAAATGTGCTAAAGAAATTATACTTTGAGTATACAGCTTGTCCAAAGTCATTCATTATTAATACTATTAGTAATATCTTCGGTAAAGGCTTTGATGCATAAATATTTCTGATAAAGGTAGGTTGTGTACTTTTGTCCAACTGAGCAATCTTGCTTTCATAAAATATACCAACATTTTAATGACTGATGATTAACATGCTGTAATACACAGTTCAAAATTAAAAGCTCAAATGCTGTACATGAGAGGTTAAGCTCCCCCTGGCGGTTTTACAAGGTGACGCCAGATAGTTTCCGGCATGACGTCAAATGACGCGATTAATTGCGTGATACCGCGTGATACAACAACACACCCACCGGGGTATGCCGCGAAATACCCCACCCATTTTGAATGGCTGCATCTGTACACATCACAAAATAGTGGAACTCATTGAACAAGGAAAATTTGTACTAACAAATGCTAGAACATTAGAGTATCTAACTCTACTGATTTATCCAGATGTCTCCATTAAACACTGCAGTACAGTTAACCCGGCAGAGAGACTTCCATTGGAATTTGAAGGAACACCACATGATTGTGTGGCAGACTCCTTAACATTCACCAGGCTTAGGCCAGACCTAGAGTCTACACCATTGATCAGTAACACAGAAGGAGAGGTGGAAGACTATTTTGTTGATGGCTCCTGTTATTAAGACCACACTGGTAATCATGTGGGCTTTGCAGTAATACAGCGACAGGGAGTAGAATTCAAGGAGGTCATAATGGAACACTGCACACAGCCATGCTCAGCCCAATTGGCTGAACTAAAGACACTTACTGCTGCATGCGAAATGGGAGCTGGAAAAGCGGTAAACATATACAGTGATTCGGCCTATACACACAGTGTATGTCACCTGTTTGGAGCTGTCTGGAAACAGCAATGATTTAGGAAAAGTGATGGCACGCCTATACAACACCATGAAAAAATTATGAAACTTATGACGGCCCTAATGCACCCTACACGATTGGCTATAGTCAAATGCCAAGCTCATAAGGACGGCAATGATTTTGTCATCAAAGTAAACGATGCGGCTGATGAAGCCGCTAAGAAAGCCACAAAATGCAACACCCCTATTTTGGCACCAATGGTAATAGTTGAGTCTACACCCCAGCTGGATGATATTATCAGAATGCAGGAATGGGCAGGACCTTACAAGCAGATGACATGGCAGCAAAGGGGGGCCACTAAGGTAATGGCAGGACTATGGAGATCACATGAAGGCACCATTGTGGCACCGACTATTCTGCTTAACTTATTAATAATGGGGAAAATGGGGAGCAATCTTTACCAAGATGGCAAACATGATAGGTGTGGCATTAATTGTTATTGGAATCGTCTTCTGCTGTGTTTTACCTCTATTAAAATCCTTCCTTATTCAGTCCACAGTCAAGCAAATGACGGTCCATGATTCCTTTCCTACTCTCTGGAAAACACTCACATCACAGAAACGCTGTTCAACTTCCCTGACTTTTACCCTATCCCAGACTGGGCCCCTCCACCCTCTGATGTGGACTCGTCGTTGGACTGTGAAGAAAAAGAAGTTGTTTAGGAAAAACTCATGGACTTTAAAGAATATGTATATGTCATGTAACTGCTTTGCAAGGCTCCAGACTGATGATCGCATGCTTATGCTACTTATAGCGTTGTTTTATTTTTGGGACTTAGTAAGTTTATAGTGTATATAAATAATAGTGGCGCAAAACCAAGAGGAGTTGGATATTACCCAAGAGGGAGTGATTGTATGTGTTATGTAAGAGTGAGACTGTATAAAAGAAAACCTCCGAGTTGGGACAGGCAGTTGCTCCATGAACCAACTCGACTTGTTACTTTTGTAATAAAGTCTATCCTGAACTCACAAGCTCCAATGTCTGAGAGTTATCTTTGAGAGATATTCCACGACATCACCTAGCTGGTCCTGCTAATGCTGCTATTCACTAGAGACTCGCATTCACCTGTAATATTCATTTTTCTCAAACACTGCATTTTAACCCAGTTTCTCATATAAATGTAAGCCTGAATCATAAACGTTCTGTGATTTGTTATATGCACATATATTGGCTAAACATCCACTTAGTTTGGCTAGCAAAATCACAGCTGAGCTAACTGGCTCTTAAATTAGCATCTTGAACTCTGCATCAGTGTGTCTGAGGATTCTCATTGGTAGGATCTGGAAAGAAACGCTCTTTCTAGGGAGGCTACCTATTTCATCAGCCAGGTGAGCTAAGTCAAATATATTCTGCATATGTTATCTCTCTCTCTCTTATTTAATATCCAACTGAAATAATTAAATGGATTTTTAACAAAGTTAGGAAAAAATCTAATCTTACATACATTTGCTTAAGACGTCTCTTACTGCCACCACATCTACACCCCTGCAAAAACTCACTGACTCAGTCTTCACAATGCTGCAGGGGATCTCATCTCTTGAATGTATTAGGATCTAACTGAAATATTGAATACATATTTGCATATAAAATGGAATATATAACTAGCATTATAATCACCATGGTAATATTCAAAATAGTAAAGAGATAATAATTATTCCCTGGCTAAATTCCAAATCCAGTTTTACTGATTTTGCAAATGTCCCACTATACTTAGTTTCCTAACTAAAAAAGTTAAAAGTCCTCATTTTGCACCTTACCTGCTCTGTAGTAAGTTACTGGCAATACAAATGCTACTATATACCAAAGCACAAGCCAATACATCTCAGTGGTGATAAAATAAGTTGCGTAACTTCTGCAAAATGTTTTGGATGAAAAGCATTGTATAATTGTTTTGAATTATTACAATTATTATGTGTATGTTATAGTTTTGAAAGTTATAAAAAACTAAATGCATACAATCATGCAGTCAACCTTTAACAACTTCATGAATAAGAATGTAAAGTTCTCCATAACATCTAAGTACCAAGTATTCTGTCAGTGTAGCTAACATATTCCCTATTACAACAGTAATACCGTTACTATGAAAAACTAGAAAATGTGCGCAGAGAAGAGATTTTAAATTCACTTTAAACTGCTTTACTTAATAACAGAACATTTCATATGGTGCATAGTGTTAATGCATTTTTGTTATTTTTCCATCAACATGTAATATGAACTACTGTATTTGGGAGTTATAGCAATACAGAGAAAAGTATGACTATTCATTTGATAAAATATTTTTGTAAGACAGTAGAGTCACACTAGTCACATACAGATGCAGCCATTCAAAGTGAGCGGTACAGACATGTACCGGAGGTAATTGGTTACGGCGTCGCGCATCGTGACGCAAGATGACGCGGGGTACCGCGGTACGTGATTTGTTGACCGACAGGGGCACTCGTGGTCCGTTGGTCTGTCGTAGAAAGACTTACAGTAAACGTCTTTATTGTGCCCGTTGTAGATATTGAATTTTACCACTGAAGGGAAATCTTAGTAGCTGAGCATAAAAAGAATAGGAGCATACTGTAACGTGTGTGAAGGCCATAAACGATATTAATTTTGGAACATAAACATACAGTATATGGCTGGTCTTGGTTCTTTAAAGAAAAAATACACACCAGTATTCCATTTCTCCCTAAACATTTTAAGCATCGAAGTCTTTAACTAAAGAGATACCGTAGTCAACAAGCATACTTTTAGAATTTGATTAAAAGGGAATATAATATGGAATCGCGTATCTAACGAAATTAATAACAATATAATTATATTCATGTACCGCAACACAAGAATAGTACACGCTGTACATTGTCTGTCGATAATGTTTCTGTAGTGCTTTTTCAGCAGTCTCCATGTGACCTTGCCGGTGGCGCTGTGTGTTAGGTTCCTGACTCCCATGTCACACGGTCTGTGATCGAATCCCACTAAAACTATGACTCTTTTTTTAACAAACAAATGAAACGTTTCCCTTGGTCAGAGATATAAATATATAATATATAAATAAATTAAATTTAACTAACATGTGAAATAGCGTGTGAAAAAGTGGTAGTTTTAAGCTTTTCTGCTAATATAATATGGAATCGCGTATCTAAAGAATTTAATAACGATATGATTATATTTGTGTACTGTGACAGGGCTGTGTAGGGCTGTTTCGCCTCTCTCTTCATGCGACTGTACCTGGAAGAGGATTTCTTTCTATTCGAAACGTGTATTTTAAAAGTTTAAGAAGTAAAAACCTTACACAGATTTCTAAACTGATCAGGATCGTTATCTTTGTCTTATGCATAATAATGTTCACCGCTCTGTCCAGCAAATTAATAATAAACTTTATTTTATATAGCGTTTTAAACGAATAAGTAATTAGATTGCTCATAAACCTAATCACTTGCTTTTTCTTTTTATTTAGGCTCAGATTTCAACTATAGATCGTATTATTAATAACCATAATAACAACCAACCAACAAAAACAACCATATAAACATAATACCAACCAAAAACATAGATAACGACCACAATACTAAATCAAATATATCAAACCATTATACTCTCGCAAATTCCTCCAATTATCATAATCCCGCCCCTTATGCAAAACCAAACCCTCCTCCCATCCCAGTTTATCCTCTTTATCATAAACAAAATCCACCTCAATTTTCAACATAAAGCATTACACAAAATCAATATCTCAACATTCCATACTCAACAATGATAATTCACAAACAGCCAGAACATGTAACTCCACATTCCCAAACAGACCTCATTTCCATAGCCCCTTATGCAAAACCAACACCCCTCCCCTGTTCTCTCTCTCCCCTGGCGTTTGTAATCGTTTTTATTTTCAAATAAATTTAAGCAAAGTCATGTATTTTAAAAATCTTAAGATTTTTATATTTATGTCTTTATTTAGTGGTTTCATTAGTGACAAAGGCTAGTGACCTTTGTTTCATTAGTGACAAAGGCTAAAAGGGCTTTTATGTAAACCATGTTTGCTATTAATTCATTCAGGGCTAAAGTATGTTCATTGTCTTCAAATGAAAGAAGGGTTCCTTTCGCCGTGGTCGGGTTGAAATTAGAAGCTTGCCACGCCCGGACTGTTACACCAACGTATTAGCATGTTAAAGCGATTTCATTGAGGAGCCTCGCCTTTCTTAACTAGTACTGTACTTACTGGGTTTTTGAGGGGGGGGGGGTGTCTTTCTCTGGAAATCTCGCCTGCTTCTACTTTGAAAATACCTGTGAAACCGGTTTAATTCGTCACAGCCAGCACTCCTGCAGAGAGGGGGTTGTACTTGCAGTGTATACAGTAGATGGGAAAGCCAGAGCCGATCTCTACGCCCCCCACGTGTTATGCTCTTCCTTAATGTCTAAGCCGGAACACATCATTATATCTCATTTTGTATTTCATTTTAAAAAAATTGTTTGCCCAGCCTAACAGTATTGTTGTTATTGTTTTTAACCTGTAAAGCGCTTTGAGGAGCCACCTTTAAAGGCGCCATATACAATAAAGTTCATTATTATTACTATTGTTAATTTGCTGGACAGAAAGGTGAACATTATTACACAGAAGACAAAGAAAGCGATTTACGTTGCATTGTGCATTGTGCTGCTGTAATACAGTTTTAAATAATTAAAAGTCTAAACAGTATCAGCTTTATTTATGCGTTTTAAATAAAGGCGATTTAAATGCGATTTAAATCGATATAAATGTTTATATTGTTATGCCTAGGTGACTATTCATTGTTATTAAAAAGACTTAAATTCGATCATGTTGTTATATTTAGAAATATAAATTTGTTTGGTGCAAGTGAGGTTTTATTTAATCTCTGACCAAGGGAAACGTTTCATTTTTTCAAAGAAATGTTTGTTAAAAAATAAAGTCATAGTTCCATGGGATTCAATCACAGACCATGTGACATGGGAGTCAGGAAAATAACACACAGCGCCAACAGATTTGATAACGCTATAAAACGCTATAAAATAATGTGACTAGGCACAGAACAAGTTTACAGCACAGTACAATAATAAATGCTGACCATGACTTTAGAAGCATAAATTACCTTACACTCAATTTAAACACAAGCTGTCTTTAGCCCTCTAAGCTGGTTCATACAGAAATGTAGAGATCCAGGCTCAGAACACACAGCTTCATTAGCGAATACATATGCAGGACAACTAGAGAAGACGTTTTACAGAGGATGGATTTTTAGAAACATCCCATCAGTGACATCACTGAAGTCAACTCCTAGGTACTGTAACTGTCGTGTGGATAGTTTCACAAGAATCAGACAAAGGTTTAAGCATCGCTTGTTCTAGATAAAACTGCAAAAAAAAAACAACAACCCATAATGTACTTCTTTGCGGCTCTCTTTGCCCAAATCATATATTCACAACGTGAAATTAGAAAATAATATTACGTAACCAAAATCCGCAATATGGAAACAGAACCTGTGTAATTGTTGACAGATGATGTACTCATAACATTTTTACAAGATGAACTACAACATTTAAAAAATGACTTGTATGTACTTGATATCTCTAATCAATCCACTGCACTGCATTAAAACAAAACGAAAACTAGAACGCCCTGGGCATACCGTTTCGCGCTTCTTATCAGTTGCTCAAAAGTAATTTGACCGTATGAAATGCATAATATAAACCTAGAAACATATACGTGAGCAGTATTTACGTAGTATCGGTGTTAAGACATACCTCTCAAATACTGTAAATCAAGTTAAAAATATCTCAAGACCGATTCTGGTCATAATGAAACCATGTTTCGTGTATGTTTTCTTTAAAGTACCGAGACCAGCCATATACTGTATGTTTATGTTCCAAAATTAATATCGTTTATGGCCTTCACACGCGTTGCAGTATGCTCCTATTCTTTTTATGCTCAGCTACTAAGATTTCCCTTCAGTGGTAAAATTCCATATGAATATTCAATACTTAAACGGGCACAGTTAAGACATTAAATATACATATACATACTGTATACAGTACAGTTTGCATACGGTAATATGTTTATGTTCCTAAATCAATATCTTTTATGAGCATGTGAAAGGCATGGTGAATCGATTCTGAAAAATTACTGTAATTTGCATGATTGGAAAAAAATGCGTGATTGCGAAATGCTGTGGTGTTACTTTTACAAAGACGGTCAATGAAAAAAGGAATGTGGACCAGGGCAATACTTTGAGTTTACACTTACAGCTTGTCCAAGGTCATTCATTATTAATACTATTAGTAATATCTTCGTTAAAGACTTTGATGGCGACAGCTCAAACATGAGCTTTATTAGCTCCACCTTGCGGAAATTCCGGATACTATTATTTTGCTAGTGGTATTTACCGGTAACTCGCTGTATTTACCGGTAACTCGCGGTAGACTGCGTACAGCTTACCGGAAAATAATGCGGTTTCGCCCGTGCATTTTGAATGGCTGCATCTGTACTTTAATGAGCTGTCATTTGTACTGTGTCTTGTCTAATGGGTACTGCTTTTGTTAAGTTAAAAATTGAAATCGTTCTTATATCCTTACCAATAAGGCTTAGAATTGTATATGCAAGATTTTTTCTTGTTTCAATGCACTATAGAACTACTGACATTTATTCTTATCTGAAAGTGGCCAAAAGCAGATTTCACAGTCTGGGGAACATCACATTGAAATGCTTAGCAGTAATGCATAGTTTGCCTTGGGAATTGTCAGTTTTATTCCATGTCTCTCAAAACATAAACTTAGGAAGGTGTGATTGAAAGTGACTGCTTTGGCACCTGGGTAGACAACATAGTGACTTGAACATAAACTAAAGCCACTGGCTCTCATCAAGGGGAAATAATACTCATACCTGCTATTTCCATAGCTGTGGAATCCCTGTGGGAGAAAATGAGATACTCTCACATTGTTGAACTGAGTCAAACAGTCCAAAGCACACAAAAATAACAAAAAAAATATTAGCATTGGATTTCAATTTAAAGAAACAGTTAACTGTAGAAAGATTTTGCATACTAAGGTATAGTAAATTCTCAGTGTAAGAGTAAGATACTTTGAAGTCAAAATGTTATTTTGCAAATGCGGGACTTCTGGGGGAAAATAGGGTATGGTTTCGTGGCTTGCAAAACAAGAATTTCTATGGTCATATTTTTGTAATTGTTTACTATTTCAGAAGTATTTTTAATGGATACTATACATTCACTTCTAATACAATATATTGTACATATAATTGCTGTGGAGCAAAGTAGCATTGCCAGCGCAGCCAGCAACACTTCCACTGACCTGTCAGTAAGTGCCAGTTGTTATATATGCGATCAGAGAGGAAACTTGAACCACCTGCAGTAACCACCTTAGGCAATAACCACCTTAGGTGATTGAGGGTATTTAAGATCTGTGTATTCAGGGTATTTAAGTTATATGCTTTCTGTAAGATATGTGAGATCTGAGACAATAATGATTTAGGGAACCATGGAGGTTTTTATGTTAGTTAATGTTTCTTTTATTTCACAAAAACACACAGATCTAGCCTTTCAGAATGCAGTACATTGTGCTGCGCACACCTCGAGGTACCGGAGTGTGCATTTCTAAGAATATTCTGTTGTGGGACTGCACTACTTTGTAAAACCACCAGGTAGAGCGGTGACTGCTATTGTGGCATGTGGAAGCATTTGGGCCTTCACCAGAAAGCATCTGGTTTTGAATCCTGGTTAATATTGAGCCCCTTAAGACAATTTTCAAATACTGTGATATATAAAATTAATAAATAGTAGTAGTAGCTAAACATAAAAAATAAAGAATGCAACAGTATTCCACCTTCTTAATAAACATTTACTGCATCAAAGTCTTTAACTCAGTCACATACTGTGGTTATTTTGGAAAATAGTTTTAAATACAAAATTAAATACTTTATATATAATTATAAATGATTACATTTATAATCTAAATTTTAGTTTTTTATACATTTCAGCTGCCCTTTTTTCTTCTTTGTATTTGATATAATTATAATAGAATTATTATTCTATTAGTAGTTATTAAAATTATTTGGCTCTGTTGGACTTGTTAGAAAAAGTTGTTGGAAATACTCGAGCCCAGCAAATTTATACTTGTGGCGTTTAGCACCTATTTCAGCTTATCTTTTCTGAAGTAGTACCCCCCGGACAGATTGAGAAAGATGCTACAGATGCAGCCATTCAAATTGCACGGTACAAACCCGTACCGCATGCAACTACCCACAAACCACCGTGGCGTACCGTGGTACATGATTGGTTGGCCAAAATGACCGTCAAGGACACTCACGGTGCATTGGTCGGTAGTGAAAAGATTTAATAATTTAATCTCCTTACTGTGCACATTTTAATCCGCTTAGTATTGAATATTACTATGGAATTTTACAACTGAAGGGAAATTTTAGTAGCTGAGCATAAAAAGAAAAGGAGCATAATGCATCTGAAGGTCATAAACGTATTAATTTAGGAACATAAATATATTATGTAAACTGTATATTGCTGGTATTGGTAGTCTAAAGAAAAAAATACACACTGGTATTTCATTTCTCCCTAAACATTTTAAGCATCAAAGTCTTACGTGTGGTTATTTTGGAAACGTTTTTACGTCTTCCTTCTGACCATATTACTGTACGTTTATATACTTTGTGAAAAGTGATAGTTTTAACCTTTTCTGCAAATACGCTCATTATCTGAGTAAACAAAAGCTGTTAGAATTTGATTAATAGGCAATATAAAATGGAATCGCGTATCAAAAGAAATTGATAAAGATATAATTATATTCAGGTACTGTAGCACAAACAGTAGTATAAGACTTTCTATTGTTATGTGTATAGCTGTTTCACCACTATACTATGTCACTGCATCTGTAGCATGATAGCTTAAGTGATTGACTTATAAGTGTGAGGTTGTGTGTTCAAATCTAGCAATCGCTATGTGTTTTCTTTTAACAAATGAACATTTCTTTGAAAAACTAAAATAGCAAATATTATGGACACTATATTGACATTTTTTATATTTCTAAATATCAAACCATGTTCGTACTGTATGTACACAGCGGTACCGCAGGGTGTATGGTGCAAACCCACATGAGCCCGAAGTGCTACATCATTAATACAGTAATATCTTCCATGTCGCATTAACAAGTTTAAAAGGAGGAGACACTTTACACTTTAACTCTTCAGTTCACAGAGAAATTTCACCAGAGCATGACAACATTGTCTTATAATACTCTTCTTCTGTCTAATTTTTAGTTTAGCAGGATTCAAGCAGGATTTCATATGAAAAGCGGTGATGTCACCGCACTGGCCAGCCCAAATCAAAGTTTAACCCATTCAGGGGTGAGTTTCCAAAAAGTATCATAGTGCTAAGAACATCGTAAACTCGATCTTAAGATTGATCGTTATTTTACAAGGGTTTCCCAAAACCTATCGTAACTAAAGTAGCATGTTAAATCCTTCGTAATCTACATGCTCCCCGACCCACTCGTTAATCACCAAGTGCTTCTTAAACTGGCTACAGTACCTCTTGAACCAACCTTAGCGGCAGAGATCGCCAGACAGAAATTTGGAAGACTAAACTTAACATTTGACTAGATTATATCAGCATTGTCATGCTGAAATGCAGTAATGCATTATTTACTTAAATCATTGGGCTGTAGCAGTGGCTTGTATCTTTAGCCTATACAGGCTACAATAGCAGAGGGTTATTGTTATTTGTGATTTATAGGCCTAATATTTACTTATATTTAAATTTCGAATACTGTTTTATGTTCTGTTGTGATTGTTGACAGTAATGCTTATTCCTATTTGCTTTTAAATTTGATTGTAGATGTGTTGCGAGACCATTCTAATTTGTGCACATGACACATGCCAGGGTTAGTAGTTCATTTTCCCAGATGTCACGTTAATTTGACCAATTAAAATGTAGTTCCAATAAATCCAGTAACTATATAAAACAGCAGCATATTCTCATGAAACACTGTGAATCTTAACAGCGTGTCAAAGAATTATTGATCAAAATTATTTAAATCAAAGATGCCTTCCAGGATGCACACGCCAATCGCACAGTCAAGCTGTGCGAATTAATGCTGCGGTTCAGACAAACTTCAATCCACTTGATCATTCCAGTGAGGAGGCAATAATTGAAAGATACAGGTTGCCAAGAGTAGAAATAATTGCACTTCTTAATCTAATGGAGGAAGACCTTTCCAGACCCACACGATGAAACTCCGCTTTAAACCCTCTGGTGCAGCTCCTCGTAGTGCTGCGATACTATGCTACTGGAGGATTCCAGCAGACTGTCGGAGATGCACATGGACTCAGCAAGGCATCTGTGTGTAAGTGTGTGCATAAAGTCACCAGACTACTTCTACACCATGCAAAAACCTACATAACATTTCCGTGCAGCCCTGAAGCGCTGCATGAAACTAACATCGGATTCCACACAATCAGCCACATCCCCTGCGTTGTGGGAGCAGTGGATGGTACACCAATACCCATTCATACTCCCAGCCTCTTGGAGCCTAGTTACACCTGCCATAAGGGGTTCTCTGCATTGAACATATATGTGATTTGCAATCACCAAGGACTTTTTATGGATATTGTGGCAAAGTAGCCTGGGAGTACCCACGATGGCTTCATCTGGGCCAATACGGCAGTGTGTCAGAAGGCATGAAACGACGAGTTTGGTGGTGGATGGCTACTGGGTAATAGCTGGTATCCCCTTCGTTCATACCTTTTGACACCTGTAACTAACCCCCACACGGCGGCTGAAGAACAATACAACGCAGCACATCAGTGAACCCGCAGCGTGGTGGAACGCTGTATAGGTATTTGGAAAATGTGCTGTTGCTGTCTTCATAAGTCGTGGGGTGGCATCAGATTTTCACCTCAGCGGTGCTGCACTGTGATAGTTGTGCGTGCAATGCTGCACAACATTGCTGTTAGAGCACGCGTACCCCTGCCCAATGATGACGAGGAAGATGATGACGAGGAAGAACTGATGGAGTTTGAAAATGTCCAAATTCCTGATCTTACAGCACAGGGTGTATACGAGGCTGGTGTGGAGGCTAGGCAGGCCATCATCGCTACTGTTTTCACTTTTTTTTTTCCTCAGTTCAAATACTCTGTAATTGTAATTGAGTTATTCCCTGTATATTTGAGAAATAAACACACTTTGCATAGTCTGGATGAGTGCGGAAATTCTTTATAAATTAAATATATATACAAATTGGTAACTTGTTTATATATTGTCTCCAGGCAGTGTCCGAGTGCCTGAAAAGAAAGTAAAGTAATGTATACATTAAGTTGCAAATAGAAAGAGTATAGTCCAGAGATGTTCACTGTAACTCACCCTGTTCAGAAGGCAGTATTATTATCACCGTTATAGAGGGCCGGTCATACTGTGCCTCCGACACAGCTAGCTGTCTCACCATCACATCAAGTTTTCTCTTCTTGTGTTCCATTAGCTCTGTGTGGTGGCTTTATTGCTTCTCCAGAAGCCCACATTGGAGTTTGAGCTTTTCTCTCTTTAGTTGGAGACTCTCCCATTCAAGAGCTGTTAGCTCTTGACTACAGGCACAGGCATTCACCTGTTTCTGTGGTTAAGGAGGTGGCCGTTGACTGGGGCCTGATTGAGATGGCCCAGGGGTGGAATCTTCACTGGAACAGGGGGATGGATGCTGGGGTGAGGGAGCGTGGGGTGGTGATGATGGAAACTCATTCCCACAGACTTCTAACCCTCTAGATATTCCCTCTACAGCAACAGGCCCAAGGATTGCCAGGGCTCTTTCCTCCTCTGGAGGAAATGTTATCATTTGCCCGCCTCCAGACTTGGCCCTCTCTCCTTAATTCTGTCGCTCTTCTTTTGGCAAGACTTTTCAAGTCTTGCCATTTTTTTCGCACATCAGAGCCTGACCGAGGTTGGCACTCATTCTCTCGGCTATTTCATTCCACTTAACTCTCTTCTCAGTGTTGGATAGGCTGCCGTGTGCCTGTCAACAATAACATTCGATTGTTGTATCTTTTACACTGTGTATCTGTCATTTTTTTTGGCATTTGTCCTAGAAACAATAGGTGTCAGATTTTGTGCCTATTTATACGCTTTTGCTTAATTGGTAATTAAATGATGTCATGTTTACTTCCTATTAATTTTCACAGCTTTATTTAATAGCACTGAAGGACCAAAACCGGCACCATAGAATGAAAGTATTGTCAATTGATTGTTTTCCAATTGACTTGTAATGCTTTTTGCCAAGTGACTTCAGGGGAGGGATTAACAAAGAAGTACTTTATACTCGCTTGTTAAATGACTGATTAAGAGGGGTTTTGGGAAACCACGAAAAAGTAGCTTGTTTGTTACGTACTTACATCGTAAAGTTGCTCGTTAGTCTCTAAGATTAATCGTTTTCAGAAAACTCACTCTAGAGCCTACATTACATTTTAGCATTTCATTTTCAGCTGAAGACCTCACATCTGAAGAAGGCTTCACAGCTGAAATGTTGCATTTTCTCTCTTTTCAGCATGGAATAAACCTATTACTTGTTCCTTTGCAGACTACGCAGGCTGAAGTAGTGTTGTACAGTGATAATAGACGTGGGTAATGTCATCCCCATTAAACAATGTGCTTATCGCGCAAATCCTGCTAAACTAAAAGTGTGTATTGTCTGTTTAGGGTTCTGTAGCATTCCAGTTTATGTTGTGTTTGTACTTGCAAGAATAGCGATTACAAACATTAAAATCATACTTGCTTTATACTATGTCTAACTGAGCAATCTTGCTTTTATAAAATATACAGATTTATTCATGTTTAATGTATACGATGCTGTAATACAATTTGAAATAATTAAAAGTCTAAACAGTAACAACTTGAATTATTTTTTTAAATGTAATTATCAAGTGGTATTGAATAAATACAGCTTTTTATTATATATTGCACTTTTCTAAAATGTATTTTAACAATAAAAATGATTACAATCTAATCTTTCCACGTTTGATCCCAAGAGGAAGTACAATATGCTCCTGCTTTGTTTAGAGATGGTATGAAAAATAAATCTGAATGGAGAGAAAGCTATGCTGAAAGTTGATTAAGATACTTAGAAGACAAAGATAACGATTTACATTGCATTATCAGATTGTGAATCAATAAACACATTTAATTAAACATGCGTTTATGTTTTAATTTAAAATGGGTCTAACGGGGACTCTCGTATTATTTCTCTCTTCTCTCTTATTGTCAAAACTCGTTCAATTGTGGTTCTTTTGGTTTCACAGAGGGATTCTCAGATGGTTGTGCATTCAGGTAGATTGCCAGGTGAAATGAATAGTAAAAATATTTTTTTAAAGTAGGTCAGTTTTTTGCAACACATAAAAGACATATTGTGCCATGCCATCTCTATTGGATTTAAATCTGGGGAATCACCTGGAGTTTTCACCTAGCTCACTCCTTCTGCTATAAGCCTCACCTTTGCTGCTGTGTGTTTTGGATGGTTGTCCTGAAAGAAACGGTGCCTTGATCCAAAGTGCTCCCTGATATATGGGGCGGCATGCTGTTTTATCACGACTTCCTCAAAGAATTCACGATCCATAATTCCTTTGAAAATAAGAAGTGGTCCCGGGCCTCTTCTAGATATACTCCCCTAGACGTGAACCTTCAGTGGATTTTTTGGCTTTGGCTTGTCCACATACAGATGCAGCCATTCAAAGTGCGCGGTACAGACACGTACCGGAGGTAATTGGCTACGGCGTTGCGCATTGTGACGCACGATGATGCGCGGTACCGCGGTACGTGATTGGTTGACCGACAGGGGCACTTGTGGTCCGTTGGTCTGTCGTAGAAAGATTTACAGTAAACGTCTTTACTGTGCTCGTTGTAGTATTGAGTATTTATATGGAATTTTACCACTGAAGGGAAATCTTAGTAGCTGAGCATAAAAAGAATAGGAGCATACTGTAACGCGTGTGAAGGCCATGAACAATATTAATTTTGGAACATAAACATACAGTATATGGCTGATCTTGGTACTTTAAAGAAAAAATACACACCAGTATTCCATTTCTCCCTAAACATTTTAAGCATCGAAGTCTTTAACTAACGAGATACCGGAGTCAACAAGCATACTTTTAGAATTTGATTAAAAGGGAATATAATATGGAATCGCGTATCTAAAAAAATTAATAACGATATAATTATATTAATGTACCGCAACACAAGAATAGTACATGCTTGAGGTAACTCAAGCTAACTTTACCCTGTTTGCATTGTCAGATTGTGAATCTAAAAAGGCATTGAATTAAACACACGTTTGCAATTTTAATCAAAATGGGGTTAGACCGTTAGACATGCAATACACTTCCTCGTGATAATCTTAGTATCTTTGTGTAAGCTTTAAGTTTTTTTTTACTTTTTAATTATATACTTAAAACACTTTAATTTTCTGTACAGATACAGCACAATCACATTCTCCTGTCTTCCCGTGGTGTAAAACAAATTAGCAGGTGATTGAGATAACAATGCATCGCCCACTGAGTGGAATGTTGTCATTTGTTCTCAAGTGTAAAAAGAGGTGACAAATCTTAATAATTCCGTGTTGCATTAACTAACTCTTCAGTTTATTCCACCAGACAGTACATGAATATAATTATATCATTATTAATTTGTTTAGACACGCGATTCCATATTATATTCCCTGTTAATCAAATTCTAAAAGTATGCTTTTGTTTATGCGATAACGAACAAATTCCCGGAAAAGGTTAAAAGACTTTCACTTTTCACAAAGTATATAATCTTAATATGGTCAGAAGGAGCAAGTAAAAGCGTTTTCAAAATATCCACATGTAAGACTGATGCTTAAAATGTTTAGGTAGAAAGTGGAATACTGGTGTGTATTTTTTCTTTAAAATACCAATACAAGCCATATACAGTTTACATGATATGTTTATGTTCCTTAATTAATATTGTTTATGAGCATGTGAAAGGCATGGTGAATCGGAGATTCTCAAAACTTCCTTTGTAAGATTGGAAATGAATACGTGATAGGATCAATGAACTGCTGTGGTGTTACTTTTTGTCAATGAAAAAACAGTCTTTTTGTTTACAAAGACGGTTACAAAGTAAGTGGACCAGGGTCATACTTTGAGCTTATAGGTTGTCCAAGGTCATTCATTATTAATACTATTAGTAATATCTTTGGTAATTACATTAATGCATAAAATATTTCTGCATAATTAAAAAATATATGATAAAGGTGGTAGGTTGTGTACTTTTGTCCAACTGAGCAATCTTGCTTTTATAAAATAAACCAACATTTAAATGTTTAATGATTAACATGCTGTAATACACAGTTTAAAGTTAAAAGTCTAAAGAGTATTCAACTAATCCAGATCACTGCTGAGAGACAATCTTTATCCAATTAAGAATTTAAGTTGAATACTCTTTAGACTTTTAACTTTAAACTGTGTATTACAGCATGTTAATCATTAAACATTTAAATGTTGGTATATTTTATAAAAGCAAGATTGCTCAGTTGGACAAAAGTACACAACCTACCACCTTTATCATAATTTTTTTAATTATGCAGAAATATTTTATGCATTAATGTAATTACCAAAGATATTACTTATAGTATTAATAATGAATGACCTTGGACAACCTATAAGCTCAAAGTATGACCCTGGTCCACTTACTTTGTAACCGTCTTTGTAAACAAAAAGACTGTTTTTTCATTGACAAAAAGTAACACCACAGCAGTTCATTGATCCTATCACGTATTCATTTCCAATCATACAAAGGAAGTTTTGAGAATCTCCGATTCACCATGCCTTTCACATGCTCATAAACAATATTAATTAAGGAACATAAACATATCATGTAAACTGTATATGGCTTGTATTGGTATTTTAAAGAAAAAATACACACCAGTATTCCACTTTCTACCTAAACATTTTAAGCATCAGTCTTACATGTGGTTATTTTGAAAACGCTTTTACTTGCTCCTTCTGACCATATTAAGATTATATACTTTGTGAAAAAATTCTTAATTGGATAAAGATTGTCTCTCAGCAGTGATCTGGATTATAAACCCGGTGTTTTCTGGCGACAGCTTAAATGCTGTACATGAGAGGTTAAACTTTATTAGCTCCACCTAGCGGTTTTATAAGGTGATTCTGGGTGCTAATAACATAATCTAAATTGCAGACGGTAAACCACGGTATGACGCAAAATTCTGCGCTATAATAATAATAATAATAATAAACTTTCTTTTATATAGCGCCTTTAAAGGTGGCTTCTCAAAGCGCTTTACAGAATGACAACAACAATAAATAAAAAGAATACACAAGATAAAACACAATTACAATATATAGCGGAGACCATGGATGGTGGTACTAAGAAAAGCAGAGGGGTGAAGAATGGAACCAGTTAAGTAAAGGCTTTTCTAAAGAAGCGGGTTTTGAGTTTGGATTTGAAGGAGTTTAGAGAAGGTGACTCTCTGATATCTTTGGGGAGAGAGTTCCAGAGCTTGGGGGCATAACAGGAGAAGGCTCTGTCACTCATACAATGTAGACAGGCTTGAGGGATAGTAAGGAGAGCAGAATTAGAAGAGCGAAAGGTTGCGAGGTGGGGAGTAGGGTGATAATAGTTCAGACAGGTACTGAGGTGCCATCCCATGCAGAGCCTTATAGGTGAGCATGAGGATTTTAAGTCTACACGGAATTTAAACGGAAGCCAGTGCAAGGACTCCAGGATAGGAGTAATGTGATCATTTGCACTAGACCTGGTCAGGATTCTGGCTGCTGAATTTTGGACATACTGCAGTTTGTTCAAAGTAGATTTAGATAACCCAGAGAGTAGAGCATTACAGTAGTCAATTCAAGAGAACACAAATGTGTTGATCAGCTTTTCAGTCACAGTTAATGATAGCATAGGGCATAGTCTAGCGATATTTCTGAGGTGAAAAAAAATATGTTTTGACAGTATGCTGCACATGTGGGTCGAATGTTAAGCCAAAATCGAATATAACCCCAAGGTTTTTCAATTTAGATTGAAGCTCAAGTACAGAACCATCTACAGATAGGGTTATAGGACTGGCTTTACGAAGTTGATGGGGGGGTGCCAATAAGCACGACTTGTCGCAGTTAAGATGAAGGAAATTTTGAGTCATCCAAATTTTTGTCAGAGATGCAATTAGATAGAATCGAGACAGTCACATCAGTCTCAGGTTTGGTATGGATGTATATTTGAGTATCGTCAGTGTAGAAATGAAAGCTGAGGCCATGTGATCTTAAAAGCTGACCAAGTGGAAACATGTAAATGCTGAAGAGCAAGGGGCCCAGTATTGAGCCCTGAGGAACACTAGACTTAACAAAACCAATTTCAGACCTATACCCATTAAGAGAGACAAAGTGACAGTGATCAGTGAGGTAAGATTTGAACCATTTGAGAGCAGTGTCAGAAACTCCAAACACAGTCTCAAGTTGAGAAAGTAGGATGTTATGGTCAACTGTGTCAAAAGCAGCACTGAGATCAAGAAGGATGAGTATAGAAAGAGAACCAGAATCAGAAGCTATTAAAAATCATTAGTGACTTTGACCAGGGCAGTCTCTGTGCTGTGAAGTTGACGGAAGCCAGATTGGAGGGATTCAAAAAGGTTGTTTGTCATGGGGTGGTTATGTAACTGAAGTGTGACAGCACGTTCTAGAATTTTTGCAAGAAAGGGTAAGTTGGAGATGGAGCCAAAATTGTTAAGATTGTCGAGAGCCATGTTAGGCTTTTTTGGCATCGGGGTAATGGCAGCAGTTTTGAGGACCGCTGGTACAATGCCAGTGCTCATGGATTCATGTATAATATTGAGGATAATAGGAAATAGAGAAGAGAAACAGGACTGAAATAAAGTGGTGGGAATGGGATCTAAAATAGATGTGGTGGGTTTCATGTGTGTAACTAGTTTATTGAGGGATGCTGAGTAAAGAAGACAGAAGCTGGAGAGAAGGGAACCAGAGAAGCTGGATGAGGAGGGAGGAGGTATGGAAATTATATGCGTAGTGGAGAGAATGTAATGCCAGATGTCAATCTTAGAGCTAAAGACATCTAAGAATGTATTGCAAAGTTGCGATGAGGCAGGCAATGTGGTGAGGCAGTTTGACTTGAGTAATCTGTTGATGGTGGAGAAAATATCTCTGGGGTTGTTTTGGTGATTTTCAATGATGTGAGAGGAGTAGGCGGATCTAGCATTTTTCATTGATGCGTTTAATTGCGACACGCCCACCATGTTGTACTGCAGCATACCCCGCTTGTTTTGAATGGCTGCATCTGTATATTCAGTCAAAAGGGTGCGTTGTCACAGAGTTCAGTGCATTTGCAGTTAATGAGAGGCTGCAGTAACCACAAGTTCTGCTCCAGTGTCAATGTTAGAGGTTCTCTAAAAAATCAAATCCCAATAAGATTAAAAAGTACTATTTAAAAAGTATCCCTTTCTCTCATGCAAAACCAACAAAGCTTTGAGTTACAGATTTCTATTTGAATTTGAAACCTTTTACGATATTCCTCATCCATACTATGAATTATAGTAATTATAAAAAGTAAAGCAGTTTAATTCATACTATAATCAAAGCAAAACACTGCTAGGTACACAGTGATCTCACATCACAGTTGTGAAATACGGTAGGGATAATATCTTCTATTTTAAAAGGTTTCAGATTTGTATCTATTGTAACTGGTAATACAGTACAAAGGCAAATATAATTGTGGTTCTACTGTTTATTGCCTAATATTGCGAGTCATACATGTATTGTACCAGTGATGTGGTTTTTGGGGCTATTCATGGGTTCAGTCTTAGTGTTTTCAGATTGAAAAAATGTACATGCGCTGTCTTGATGTTATTGATTTTACAATAAATTTGAATTAGCATTTTTATTTATTTGTGGAATAGTTTGTCTTACATATTTTTAACTCACACTGTTAGACTGTATACTGCAATTAGGAAAATAATCATACACAAGACTCCCAATCAGGATTTTTGAAGTTGTTGAATCGCTTTCTCACAACTTGCAGTAGGGTAATGTAACAGCATGTAAAATGTTGTAAAATGTTGGCCATGTGAATCGAATACATGAGAGAGCACAATCTAGAACAAAGAAATATCAAAGAATATTCTCAGTTAGAAATCTAATCGAGAAAAAATTTCCGATGTTCCACATATGAGGATTAAAAATTAATCATATCCACAGATATTCCAAAACATTAGAGTACACATCAATGAACAGCAGTGTGATCGGTATACTGTATAAATACAGTATATTGTATATACAGTATGATCCCATATAGTTTTAAAACCATTACAGTAATGTTTGTGTGAAATATAATTTTAGAATTAAAATCTAAAGCAAAATTGTTTCCCAATTACTTGTTGATGAAATTAGCATTAAAACAAAATTATAGATTTTAATGTCCATATAAACCCGAAAAAAGCACATCACATTCACAACAAGATATAATAATGAACTTATTTTATATTTTTTATATATATCAGGCTGAGTAATTTCGCATTGTGAAACAGCTAAATATACATTTAATATTTAACATACTGTAATATACATCATAAGATTATAAAAGTCAAAACATTCTATAATTCTATAATTCTATAAACATTCTACATTCTATAATTGGAATATGACTGTTTCTAAGGGGCTGAGCAATGAACAGAATTTGAATCCATCCAGAATTTGCCCAGAATACTTGCACATGCTACTTTAAACATTCACTGGGCTACCTGGTAATTTTACAACGTAATACAGTCTGACATCAGATATATTTGGAATAATAGTTCCACTCTTGAGATTTATAACATGAATAAAGACGTTTATACTCGATAATCCTTGGTAAAATGTCCCTCCTAATTAAGCTGGGGTTCAATTGGTCCATGATCTGACTTTTAACTTAGTTTTTAACTTTTAAATTATTAGATATCTTTTATAACATTTGATTGTAAGTTAAATAATAGGCCATATCCTTACACACTCAAATGCTCATGTCTAAATGTTTTAATTCCCTCCATCTCCATCCTCTTCTCTTTATATTTGCATTGGGATTCCCCCTGGGGGTAAGTGAAGCTCTCTTTCCAGACTCTGGTTTGGTAGCAATAACTTGACCCCTTCTGGGGATGTTCTCACAACATAAATCCAAGGGAACCATGGCCAAATTGTCCTTAGCAGCTTCCTTGTAATCCAACCTAGTTGGATTTACTCAAATTTTCCCTCATCTCTCTGTACCCTGAGGCCATACAGGTAGCTTCCAGGTGTGAGATAGGACTTCTCAAAGGAACTCTTAGCAAAACAGGGTCTGTTTATATTTTCTGGCCCCTAAAGTTGCCGAGCCAGTCAACATATAAGGAACACAATAAGTGCTGTCTACACTTAGGATTCCCTGTGTAGTCCAGGTGCCCCTTTTCTATACTTTATTAGCCCCGGCTTCTCTCATTGAAAAAGTGTTTAAAGAAGAGAGTGATAGGAAAATTGACTATAGAAGTTTTTCAAAGATCTTGACAGTTTCTAATATAAATAGTGATGGATTCTTTGACTTTGAAAAGTAGATAAGAAGGAAGCTATAACCTGGTAATAGTGCTAGACCCTCATGAAAATCAAGTGCAAATGGCATCTGTTTGAGGAGAATTTGAATTGAAAGGCACTTACAAAATAAAATAACATCTCAAAGTTATGAGTTATTCAGAAATGTTTGAAGTAATGCTGACTTTTAGTTCTAAGATCTTCTTATGTTCTCTCTTGCTCTAGAAAGTGAGTATCTCACAAAAAGCCAGATTTAGAAATAGAATATTATTAATCATGATATAATAGATATAATATAACTTTTTATAAATCTGCATTTAAATTTTCTCATTCTGCACAGGATTACATGCATAGTATATTTTTTTCTAATCTTCGATGGGGAAGCTGTGAGGTTAGACAGGTCTTTTTTAAAACAAAATATCTTTGTATGAAAACTTGTCGCAGTACTCCTATTGTTGTTGTTTTTTTGCAAAAGGAAAAGTAGTTTTATGTGTTTTTTTTGTACTGCAAAAAATGTTCTATAAATGTTTTGTAAGTTTTATATTCTACCATTATTTATCTAAGGGCTATTCTTAACTCACCAGATATGCTAAAATGGCTAAATTAAGTTCTGTAAGGTCCCAAAAGTCTCTTCTGTAACTCATCTAGTTAAATATTGTAGTTGATTGTAGGGAATTTATTTATATATATATAATATATATATAGATATATTTATGCCACTTTTCAGTATTAAATTAGTTAATTTTCACTTTTTAAATCATTGTGCTATTAATTAATAGACCCTAAGTATGCTAAATCATTTGTAGCTGAAAGTCCAAGAGAAACAAAACAAAAAGAGTTTGTAGCCGTATTTTAACAATTTACTTATTTATGGGACGTAATCTCTCAAAATCTCAGTACTCTTTTTTTATACTTCTCAAAGATATATGTATTCTTTTATTTTTTCCCATTTTCCTTTGTACCAATCAAAACAATATCTTTAAGAAGTACTTTAACATTGCAAATAAAATAAACTTAATAAATTCAGGTGGGTAGCTGCGTCATCATGCGTAGTCTGCAAAGGAACAAGTAATAAGTTTATTCCATGCTGAAAAGAGAAGAGAGAAAACACAACGTTTCAGCTGTGAAGCCTTCTTCGGGTTGATCCAGCAGCCATATCACCCTGCAAATCACAACTGGCAACACACTGAAGCTAAGCAGGTGTGAGCCTGGTCAGTACCTGGATGGGAGACCTCCCGGGAAAAACTAAGGTTGCTGCTGGAAGAGGTGTTGGAAGAGTGGGGCCAGCAGGGGCTAGCAGGGGACGCTCACCCTGCTGTCCCTGTGGGTCCTAATGCCCCAGTATAGTGACGGGGACACTATACTGTAAACAGGTGCCGTCCTTTGGATGAGACGTAAAACCAAGGTCCTGACTCTCTGTGGTCATTAAAAATCCCAGGGCGTTTCTCAAAAAGAGTAGGGGTGTAACCCCGGTGTCCTGGCCAAATTTCCCATTAGCCCTTACCAAACATGGCCTCCTAATAATCCCCCTCTATGAATTGGCTTCATTACTCTGCTCTCCTCCCTACTAATAGCTGATGTGTGGTGAGCGTTCTGGCGCACTATGGCTGCCGTCGCATCATCCAGGTGGATGCTGCACATTGGTGGTGGTGGAGGGGAGTCCCCATTAACTCTAAAGTGCTTTGAGTGGAGTGTCCAGAAAAGCGCTATATAAGTGTAAGCAATTATTATTAAAAACTTAATAAAAACTGTTTTTCATATATTTGTTTCTGTTCTGAAGTGTTACACATTTTTAAAACATGCAATGATTTCACTTTATGTAAATTTGTTGTCAAAATATGATATGGAACTTCCTTCAAAAGAGTGTTTACAGCTTTACTTGAGACCTCCCCCTTATCCTTTTATTATACAGAAAGTGACTCAAATACTTTGCTGATGTTTTAACTTGAAACCTTTCAGAACCTTTGAACTACACTAATGTTTAGAGAAATGAGATGCACAACAACAAAGAGAAAATTTAAGCATAACTGAACATGTTCATTCATATCTCATCATAAGCTTTCACATTTTGTATGAAGTGCAAAAAGGGCTGTATGATACTTTAGGGAACCACAGATCTAAAAGACATTTTCTGGGAACGGGACTAAAGAAAAGCAGAGAGGAAAAGAGAAATGTATTATGAAATAAGACTCTGACATGACTGCATACTTACTGTTACATTTACAGGGTGATTAAATAGAATGGGCCTTTCTCTGTTCATAAAATCCCAAACAGATCATACGTATGCATAAATTAACACTTTTGGGTTCTACGATACTAAAATATTTTCACGTATTGATGCTCTTAAAAATATTATCACGTCAAATACCTCTTTGCTCTTTATGTTCAAGATCTAAAGATACGTCATCTTTCAGAAATGCTAATTATTATTTTGCTTTTGATTTTTAGTCCTTCTTAATAATTCTTGCAGTTCTTGCTTTTGAAAATTAGAAAATCATTCTAAAATTAATTCTATGTGCATTCCTGAAATTATTCTTAATGTTTCAAATTGAAATCAAAGGGATATATTTAGATATTACTTGTATATTGTCAGGAATATATTGGATATATTTTTAGGGGAGTTCTTATTTAGTATATTTACTATTTCAAAATAATTTAATAAGATAATTGTACATGGCTAATTTAAACTAATATCTTATACCAGTATTTAAAATATCCAATATTAAACAAATGTTCCTGTTTCAAACTATTTTAGTAGTATAACACTATTTAATCCCTAAAACAATTAGGCAAATTAGAGAAGAGCAACCAGATACATTCCAAAACATAAGGGAATTTCCTTTACTGACAGTCTGAAAGAACTGCAACTTTTATAGTCTTGAACATAGATGGATTATATACGGAAGCGCATTGCTGCCAACAATTTGCCCTCCTTGTCTTGTAATTTCGAGATAAGTATCTCATGAAATACTTATCTAAAAATTATGAGATAGCAATAATTACTTTGGTATATGTACATCCTGTTCCGTTGTGCATTGAACGCATGTAGAAGCTACCTTGAACTTGGATGGAACTTTCGGTTTAATAATCGTGACAATGTACGGCACTGCAGAATTTGTACAGTTTTACTTTCGACTGGGGTTTAATCATAATGAAATCTTGCAATATTTAGCAAATATGAAGTGAATCATTATAAGCATGAGAACACTTAGACGTATACTTAAACAAGAAAGACTCTACCGAAGGAAACGCTATGATGATTTACTGGATGTGGCACTTTACCTCCTACAGGGAACTGAACTTTCCGGACCGTTACATGGATATAAACTGATGCACTTACTCAGAATACAGTAAGGCAGCTGCTTCACATTATTGACCCTCAAGGTGTTTCAAGCAGACAAAAAGGTCATTTAAGAAGACAAATATACCAAATCCCAGGCCAAATGTTTTATGGATTATTGATTCTTATGAAAAATTAAAGCTGTATGGAATTTGCATAAATAGTGCAATAGTTTGAAATTCATGACATGTTGTTTGGTTAAAGGGTTACATGACCAGCAGCAACCAAGCACGCATAACAAGTTACTATCTGGAGGCGGTTAAAACAAGAAAGGGGTGCTACAATAAATACGAGTTGACTTGGGGACAGGAAACGGATATATGGAGAACATGCAGCATTCTTGTGGTACGATCATACTGATATTTTTGCCAGACGCTGCTTTCTGCATGGATCAGGTAACCACAATCAGAGAATAGAGGGCTGGTGGTCTTACCTACACAAGTATGTTCAGTTCTGGATCAATCTCTTTCAGGACCTCAAGGAGAACAACTGCTTTTCGTTTTCTGGACAAGAGTTTAGTACAGTTCTGCTTCTTGCAGCTCATACAGGTAACCTTTGTACATTAATTATATCTTGCTTAATATTTTAAAATGCTTTTTTTAAGATGTGGGTTTAAATCAGGGTGCATTTTGCTGCAGTACTCTAGAGCAGGTACTATTAGCTCCGATTATTAACACCTTCAGATGTGGAGCTTTCCCAATACAAACTTTTCAATATCAAGAATCCCATGAAAAAACATCGAAAATGAATATTACTTAATAAATTTTTGACTGATTTAATTCCCCTAACTTAGCTGAAACGTATAAAGAAATCATGCAGTAGTTATATGTATTGGAAGGGGCTTGGTTTTATTAACAGACACTTGACTCGTACAGTGATATCGATGTTGGTAATGTCATCCCCATTTAACAACGGGCTTATCGTGCAAATCCTGCTAAAATAGAAGCATTGCAGAAGGTGATAAACAGTACATTATTTATTGGGGGGCAGTTGAGTTAAAAGAAGGAAGTCTATGAAGATCCCAGTTTTTTGTACCAAACATTAATGAGACATTACAGTTCTGTACAGATTACAGAAAAGTGAACGCTGAAACTCCACCAGACATCATATGTACTGCTCAACCATAGTCAAAGACCAATGTGCTGTTCCCTTTTGTAACAGGGTTAATCCCTGGAATTAATCACAAGAAGAGTATTATTGGACAATGTTTTGTGGCTCTGGCGGAATTTCTCTGTAAACTGAAGAGTTATGGAGGAGACTTGTTGTGTATCGCCTTGTTTTACACTTGTAAGAAAATTCCAATGTTAATTCGAAATGGAAGATATTATTAATAACCTTTTGAATCTGAAACAGGCATCAGGCGCTCTGAACAAGTTAAGCTTTGATGCAGTACAAATAAATATATTTCCCACAAGCTATACTGTAGTGGCTTTAAAACTATACAAAATAGCACTGCTTGCATGTGGCACATCTTTGTTCAAGTATTAAAACTACAGAATGGAAAAATTAGTGTTAAGAAAAAACAGGACATTTGATTGTTGGTTTCCTTATGTTAAACAGCAACAATGACAACAGAGCATGCTACTGAAAATTCCTTCCCATCCCCCAAGCAGAACTGTCTATTCTTCATAATATTACACAGAGGGGTGTTAACACTCCTAGCCTTTTGAGAAGTATGGAGCTGTGTTACATAAAGTTACTGCGATGGAATATACTAGTAGGTAAAAGTTAATTCCAAGCTGGAAAGAAAAGACACAACATGTCTCTTTTATAAATCTTCAGTTTACAGACTGTCCAAGGTAATTTATTATTCATAATATCTTCCGTATTGCATTAAAATTGGAATGTCTTTTACAGGTGTAAATCGACCTATTTTCTAACCGGTTTATCCAGGACAGGTAACAGTTTCACCAATACTATTTGCTCATATTTTTTACAATTTTGACAGACTTCAGAATGCTTCAACTGATGCTTCAAAATGTAACAATGCATACCGTGGTAAGAGCACAGAACATCTTTCCACCTGTGAAAAGATTTGCATATGTCGTTTATTCTTATCTGTGTGAAAACAGGAAATACAGAGTTTCAGAAATACCCAAAAATTCAATGTAGTCTCCGTAATATTTACTATTTTAGTTTTTTAAAGAAATGTTTATTTGGTAAAAGAAAGCTCAGGCCAGGAGCAGGATCATACCCCCAACCTCCAGCATAGAAGTCATGTACCAAAGTCATTACACCACCATGTCGCTTGATAACTTAAGCTATAACTAAAAAGCACAGGCAAAATGTTTCCAAGTAATCGTGGGTGAATGAATCCAATTGATGCAGATGTTTGGAAAGAAAGTGGACTACGGTAATAATTTGAGCTATATGAAAATAAATAAATCCTTAAATATCATTATTAATTTATTTAGATATGCGATTCCATATTATATTCCCTATTAATCAAATTATAAAAATAATGCTTTTTAACTGTGATAAGGAGCGCAAGTATTCATAGAAAAGGCTAAAACATGATGACTTTTTATAAAGTATATAAACTTAATGCAGTCAGAAGGAGCACATAAAAACTTTTCCAAAATAACCACAGTAAATAACCAAATGAAAGACTTTGATGCTTAAAATGTTTATAAAGAAAGTGGAATACTGGCATGTATTTTTTATTTAAACTACCAATACCAGCCATACACAGCTTACATAATGTTTATATTCCTAAATTAATATCATTTATGACGTTCAGAGACGTTATGCACCTGTCATTTTTGTGCTCAGTACAAGAATTTCCCTTTTGTTGTCAAATTCAATATTAATATTCAATATTAAGTGGATTTAAACATGCACAGTAAAGAGAAGTAATGAAGTAATCGTTTCACTTACAACCAATGCACCACAAGTGCCACCTGTCGGTCATTTTGGCCAGCCAATCACGTACTGTGGTATAACGCGGTACTCTGCAGATAATTTTGCACAGTATAGGGTTTTAATGCACATTTTGGATGGCTGTATCTGTATGTCACATTTAGTAACAAAGCTAAACAACATCTGTGACTTCTGTGGATATGCAAAGAACAAGGTTTTATATCATTTTCAGTTCCATTCTTATACATAATTATGGTCTGTTTGTGATCATTTTAACACATTATTACCATATATACCTTTCTACCATGTATAAAAATATTGTCATTATCTGAAAATGGTGTCCTGACATGGTGAATTTATTTCTTTTCAATTTGCCTACCTCATAAGCCTTAATCACATTCTAAAATGTTTTTTTCTTCATTTGTTGTACAGCTTCACCCATAGCCTTGACCAAAAAACATTTTATCACAGTTCTGTTTTCCAATACTAAGAGTGAGTTGTTGTTATTGCTCTGATTGTATTTCTGAACTTTAACATTAGTATATTATAAGAATACATCTTCTTATGTATTTCATAGAATTATATTTTACTACTTGTATTCCTCTACTTTCCTTTTTGATGCTTTTTCCTTTTTGATGTATTGACAAACATTATTTATTATTTGGTCTCATCTTAACTAGGGTGTGTTGTCCTGATGGCCAACAGAAAACTGGATGTAGAGGCAAATTTATTATTTTTACTTGGGGAGTTATTAAAATCCAACAGCTTTAAATGTACAAAAAGAGTAGAGCTATTTAATTTTTTTATACATGAGTCCTTTTATCAAAGCATAACAAGAAACCTTCACGATTCCAATATTGAAGTACATCATTGTCTGCTTTCTCTTAATTAAATTAACCCTTTAATGGGTATTGTTTCCTGCTGGATACAGACATTTTGACCAGCTATGGGAGGGGCTAGGAACATGTGTTTTTTTTTTAATCCAATTAAAACATAAAAGGGGTTCATGTGTTAAGGACTTAGGTCATTTGATTTCATCTGAGCATTCTGGGATAGACTTATCACTCCTTTCTGAATCTGTCATGATGGAAGATGGAGAAGGCTTCACTAACCAAATAGTAAGTACCTGTATTTATTTTATAGATAATGCAAATTTTAAGGGCACATTTTCATAAGCTATTCATTTTTACTGATGATATGACATGATAATGTAAAAAAAAAAATTAATTATATTTGTACTGTTCTCTAAATCTGACATTAAATATCTGTATCCCCTGGGATATGTTGCCTAAATGGGGATGTAAAACAGTCATTACTAGCACTATGGGTGCCTGTTCTTAAAAGGCCATAATTATTAGATATTAAATAACAACAACAGTTGAAATGCTATTTTTTCATTCTTTCATCACATAAGGGTGCATTATTGATTAACTTTAATATAATTGACTATTTCAGGGCATTTCCAGAAATATATTTTATAGTAGGCCTAGGAGAGGGATTCAGCCAGTAGTCTTGCCACCTGATGGCTCTTCAGATTCAGCGCAAAGGACAAGTGAGAAAGATGATGAAGCCTATGTATATGCAGAAGACCTAAGAGGAGATGCAGCAACAGTGAGGACAGCAGTAGTGACAGTAGCTGTAGTGATGAGGCAGCAGAAGGAGGACACCCGTCCAAACAAATTAAGAAATTTAGGGGATGTAAACCAATAAATAAGATAATGTTGATAAAGTAACACTATATAGTGTGTGTGCATGTGTGTGCACTTACATGAATGCATGCATGTGGACTGGAAACCAGACATAAATATTTTATGTCAAAGACTGCTAACGGACCACAGAGAATGTGTACATGAAAGTAAGGCATGTTGTTTATAGAATGTATAGTGAGCAAAAAAAGGGAGTGTGAGTGGTTTCCAATAAACCATTATATATTTGATTCCTTTTTAGGTGAAAAAAGCAGAATTTGAACACCAGTCAGCTGCAACACCAAAATATTTCATGGCACCAGATGAAATCTTTTCTCCACTAACCTATTTTTCCAAATTCTTTGATAATGAGATTTGTGAACTAATTGCTGATCAGACCAATCTATACTCATGCCAACTGATTGGTGGAAGCATAAACACCAACATCAGTGAAATCATAGTATTCATAGGAATCAAATTGTTCATGGGTGTACTGAAAATGCCTGCAATGGAAGATTACTGGGCCAGTGATACAAGCAACAAAATAGCAGATGCCATAACAATAAAGCGCTTCAAATGTTTGTCCAGAATGTTTCACTTTTAAAATAACCTGGTCCCTGAGTCCTGGGAAGACCGGCTTGTAAAAATCAGGCCTGTGATAGACCAAGAATACAGAGAAATTTTGAGAAAGAATACACTCAAATTTAAAGTGAAAATCAGTTTTCGATTGATGAAATGATGGTGCCTTACAAAGGTCGAAAAGCAGGAAGTCTGCGCCAGTACCTACCTGCCAAACCCAAGAAATCGGATTTTAAGATCTTTATGCATGCTGGGGTATCTGTTTTTTTGTATGACTTCTTCGTCTACATTTGATGGTGCTACACAAATTCCACTCAAAGAGTTTGGATTAGGGACCAATGTAGTTTTGCATCTTTGCAAAACCATCAGAAACCCCCCTGACTATGTGGTCTACTTTGACAACTTCTTTACATCCCTCAGCTTGCTAACCTATTTGAAGGATTCCACGGGCCTCAGAAGTTTGGGAACCATTCGAAAGAATCGCTTGATGGGCTGCAAACTGGAAGATGATCGAGAACTACTGAAAAGAGGAAGAGGTAGTTTTGACTACCGAGTTGACAATGATGCACTGCTTGCAATAGTCAAATGGGCTGACAACAAAACAGTCACCTTGGTGAGCACATGTGCTTCGGTGATGCCTGTGGGTGAAGTGAAGCGCTCCTCAAAGAAAAAGGGAAGACAGATATCTGTCCCATGTCCACAGATTGTGGAAGAATACAACCATCGTATGGGAGGTGTGGGCTTAGCTGACATGCTGATTGCATTATATCGCACTCCAGCCAAGTCCCATCGGTGGTACCTTTGCATATTCTGGCAACTGACAGACATTGTTGTCAATAATTCATGGTTGCTCTATCTGTGTGACACAACAGCAATTAGTCCAGTAAAGCTGAGGAAACATCTAGCCTTCAGGCTAGATGTTGCCAAAGGTCTCATCTATCATCTATCCAGAAAAGAAAAAAAGAGGCCTGCCTTCCATAGGAAATGAGAATGATGCACCAATGAGGGTTGTCAAGCAGCCAAAGGTCCCACTGCCTATAGATGAAATGCACTATGATGGAATCAGCCACTACCCAATCCTGTCTGTGAAAGGGAGATTCAGGATGTGCCCTGATGGTCAGAGCTCAATCATATGTGAGACGTGTAATGTGAGGCTTTGCATTGTCACTGGACAAAATGCACGCAACTGCTTCCAGAGCTTCCATCTTCAATGAGATACTATTGAACATAAGGACGGGTCCATAGTACTAATATTAAACAAACAATGAACTGTTGCAATTTTGGGCCCAAATGAATTGGGGTTTTTATGAGATTTTAAATTTTTTAACACTAGAGTAACTTGTAAGTACTTGTAAGTTTTAACACCAGTTGTAATTTTTTAAACAACCAAAGCAAATAGGGACAAGGGTGTATTGCATGTTTGGTAAGATTTTATATTTTTTAATGAAATATAGGAAAAGGAGTGACTTTTAATGGTTTTATGGTTCTTTTGACTATGTGAGCAGTTGCCAAAAACAGTTCAGATGTATACCCCAAATGGGCACCGTATCCTGTGGGATACAGTTTGTAAAATGGAAAATAAACACACAGTTTTGAAAAAAGTTATGTAATTGTGTTATTTGAGACAAAATACACTAGAAAAACACAATTAATTTTTTTTCAGTTAAGTTTTTTAGTACTTGCCCATTAAAGGGGGCATAAAACACTTCATATCACATGAAAACCTTTAGAAATCAAAGTTTGCTGCTATGCACTAGTGCTATGAACTAAACACTGCCTTGGAAATAATATTTCATGCAACTGTTAAATACTCTGTTTGATACACTGCTTTCAGAAATATTGTTTTACAACAGCAAGAGTCTTGAGAACTCAAAATTATTAGCAAGACATTTTCATTTAAAGCAACTTATTAAAAAACACAAATTAAACAAAGACCAAATACAATATGACAACAATCTTGACTCAGAAGACTGTTTCTGTAATCATATCCAGTTGACCTGAAATTCACAGTATATACAAGCAAGATCGTGAATGTGTTAATGTCACTAGGAAAAAATCACTGGCAATAAATTCCATGAAAAGTTACAGAGATACTCATTGCAGAGTTGACAACATCAAGCATCCTCTATAAGAACAAAAGCTCTATTAAAACCGTTAAATGAGCAAAGTACAATTTTACCATGTATCCCATTGGAATCTATTGGTGAGACATAATGCAAAAACGTCTGTATTCAGAACCATTCCCATGCAAAACATTTTGAAAACAGCCTCGCGGAACAGAGTCAACCACTATGGAAGCACCCTGCTGCCATCAAGGGAAGAAAAATTCCTAAGTTTTCTCATTACAATTTTGTAATTATGAGATAACAAATTATCTTGGTATTACAATATAGCAATAATGATTAGAGTGTATGAACAACATCTTACATTGTGCAATGAAGCACCAAAAAGCTATCAAGAGTTCAGCTGGAACCGTGGCTTTAGTGTTCGTGACAAAGTCCAGTGCTGCAGAATGTGTGTTGACTTACTTTCCATGGGGGTGTAATGACATGTTACAATTTGTATAGAATGTGAACAGACTTGCAACCATGTGGACACTCTCACATACAGTATCCCTAAACAACAACAACTGTGCCCTGGAATCTATTCCAATGTCTAGAACACAAAAACAGAGAAGGACAATGTAGATACTATGACAACTATGCCATCACATGATGATCACATAAAGTACACAAGAATGATCTATCTGGTAAGTATGAGATAATACATTCTCACATACTGCATGCGATCATTATGCAATTGCACAATTGGCATACACTAACATTATCAATATATGACTTTCAGTTTTAAGTAGTTTGATCGATTCCACGTCACACTTTTTCTTGTTAAAGCAGAAGTGTGTGTCCTCTCAGCTAAGATTGTGTACACATTTGGTAGAAATTGTCACAGTTTGTGGAAAACCCTGGTGGAAAGTAAGTCCTTGCACATTCTGCAGTGCTGGACACTCACCAAAACATCTTTTATCACACAATCGAATGATCATTGCTATCTCATAATAATGAGAGAATTTGCTTATAATAATTGCTAAATAATCTCCTGTTTTTTAATTACAACATTATCTGCAGTCTTGGAAATGTGAATTAATCTGCGATGCAATGTCCTTCCATAAACCACAACAGTTCACAGAAAAAAAAAATACAAAACAAAATTAGATCATATACTTTCTCTTTGTTTACCCAACCAGCTCTTTCAAATTCTAAATTCAGTAAAGATATGTTCTCCTCAATTAAGATATCCATATGCTAAAAGAAAAAAAAATAGAACAACAGCTTATAAAATTGAGTTTTACTTTTTGAACAAATGTCATAAAAATGCTCCTCCCTTCTGTGGGCACACACAAAGTTTACTGTGTCGATAGCTGGGGATAACAGAGTAGAAAGAAAAATGTTGATCTACAGATGCAGCCATTCAAAATGCACGGGCGATACCGCATTATTTTCCTGTACGCTGTACGCAGTCTACCGCAAATTACCGGTAAATACCGCGAGTTACCGGTAAATAACGCTAGTTACCGTAAATTCTCCTATAATACGACAAGCAAAATAATAGTATCCGGAATTTCCGCAAGGTGGAGCTAATAAAGCTCAACCTCTCATGTTTGAGCTGTCGCCATCAAAGTCTTTAACGAAGATATTACTAATAGTATTAATAATGAATGACCTTGGACAAGCTGTAAGTGTAAACTCAAAGTATTGCCCTGGTCAACATTCTTTTTTTCATTGACCGTATTTGTAAAAGTAACACCACAGCATTTCGCAATCACGCATTTGTTTCCAATCATGCAAAGTACAGTAATTTTTTGAGAATCGATTCACCATGCCTTTCACATGCTCATAAAAGAGATTGATTTAGGAACATAAACATATTACCGTATGAAAACTGTACTGAATACAGTATGTATATGTATATTTAATGTCTTAACTGTGCCCGTTTAAGTATTGAATATTCATATCTAATTTTACCACTGAAGGGAAATCTTAGTAGCTGAGCATAAAAAGAATAGGAGCATACTGCAACGCGTGTGAAGGCCATAAACGATATTAATTTTGGAACATAAACATACAGTATATGGCTGGTCTCGGTACTTTAAAGAAAACATACACGAAACATGGTTTCATTATGACCAGAATCGGTCTTGAGATATTTTTAACTTGATTTACATTATTTGAGAGGTATGTCTTAACACCGATACTACAGTACGTAAATACTGCTCACGTATATGTTTCTAGGTTTATATTATGCATTTCATACGGTCAAATTACTTTTGAGCAACTAATAAGAAGCGCGAAACGGTATGCCCAGGGCGTTTTAGTTTCGTTTTGTGCTGGGACTCTACTTTTAACAATGTCGCCGTGGATTGATTAGAGATATCAAGTACATACAAGTCATTTTTTAAATGTTGTAGTTCGTCTTGTAAAAATGTTACGAGTACAGATGCAGCCATTCAAAATGGGTGAGGTATTTCGCGGCATACCCCGGTGGGCGTGTCACAGTATCACGCGGTATCACGCATTTCACGTGTGTCACGTGACTAACTATCCGGCGTCGCCTTGTAAAACCGCCAGGGGGAGCTTAACCTCTCATGTACAGCATTTGAGCCTTTAATTTGGAACTGTGTATTACAGCATGTTAATCATCAGTCATTAAAATGTTGGTATATATTATGAAAGCAAGATTGCTCAGTTGGACAGAAGTACACAACCTACCTTTATCAGAAATATTTATGCATCAAAGCCTTTACTGAAGATATTACTAATAGTATTAATAATGGATGACTTTGGACAAGCTGTATACTCAAAGTATAATTTCTTTAGCACATTTGTACAAGCACTTGGAATCTGTCCAAGCCATACTTTGTCAGGCATTTTGTTTTACTTCAACGGGGCATAAAAACTTCCTTGCTTTTAACAGGGCGTTTCATAATTTCTAGCTACGAAAATGATTTAAAATGCGACACCTATCATTCAACTAGAGCTTAAAATATCACAAGGAAAAATACACACCGGTATTCCATTTCTCCCTAAACATTGTAAGCTTCGAAGTCTTTAACTAACGTGATACCGGAGTCAACAAGCATACTTTTAGAATTTGATTAAAAGGGAATATAATATGGAATCGCGTATCTAAAGAATTTAATAACGGTATGATTATATCCGTGTACTGCGGCAGGACTGTGTAAGGCTGTTTCGCCTACCTGAACATGCGAGCTGTCTTGTAGCCTACTGGTCTAGGTGCGTGACTTCCAACTGGTAGGTTGTGTGTTCGAATCCCGCTGGTGTTGGACTTTTATTTTAACAAACATTTCTTCGAAAAAATAGGTAAGCGATATTATGGACAATCAATTGACTTTTATATTTCAAAATATCGCAACATGATCGATATTTGCGATATTTTGAATATATCTTCCCTTCTGACAGTGGTTCCTGCTTCTATTGTGTGTGTGTGTGCAACAGTAAATTTTTATAGAGAAATGGAGGCGGGACAGTATGCGTTACAATATAAACATTTATATTGATTTAAATCGTGTTCTGATTTAAATCGCAAACGCGTGTTTAATTATGTGTTTTTTAATCATGATCAGGCTAATGCATTTCTACATTTTCTGTATGAACCAGCTTAGAGGTTCATACAGAAAGACAGCTTGTGTTTAAATTGAGTGTAAGGTAATTTATGCTTCTAAAGTCATGGTCAGTATTGTTGTACTGTGCTGTACTGTGTCACATTATTTTATAGCGTTTTTATTGCGTTATTAAATCCGGTGGCGCTGTGTTAGTTTCCTGACTCACATTATTTAAACTGCGACACTGATCATTCATCTCTAAATAAACTTTATTTTATATAGCATTTTAAGCGAATAGGTAATTAGATTGCTCATAAACCTAATCACTTTTTCTTCATAAACACAGCGTGATTGCTCTCTGAAAATGCTTTTCCTTTATTTTTAAAGTAGGCTCAGATTTCAACTATAGATCGTATTATTATAAACTTTCTTGGAAAAATGTATTTTATGTAAACCATGTTTGCTATTAATTCATTTAGGGCTAAAATACGTTCATTGTCTTCTAATCGAGTCGAGTTGACATTGGAAGCCTGCCACACCCGGACCGTTAACGCATTAGCACGTCAAAGCCCATTGAGCCAGTATTGGCTTTAGTATCCCCCCCTTCTCCCCTCAATTCAATTCAATTCAAGGTGTTTTATTTACATGACAGATGGGTACAAGCAGTGTTGGGTACTGTATGTATATTGTAACGCTTACGGCAGACAGGCACTGTGTAGGAGCCGACGCACCAGAGCAGCGCCTGCAATTTTTATATTTATAACTTAGTTTTTAAAATTAGTCAAGCAATACGAAGCATCTCCTTTTACTTAGTGCCTGAGCATACTGCAACGCGTGTGAAGCCCATAAACGATATTAATTTTGGAACTTAAACATACAGTATATGGCTGGTCTCGGTACTTTAAAGAAAACATACACACCAGTATTCCATTTCTCCCTAAACATTTTAAGCATCGAAGTCTTTAACTAACGCGATACCGGAGTCAACAAGCATACTTTTAGAATTTGATTAAAAGGGAATATAATATGGAATCGCGTATCTACAGAATTTAAAGACCAGACAATCGCAAACTCGTTTTCAATAAAATTATTTTATTCATTCAGCAGTTTGTGAGAGGGACATCCAGCAGGGAGAGACACACACACCGGTTTTCATTGACAACATTGTTTTTTTTTCAATTCCTCTTGTCTAACAGGAATGTTTTGTTTGTGGACAGACTGTTAGACAAGAGGAAAAGACTGCCTCCTCCTACGAAGCATTTCGTTGATCCGATCACGAATTCTTTTCCAGTCGTACGCAGCAAGGGTTGAGAATCTCCGATTCACCATCGTACTAATGGTTTCCCGGAGATTGGGTTAAAAAAAAACAAAAAACATACTAACAACTGTGCCATCCTACTCCTTAGTTAATACATTTTATTATTCATAAACAGTTAACATTGTTAGCAAAATATTTTGAATTATATTTAACCCTATTTTTTCTTTAGTTTTGTATTTAACTTATTATATGATAGTCAGACTTAATGTATATTTGAACAATGAAAATATATTTTTACAAGATTTCAATTAAGCACTTAAAATTAATATGGTTAATAATAGTAAACTGTAACATGCTGTAACAAGATCGGTTACAAGAAGAAAATGCTTTCAGAGAAAATGTTTCAACCAAACTTATTCCCACACACCCCGCCCCCACTACCATTAGAATATACACAAACATTTTAGCGTTTCATTCTGAGCAGAAGACCCTCACACCTGAAGAGTGCTGGCTGTGACGAATTAAACCGGTTTTACAGGTTTCAATCACAGACCATGTGACATGGGACTCAGTAAACTACAGTAACACCGTATTTGATAACGCTTTAAAAACGCTATAAAATAATGTGACTTGGCACAGAACAAGTTTACAACACAGTACAAAGATAAATGCTGACCATGACTTTAGAAGCATAAATTGCCTTACACTCAATTTAAACACAAGCTGTCTTTAGCCCTCTAAGCTGGTTCATACAGAAATGTAGAGATCTAGGCTCAGAACACACAGCTTCATTAGCGAATACATATGCAGGACAACTAGAGAAGACGTTTTACAGAGGGTGGATTTTTAGAAACATCCCATCAGACATCCCATCATATTCACAACGTGAAATCTAGAAAATAATATTACGTAACCAAAATCCGCAATATGGAAACAGAACCTGTGTAATTGTTGATAGATGATGTACTCGTAACATTTTTTCAAGACGAACTACAACATTTAAAAAATGACTTGTATGTACTTGATATCTCTAATCAATCCACGGGTCCCAGCACAAAACGAAAGTAAAACGCATACCGTTTCTCGCTTCTTATTGCTCAAAAGTAATTTGACCGTATGAAATGCATAATATAAACCTAGAAACATATACGTGAGCAGTACTTAAGCACTGTAGTATCGGTGTTAAGACATACCTCTCAAATACTGTAAATCAAGTTAAAAATATCTCAAGACCGATTCTGGTCGTAATGAAACCATGCAAGGGAGTTTTTATGTCCGTTGCAGTTCTTTTGCAACATGAATATAATTATATCGTTATTAATTTCTTGAGATACGCGATTCCATATTATATTCCCTTTTAATCAAATTCTAAAAGTATGCTTGTTGACTCCGGTATCACGTTAGTTAAAGACTTCGAAGCTTACAATGTTTAGGGAGAAATGGAATACCGGTGTGTATTTTTTTCTTTAAAGTACCGAGACCAGCCATATACTGTATGTTTATGTTAAGATTTCCCTTCAGTGGTAAAATTAGATATGAATATTCAATACTTAAACGGGCACAGTTAAGACATTAAATATACATGTACATATTGTATACAGTACAGTTTGCATACGGTAATATGTTTATGTTACGCGATTAAAAAATAAATAAATAAAACTGGAAGGTCCAGCACCACCATTATGTTTATATGGTTGTTTTTGTTGGTTGGTTGTTATTATGGTTATTAATAATTCGATCTATAGTTGTAATCTGAGCCTAAATAAAAAGAAAAAGCAAGTGATTAGGTTTATGAGCAATCTAATTACTTATTCGTTTAAAACGCTATATAAAATAAAGTTTATTATTAATTTGCTGGACAGAGCGGTGAACATTATTATGCATAAGACAAAGATAACGATCCTGATCAGTTTAGAAATCTGTGTACGCTGTAAGGTTTTTACTTCTTAAACTTTTAAAATACACGTTTAGAATTGAAAGAAATTCTCTTCCTGGTATAGCAAACCAGCACGTCTTTTTTCTCCAATCAGAGGGGTGTCAGATGGTGTCAGCCAATCACCATTCTGCGTTGGGTAGCAACGGGTGACTGTTCTCAGGCGGAAGATGTAAACAGCTTAATGTTCGTGTTAAATATTTTTTTTTAATTAAAATTCATTCTATACAGCAATCGCATATTTGGGTACCGTTTCATAAAACTTTCATGCTTAAAATGTTTAGGGAGAAATGGAAGACTGGTGTGTATTTTTTCTTTAAACTACCAAGACCAGCCATACACAGTACAGTTTACATACATACAGTAATGTTTTAAATTAATATCGTTTATGACCTTCAGATGCGTTATGCTCCTCTTCTTTTTATGCTCAGCTACTAAAATTTCCCTTTAGTGGTAAAATCCATATAAATATTCAAAACTAAGCAGATTAAAATGTGCACAGTAAAGACATTAAATGATTCAATCTTTGCACTACCAACCAATGCACCACGAGTGCCCCTGTCGGTCATTTTGGCCAGCCAATCACTTGCCCTGCGGTATGCTCCGGTGCCCCGCGGTGGCTTGTGGGTAGGTTACCGTACCGCGGGTTTTTACCGCGCATTTTGAATGGCTGCATCTGTACATCATCTATCAACAATTACACAGGTTCTGTTTCCATATTGCGGATTTTGGTTACGTAATATTATTTTCTAAATTTCACGTTGTGAATATATGATTTGGAGCCGCAGAGAAGTACATTATGGGTTGTTGTTGTTTTTTTTAACAGTTTTATCTAGAACAAGCGATGCTTAAACCTTTGTCTGATTCTTGTGAAACTATCCACACGACAGTTACAGTACCTAGGAGTTGACTTCAGTGATGTCACTGATGGGATGTTTCTAAAAATCCATCCTCTGTAAAACGTCTTCTCTAGTTGTCCTGCATATGTATTCGCTAATGAAGCTGTGTGTTCTGAGCCTGGATCTCTACATTTCTGTATGAACCAGCTTAGAGGGCTAAAGACAGCTTGTGCTTAAATTGATTGTAAGGTAATTTATGCTTCTAAAGTCATGGTCAGCATTTATTATTGTACTGTGCTGTAAACTTGTTCTGTGCCTAGTCACATTATTTTATAGCGTTTTTATAGCGTTATCAAATCTGGTGACGCTGTGTGTTAGTTTTCTGACTCCCATGTCACATGGTCTATGATTGAATCCCATGGAACTATGACTTTATTTTTTTAACAAACATTTCTTTGAAAAAATGAAATGTTTCCCTTGGTCAGAGATTAAATAAAACCTCACTCGCACCAAACAAATTTATATTTCTAAATATCACAACATGATCGAATTTAAGTCTTTTTAATAACAATGAATAGTCACCTATGCGTTACAAAATAAACATTTATATTGATTTGAATCGGGTTTTGATTTAAATCGTAAACACGTGTTTAAATATATGTGTTTAAAGGCGATATACTGTATAAAAGCGCTGATTCTTATGGAGTGTGTTCCGCCGGGGATTCAAAAAAATTTTTTTTAATCGCGTATCTAAGGAAAATTGCAGTATAGCTTTGTTCATGCACAAACAGTGGCATGTTACATTATAATTTGGGTGTCTCCTCTTGCCAGAAAGCTCTAAATTGCATTTTGAGTGCGGTTTTTGACTTTTTCTAAATTGCAACCCATAAATAAAGCTGATAAAGCTTAGACTAACTGTATTCTAAACTGTATTACAACACCACATTGGACAATGCAACGTAAATTGCAAAAATGCACTTGGAATCAGTCCAAGCCCTCCTACGAAAATTATTTAAACTGCGACACTGATCATTCATCTCTAAATAAACTTTATTTTATATAGCGTTTTAAGCGAATAGGTAATTTGATTGCTCATAAACCTAATCGCTTTTTCTACATAAACACAGCGTGATTGCTCTCTGAAAATGCTTTTCCTTTATATTTACGCTCAGATTTCAACTATAGATCGTATTATTATAAACTTTCTTGGAACAATGTATTTTATGTAAACCATGTTTGCTATTAATTCATTTAGGGCTAAAATACGTTCATTGTTTTCCAATCAAGTCGAGTTGACATTGGAAGCTTGGCACTCCCAGACTGTTAAACCAACGCATTAGCATGTTAAAGCGATTCCATTGAGGAGCCCAGCTACCAGTTAACACTGTACTTCCTACTTTGAAAATACCTGTGAAACCGGTTTAATTCGTCACAGCCAGCACTCCGGCAGAGAGGGGGTTGTACTCGTAAAGTAGAAGCAGGCGAGATTTCCAGCGAAAGACACCTCCCCCCCCCTCAAAAACCCAGTAAGCAGTAATGCTTTATGTTGAAAATTGAGGTGGATTTTGTTTATGATAAAGAGGATAAACTGGGATGGGAGGAGGGTTTGGTTTTGCATAAGGGGCGGGATTATGATAATTGGAGGAATTTGCGAGAGTTTAATGGTTTGATATATTTGATTTTGTATTGTGGTCGTTATCTATGTTTTTGGTTGGTATTATGTTTATATGGTTGTTTTTGTTGGTTGGTTGTTATTATGGTTATTAATAATACGATCTATAGTTGAAATCTGAGCCTAAATAAAAATAAAAAGCAAGTGATTAGGTTTATGAGCAATCTAATTACATATTAGTTTAAAACGCTATATAAAATAAAGTTTATTATTAATTTGCTGGACAGAGTGGTGAACATTATTATGCATAAGACAAAGATAACGATCCTGATCAGTTTAGAAATCTGTGTACGCTGTAAGGTTTTTACTTCTTAAACTTTTAAAATACACGTTTCGAATAGAAAGAAATCCTCTTCCTGGTACAGTCGCATGAAGAGAGAGGCGAAACAGCCCTACACAGCCCTGTCGCAGTACACGAATATAATCATATCGTTATTAAATTCTTTAGATAGATTCCATGGGATTCCATATTATATTAGCAGAAAAGCTTAAAACTACCACTTTTTCACACGCTATTTCACGTTAGTTAAATTTAATTTATGTATTATATATTTATATCTCTGACCAAGGGAAAAATTTTTCAAAGAAATGTTTGTTTGTTGATTGTTATCAAAAATGACTTAAAATCGATGTGATGTGATGTGATGTGATATTTTGAAATATAAAAGTCAATTGATTGTCCATAATATCGCTATTCTAATTTTTAGAAGAAATGTTTGTTAAAAGAAAAGTCTTGCACCAGCTGGATTTGAACACACAACCCATTAGTTAGTAGTCGGGCACGTAGACCAGTAGGCTACAGGGGAAGTCGCATGAAGAGGGAGGCGAAACAGCCCTACACAGCCCTGTCACAGTACACGAATATAATCATATCGTTATTAAATTCTTTAGATACGCGATTCCATATTATATTCCCTATTAATCAAATTCTAAAAGTATGCTTGTTGACTCCGGTATCACGTTAAAGACTTCGATGCTTAAAATGTTTAGGGAGAAATGGAATACTGGTGTGTATTTTTTACTTTAAAGTACCAAGACCAGCCATATACAGTACTGTATGTTTATGTTCCAAAATTAATATCGTTTATGGCCTTCACACGCGTTACAGTATGCTCCTATTCTTTTTATGTTCAGCTACTAAGATTTCCCTTCAGTGGTAAAATTCAATATCTACAACGGGCACAGTAAAGACGTTTACTGTACTGTAAATCTTTCTACGACAGACCAACGGACCACGAGTGCCCCTGTCGGTCAACCAAACACGTACCGCGGTACCCCGCGTCATCTTGCATCATGATGCGCGACGCCACAGCCAATTACCTCCGGTACGTGTCTGTACTGCTCACTTTGAATGGCTGCATCTGTACTCCTCAAGGCTGTAACACAAGCCTAAAGATATGATTATAAATTTCATTTAAAAGGAAAAAAATATAAGAGACAAGACAATGTCCATTATAAAGCAATGTTTACTGCCCAATACTGTATACTCTCCATTTCTCACTGAAACTAAGGATAGGCCTGGTATGTTGAAGGGAGTTCTAGCACTGGACCGCATGTGTGGGCAATAGGCCTCGTTTCCAAACCCTTTAAAGAACTTAATACAATTTTGATTTCCTGTACAGACAAAACATCAGAGCCACTGATAAATTGTAGAAATTTCCTTAAAGACAAGTCATCCAGAACTCTGATGTGTTGTTGCAAAATATTTCAAACTTTGATTTTCTCTGTGGGAGGATGGTGATGCATTCAGCAACCTTAAAACTTTTTTTAAGTAGGTTTAATTTCAACATACACTGTCTCCACTTTACTAACACTAAACAAAATGTTTAAAAATATCTCGGGAGACATCGGATATTTTATCGAGTGCATATTTTGGCTTCTGAATGGCTCTTTGTGAGCCATCTGTAATAAAGCAGCTTTGAGATTGGCCTTGGTGAGAATACTTGTATTCCCATCCTGTAACTCCCATCCTGTCAAGGAGAGTCAGCAGTTAATTCCTGTCATCTTCTTGAAGATCCCTCGAAGAGTTGCACATACCAACTCCCTTTCAGACTGGCAGAGATATGAAAGGAAAGAAAATTTCAAGAGTGACAGAGTGCTCTTAAAAAATCAGCACTACAGTAAATGCAGGTGCAGGACGGAGTGGCAAGTACCAATGGTCTTCATATCCTTTCGCTAAGATTCTCCCTACAGATCTCTATTCCTCCCCCTGCTATTTTGTAATAAATGCAGGAACCCTCACATTTTCACCTTCCGCTACACATGTAAAAAATTCTGACCAAAATGCAGCATACGCATCCCCAGAAACACCTGATACATCGGCACCTATTTCATCCACAAATGCAAATTTAATACTGACTCTAGATTTATGAACTGAGCAATCATTTCTTCCAGAATATTTGTTCTGTGGAGCCTGATGATGGCAGTGAAATGTGTCTCTTCAGTGGAAGAGGAGGGTCCTTCTAATGACAGCACTGACTCGTGTGGTGATCCTCAGAGTGGAGGTGCTCTTCCCACTCTTCTTGCTCTGGAACAGGAGAGCTTGTAATTTCAACTGATTGACTCAAACCTGAGTGTCATAGTGTGTGCCAGCTGTGGTGACTGTGAGTCTTCGGTAAATGACCCAAACTGGATTTCATATTAAATACTTTAAATCTCTTCCAAGGTGGACAAAGAAGCTTCCTGTGAAACACTTTTAGGTTGTGTTACTAGATTCTGTACTTTAATTGGTTTCCATGTACCCTATAGTTAACTGTTGCTCTTCCAATAATGGCAGGTGTGTTGTTTCTAGAATTTCTCCATGAACACTATTCTGAATCTGCTCAGGCTCATTCTTGTCTTTCACCTTATTCTGTGTACTGGTATTTCTTGTTTTGCTATCCAGAGCTGGCAAACTTTCCTCAATAATCTTATAAGTAGCAAGATAGAACCTTTCAATTCCCATTCTAACTATTTCATAGAATAGGGCTGTCTCTTGAAAATTTAAAAGGTCATGTGTGAAGTCCTCCCACTTTCCTTTTTTAGGTTTTCCCTCAGGAAAAATCTTTTGCAAGCTGTAACATGTCCTGTTTTAGGGCTGTTTTTGGCACATCAAGCACTCGTGTCCACCACCACGGCAACTTGCTTCCCTTCATGAATCCAGCCTAATTCAATCTTACGAGTTGATTTTTCTGCTGATTTTTTTGTTTTTTTTTCCTCTGTAAGCATGTTTTGCCTTTTGTTTGCCTACAAAGACTTCATTTAGATCCTCATCATCTCTCCTATGTGATAGCTTCATCTTTTTTACTGAGTTTCTCCAGCAATGTGTGTTTCTCTGTACACTTTTCACTACACTGTAAATTTGCACAATTGCAAAAAGTCCTTACAGAGAGTCTGCCACCAAAGATGGGGATGTATCCTGCCAAATGTGCATCATCCATGAGGCCAATTGCTTCACTGTCAATCTGTGGGGGGAAATATAAATATATAAAACATGAAAATAATGAAATTTAGAAATAGCATTTTCAAGAAATCTGGATATTAAAAAATAAGCTCCTTCATATAGCAATATTGCGTTTAGGAATCAGAAAGTGTGGTCTTAATTTAAAGGTTATGAATATTTCTAAGGTGAATTTTACTTATAATTTCACATTTGTTCGGAAAAAAAAGTCTCTACATAATACATTTTACAAAAGCCACGTTCAATTGCATTTTGTACTTGCAATAAGTAAATTCACTTGAGAATGGAAACCACTTGGTAGGTAGCACAAATTAATAATATGCATTCAGTAAATCTGGAAATTTGGGTTAACTGATATTATCTTGAAATAGTACAAATGAAAAACACTGTAGTGCTAAAGACACTCAACTGTATTTGCATTCTTACCTTAGCCATTCCGAATACACCAGATATTTTTTATACTATTTAAAAATTATTCTGGCCAATAAAGATATTGTGGTTTTCTAAAAGTTTTAATAAAACTCTTCAGCCTCTACAGCAGAAATTAATAAGACATTTTAACCCTTTAAATCAGGGGTGTCCAAATTGTTTTTATTGGGGGCCAGATGGAGAATAAAATATGGAGCGGCATGCCACAGACTACCTCTAATAATAAAAATATACAAATAATACCAGATATAAGTGCATTACAATAACCAGATTGCCTTTAATTTAGGGGACTACCCTAATAGTCGGGTTTTAAGCATTTTGTACTTGAAATGACCTATATAAATAATTATATTATTTAATTTTGAAATACCTATAAGATTTCACTAATTTTACTCACTATTGATGACTATTAATGGGAACGGTGATGCTGTGCCTTGGACTGAAGAATCGCCGTTAAGTCAAGTGTTAGGGTTTTTGTGGAGATTCGGAACACATCACAGAGGTGACTATCCGTTACCTTGGATCTCCCTCGGCTGTTGTTTAGGGACATTAGAGAAAATGTTTGCTCACATTTGTATGTGGAGCCAAACAAACTCAACATTCTTTTGGCATGGCGCCTCATCTGTGCAAATCTGGACTTCTCCAAGCTCCTTGAGAACTCTGGCAGTGGGAGCAGCTGGTGGCAACTGTGGAGAGTATCATCACATTGCATTTCAGTAAGTTCCAACTGTATGTCCTCCTGTATGCAGTGAAGTCTTGAAAAGGCTGGTTGAATTCTGTGGTCAGTGATATGAGTACTGTCACATATTTCCCCATGTTCCCAGGAATGTTGGTATTTAAAAAACTCTCTATAACTTCTCGGAAACTGGGGAAGTGTGCGGCATTGTGGTCACTGATTTGTCTCTCAAAAAGACTGAGCTTCATGACAAATGACTTCATGTGTGTGTACATTTGAGACACGACCGCATCCTTTCCTTGTAAGTCTAACGAACAGTTCTTTCCGGACCCTATGCGGACGACACAATCCGAAGAAGTGGGGAAACACTAGGGAAACGTCATGCAGGAATACGGGGCTGAAAACAGGGGGGCGTGTCCAAAGTGCGCTGGTGCACGGGGGAGGTGTGGCCGAGGCAAACAATCCAAGAGAGTAATCCTTAGAGGGTATCCAAAACACAAGAGTAAGTCCAAAGCCAGGAGATCCATCAAAACACGGAATTAAAAACACGAACCGGGTCGGAACCGGCGGACTAGGAACAGGAACAGGAACAGAGATTAAAACCTTAACGGGACCAGGCGCTTCCAGGTCCCGGACTCGCACGGTGCGGAAACCAGATGCAGAGCCAGGATGAGCGTCAGCGCCTGGCTTTTAAGGTGGGCTGGGAAGAGGGATCAGGTGCACAGAATTAAGTCTAAAGTGAAAGGGCTGGAGCACCCTTAAGGAGGGGGGACTATAATCGTGACAGTAAGCTTTTGTTCAGTTTGTTCAGCTGGCTAGTAAGATCAATTCAGAAGTCCAAGTCAGCAAACCACGCAGGGTTGCTTAGTTAATCAAGTGTCAGATCTTTATCTCTCAAAAATTGGTCGATTTCAGATCTCAGGAGATAGAATCATTTTAGAACAGAGCCGTGACTAAGCCAGCAAACATCTGAGTGATAGATCACGTCACCATATTCTGCATTAATTTCTGACAAGAATGCCCGAAATTCTCTGTGATTGAGTGCCCTCGATCGAATTATGTTGATAATTTTCACCACTGTACTCATCGCATAACCAAGCTTGATTGCTTTGGCACAGAGCACTTCTTGGTGTATAATACAGTGCAATTTCACAGCCTCACCTCGAGACTCACAAACTTTTCAGCAGATCATGGAAGCCATCCTGTTCCGTTCACCTGTCGTGGCTGGAGCTCCATCAGTGGTAATCCCACACAATTTGTCCCATGGGATTTTCATGTTTTTGGTGACCACACACTGCGTCAAAAATGTCATTTCCCGTTGCTGTACCTATGAGGCTCCTTAGATTGAGGAGCTTTTCTGAAATGCAAAAATCATTGTCAACCCCTCGCAAAAAAATTAACAACTGAGCATCAGTGCTCTCAACACACATGATCGAATAAAAATCAAATGTCAGTATTTTGGCTGGTAGTTGGTCCTTTAGGTTATATGACAAATCTTTGATTCGCCGGGTGACTGTGTTCTCTGCAAGACGAATTCTTGCTTCTTCTCTGGGCACATTATAGGGACGTCTTTCATGAGACACTCGTTTATAAAGTCACCCTTTGCAAAGGGTTTCCCATGCTGGGCTATATGTTGAGCTACTGTACCTAATAGCTAGCCCTTGTAGCTTTCTCTTGGACTGAGTTTTGTTGAAAAAATGATTTTGTTGAGCAGACAGGCTAGCTGCCAGTTGTTTCACTTTCTATTGTCACTCAGCACCAGTGTATGGCTTGAAAGACTTGTGATGTTTCATTTCATAATGTCTCTTTACATTATATTACTTTGTTACAGCAACTGATTCTTGGCAAATTAAACAGACACACTTGCCTTTAAAGTCGGTTCTGCATTTGCTAGCAATTTTTCATTTCTTTGGTTCCGCCATTTTGAAAAACTTCCTAACGTTAATGTACAGAATTAAAACTAATCAGTTTTGAGATGTAATTTTACATGATGGTGGCACCAAGTGTTCAAAATAGGAACTGCACTTTAGTTCTAAATTAACTCGCGGGCCGTTTCAGTAAAAGTGGCAGGCCGCAATTTGCCCGCAGGCAGTAGTTTGGACACCCCTGCTTTAAATGAATAATAAACAGAAATTTGTGATTGAGACAGATTTCAACATAGGGATAAAACAACACTTGTCTTATCTTTAATCATTTCTGAGATGAGATCTTCAGATAATATTAGAGATATTCTAAGGAAACTCCAAAAATTTGTTTCTGTTGCCATTGTAATTCTCATGAATGCTACGAAAATTAAAAGTTAAATGTATATGTTAATATACACTGGGGAATTCAAAACTCCATGAGATCAAGTAATTTTTTTTTATCAGGATGATGACAAAGACTGCAATGACTTTTCAGGGCATTATTACTGCAAAATTGCTGTGTGATGTAACAGAGGGACTGCCCATAGACTACAACAGATAGAGACCATAGTGGAATATAATCATTTACAAATAATTAAGGAATGAAAAATAATAGTATGGTTCTGTTTTATTGAACCACAGGGCAGTAATACTGAGATATACAGTATGGTAAATAAACAAATCGACATCAAAGTCAAGTAAAACATAATAAGCATCCATGGAACATGCCTGAAAAAGTTCGGGCACATGCTCAGCTTGATTATATCCAGGTCAGTGGTTTGATTCAGTAGTGATTGAAGTCCCTTGCAAATGCTGTGCAAATGCTGTGCATAAAGGGGATTGTCTGTGAAAATCTTTTAATTGTGGCATTTACTATTTGTGAGGTGACCCTTACAGGGAGAAACTGTCACAGAAGCCGGAGGCTAGCCATGGAGAGAGACCGGAGAGACAAGAAGACCCTTTGTGAAGCAGCAGGAATGGGGTTTGCTCTGGGCTCAAGGTATCAGGCGGAGTCGGGGAAGAGACATAAGCCCCCAGGTAGCAGACGAGGGGTGACCTGGTGATGTAAGCCTCTCGACAACTGGTCCCAATGCCGAGGGAAGAGGACAGGACAGACCAGAAATAAATAGCAAACCTCCACCAGATGCACTGGAAGCACATTAACAGGCATGGGGAAGCAAGGAACAGGACAGAAAGGTGGAGGGCGTCTAGGGGTAGGAAGAGGGTTGTGACAGAAATGGCATGGAAGAAAAATGGAAGAAAATACTAATTTTCAAAAATTTAAGAGCACGCAAGCCTATTGTATAAACCAACATATTAAAATATTTGATGTAGAAGTGAAAGGTTAATGGAATAAATATTTAAACAAGTAATAAGTAAAACTAAGTGATCTCCTTTTATTTAAATTTCATGTAAGTCTTATAAAACTTTTTGTGATTTAAGTGTTTCACATAGAAACATGTTACAAATCAATAACGTGTTATTCTCTGTGTAGCTCAGGTATTTGAAATACTGAATTGGAAAAATACTAGTTGATTTGACTATAGAAACCAAATTGAATCAATACATTTAAGGCACATCAACAATAAAAGCCTAAAAGTATAACGTTACAAATGAGAAGTAATTAACAGGGTGATTAAAAAAATGGAAAATGCTTTATATTTTTATTCATAAGCAATAGCATTAATAGTGCCATCTGAAATATAGTTGTATACAACGTAAAACAATATTTGTCCTCTGGAAGCATGCTTACCAGTTTTGTGGGATTTAGGGATCAAAGCAATGATGGTTCAGTTATAAACAGCTCCACTTTACCCAACCATGTTATTGGGTTATTGGGCTAGATAAGATGATTGGCCTCTTCAAAATTGTAACTTTCTTATGTTCTTAGCTATAATGACAAGCAACAAAATAACATTTTAGATATGGTTTACCAAAATATAACAGCCCAATTTTTTATTTATTTATTTTTTATTTATATAAGTAAAGTCACAGGCAGGGCTGGCCCCTGGCATAGACAAACTAGGCAACTGCCTAAGGACCCGAGGCTGCCAGTGGATCCCCCTCAACATGCAACAAAACTATTTTAATAACAAAACATATATCTTTATTCAGCACATTCAAATGTGAGTGACAAATTCCCTATAATGGCTCTTTCTGTTCTGCTGCTGTGGATTATCCTAATGGAAGCCCAGTCAAACAAATGACCAATCATAATCAGTACGTAATATGTGTCTGAAGCACAGAAAAGAACAGTATAATAAGCAATCTCAAAACAGAGGTACAGTGGTGTGAAAAAGTGTTTGCCCCCTTACTGATTTCTTATTTTTTTGCATGTTTGTCACACTGAAATGTTTCAGATCATCAAACAAATTGAAATATTAGACTAAGATAACACAAGTAAACACAAAATGCAGTTTTTAAATGAAGGTTTTTATTATTAAGGGAAAAAAAATCCAAACCTACATGGCCCTGTGTGAAAAAGTGATTGCCCCCTAAACCTAATAACTGGTTGGGCCACCCTTAGCAGCAACAACTGCAATCAAGCATTTGCGATAACTGGCAATGAGTCTTTTACAGCGCTGTGGAGGAATTTTGGCCCACTCATCTTACAGAATTGTTGTAATTCAGCCACATTGGAGGGTTTTCGAGCCTTAACCGCTTTTTTAAGGTCATGCCACAACATCTCAATCGGATTCAGGTCAGGACTTTGACTAGGCCACTCCAAAGTCTTAATTTTGTTTTTCTTAAGCCATTCAGAACTGGACTTGCTGGTGTGTTTTGGATCATTGTCCTGCTGCAGAACCCAAGTGCGCTTCGGCTTGAGGTCACGAACAGATGGCCGGACATTCTCCTTCAGGATTTTTTTTTAGACAGCAGAATTCATGGTTCCATTTACCACAGCAAGTCTTCCAGGTCCTGAAGCAGCAAAACAGCCCCAGACCATCACACTACCACCACCATATTTTACTGTTGGTATGATGTTCCTTTTCTGAAATGTTGTGTTACTTTTACGCCAGATGTAATGGGCCACACACCTTCCAAAAAGTTCAACTTTTGTCTTGTCAGTCCACAGAGTATTTTCCCAAAAGTCTTGGGGATCATCAAGATGTTTTCTGGCAAAACTAAGACGAGCCTTTATGTTCTTTTTGCTCAGCAGTGGTTTTCGTTTTGGAACTCTGCCATGCAGGCCATTTTTGCCCAGTCTCTTTCTTATGGTGGAGTCATGAACACTTACCTTAACCGAGGCAAGTGAAGCCTGCAGTTCTTTGGATGTTGTTGTGGGGTTTTTTGTGACCTCTTGGATGAGTCGTAGCTGTGCTCTTGGGGTAATTTTGGTAAGCCAGCCACTCCTGGGAAGGTTCACCACTGTTCCATGTTTTTGCCATTTGTGGATAATGGCTCTCACTGTGGTTTTCTGGAGTCCCAAAGCTTTAGAAATGGCTTTATAACCTTTTCTAGACTGATAAATCTAAATTACTCTGTTTCTCATTTGTTCCTGAATTTCTTTGGATCGCAGCATGATGTCTAGCTTTTGAGGATCTTTTGGTCTACTTCACTTTGTCAGGCAGGTCCTATTTAAGTGATTTCTTGATTGAGAACAGGTGTGGCAGTAATCAGGCCTGGGTGTGGCTAGAGAAATTGAACTTTCCAAAGATGTGATAAACCACAGTTGATTTATGTTTTAACAGGGGGGGCAATCACTTTTTCACACAGGGCCATGTAGGTTTGGATTTTTTTTCCCTTAATAATAAAAACCTTCATTTAAAAACTGCATTTTGTGTTTACTTGTGTTATCTTTGTCTAATATTTCAATTTGTTTGATGATCTGAAACATTTCAGTGTGACAAACATGCAAAAAATAAGATATCAGGAAGGGGGCAAACACTTTTTCACACCACTGTATGTCTTATGAAGTCATTGTAATAAAACTCTAAGTGCTAAATAATGTAATAGTATGTATTTAATTTGTTTTTGAGTCTGTCAGATCCATGTAACTAGCAAATGGTAGGCATGTCATATTTTCAAGCTAGTCATGTTTTAATTATGGAAAGTTGCATTTCCCATAATATTCCACATATCGTGTGGGTCGCCTGGCTAAAAACTGGCAATACTCGGCCAAACAAAAGCATGAAAGTAAATATGCAGTACAAAAGACTGTTCAGTGATTATACGCAATTGGCAATAAAAAAAAAATTCCATGCAGTTTCTCCCTTATTTCATTAGATGGAGGTATTGTAAACTCAACCTGTAGCCCTTTGGATTGCAATCTCTCTCCCAGTGACTGCAGCAGGAGCAGAGAGGAGCTTTTAAGAGCTCAAGTGGATTAAAACTTACCCAAGGTCAAAAATATAGGCAAATTGATTTATAGAGTGTTTTTTTATAAAACTTTTTTCACATCCCTTGTTTATTGAGTGCACTTTATTTCTTACTTATTTTCATATATCTGCAATTCTCTTCTGCAAATGTTTCAGTACAGTACTTTTTAAGTTATGATTTGCTAAAATTTGACAGAGTTCCTGTTTAACATTATTTATTATTAATGCTCCTTTTTATTACTTTCAATGTTAAAATACGTTATCATTTTACCATTTTGTAAAATGTATGCCTTGTGTTTCTTTTTATGTTATGTATTATGCATAGTTCAAACCTTATTCATGAATATTTCTAATTATATAATTATTTTATTATTTTAAATAATAACATAAGGTTGCTGCTGGAAGAGCTGTTAGTGGGGCCAGCAGGAGATGCTCATCTAATGCCCCAGATGGGGAAACTATACTGTTTCAATGCTCCATGGAAAGCAAAGGGCATGACAAGGTACAAAAAGGTGTCATTGCCATCCACTGCAACCAAGGAAGTATCCAGTCATGATGACTACTCGTATCACTGGACCCAGGCTTCTGAGGTCGAGAGAGTGGGACTGCCTCAGTGCAACAGCTTTCCCACTTCAAAAAGCTCTCCCATACAGGTTTCTTCATGCAGCCCATCTTCCAAACGGATGAGCTACACAAAGTACAACCATCACCTTCTTATAAGACGGACAACCATCACCATTATTTGCTTGATTCATTAATCTTGATATCCAAATATTCAATGATATGATGCAAAAGAAGTATGAATAATGGCATGGCTCAGATATCTGTGTTACAATAAAGGACTATAGTACAGTAGAGGAAAATGGGTTATTTTATGGGTCATTAAAGAATGGCATGTAAAATTCTAAAGCAATAAATAAACTAGTTACTGTATGTAACTTCTATAAAATGTACTATTGAAAATCATGCACTACAAATGAAAACTGTATCAAGTAAATATCTTAATTGAAGGCTTAAATCTTTAAATTGCTTTCTTGAGTTGGTTGTTTAACACAAGAGTAATTACCTTTGCTTTTTAATTTTAATTGGTCATTAACCAAATAATTGTCAAAGACAATTTGGGAATTTCCCTTATAGAAATGGATGTGTAATTTGTCATTCAGATAAATGATGGCGTAATCACTCCATCCCTTCTCCTGCATGATTTTATTCCTTCACCAACTGGATCGTGTCATCTGCATAGAGCCTGGAAAGAACTGCTACGTGACACTTAGAATAGTTAGATGATAGATGATACACAATGAAGAGGATTAGCAAACACTGCTAATATATAAAATCAAGACTGGGTAAATACCTGGCAGATGATTTTTAGTATAGACAAGTGCAGTATCTTGCTTGTACTGTAGGTAGTAAAAATACAAATTCTAAATACAAAATGGTTAATGCTAAAATAGAAAAGTTTACTTATGGAAAACACATTTATAATGGCACACTATTTACATGTTTTTGACAGTGTGAGGACACAAATTAAAAGTCTAACTGAATGCTAAGAAATGTAGTTTAAAAGCGTAGAATTAAAATCAAGAGATTGATTTACGATGTGATGCAAAACGAAGATTTCGCTAGGCCAATTGGGCGAGGCAAGATTGGTGTCAGTGAGGCAGGCTGAGTGTCGGTATCCAATAACAGGTGCGATGAAAGGCAAGAGGCATGATAGGATGATTATTTAGAGTGGTGTCATTTCAGAGAATTGTGTCCGGCTAGTGTCTGATTATCTGAGGTCGTGGGAATGTGCTGGCATTTAGGATAGTTAAGTGACTGATTATGAGGGATCATGACAGTACCCCACCCTTCACAGGTGGCTCCCAACACCCCAGACGGTTGATTCCGGAAGTCACGATGAAAGTCGTGGATCAGACTTTGGTCCAATATGTCCTTCTCCAGAATCTCTCCTCTGGACCATATCCTTCCCATCCACTAGATATTGGAGAGAGCCACGGAGCTGCGGTTGCGATTTTGTGGACAGTGAAGGCCAGGACACCATCATTGAGACATGGGGGAGGAGGGGGCGGTTTCTGTTTTCAGTTTTCACAGGGAGGACCTGTGAAAAGATTTGAGGAGGGATACGTGGAGGGTGGGGTGAATCCGGAGTGGAGGTAAGACCAGGCAGTAAGACACAGGTGTGATCCGAGTGAGAACTCTGAAAGGGCCGATATAGCGAGGACCCAATTTGCTGGATGGTTGACAAAGTGGTAGGTTCCTGGTAGATAACCAGACAAATTGCCATCTTTTAAGTCAGGAGAAGGACCTGTGGTGTTGGTCAGCAGCCCTTTTATATTGAAGGGTGGTCCTTCAAAGAGCGCGTTTGGCAACCCTCCATAGTTTTCAGAGCCTGGTGATGTAGTTCTGGGCTGACGGAATTTCAGTGTCCAGGGTGGTATCCGGGCCAAGGGAGGGCTGATATCCCAGTGAGCAGTGGATATATTCTGCCCACGGGAGCAAGGGTTCCTAGTCATCCTGAGAGGTAGAGATGTAGGCTCTTAAAAAGGTCAGAAGACCCTGATTTAATCCGCTCAGTCTGGCCATTGGCCTCGGGATTGGTATCCAGGCATAAGCAAGACTGAAACCCCCAGGGACTTGTAAAATGCGTTCCAGAACTTGGAGACAAACTGGGGACCACTATCCAAAACCACGTCCTTAGGGATGCAATAGATCCTGAAGACGTGACCAACAAATATGTCCGTCATCTCTCGTGCAGTTGGAAGAGCCGGCAGGGGAATTGGGTGGACATATTTAGAAAATCAGTCTACTACCACCATTATTGCGGTCTGGCCTTGACTTTTGGGAAAGGTGGTAAGAAAGTCCACCGATATATAAGACCAGGGACGATCGGGAACGGGGAGGGGCTAAAAGAGACCCATTCTTTTTGTGCGGAAGTTCTTAGATCTAACGCAAACCAAGGAAGACCGTACATAGTCAGTGACATCGGTTTTTATAGATGGCCACCAGAAGTCCCTGGAAAGCAGATCCAGTGTATGGCTAATACCGGGATGTTGAGCGAAACGGGAATCATGACTTCATTGTAAAATTGCCAACTGGACTGGGTTGGTGACATATAGCTTATGTGGGAGACACAAAAGAGGAACCATGTTACTGACCAATGCATGTCTGACCTGATCTTTGATGGTCAAAGTGGTGGGGTTGATGGGTTTGGGAGGGTGTTCAAGTTCTGGAGGATTGAAGAGACAGGAGAGGGCACCTGCCCTCACATTCTTGGGCCCGGGCAAGTATGTGATCACAAAACAAAACCTGGAAAAGAAGAGAGCCCATCTGGCCTGCTGGGAATCAAGCCTTTTGGCAGACTGGATATAGGACAAGTTTTTGTGATCAGTTATGGTAACAAAGGGTTGCTGAACACCCTCCAACCAATGTCTCCACTCTCCCAGAGCGAGCTTTACGGTCAATAGCTCCTGATTCCCCACATCATAATTGATCTCGGCTGGAGACAGCTCCCTCGAGAAAAAGGCACAAGGGTGAAGAACATGCTTGTCCCCATTCCACTATGAGAGAACTGCCTCCATGCCATGAGTAAAAGCATCTACCTTGACCATGAAAGGTAAGGAGGGATCCTGGTGTCTGAGAAGTGGGGCTGTGGTAAACAAGTGCTTTAGGTACATGAACATGTGTGTGCATTGTTTGAGTTATATCGCATGGTTGGATTCTAAGGCCATTAAAAGAATTATTTTGTGACTTACTGCTACAATTAATAATTGTCCCAGTAAATGCCCAAACCGCTACAGAACTGGTGCCTCATGAGAGCACACTACAACCCTTTACGTGCCAGTGTTCCAGGTAGTAGGTCTATGGTGCAGTCATAAGGGCGGTGTGGAGGAAGGGACAGGGCTTACTGTTTGCAAAAAGCTTGTTTCAAATCAGCATATTGCAGTGGAATGTGATGGGAGGGGTCCGAAGTGACAGAGGCGGCAGCAACTCGAACAGGGGAAATACAGCAGTGCGAGTGACAGTGGGGATTCCAGGCCAGAACCTCATTAGGGATCTAGGAGAAGTGGGGGTTGTGTTTGAGAAGCCAGGAGTGGCCCAGGAGCAAATGATGAGAAGGGTAATCGAGAAGCAGGAATTGAATGTCCTCCCGATGGGTGGCACTGATGGAGAGGGTGAGGGGGGGGCTGTTTGCCAGTGAATCCATCCGGGAGTGAGCGGCGATCCATACAGGAGGCAGCGACACCGGGACACACGGGATCTTCCGGTCCTGTACAATGGCGGTGTCTATAAAGTTCCCGACTGAACCTGAGTCAAGTAAAGCCAAGAGATCAAGATTACACTGTTTTCAAGACAGGGCTGCAGCAAGAAAGGGTCTGGAAGATCGGTGTGAGGTGGGAATGATACTGACCCTGGGAGATGGAGTGCCGCTTGGAGAATCATCAGATGGAGAAAGGCTTGGAGGTCGGGTGGGACAAACAGAGCAAAGATGGTCGGAAAAGTAACAGTTCATGCAACGACCCTCTCAGATGTGCTGGCTTTTCTCTTCAGGTGACAAGCAGAGTCTGTTATACCCCCTGCGGGCCAATAACCTGGGGGGGGGGTTGCCATGGAGAAGGGAGGGAAGCGGCAAGAGGGTGTGTGTCTGCTCTCTGCTCCTGGAGCCTGATGTCTATTTCGATGACCCATGAAAGAAAGGTGTCCAGCGAGGGGAAGTTGAGAGGAAGTTGAGAGGGAGGTGGATGAGGTAATCATCAGCAGAACTGTCCAATAAGTGATTCCCGATCCCAAGTCATCTGAGGTGCCAAGGAACAGAATTCGTCCATGTATTCCTACAGAGTAGTTTGTCCCTGTTCGAGGATGGATGTGTGTGGCAAGATGATGGGAGTACAGCTGACCAAAGGCTGATTGTAAGGCAGCCTGGAAACGGAGCACATCCACTGTCTCAGGTGCATTCTGGATCAGAAGAACCATGGCCCATTCCAGGGCTCGACCAGAGAGGTAAGAGACAATGTAAGCAATCCTTTCCCAGTCGGAGGGGAAACAGTCGGGATGGAGCTGAAACACCATCTGGCACTGGGCCAGGAAGCCCTGACAATTGGCAGAGTCTCTGTCGAACTCTCTGTCCAGGACGGGGAGGGGTAGAGGACTAGCTGGTGCGGGAGGAGGCAGAGGTGGTACAGCGGCCATGACCATCTGGGGAGGGGGTGATCAGGTAACATGGTTAACTAGCTGCTGCACAGTGGCTGTGAGCTGACCCAGGGTATGGGAAAGCTGTTGCAGGATGGAAAAAGGGTCATTCTGACCCACTGGGTTCATGTTGTGGGCTTGGAATTCTGTCATGATGTAAACCGAAGAACCAATAACGAATAACGAGATAATGAACGAAAACAACTGGGCTAGGCAGGGTTGCTGTCGGTGAGGCAGGCAGAGTGTTGGTATCCAGGTAGACAGAGAAGGCTTTTGTCAATCCAAAAGGGGCTAAGCAAGGTAGACGTCGGTGAGGCAGGCTGAGTCAAGATCCAAAAGGCTGAGACGAGAAGAAATGGTGGAGGAGCTAGGAGAAGTGCAGGCTGTTTAATTCCAAGCAATGAAGTACAAGGAAGTTGAATCTGAGAAAGGTATAAATAACAGGTGTGATGAAAGCCAAGAGGCATGATAGAATGATTATTTAGTGCGCTGTCGCTGATTATCTGAGGTGGTGAAAATGTACCGGCATTTAGGATGTTTAAGTGACAGATTATGAGGGATTGTGACAGAGATGTTATATTAAAATTGTATAACAGACTAGTTAGTTCTCATTTATAATATTATGTACGATATTTTCACCATTTTATAAAAAGATTGCTGCTCTAAAATTAGTCCTGAAAATGAGTAATAAGCTAAATTTCCAGGCTAATTGTTTTTTTTAGATGTACAGGCTGAAGGAACATTTTAGTCTTGAACATAGGAAATCATGAGGGGACCTGCTGATACAAGTATTCAATAACCTCAAATCATTGACAAGGTCCATACAGCAAATTTCTTTAGAATGAACAGTGAATAAACCAGACATGCATTTAAATATTTTAGAAAAATGCCAGGATTTGATCCTTAACTACCACCTACTGAGCAGGCTATATGTGCCAAAATACTTCCTTATTTCTATAAATATTTAATTTTCTACTCTGCCTCATTCTGAAGATGGCTTCCAAAGAATTCCACTTACAATTGATCTCAGATGACTTTCCAACAGTATAAAATGTCTGACTCAGGTATGAATGCCAGTGAGAAGCAGATAGGGAGAGACTTTTTCTATCCTCGTTATAAGGGCTACTACTGAATATATATTAATAGTTAGACATGTTGAGAAATCTTTATTCATTTTAATAATCAGGCAGAATTACAGAGGCTAGCTAGGCACATGGTTTCTCTTGTTGCAGAGTATGTTTTGGGCAGAATTCTGTTTACTTATAGACTCACTTCTGTTGGATCTTTGTTATATATGATTGGAGGAACTAGTTTCTTGGCAGAAGTGTATCACATCATTGTTCTTTTGTGTGAACGCATAGATTTAAAAGTTGTTGAGGAGTCAGAGAATCTTCTAGTAAAGACGCACTAACTGCAGCCTCATCTCTTATTATTTATCATATGTTGTTATGTACAGTAAGTGAACAAAAATAACTTCTTCCACCTTGTGTTTCTTAAGCTTAAGTTTATTTAGTTAAATTTCACACAGTGGTGGTTGCAGTCACATACAGTAGTTGATTAGCTTGTCAAGTTGCCAGTGTAGCGGCGAGGCTTAATAATAAGGCAGAATTAAGTGTTTCTGAGCTTCCCAAATGAGGCCCCATTTCTCTGTTCATCTCTGTGGTGCAGCCACAGAGAAACCATTCATGCAAGATGTTTTCTTTTGATAAGGACAGCTCCCAAAGGGGGATGCACTTAGCTAAGCCTGGCTATCATGATCAATGGTCACCCATTGGCGCCTATCTGTCTAGGGAGTGCGAGTTGGACATCTGGATTGCATTCCTAAGTGTCAGGAGTAAGTGACTCATATCTCACCTTGATCAACCAATCAGGGACTGGTAGGGCCGAGTAACCCACGTGGGACTCTGATGCCCATGGAACTTTCAGCCAATCAATGAGCTGAAGTTCCTCCAAGTAAAAACAGGCAACACAGAGATTCAACAAGATTCAGAAGGGATTCTGGAGAGGATTCTGTGGACTGTTCTAAAGGGAATTCAAAGGAGAATTCCAGGGCAGGACGGCCCAGGAGCAGAAGGCTCCCAAGGGCAGGACATCCTCGCAGCGCGCCTCCTGACCATCCTGAGACTCAGCCCGGACAACCACGGAACGGCCAGTGTGTCCGAGCGCCAGAACTTTCCTTTGTTCTAAGAGTCTAGAGTGGAGGTTGCCAGAGAGTAACCAGCAGCAGGCCTCGTGAACAGGTCGGAACTGTGGACAGCTGAATCACTATTCAGAACTAGCTCTTCATTAGGAACGAACTGGTCCTCTTCCTGACTTGCTGGGACCCACAGTCATCTTTTCTCCTGTGCACAAACTTTGCTAGTTAAAGCCAACACTAACTAGCCGGTCAGTGAGCATCAGCAGCGCACCGTCGCAAACCGCACAGCACAGCCTGGCACCGAGCCAGAGAGCGCGGATTGGACAGCAACAGCCTGCAACTGTTTCTTTGTGCCCGCAGGAGATCTGAATCCCCAGAGATTGGATGAGTATTCAACTTCAATGCATTACAGCTCGAGAATTCAATTGTTATCCCAACCAGTTGATATCAATTTAATTCCTAAGAGTTATGTACTTGTTTCGAGTATCTAATGTAGAAGTTATAACCAAGTTCATTTATGAAACGGTCTTAATGAATGATATACTGAACGTATGTCCTCTTGATATATGTAACACTTCGTAACTGATTGAATATACAGTGCCTTGCGAAAGTATTCGGCCCCCTTGAACTTTTCAACCTTTTGCCACATTTCAGGCTTCAAACATAAAGATATAAATTTTTTATTTTATGTGAAGAATCACCAACAAGTGGGACACAATTGTGAAGTGGAACGAAATCTATTGGATTTTTGAAACTTTTTTAACTAATAAAAAAATGAAAAGTGGGGCGTGCAAAATTATTCGGCCCCCTTGCGTTAATACTTTGTAGAGCCACCTTTTGCTGCGATTACAGCTGCAAGTCGCTTGGGGTATGTCTCTATCAGTTTTGCACATCGAGAGACTGAAATTCTTGCCCATTCTTCCTTGCAAAACAGCTCGAGCTCAGTGAGGTTGGATGGAGAGCGTTTGTGAACAGCAGTTTTCAGCTCTTTCCACAGATTCTCGATTGGATTCAGGTCTGGACTTTGACTTGGCCATTCAAACACCTGGATACGTTTATTTGTGAACCATTCCTTTGTAGATTTTGCTGTATGTTTGGGATCATTGTCTTGTTGGAAGATAAATCTCCGTCCCAGTTTCAGGTCTTTTGCAGACTCCAACAGGTTTTCATCCAGAATGGTCCTGTATTTGGCTGCATCCATCTTCCCCTCAATTTTAACCATCTTCCCTGTCCCTGCTGAAGAAAAGCATGCCCAAACCATGATGCTGCCACCACCATGTTTAACAGTGGGGATGGTGTGTTGAGGGTGATGAGCTGTGTTGCTTTTACGCCAAACATATCGTTTTGCATTGTGGCCAAAAAGTTCGATTTTGGTTTCATCTGACCAGATCCTTCTTCCACATGTTTGGGGTGTCTCCCAGGTGGCTTGTGGCAAACTTTAGACGAGACTTTTTATGGATATCTTTGAGAAATGGCTTTCTTCTTGCCACTCTTCCATAAAGGCCAGATTTGTGCAGTGTAAGACTGATTGTTGTCCTATGGACAGACTCTCCCACCTCAGCTGTAGTTCTCTGCAGTTCATCCAGAGTGATCATGGGCCTCTTGGCTGCATCTCTGATCAGTCTTCTCCTTGTCTGAGCTGAAAGTTTAGAGGGACGGCCAGGTCTTGGTAGATTTGCAGTGGTCTGATACTCCTTCCATTTCAAGATGATCGCTTGCACAGTGCTCCTTGGGATGTTTGAAGCTTGGGAAATCTTTTTGTATCCAAATCCGGCTTTAAACTTCTCCACAACAGTATTACGGACCTGCCTGGTGTGTTCCTTGGTCTTCATGATGCTCTCTGCGCTTTCAACAGAACCTTGAGACTATCACAGAGCAGGTGCATTTATACAGAGACTTGATTACACACAGGTGGATTCTATTTATCACCATCAGTCATTTAGGACAACATTGGATCATTCAGAGATCCTCGCTGAACTTCTGGAGTGAGTTTGCTGCACTGAAAGTAAAGGGGCCGAATAATTTTGCACGCCCCACTTTTCATTTTTTTATTAGTTAAAAAAGTTTAAAAAATCCAATAGATTTCGTTCCACTTCACAATTGTGTCCCACTTGTTGGTGATTCTTCACATAAAATAAAAAAATTATATCTTTATGTTTGAAGCCTGAAATGTGGCAAAAGGTTGAAAAGTTCAAGGGGGCCGAATACTTTCGCAAGGCACTGTATATCTTTTGTATTCTGATAACCCTCTCGATAAGATCTGTTAGTTTAAGGCACATTCTATGTATTAATAAATGTATCCTCGTGTATTAGTACCTGTGTGTGTGCGTTGTTTGAGTTATGTCGCATGGTTGGACTCTAAAGCCATAAAAAGAATCAACTTTGTGATTTACTGCTACAATTAATAATTGTCTCAGTAAATGCCCAAACCCTACAGAACTGGTGCCTTCAGAGAGCCACTAACATTACATATTTGGCGTCCCTGAAACGGCTATGAATCACTACATTATTTGGCGTCCCTGGCACGGGCGTGGCAAGACTGAAATGAGTCAACCAAGCGAATAATTCATATAAAACGCCGCGGGTTTCATACACGACAATACAGTGTGCTGAAAGCCGAAAGGAAAAAAAGTTCCCCTTGCTCTTTAAGCAGTGCTTGATTGTTTTGTGATCTTTTGCGATCTACCGGGTTGATTGCATACTTGATCTTGTGGTTTTCGGTGGTAAAACTGTAATTTCGTACTTAAAAGTAATACTCTTTAAGTTTAACGATGGTTGCTAAAAGGTCTGAATTCGAGTCGCTATTAAGCACTCTCTCTAGCAGCGACAGGTCTGACCACGATCTCTTCCATATCTCCGTCAGCGGAGAAGCTAGAATAAATCTCCATTCTCTGAGAGAGCTAGCGAAGGACATAGAGAGATTTGACCCCGCAGTGCCAGAGAATAATATCGAGAGTTATATTCAAGACCTCAGGTATACCCTGCAGTACCTGCCAAACGCCACAGAACAGGAGAAAGTGTTTCTGGTCAGGAAAACTACCAGCAGAGCTGTACATGAGTGGATGGCTAGGCAGATGAAAGAAGTCTGTAATGACTTTGAGCAGCTATGTCAAGCACTTATCGAAGAATACAGTGCGTTTATTGACCCGACTGCCGCGATAGCCGCCGCACTTAACATTAAGCACGAGAGAGCAGAGTCCCCTCGCGAATATTACGAGAGACTTAGACGAACTTATTTTGCAGGGCGAAATGATGAGGGTTGCGAAGAGAACACACATTTCAAGGGTTTATTCATTGCGAATCTCCACCCATCAGTCAGAAATATGATCTTAATGCATACAGATGCACACACCATGAAAATGACTGATATTAAGAGATTCGTGCAGAAAGCCTGGGAGTATGATGTCCAAAGTCGCTCTGAGAAAAAAGCTGTTAAAGCGACTGTGTTCGCCGTCAGAGCCAGCAGGGTTAACTCCCTCCTGCTCGAAGGAGCACAGGTTCCTGAGCTGGCTAAGCCCCGTTCCAAAGCACTCACACAGGACCGCACCCAGCGTCCTAAGTGCCATGAGAACACCGGGGGAGGGAAAGGGCTAGATAAAGCTGAACAAAAGGATTCAGTAGCCGCCCGCCTGGCCAGGCTTGAACAAGCTTTATTAAGACAGGGACAACCGCTCCCCAAGGCTGCCGGAAACGTGAATGAGCTGATACTCTCCACTGGAGGAGGCGGAGACCCGCCCCCTCTCCCTCCCTCAGTCTATCTGATTGAGCGGAAGAGTTCCTGCCTGGATAAGGTCAGCCACTCCCAAGCGAGTGCTGACTCCACCCCTGAAGTCACAGAGCAGGCAGTAAAACAGAGAGGAAAAGCAGGAAGCTTTTACCTCAAGGCTGCCATGGGAGATGTCTTACCCAGTGAGACACTGATTGACACTGAGGTTGAAAGGTGTTTGATGTCACACGGCAAGCTCAAACGGGTAGAAAAAGAAAAGGGCATGCGACTCAGAGAGGAACCTTTGGTGGATCACCAGAAAGGCAAAGTGTGGAAACAGGTCAAGGCTCCTAAGTCTTCTGTACAGAAGGAAAGGGGGGCCAAGAGGCAGACTGTGCTCACACAGTGCCCACCGAACACAGAAGCCCATGCGGAGATTCCTTCTGTTCCCTCTGGACAAGAAATAAAAATATTTTCTTGTTCCCCGAATATACAGGGAAGTCGTGTCCCGGCCGAGGTCTCAACAGCCTCCCTGCCACAGGAGCGGTGCTCCAAGCAGCCGCCTGATCCACCAGGTAAAGCACACACCTTTTACATCCCTAAAGAGGAGCAGATCTCCCCACCTGGCGATGAAAAGGAGCTTTCCCTGTGCACCCTGGCACCCAAGAGGGGTCAGGACCACCACCCCGCAGTGGTGGAAAGGATCCAGATGGCAGGAGAGCAGGTTGGTGATGTAGCCCCCACCCTTAGGCCTGAGAGGTCCTCTATTAGTGAGGATCTGCTTGAGCAGCTGTCACAGGGCCACCGCCAGGTGCCCCTGGTGCAACATTCACAGGTTAGACAGGAGGTCCAGCTGGACGCTGAGACTACTGCGCTGTGGACACACCTGATCCCAGATGCTGATTCCCTCTGCTTTGACCCAGGGAACCTGCAGTCAGGTAACATTATTTCTCACGACTACCAGGTAGTGAGTGAGACTGACCTGATTGTTCCTGCCTCAACGGCAGGGTTTCCAACACACCCAGTCCCCCAGAAGGGACAGGGAATGAAAGCCGAGCCGGTTTTCTTACAGCCACCAGCTCAGTCTGTCAGTCTGAGTCTGACCAACAGTGGTTCAGCCAGACTGGAGCTGGATGGTCAAGCCACCCGCCTGCCAGTACAGAACATAGCAAAGAGGGGTGTCGGAATCCCCGCCTGCACTGACATGGGCCTGGTGAGTGATAGTGAGTTCAAAGACTGTGAACTAGCTATCCCAGTGCTGGGGCAGCTCCCTGAACCCCTAGCGAGGGAAGGGGGGAGCGAGCAGGTGTCCTACACCTACCCCCAGCAAATGATTGGAAACATGCCGATAGAGGGATTCCTCAATCAGGAAGTGTGCAGGGTGGACCTGAACAGTGAGAATAGGATAACAATCCCAGATCACTCAGGTGCTCCAGATGACCACTCAGCCGAGGGTCAGGCATGCTCCACCGCTGCACCGCCCCCTGCAGGGTTCCTAGAGCACAGGCATGAACAAATCGAAAAAGCAAATGCCCTGGAAAAGGAGGAGCAGCATCAGCAGCTGCGTCAGATCTCCCCAGATTTCCAGGATGTTGGTGCCCAAGATGCCACAGGGCATACTGAGAAAGACACCATGTACATGCTGCGCCAGCTTAGAAAGGCAACAGTCACTCAGAAGGAGATGACTGGGATCAGCCACCCAAAAAGACTTTTGGGAGGACCGATTGCTGCCGCCACTGTTGCACGTTTGCTTTTTCTGGTAGGTTTGTGTGCTACTGGCACTCTCACCCTGACTGCCCCAAGAAGGCAGGTGTCAGAGAGGCCAGACGGTAGTGACAGACTGTATCGACAGCAGCAAAAGTTGGAAAGCTTAGGGAAAACCCTACAGGCAACTTCCTATGCAACAGGGTTAAACCTTATTCCCCAAACAGTGGACATGATTGTTGGTGTTATACAGTGGGTTTATGCTTGTGTGCAACAGGCCAGAATGTTGACACAAGACCTGTTAAGGGAGCTTAGTGCCACTGTAGCCAGTCTAACCACGACACAATTCCCAACCCACTTGATTCCACTCTTCTCAGTAGAGGAGTATGTGACATTAACCCCATCGCTCATAGCTCACCCAGAAGGCAATCCAAGATTGAATTCGGTTCCAAATCTTGAGATGGGTATGGCTACCAAAGCTATCCATTGGCTGTGTCTAAACGATTCACCAATGAAGGGTGTAAAGCTACTAACGAGCAGAGGGAGGTTAATGAACCCCATGAAGAGCAGGTGGGAAGTAAATGGCTGGTCAGCACACCACATTTAACAGACACTGTGACTTGTGACGGGCATGACACAGCTACCACAATGCAGCTACCTAATCAAACAGTTTTCCTTTAAGTTCCCGAGGAGGCCATAGTACAGCATGGTAACTTAACACTGTACGGTCTGGAACCAGACAATATAAGACCAAACTTGAGGTCAAAGATGCCTTCAGGTGCCACACTATTCAATTGGATAGAAATCCAAGAAACAGTAAGCCCTGAAGAGGTACAGGTAGTTAGTTTGCTTTAATGGAACAAACCTCCAAACCACCCTAGCAGATACCCAACACAGGTGTTGTGGTTTATCTGGGGCTGGGAACAGGAACTGTTGTTATTGTAACACTACTGCCAGGTAGCTGGATCATGACTGACAGTGTACTCTGAATGATGTAGTCTCACATCAAGATGTACTCTGGGTAGCATGAATGAGTCAAAGGTAGCATGTCAAAAGAAAGGAAGTGACTTCTCCCCAAATATCTACTACAGAGGTATCAGATATTGACAGTGAACTTCCTCATGTGTAATTCCTAGACTGAGATAATGTCTCCTACCGTGTTTATACATACTCCAGATGTTATTCATCCTGTTTGTATCCAATGCTGGTTCCAGTATGAATTCTCGAGGAGTAATGTAGACATTTAAGATTAATGTTCTAATGGCAAGGGACATCACTTAACTCTGTTTTGTTTTGAAGGCAACAATGCCTCGGGACCTCGTGGCCTTCAAAAAGGGGGGATATGTAGCGGCGAGGCTTAATAATAAGGCAGAATTAAGTGTTTCTGAGCTTCCCAAATGAGGCCCCATTTCTCTGTTCATCTCTGTGGTGCAGCCACAGAGAAACCATTCATGCAAGATGTTTTCTTTTGATAAGGACAGCTCCCAAAGGGGGATGCACTTAGCTAAGCCTGGCTATCATGATCAATGGTCACCCATTGGCGCCTATCTGTCTAGGGAGTGCGAGTTGGACATCTGGATTGCATTCCTAAGTGTCAGGAGTAAGTGACTCATATCTCACCTTGATCAACCAATCAGGGACTGGTAGGGCCGAGTAACCCACGTGGGACTCTGATGCCCATGGAACTTTCAGCCAATCAATGAGCTGAAGTTCCTCCAGGTAAAAACAGGCAACACAGAGATTCAACAAGATTCAGAAGGGATTCTGGAGAGGATTCTGTGGACTGTTCTAAAGGGAATTCAAAGGAGAATTCCAGGGCAGGACGGCCCAGGAGCAGAAGGCTCCCAAGGGCAGGACATCCTCGCAGCGCGCCTCCTGACCATCCTGAGACTCAGCCCGGACAACCACGGAACGGCCAGTGTGTCCGAGCGCCAGAACTTTCCTTTGTTCTAAGAGTCTAGAGTGGAGGTTGCCAGAGAGTAACCAGCAGCAGGCCTCGTGAACAGGTCGGAACTGTGGACAGCTGAATCACTATTAAGAACTAGCTCTTCATTAGGAACGAACCGGTCCTCTTCCTGACTTGCTGGGACCCACAGTCATCTTTTCTCCTGTGCACAAACTTTGCTAGTTAAAGCCAACACTAACTAGCCGGTCAGTGAGCATCAGCAGCGCACCGTCGCAAGCCGCACAGCACAGCCTGGCACCGAGCCAGAGAGCGCGGATTGGACAGCAACAGCCTGCAACTGTTTCTTTGTGCCCGCAGGAGATCTGAATCCCCAGAGATTGGATGAGTATTCAACTTCAATGCATTACAGCTCGAGAATTCAATTGTTATCCCAACCAGTTGATATCAATTTAATTCCTAAGAGTTATGTACTTGTTTCGAGTATCTAATGTAGAAGTTATAACCAAGTTCATTTATGAAACGGTCTTAATGAATGATATACTGAACGTATGTCCTCTTGATATATGTAACACTTCGTTACTGATTGAATATATATCTTTTGTATTCTGATAACCCTCTCGATAAGATCTGTTAGTTTAAGGCATATTCTATGTATTAATAAATGTATCCTCGTGTATTAGTACCTGTGTGTGTGCGTTGTTTGAGTTATGTCGCATGGTTGGACTCTAAAGCCATCAAAAGAATCAACTTTGTGATTTACTGCTACAATTAATAATTGTCTCAGTAAATGCCCAAACCCTACAGAACTGGTGCCTTCAGAGAGCCACTAACATTACATATTTGGCGTCCCTGAAACGGCTATGAATCACTACACCAGTTTCAATTGAAAGAAAGTGAGCAAGTGTTCATTTGTGTGCCGTCCAATCATGGTTTGTGATTGGTAATGACAAAATCAAGTATAGAGTTGTTCCTCATCTCACAGGTTTCTCATTGATTGTTATCAATGATATTGTTATTAGTGATATTTGGATCTTTTGATTGACAGGTTACCTCCAGCCAGGACTGAGGACTCACACAGGTCCTATCCTCTTTTAGCACAGATAAAGTGTGTTTAATTTTGGGCATCTTATCGCTGGACTTCTAACACTGGAGGTGTCAGAATAGACCCAATTTATGATGTCCAGGTTTATGTTAAAAAGTAGTGCATGCTACTGTCACGAAATGTAGTTAAGGACCCTGTGCAGACGGTATAATCCAGAACTGACTGGAAAAGGGCTACATGAAAACACAGTTAGGAATTGATGGAATGGCGAACAGGTGGCGGTGCTGACAGTTGTCAGGTGCAAGGGGGGAGCACAGGCAAACAAGTTCAATCTGGAAATTTTGGCACAGTCCAAAATCCCGAACCGGGTGATCCATCCAAGATAAGATGAACATGGTTAAAATCCAGAGCAGAATCTGGAACAGGTAAGGAGGTTAAAACTAACTGATGAGGTGCTCCGAGCCCTGGACTCAGCAGGTCAGGATGCCGATCGGAAGCCTAAGCCCTGAAGTTGCGGACGTAGGGTGACTCCAGGCGTCCATCTTCCAATGCAGGACCAGGAGTAGCAAGAACGCCAGGCTTAGATAAGTAGGGACAAACAGAGGGCAGGTGCACATAATCAACTAAAATATGAAAGGGCCGAAGCCCTTAAGAGGAGGGATTACGATCATGACATCTACTTATCAGCTACCCTGATCAAACACATTCCTAAGGCTTAACACAGAGAAATAAACTCTGCAAGGTTTACTGTACTTTCAAGGCAACAAAAAGATTATTAAAAATCTTTCTTAACACTTAATTCTAGGCACAATTAGCCTGTCTGCTACATTAAACAATACTACTGTTTTTAACAATCCTGTTTAAAGTTGATTTCATCAAGCGGGCCTTGATTAAACACATGAAGACTATAATCCTGTATCCCATACTTCCTAATTTCATACCAGGTTTGTTGAGTGTTTTTATAAGCTTCAAGTGACAGCTTTTCACTTAGTGTCTTAGCTCTTAGTTGATTCATTTTCTGTCCCCAAATCTACTTTCCAGTCTCACTAAAATTGTTAAACTTGAACAATGTATTTATATCACTCTTTGTGATAATACAGGAGTCTGTTCTAATTCTGATTTTGAGGATTCATGACACAGTGACTCAATATCCATGAAAATATGTGTAATATCAATTTCTAACATACCCTCACTTTTACAGACTTGCAAAATAGCTGCCATAATTAAAAAATAAATAAAGCAGAAGTGAAAAATACATGTACTGACATCCTGCAGGATCCTGTAACATGCTGCATATGTCACTTTTTTTTAAATTGAAGAGCTCAAACGTTTCACCATTGTTTTATTACTGCTGTATATCAATCTAAACAACATATGGCCCTTTTGATATTTTAAAGGAAAACATGAAATCACTACGATAGAAGTCTCATACTTTGTCTGCTATGGTTAAAATGACAGCTGTGAAAATAGTGGTTTATGTCACTGCAAAAATGAAAAATGTCATTGGAGACATTAATTGCATTGATGCTGTTTTAGTGTCACCTTGGAAGAATGGAGATTTTTTCATATATGAAACAATTTTATCCTGCTAATGTGAAAACTATACATAATACAAGTATTATTTACTATAAAATAGGATTCCCAAACAAAAAACCTGCGCAGATCTTAGTTAACTGCTGTGTTAATCAGATTAAAAAAAGAAAGCTGCATTATAATGTTGTATATTACTTTTGTGATCTATCTATCAAGATATTTAATAACCAAGTTATTTACAAAAGGACATAAGTACATATTTAAATTGCAATTAAATACGACTTAACTGTCAGAAACAAAATTATTCAGCAGGTCTTGTTCTCTATTTCAATTCTTATGAAATACTGTATAACAAGATGTTTTAGAATGATTGTTTTTCTTGTGCTGGTTTCAGTAATAATACAGAACACAATGTATGCTGTATAAACTTCAGTTGATTTTTATCAAACTAAACTGATTGAAAAAAGAAACGCAACATTTTCTGGAATGAGAATACTATAGTTATAGCTTATGTACTTTCACAAAAAATTGTCAGATTGTTTTAAGCCCTCTCACAAGCAATACAGCTTGTGCAGTGATGCATCACACAAAAGCTCATTAGATGCACTTTTACCCAGAGAGGTCCAGGTGGAACAATGCCTGATCAGGTCACCTTCAAAAAGGCCTTAAATCAAAGCTTAGGTCACTGCAAGAAAAAGGCCACACTGTCTCCATAATGCCTCAAATGTCACCAGAAGCAAGGGAGAGGTTCATTGGTGTTCTGCAGGCAGGCATGTCATCTGCCAGCATCGCCAGACGCTATGGAGTAAGCTGCTCCACTGTGCAGAAAATGTTTAAGCAGACCGGCAGTACAGATGACCGTCCAAGATCCAGTCTTACTCGAGTGACCACACCAGAGCAGGACTGACATATTAGACTGGTCCATCTGAGAGATTATTTCAGATTTGCCACCCGTATTGCTGCTGAAACTGCCAGTGGATACAATGGCCACATCAGTGATAGGACAGTGAGGCTCCATGCTTCTGGCCTTAGAGCAGGGCGACCTGTCAGAGGCCCACTGCTCACACCTCCTAGACGTCACACCTGACTGGCTTGGGTCAGACAGAGGCTGCGATGGACTCGTCAGCAGTGGCATCTAACTTCGTAAATTCTTTTGTGCAGCCAGTGGCTACAAATAGGGGTGTGAAGATTTCCAATCCAACACAGATAAAGGCATGTTTTATGGTGAGTTCATAAACTGGCTGGCTTGCCATTGTCTGTTCCTCAAGTCTGCGCAGGAGTTTGTGCATTGAATGCATCTGTAAATAATCTCTTTTCACCTTGCTGCATCATTACATTAATACAATACAATTTATAACCACAAAAATCCATTATCCCATTGTGTATGTTGTAACCTATCTGAAGAGCTCCATCGGATATCGAATTTGCACCTAGAAAAGCAAGAAAATAGAAATATGGTGGTTGCCACAAACAATCTGAAATACTCTCCTACTTTAGCGATGCATTGTTAGAAAATGGAAATTGGTTCCCATTCCCACAGGAGCACTATGTTTAGAGAGGGAGATTTAGTCCTGAGTAAGACTTTGCACTTTTATTAAGATGTACGTTTTCTTGCTTTTGCATGTTAAGGTGTTTTGTTGTGTCTTTTGATTATATACAATATATAAATGCGATTATACAGAGATGATAAAGTAACTTCTGCATAACTAAGCGATTATTCTTACAGGAGAATGGCAATTCTATTTTTATATTTTGGAAAATCAGCATTGATGAATGTTTTTCAAACCAGAATAAAAGTAAAATTTACACAGTAATTTGTAAAGGGTCTGTGAGCATTGATCTGTCTTCTCCCCCTTCTTGCTGTCATGATTTACGTGATGTGTTCTCCAAAAAGAAAGCCTTAACCCTACCTCCTCACCGGAAGTACGACTGTCCTATTGAATTCCTTTTGGATGCACCACCGACAGGACGCCTGTTTGCTCTCTCTCAAACAGAAATGGAAGCTATGAAGAATATATTGATGAAAATCTGCGGACCGGGTTCCTATGCCCATCCTCTTTTTTTGCAGGAGCTAGATTATTCTTTGTCAAGACTTGTGAGGGGTGTATAATCTAATCAGGATCCAGTTGGGTGATGAGTGGAAGACTGCTTTTAATATGAATAATCGTCACTATGAATACCTGGTCATGCTCATTGGCTCGTTTAATCTGCCAGTGGCCTTCCAGGCCTTTAACAATTATGTCCTGTGGGATTGTTATAGAGAAATTCCCAGTGGTCTTCCACTAAACTTCCTGAACACATTCATCATGTCCAGCTAATCCTTCAAACAGGAAAGGATACATAACGTCACAATGCATGGAAACTCTCATTCTCGCCTGTAGAGAAAACATGACAACTTATAGTACTTTCATAAAGTTCACAATTTTGTGCTTAATATGAAATACGTCAAATTTATCCATACCATACCAGAATTAATCTGTGTTCCAACCCTCACTGTTAATCCTTAAATTACAGCAACTGGTGCAGCCATGGAGGTCTCTGCTTCTAGGAGTGTTCTTCCAAAGAGCTGTGGTTGGGTTGGTTAACAAGATCTGTGAGCTAAAGGATAATGACAAGTTAATTTCACATAGCTGCTCCTAATCAAAATCATTATGGAACGTAGCTCAAGCATCCCTCTTCCACCCCATCCTCAGCTAAGGGCTACTCCTTAGTTAACTTGGTTAACCTATCCCACCAAATATTATAAATATTCACAAAGCATATGGAGAACACCACAGGGATAGTGAGAATGTTTTGATAAGTATCCCTGGTGAGGAGTTGTCTAGAAAAAAAGAGGTGATATCCCCCCCCAACAAGACCAGAGCTAGGATACAGAGTAATGGGAATTGTACATGATGGAGAAAGGTATAGTTAAGAGGGATCAAGAGTAATAGAATAGATAGCATGACTGAATATAAAGATCACAGATTGGTTAGGGATCACTCCATGAAAAATAATAGGTGCAGGATAATGACTAGCTAGAACATGAAAAAGAAACCCTGACAGACAGAAGAGATATCCTGAACTTAGGAGGAAAAATAGTTGGGAGAGAGAGGATCCCTGAATAAAATGAAGGAAGGAAAGCCTTCAAGAATATAAGGATAAAATCTTGATAGAAAAATATGTAATTTAGGGAGAGATCTGTGATGCTAGAAGGGGTTAGTGTTATCACTGTTACAAAATGAGAGAACAACATCAGGAGCCTGTCATGCAACAAAATAGAGAAACTAGCTCATATCTTTGCACCACAGATGAAAGTCTTACATCAAGCCATTAATGACACCAAAATAACTTGGGTAAAATGGTTAGATATGTCAGGTAACCTGGATTGCAACATAAAATGGACTGATCTTTTAACATTTTTATTAAGCTATTTTTGTTGAATCTGTTATATGAGTGAAAGTCCCCTTTCATAATTTAAAATTGCTTGTGATTACTTGTGCTTCTTTCATTTGCAGGCTGGTTCAAATAGCAGATATAATGTTTTTGCAAAGCCAATTATATTTGTTACATATGATTTAGGAATCTGATATACCATTATCCACATTAGCTTTAAATGCAATCAATGTGTAGGAGAAAGAAAACACTAAAAGAAGAGTGATTTATTGGTCTGGTGACTATAAATTGGCCATTATAAAAAGAGAGTCTTTATAGTGAAGTGGTAAATCAAATTCTCTTGTTATTTCTTTCTTGGAGCCAACAGCGGCCTAATGAAGAACCTCATGCATAATAGAACGCATTGATTTTAATAAAGTCTGTATTGATTAAGATAAAATGTCAATCTAGTGAGCTTGTGGGTACCCACAGCAGTCATTAGGTAACATTATAATATTATTAAAGGCATTTGAAAGTTTCATTAGAGATGTCTTAGCTATAAATTCATTTGTAATTTGTGAGTAGAACGCAATAGCGTTTTTAATTATTTCACAACTTTCAAATAAATGAAAGAGAAATGTATTTCGGTAGAAAAGCAATTTATCTGCCTTTTGAAACAAGCACTTGATACATTTCTGTATCTCTGTGATTTGCCTACTGAGGATATTTGAAGACAAATAAATTAAAATATAGGTTTACCCTCCATGCACTATTTATTACAACTTACAAATTTTTACATTTTAAAATTATTATTCCGAGTAAAGATTTTATGTATATATAATTAAAATTTTACTTGTGAAAAACTGTTTTCATTATTATTTTAAGTGTAAGGTGTAAAAATAATTTCAAGTTAATTCACCGAATTTGATATTGCCACCCACCGGGCAAGAGGATTGCCTTTATATTAATGCCTCTAATAGATTGAGAAGGAGCAATATTTATCTATCTCTATACAGTATATATATTCTCTATATATCTCTCTATATATGGTGACTTGAAAAAAATGCAAAACAATATTCCAATGTCTACCTATCTACTGTATTATGACAATTGATTTTAATTAGCTATTGCCATTTCATAATGCCAAGAGTGGAAGAACCACAGCTCTGCTCAGCATTGTGAAATGGCAAAAAAGATTACTATAATTTGTAGCAACTGCATGCTCTTAAACATCCCATAAAATTGAATGGTTTGCCTTTTAAGATATCTTTCTGTCTAGTTAATGTGTATGTGTTCACACTAGGAGACTAGCCTGCACTCCTTTCAGAGATTGATACACTTCTTTGAGTCTCTCAGGGGCAGAAAAAATCAAACCTGAAAGCTCCTTTAACCACTACTATATTTTATCCAGGCCTGGGTTTGTTGAGAGGGTCACTGTGAACTTTGTACACATTTTTCCTGCAGAAGATGCAATATTTAATTAGGTGGACATTTAGAATTGGTTTGAACTGGATTGGGAGAATGCTGGACGCAAGGGCTTCTATGTATTTCTGTATCATTATATAGGAATGTGTGCTACAAACCTAAGTAACCAATTGTATTAAAAGAAGTTATCTTTAGCAAATAGGGAGGTAGGAAGATGTGTGTGATTTTGGAACACTGCCAATCTTTTAAGCACAGGGAAGCGTAATAGATGATGGAAAAATATAAAGGACTGTTCTAGTTTAATTACTTTGAGAAAAATACACCAATCAACTATGCGTGTTTCACTCCCATGCACATAAAATAAAAACTTCTTTTAACTTCTGAGATGGACTCCTAAGTTTCTTTTAAGGGGAAGTGGGGGAAAAAGTTCTACAACAATGTTCAATTTGTATCTTGTCTTCTTTTGTTTGTCCTACAGGTCTGATAGCCTTGGGGCTTATTATTTGTTTGGGCAAAAGAAACGTTGCTTTTTTGTTCTCTTCCCAAACTGAGTATTGCTCACTCACTTTGTGCTGTTTGCCTATGTTTGGATGCTTGGGCAGTCACTAATTTCTTGTTTCTTAAAGAAAGAAAACAAGAGAGAGTAGAGAAGAAGTAGAGTAAGAGGCCCTAATTCTAAGTAATACCTGTTTGCTTCTCTGCAGAATTTGACTGCATAGACTTGCACTCTTATGTACTCCATTATTATGTATAATTCTGTGCAAATATACAAGGTGTGAGAATACACTGTAACCACAGGATTTTTTTAAGTATTATTTTTGGGCAGATACCCTTACTCAGTACAATTGACAAAGCAATACATTAAGAAAATCCCAAACAGAAATCACTAAAATACAGTAGAGAAAAAACAGAAATGACTAGTAAAATCAGTGAGACAGGCACAGGCACCAAGTGAAAAACTAATACAGCAGAGAGAAGAGTGAAAACAATATTCAAAGAATGGTTAACAACACAATGGCAGAATTTATTGATTATAGTAAAGGTTCAGGACAAGGAGAAATAAACCAAATGGCTCAGGGTCGAAGGAGTTTATTATTCCAAATGGTAGTTCATTCCACCACTTTGGAGTCAGAGCCAAGAATGAATGGGCCATGTAGGTAGGGGAAATAGAAAGGAGTTGCCGCTCTCTTAACACCTTCATCATTGCACCATCCTTATTTCAAGTTAGGTTTAATGTATTGACAAAGGAATCGTAGGTACATGTTTACTTGACCCCATTGAAACAGTAGCAACTCCTTGTTTTCCTCTTTTGGAGGATTACCTGGATTATAAAGATACCCTTTCTTTGAAAGCATCTTAAAATAACTGAATTATTATGAGGGACCCAAGTTTGAAGTGACTGCCTGTGTTGTGTGTTGTCCCTTAACTTGTATCCTCCACCCCAAAACTAATACTTGTGGTGGACTTGGTCCTACTACACACTGATAACCGCTGGGTGCCCAAGTATAGTATATCTGGGAACAAATGAAGAGAGTGAAGTGACAGACAGATCCAGAGTCTTATTAAACAGTACTATACACATGTACTGGACAGTGAAAATGTGCTTTACTTTCTTGAATGCACTCCTGTTCTGATCTTGGCCCTCCAGGAGACTTGATTCATCACCTTAGAACTCTCTGGTGCTGATTTCCTGCAGACCTATTTATGACTTAGGAAACGGGGCCACACTGATGTAAACCACTCTGAGCCCACCTGTCAGCTTATTTGGAAAGACTGACTTCCTTGTGCAGCACACACCACCCTTGTGCCACCTACTAGTGATTCCACCTGTTACCTTTCCTCTTTTTTCTTCCAGGCTGTAGTTGGGAGGTTCTGTTGAATCCCTGTAAGCTCCTCGGCCAGAGCGAGGTGCAAGGTTCTTGAGTAATACCCACTTCTTTAAATCTGCCACAAATGAGTGTAAAACCAGCTAAAAATAGACTGAAGCATATGGCATTTATTCTTGTTTAAACAAGGCTTTTGGCAATCATGTCCATTCATTCACTTCTCATCCGTTTTTCTAAAGCTCAATGAACAGAAAATTTTAAACTAACTTAGAACTCAATTCCCACAATGCTCTATTCTCCCTCAATGCTCTATTCTATTTAAGAAACAGACCCCACATCTTTAACACACCTGAAACTATTATCCAGCGCTTACTGTACATGTCACTTACTGTGATTCCAACTAAAATTGTTTTTCCTTTGCATCATTGTCACAATGTCACAATCGTCATCCCTCCTCTAGAGGGTGCTCCAACCCTTTTGTATTTTAGTTTCATTATTACGTTCACGTGTCCCTTGTTCCCCATCTATTATTTAAACCTTGTGCTTCCAAATCTCAGAGCTCTGCATTGGAAGACGGATGCCCGGAGGCCCACCTAGCATCAAGTTGCCCCACATCCGCGGCTTGAGAGCATAGGCTTCTGAACAGTGTCCTGACCACCTGAGTCTGGGGCTTGAAGCTCCAGGCCTCATTACCCTGTTTTTAACTTCCATGTTCCTGGTTCCATGTCACTGTTCCCTGTTTTTATTCTTGTTGTCATCTTGGATGGACCATCCAGTTTTGGATCATGAACTGTGTCCTGGTTTCCCTATTTTAACTGTTTTGGACTTGTTCGCCTGTGCCACGCCCCCTGAGCACTGGATCACAGCCGTCACACTCCCCTGTCTGTCATCCCATCCTGATCCTGCTGTGTTTTCCTACTCCAGTCACTTCCGGATTATACCGTCTGCATAGGGTCCTAAACTACACACTTCATCAGGACTGGCTCCCATTACACACAATTGTTCATACTCCATCACACATTTCCACTATTTCAGAAGTCCAATCCCCTTTTTTTCACAGACCACATTTGTTTGTTCTCATCAAGAGACTTACAGACTGCATTCCTGAGTCTACAACTGAATTCCTGTACAATGAGATCCTCACACTCTCATGACAGGTTAACCCCTCTTATGAAATGCTTCACCATTTAAAATTGGAGACAATGTTTACTTATTGTAATTCAAATGCATTCACCTCCATGGAGATTTTCACATTTTGTAGTGTTACTGTTATGTTGCAGTGGCTGTAAGGCTGAGCTGCAGTGGGGTGATTGGTTGGAGCCCAAGCACAGATCTCAGAGTGCTGTTATCATGTTTTATCAGATCAGCAGCAGAGAATGGCTAGGAATGTTATTGAGAGAGGCAAAGCAGGCATTTAGGCAAAAAAAGAAGAATGGGCTGAGTTACTCCAAAATGGTTTCCACTGGGAAACATGAGATGGAGTGATGTTGCCTGAGAGAGACTAACATATGGAGGTGAGGCTTCCAGCTGAAAAAATATGGAGGTAGGGGCAGGCCAGCTGAAGACTAGAAAAAAAGCAGTTGAAAATATTTTTTAGAAAACAATGGCCAGAGGAAAATAAGAGATGAAGAGATCAGCGTATTCCCCCACTGAGTCATTGCAAAATCAGAATGGAAAAAGGCAAAAGAAAGTTTGTGAGCAGTGAAGTGAATGCTTTCATAGTAGTGAACTCAATGATGCAGCAATGACACAGTATGTTGAATTGCCATAAACAGCAAACTCAATCAGACCAATTGAGATCCTGATTGGAAAATTGTCTGTCTCACGGAGAGTTGTCCCAGCTTCATTTGAACAGCCTTAGTAATAGGTTGAAAGCTCATGGAAATGCACGTACTGGTCCTGGCAACTGCAGGATGCAAATCAATCCTGGCCCGAGCATGACAGTTTCAATTATGGAATTACAGTGTATTTAATTGGGATTTTTTGCCATTGATCGACACATTCAATAATGTCAAAGTGAAAACAAAATTCTACAGATCCTCCTAAATCAATTATAAATATAAAACATAAAATAACTGATTGCATAAGTATTCACTCCCTTTGTTATGACACACCATAATTGTCACGCCCAGTACACCTAGAGGGTGCTCTACTTCTCTCCTGTTCCTAGTTCCCTGTGATTATTCATGTCTTTCTGGTGTGTCTTGTTGTGTAGCCTAGTTACTTCCTGCTCCTGTTCTGCTCCTCGCTCAGCATCGAGGTTCGGATGTCCTGAAATCTGCCTAGCACCAGGTCGCCCCAGGTCCACTACCTGAGGGCATAGGTTTCTATATGGCATTTCCTGAACAGCTGAGCCCGGGCAAACCCCTGTCTCGCCGCTACGAATAGGGTCTTTTTCGCGCTCCTGCCATTCCACGGTTCGTTCCTTCTGACATCCGTGACAATATCCCTGATGCAGCCAATTATCTTAAAAAAAAGATAATTAGTTGAATGGAGTCCAACTTAATTAAGGTGTTTCACATGAGTTCAGGTTAAAATGTACCTATCTCTGGGAGGTCCAAAAGTTAATAACTACAGCTTCCAACTAAAACTACATTATGAAGACAAACATTCAAAGCAAATATGGGTTAGGATAATTAATTAAAATAACCAATCAGGGGAAGGATATAAGAAAATTTCCTAGGCATTGAATATTCCCCATAGTACAATATAAATAAAAATGAAGAAATTGTGAATCTGTGCAAAATATGGTGTCCTCAAAAACTGAGTTTCTAGATGAGAAAAGCACTAGTCAGGGAGGTTACCAATAGCCTATGACAACTCTAAAAGAATTACAGTCTCCCACAGCTGAAATAATAGAAACTGTGCATATGACTATAATTGCCTGGTGCTTCGCAAATCTGGGAAATCTCTGGGTTTCATGAGAGAGTGGCAACAAAACCGTTGTTGAAGATGGCTCACAACAAATCCTGGATACAATTTTCTAGAAGGCAGAAGGCAGCTTTGGGAGACTCTGAGATCACGTAGAAGATTCTATGGTCTGATGAGACAAAAAATGACCTTTCTGGCCTCAGCATTAAATGATATATTTTGCACAAATCAAACACCACTCATCATCCTGAGAACTCTATCTTTACCACCATGAAGCACGGCGGTGACAGCATCATGTTATGGGGATGCTTCACTGCATAAGGGCCTGGAGGATTTGTGACGATAGAAGGCAAAATGAGTTTGGGAGAAATCCAGTTACAGAGAGTTACAGAGAAATCCTGGTGGAAACCCTGCTGCAATCTGTAAGAGACCAGGAATTTGGGAGATGATTTATCTTCCAGAAAGATAATATCCCAAAACACACAGCAAAAGCCACACTGGAGTAGAGTTTAAAAACAAAAATGTAAATATTCTGGAGTGGACCGGTTAAAGCTTGGACATAATTTCAAATGAGAATCTGTGGCAAGAGCTGAAAATCTATTTTTACCAGTGGTTGCCATCCAACTTGAGGGAGCTTGAGCAATTTTGCAAAGAATGGGCAAAAATTACAGTATTCAGATGTGAAAAGCTGGTAGAAACTTGTTCAAGAAGAGTCATGGCTATTTGCCAAAGAAGCCTCTACCAAATATTAACTTAATGGGGTTGAATAGTTATGCAATCATTTGTTCTGATTTTAGAGTGACATCATAGACGTTTTTCAATGTTTTGTGTCAATAAATGGCAAAATAAATACATTATGATTCTATATTGTAACACGATAAAATGTTGTAAAAGGCCAAGGGGGGTTAATACTTTTGATAATAACTATATTCTGGAAAGAAGTCATCACAATTAACACATGCTTCCAAAGTGAGCTGGGTGTGGTTTGGAATGAAATACTATGGACTATGAAGAAGGTATAAGCTGTCCATACATATCGATTCTCTGAAAATCATAGTGATCCTCAACCCCTGTTATTTACTTCTAGTGTTCCTGAACAAATGTGCTTGTATGAACAAACATGACATCTGTGGTATTACATGTAATTAATCAAAGGGGCTTTAGAATTTACACCTACCATGTGATGGTGGCACAGCTCCTCCTGTGAAAAATGTAGCTCCATTTTGTATTTCTTTAGGCAGGATGTATGCCAGCAACCCTCAATTAGGTGCCTAAGCTCCTATCCATAGGTTGACAATTGGCCCCAGAGTGGTGTTCAGGTGTTGAAACATATTTGGACCTGGTCTGGGGAGATGTGGCCCTCTTACTTAATGCCCATTCTTGTTTGTTAACCAAGGTTACAGTAATGTCAGGAGGGAATAATTAGTGGTTTTACAGACTTTCATAATGAATGGCCATGGCAGATCTCCCTCTGAAATCTAAGTGTTGCTGATATGGGCTTGGCCTCTGAATGAGAGTACAAGAACTTCTGCTATTCTCTACTCTTATAAATGGGAACAGTTCCAAAAAATGTATCAGGACGAGGAAAAGGGCCTTATCATTTGCCTGTTAGTGGTGATCCTGCATTTTTGTTGTTTCTTCTAAAATAATATGATTTTCGTTTGCTTCGAGAGTATATCTGGTCACTACATCTACTACATCAACAGTGAAGGAGAGGTCCCTGCAGCCATATCCTGACTACCCAGTTCCTCTGAGAAGAGACACCTGCACTTCCGAAATTATCTTTTTCTGATGTCTTACACCCTTAAATAGATTCCATTCAAGAGCTTAGTTTTATTAATACAACTGTTTTTTTTATTTATTTATTTTTTTACTCTACAATATATGTTAGTGACCTTTATGTCCTTTTGGTGCAGGACATTTGTCTGTATTTTTCTGATAAGGGATCTAATGTTGGTTACACTTTAGGAAGACTTCTTTTCAAAGATGGTCTTCCTCTTATCTGTTATCAGGCCTTGGAATACAGATAGAGATACAAATGCAACTACCTAGAACGTGAGAGGCGTCAGTCAGTATAATGCTATGGGCACCATGGTGTCATGGACAATTACTTATTGTGGATTTTTTGAATAATCAGGTGCAGGACTGCAACAAATAATATAATTAAATACAATGATTACATTGTTGAAACATGATATTGTTTCTGCATTGTTACCACAAATACAAATGAGATACTGCATGACACAATACTGTATTTCACTAAGCGAATTATCAATTATTAATTAGATATATTATACAGAATTATTATTGTGTATAAGCAGTAATTAGAAAACAGATAATTTTATTTTAGATTTTAATAAAATTAGTTTGTGTCAAATACGCAGCCTACGTACTATGTACATGCGCTAATACTTGAGTGGACACAAGAGCTACTATGTAATTCTATACCATTTTATAGGAATGCATGCTAGAAACGTAAGGGACCAATTGTATTAAAAAAAGTTATCTCCAGCAAATAGGGAGGCAGGAGAATGTGTGTGATTTCGGAACAATGCCAATGTTGTAAGGACAGGAAAGCATAGAAATGGGTGCTACATACTCTGGCAATCCTGTGACCACAGGAAAGCGTGATAGATAACAGAAAAATATTTAAGATCTGTTCTAGGTTAATTTGAGAAAAATACACTGAGCATTTCTGTTTCGCTCCCATGTGCAAGAAATAAAAACTTCTTTTAACTTCTGAGATGGACTCCTGCAACAAAATCGGGGAAAAATTCAAGCTTGTGGATTGCTAAAGCAGGTAAGCCCCATACTATTTTTGAAGAACTTTGTTTACCATTGGCAAAAGAGCTGACACGTATTATGCGTGGAGAAAAAGCTACTAAACAGCTCGACTTGCTGCCCCCTCCAAAAGACAGTCACTCATAAAATTATTGATATGGTGAATGATACCAAAAGTATGCTGTTAGAGCACGTTTAGATGAGCAGATGTCTGTAGATGTTATTTATTTGGCCAATTTGCTAGTTTATGTTACTTACGAGTTTGAGGTTGCGTCTTATGAGGAATTTCTGTTCTGTGAGTCACTACCAACATGAATTAGAGGAGAACACATATTTCAGCTTCTGAATGAATTTATTGAAGAGAATGGCATCGACTAGATAAAATGCGTCGGAGTTTGTACAGACGGTGCGAGAGCTTTGACAAGCCGACACAGCAGTGTAGTTGCACAAATTAAAAAAGGTGCTCCAGATATGAAGTGGATGTACTGCAGCATCCACCGCGAGGCCTTTGCTGTCAAGAAAATGCCTGACAATTTAAAATCAGTTAGACTCTGTTGTGAATTGTATCAAGGTTTGACCAATGAATTCACATCTGCTTTGCTCAACTAAACAGGCTCACCCCGCTCAGTGAAATGGTGCTTTTTTATTGTTTATTTTTAATTGTTGTTGTTCCTGTTGTCATTTTGTAAAGTGCTTTGAGAAGCCACCCTTAAAGGTGCTATATCAAATAAAGTTTATTATTATAATATTTATTATATGTGTATGTGTGTGCGCGCACGCACGCTCATGTTGGTCATTGAGATTTTCTGGGGTTCCTATGAGAAGATGACTTGTAGATGGTACTTGAATGCTTTGGTTTGATCAGGGGTGGTACTTGGTCCAAAAAAATTGAGAACCACTGCCCTATGTTATCTATCACAGACATAACATATCCTGAGGTACTTAAACATCAGTTATGGAGAGTTTGGGGTTTCTGCTACAAGACATTCCTGTTATCAACAGTATCAGTTTTTTTTACTTTGCACAAACTTCTGTTGAAATGAAGAGTTGAGAGGCTATATTTTGCAAGAAATCGATTTCACTAGTAAGTGAAAATAAGAACTTTGATTTTTGATTTAACATACATGTTAAATGAGACAGTAGTTCTTTCCCCAGAGCTCAATTTAATTATTATTGTTAGCAATTTGCTCAGTTTAATATACAGATGCAGCCATTCAAAATGGGTGAGGTATTTCGCGGCATACCGCGACACGCCCACCGGGGTATCACGCAGTTCACGTGTGTCACGTGACTAACTATCCGGCGTCGCCTTGTAAAACCGCCAGGGGGAGCTTAACCTCTCATGTACAGCATTTGAGCCTTTAATTTTGAACTGTGTATTACAGCATGTTAATCATCAGTCATTAAAATGTTGGTATATTTTATGAAAGCAAGATTGCTCAGTTGGACAAAAGTACACAACCTACCTTTATCAGAAATATTTATGCATCAAAGCCTTTACTGAAGATATTACTAATAGTATTAATAATGGATGACTTTGGACAAGCTGTATACTCAAAGTATAATTTCTTCAGCACATTTGTACAAGCACTTGGAATCTGTCCAAGCCATACTTTGTCAGGCATTTTGTTTTACTTCAACGGGCATAAAAACTTCCTTGCTTTTAACAGGGCGTTTCATAATTTCTAACCACGAAAATGATTTAAAATGCGACACCTATCATTAAACTAGAGCTTAAAATATCACAAGGATCCTCAAGAGCACAGCAAAGAGTGTATTAAAAGACACTTGTATTTATCAACGCTTTCTTTTCCGTATACCAGATTTTATGGAACCACTTCAGAGGGGTGTCAGCCAGTCAGATTCCAGGAATCGGCACTTTAAAGGAAAAATACACACCGGTATTCCATTTCTCCCTAACGATTTTAAGCATCGAAGTATTTAACTAGCATGTGAAATAGCGTGTGAAAAAGTGGTAGTTTTAAGCTTTTCTGCTAATATAATATGGAATCGCGTATCTAAAGAATTAGTGTGCTGCGACAGGGCTGTGTAGGGCTGTTTCGCCTGCCTGTTCATGCGAGCTGTCTTGTAGCCTACTGGTCTAGGTGCGTGACTACCAACTAGCAGGTTGTGTGTTTGAAGCCAGCTGGTGCTGGACTTTTCATTTTTATATATTTATTTTTTAATCGCGTAACATAAACATATTACCGTATGCAAACTGTACTGTATACAGTATGTATATGTATATTTAATGTCTTAACTGTGCCCGTTTAAGTATTGAATATTCATATCTAATTTTACCACTGAAGGGAAATCTTAGTAGCTGAGCATAAAAAGAAGAGGAGCATACTGTAACGCGTGTGAAGGCCATAAACGATATTAATTTTGGAACATAAACATACAGTATATGGCTGGTCTCGGTACTTTAAAGAAAAAAATACAAACCAGTATTCCATTTCTCCCTAAACATTGTAAGCTTCGAAGTCTTTAACTAACGTGATACCGGAGTCAACAAGCATACTTTTAGAATTTGATTAAAAGGGAATATAATATGGAATCGTGTATTTCAAGAAATTAATAACGATATAATTATATTCATGTTGCAAAAGAACTGCAACGGACATAAAAACTCCCTTGCTTTTAATAGAGCGTTCCATAATTTCTAACTACGAAAATGGCAGGTGAAAGGATTTGTAAACATATTTTGTTAAAGCAAGTCAGTTTTTTCCACAACACATAAAATACATTTTTCCAAGAAAGTTTAGCCTTTGTCACTAATGAAACCACTAAATAAAGACATAAATATAGAAATCTTAAGATTTGTTTTATTTAATGTTGGTAGCAGGATGAACTGTCAGAGTGTATATTTTGTTGCAGAGTTGCTGCAAGATGTTAACAGTGAAAAAGGTATTTAGAAATGAGTTATTTCAAGATGAAAAAGAAAACATACACGAAACATGGTTTCATTACGACCAGAATCGGTCTTGAGATATTTTTAACTTGATTTACAGTATTTGAGAGGTATGTCTTAACACCGATACTACAGTGCTTAAGTACTGCTCACGTATATGTTTCTAGGTTTATATTATGCATTTCATACGGTCAAATTACTTTTTAAATTGAGTGTAAGGCAATTTATGCTTCTAAAGTCATGGTCAGCATTTATTTTTGTACTGTGCTGTAAACTTGTTCTGTGCCAAGTCACATTATTTTATAGCGTTTTTATAGCGTTATCAAATCCGGTGGCGCTCTGTGTTAGTTTACTGACTCCCATGTCACATGGTCTGTGATTGAAACCTGTAAAACCGGTTTAATTCGTCACAGCCAGCACTCTTCAGGTGTGAGGGTCTTCTGCTCAGAATGAAACACTAAAATGTTTGTGTATATTCTAATGGTAGTGGGGGCAGGGTGTGTGGGAACAGGTTTGGTTGAAATTGCATTGGAGATCTATGTTCTTCACACCTGAAACATTTTCTCTGAAAGCATTTTCTTCGCAGTTTAACCGATCTTGTTACAGCATGCTACAGTTTACTATTATTAACCATATTAATTTTAAGTGCTTAATGTAAAATCTTGTAAAAATATATTTTCATTGTTCAAATATACATTAAGTCTGACTATCATATAATAAGTTAAATACAAAACTAAAGAAAAAATAGGGTTAAATATAATTCAAAATATTTTGCTAACAATGTTAACTGTTTATGAATAATAAAATGTATTAACTAAGGAGTAGGATGGCACAGTTGTTAGTACGTTTTTTGTTTTGTTTCTTTTTCATAAATGCAACAGTAGTACCTGATGTCTCAGTGGCTTTCAAAATTAAATTATGCATGCAAACCTGTGAACTAGAAAGATAACTAAGATATCCATCCATTTATAATGGTGGCAAAGTGGTTAGCATTGCTATCTTGGAGCACTGGGGTCCTAGGTTCAATTCCTGCCATCCTGTGTGTGTGGGGTTTACATGTTCTCTCTGGGTTACATGGTTTTTCTCCATATGTGTGATATGACTCCCTCTCGCAGTCCAAAACATACTGGTAAGTTAATTGGTTTATGGGAAAACTGGCCCTGGTGTGTGTGTTTGTGTCTGTCTGTCCTGTGATGGACTGGCGCTATGTCCAGGGTGTATTCTGCCTTGTGTCCGTCGCTTACTGGGATAGGCTCCAAATCCTCTGTACTGGTTAAAGAGATTAGAAATGGAAGTAAAGGCACTGTGTGGATGGAACTATACACAGTGTTAGAAACCCACTATGAAATGGCAGCATCTCACTGAGAATAAAATATTTTATAGTGCTGGCTTAAGGAAACAGCCTTTCCACCTCTCTTGCACATCAGTATCCATACCTAGTTATTTAAACAAATTGCCTCTAATTATAAACATCTTAATATGCTGGCTCTGTGGATCCACATCAGCTATGTTTGCCCATTCCTTCAATTCATGTGCATCAAACACACAGTTCAACGCTAGCAACTACACAAAATCTAAAATATGAGCTCTACTTGCCACTTACAATACCAACAGTACCAGCTAACTTTAGTAGTGACATTTTCATGGATCTTTTTAACAATAAAATTTACAACATCAGACTTCAGACACAATTAAACAGGCCTCAAAAAAGTCTGGTACAAACATTTTCAGCATGGAATAAACTGTTACTTTAATGGTAAAAACCTTAAATGGATTCATATTCTCAATAAGATTTGGTGCTCAGTAACATGACTTAGAAAATGACAGAAGACATACGTATCATGCTTATCCTTCTATTATATTCGGTGATCAATAATAACAGTTGTATTATATCCATGGAAATATATTCATTATATGCCAGTGAACCTCACCATGCCAGGCCACCACTGCGTCACAACACACAGCTGCCAGTGCACCTCTACATACCCGACTACCACTGCGTCACATAGCTGCAAGCGCACCTCACCGTGCCAGGCCACCACTGCATCATACAGCTGCCAGCGCACCTCACCATGCCAGGCCATCACTGCGTCACACCACACAGCTGCCAGCGCACTTCACCGTGCCAGGCCACCACTGCAACACACCACACAGCTGCCAACGCACTTCACTGTGCCAGGCCACCACTGTGTCACACCACACAGCTGCCAGCGCACCTCACCGTGCCAGGCCACCACTGCATCACCCAGCTGCCAGCGCACCTCACCGTGCCAGGCCACCACTGCATCACACAGATGCCAGCGCACCTCACCGTGCCATGCCACCAGCTGCGTCAAACCACACAGCTGCCAGCGCAACTCACCGTGCCCGGCTACCACTGCATCACACAGCTGCCAGCGCACCTCACCGTGCCAGGCTACCACAGCGTCACACCACACAGCTGCCAGCGCACCTCACGGTACCAGGCCACCACTGCGTCACACCACACAGCTGTCAGCGCACCTCACCGTGCCTGGCCACCACTGCATCACACAGCTGCCAGCGCACCTCACCGTGCCAGGCCACCACTGCGTCACATAGCTGCAAGCGCACCTCACTGTGCCAGGCCACCACTGCATCATACAGCTGCCAGGGCACCTCACCGTGTCAGGCCACCACTGCGTCACACATATTTCAGCGCCATATATTTCATGGATATTATGGAATATAATGGATGGATATCTTAGTTATCTTTCTAGTTCACAGGTTTGCATGCATAATTTAATTTTGAAAGCCACTGAGACATCAGGTACTACTGTTGCATTTATGAAAAAGAAACAAAACAAAAAACGTACTAACAACTGTGCCATCCTACTCCTTAGTTAATACATTTTATTATTCATAAACAGTTAACATTGTTAGCAAAATATTTTGAATTATATTTAACCCTATTTTTTCTTTAGTTTTGTATTTAACTTATTATATGATAGTCAGACTTAATGTATATTTGAACAATGAAAATATATTTTTACAAGATTTTACATTAAGCACTTAAAATTAATATGGTTAATAATAGTAAACTGTAGCATGCTGTAACAAGATCGGTTAAACTGCGAAGAAAATGCTTTCAGAGAAAATGTTTCAGGTGTGAAGAACATAGATCTCCAATGCAATTTCAACCAAACCTGTTCCCACACACCCTGCCCCCACTACCATTAGAATATACACAAACATTTTAGCGTTTCATTCTGAGCAGAAGACCCTCACACCTGAAGAGTGCTGGCTGTGACGAATTAAACCGGTTTTACAGGTTTCAATCACAGACCATGTGACATGGGAGTCAGTAAACTAACACACAGCGCCACCGGATTTGATAACGCTATAAAAACGCTATAAAATAATGTGACTTGGCACAGAACAAGTTTACAGCACAGTACAAAAATAAATGCTGACCATGACTTTAGAAGCATAAATTGCCTTACACTCAATTTAAACACAAGCTGTCTTTAGCCCTCTAAGCTGGTTCATACAGAAATGTAGAGATCCAGGCTCAGAACACACAGCTTCATTAGCGAATACATATGCAGGACAACTAGAGAAGACGTTTTACAGAGGATGGATTTTTAGAAACATCCCATCAGTGACATCACTGAAGTCAACTCCTAGGTACTGTAACTGTCATGTGGATAGTTTCACAAGAATCAGACAAAGGTTTAAGCATCGCTTGTTCTAGATAAAACTGTTAAAAAAAACAACAACAACCCATAATGTACTTCTCTGCGGCTCTGTTTGCCCAAATCATATATTCACAACGTGAAATTTAGAAAATAATATTACGTAACCAAAATCCGCAATATGGAAACAGAACCTGTGTAATTGTTGATAGATGATGTACTCGTAACATTTTTACAAGACGAACTACAACATTTAAAAAATGACTTGTATGTACTTGATATCTCTAATCAATCCACGGGTCCCAGCACAAAACGGAACTAAAACGTATACCGTTTCGCGCTTCTTATTAGTTGCTCAAAAGTAATTTGACCGTATGAAATGCATAATATAAACCTAGAAACATATATGTGAGCAGTACTTAAGCACTGTAGTATCGGTGTTAAGACATACCTCTCAAATACTGTAAATCAAGTTAAAAATATCTCAAGACCGATTCTGGTCATAATGAAACCATGTTTCGTGTATGTTTTCTTTAAAGTACCAAGACCAGCCATATGCTGTATGTTTATGTTCCAAAATTAATATCGTTTATGGCCTTCACACGCGTTACAGTATGCTCCTATTCTTTTTATGCTCAGCTACTAAGATTTCCCTTCAGTGGTAAAATTCAATATCTACAACGGGCACAGTAAAGACGTTTACAGTAAGTCTTTCTACGACAGACCAACGGACCACGAGTGCCCCTGTCGGTCAACCAATCACGCACCGCGGTATTTTGCGTCATCGCGCGTCACGATGCACGACGCCGTAGCCAATTATCTCCGGTACGTGTCTTTACCGCGCACTTTGGCTGCATCTGTAGTAGAATATACAAAAAATACTAATATCACTGAAGGTGATGTCAGTGTGGAAAAACATTAAATGTAGAAAATATACACAATGATCCTAGTCATTTAAAATAAATTTAAAAAAATACAGACTCATCTTGGCTCACCTTCAGCTAAACAGTGTCTGTAATTGCTTGCAGACTACATTTATTTCTTAGCAATTAAATTATGTCTTGTAGCTGCATTTGTTTTTTAATATCTCCACTTTGAAGGACTGGGATTGTTTTGTTAATTGGCTTTATGTTTTTATAGACATTAATTTTCTACACCAAGAGGATTCATTTTAGTAAGGACATTTTTTTTTCTTTTCATAACATCAATCTCTACCAGAATTAAAGTTCAAGCATATCCAGGGTGAGACAGAATTCCTGAATTGTTTTATCCATTAATTTGTTTCTTTGTATACTTTTATACAAAAGCAGAAATTTAATCATCTATCAAATAATTTTTTTCTTTAGAATTAATATCTCAATAAATGTGTAGTTAATATGATCATTTTGTCTGTCATATTTATATATCTCTAGTTTATAACAAACCGTATTTATTAAAACATTTTTATTATGTTTTATTTATGTTATGTAAAAAATAAAAAACAGCAATCAAACTCCCCTACAACAGCAACCTACTCCTAAAAAAGAGAAAATCAAAACCACATAATTGCAACAATGATAAGAATAGATAACATTAAAATATATACCATTAAAAAGTAAAAGGATGATTTAGCTAAGATATTTGATATCAGTCCAGGGTGTATCCTGCCTCATGCCTGTTTGTTTGTCAGGATAGACTTTGGGTTCCCCCATGACTCTGTATTGGATAAAGCAGTCAGAAAATGGATTGGTGGATCTATAACAGTAAAAACTTTCCAATTCAAATACAATATGGAAGATATTCTTCTTTGAATTTTGTTTAGTTAACAGATACAAATATTTCAAATATTACTGAAGTCTGTATGTGTGATACAGTAGCGTTTTCAAAGTTGTTTTGCAGATTTGTTATTAAAAACTTATAGTACATAAGTTTTACATAAGTAATAAAACATATAATCCAATTTCCTGGTACTTTTCCATGATTATGGATTTGCTTGGCATAAAATAGCACAACAATAATATTTTAATGCTGGAAGTTGTTAATTTTAACCTCTTTTTAAATGTGTAGCTCAAAAGACAGGTTGAAACTTGAAACATTCAATGAATTGACTATATTTGAAATGATACAATGAGAAACTAGTTCTTCTTCAGTTTTAAAAAATACTGGGACAGCTGTGAAGTATTATGACATTAAAAATTAAAAATGATAAAATTATGACATTTTGAGAAAATTCAATTTTTGCTTTTAAAAGGGAAACTGCAGTACCAATTGCTCATACCGGTTATTAAATCTCAGTGAAAAATATGAATTAATTGATGGTTTATCCAAATTTGACAAATTTACAATTACTTTAAATGTTAAACTGTGAACATTTTTAAATAAGTGTATGGTTTTCATCTTGTCGGAGGCAGGAAAAACCTAGAGTTATGATGTGAAAGCAGTTCTTCCTCTCACTTGTTGCTGTAAGCAAATGAAATACATAGTTTAAATTTAAAATTAATAAATGCCTCTCACAAAATCTACAGTTATTGTAAATATTTGTCTTTGTATCAACTACAATTAAACTTAAAGAATGAGACCAACAAAGTCATTCAAATCACTTCTCAAAACTTATTTTAATTTGTCCTCTTTTGTATGTTTATTTGTTTTTATGTAATGTTTTTAAAGCCATTATGTGTAATAATTTTATATTAGATTTTGATTGCTAAAATATATCTGTTTTATTACTTATAAATAACGATGTATATACAATTACTAATAATTATGTAGACTTTATATCAAACAGGGCTGTGTGACAATATTAGTGTTATATCAGTTTAATCAACTCTGACCCTAAGGCCATTTGGTATAGTATTGCCCTTATATAATCCCAGTTTATTTTATAAAAAGGTATTTCAGCATTGAAGCTGACAAGCTGACATCACATCTGGAGGATTTCCCTTCTGACATACTTTTTAAAACTATTCTTACTCTTTCAATGTGATTGGGGTACTCAATTGTTGAGACTCGCTATCTATTAGATGTTGGAATAAAAATAGTTGAACACGCTAAGATATTTTTGTCTTAAAAAAATGTGAAAAATACTGTATATAGAACTTCATTACATTTATTAATTTGGTCAGTGTAGGACCTTTAAAACCTTCCTGGAGGCTGCTTGAATTCAGAGCACCACGGGAGATACACTTTGTGTATTTTCTTGGGTGCTCTTTGGAATTTTTTTTTCCTATCAAATTAAAACTAATTTCAAACCTTCACAGAACTGTGTTGTGACAAATCAGGATTTGATGTGATTTTACCATTTGCTGTTTTAATTCATTTATTTTAAGATTCCAGATACATATAATATTATAAAATGTCTATTGGAACCATTTATTGCTTCCCAAACATACCTACATCCTGTGTACAATTTTAATTAATTTTTATTAATTTTGTCAGCTCCAGACTTTTGTACAAAAACTCAGTTTTCAGTAATGTTGTATCCGTCCATCTTGGACTCAGGCGTGACAAACAGTGAATTATACTATACCTTACATTGTCATAAACAACAGATTTTTTCTAAACTTCTCAATGCATCGCACAAGCAAATAACCTCAAATATAATCTAAATCCAGCCATCCAATTTATTTTCACAGCAGTTTGACTATTTAAAACATGAACACATTTATGACCTAGGGCTGAATACAGAAAAAAACAGAGTGCTACATGCCAATTTCATCAGTTTTTAACAGCAAAATCAACAACAAAACCTATATATCATATGAAACAACCCCTTCTTCAAAATAGTCTATTTCAAACTCAAACCCAGCAACACAATTGTTTTTCATCAGACAGTTTTCCGAATGATACACATAAAAAAGATGCACTCTTTTGAAAGACCAGAAATTGTTTAATTGTCAGTTTTACAGTAAAAATGTGATATAGCAAAAGCAAAACCTTACCAAATCACAAAATATCAAAATATCTAAAATTATTGTGTAGCAGCATGTTGTCTTGTCACTATCCCAAGTTTAACCACACTAAAACACCATAACTACTTTTGTGTACTTTTTGTTGTCACGCTTTCCTACAGATGCAGCCATTCAAAGTGAGCGGTACAGACACGTACCGCAGGTAATTGGCTGCGGTATCGCGTATCATGACGCGGTGCGTGATTGGTTGACCGACAGGGGCACTCGTGGTCCGTTGGTCTGTCGTAGAAAGACTTACTGTAAACGTCTTTACTGTGCCCGTTGTAGATATTGAATTTTACCACTGAAAGGAAATCTTAGTAGCTGAGCATAAAAAGAATAGGAGCATACTGTAACGCGTGTGAAGGCCATAAACAATATTAATTTTGGAACATAAACATACAGTATATAGCTGGTCTTGGTACTTTAAAGAAAAAAATACACACCAGTATTCCATTTCTCCCTAAATATTTTAAGCTTCGAAGTCTTTAACTAACATGATACCGGAGTCAACAAGCATACTTTTAGAATTTGATTAAAAGGGAATATAATATGGAATCGCGTATCTAAAGAATTTAATAATGGTATGATTATATTCGTGTGCTGCGACAGGGCTGTGTAGGGCTGTTTCGCCTGCCTGTTCATGCAAGCTGTCTTGTAGCCTACTGGTCTAGGTGTGTGACTAACAACGCACAGGTTGTGTGTTCGAATCCAGCTGATGCTGGACTTTTCTTTTAACAAACATTTCTTCGAAAAAATAGAATAGCGATATTATGGACAATCAATTGACTTTTATATTTCAAAATATCGCAACATGATCGATTCTAAGTCATTTTTGCTAACAATGAATAGTCACCTTCTTCCCTTCTGGCAGCGGTTCCTGCTTCTATTGTGTGTGTGTGTGTGTGCAACAGAGTAAATTTTTATAGAGAAATGGAGGCTGGACAGTATGCGTTACAATATAAACATTTATATTAATTTAAATCGTGTTCTGATTTAAATCGCAAACACGTGTTTAATTATGTGTTTTTTAATCATAATCAGGCTAATGCATTTCTACATTTTCTGTATGAACCAGCTTAGAGGTTCATACAGAAAGACAGCTTGTGTTTAAATTGAGTGTAAGGTAATTTATGCTTCTAAAGTCATGGTCAGCATTTATTATTGTACTGTGCTGTAAACTTTTTCTGTGCCCAGTCACATTATTTTATAGCGTTTTTATTGCGTTATTAAATCCGGTGGCGCTGTGTGTTAGTTTCCTGACTCCCATGTCACATGGTCTGTGATTGAAACCCATGGAACTATGACTTTATTTTTTAACAAACATTTCTTTGAAAAAATGAAACGTTTCCCTTGGTCAGAGATTAAATAAAACCTCACTCGCACCAAACAAATTTATATTTCTAAATATCACGACATGATCGAATTTAAGTCTGGATTTAAGCCACTGGATTTAATAACGCAATAAAAACGCTATAAAATAATGTATCTGTCCCACTCAGAATATCCTCAGATCAGTTTGCTACCAGCAATCAAACAAAAAAAATGGAAAGAATTGTCTCCTCCTGATTGGAACCTTTCTTACTGTCTTATAATTTATCAGGCTACCTTTTAATTTCCACTGAGAGAAGGAAGTCTCTTGTCATGCAGCTATTTTATTCTTCATTGCACAATATGCTCTAAGTTAGCAAATGAAACATGAACACTTATTGAAATAAATCAAGAATACGATTAACATGAATGTATAAACATCCAAACTATACTTTATCACATTTAATTATTGTTTACATCTTCCGCCTGAGAACAGTCACCCGTTGCTACCCAATGCAGAAACACAGCCAGTAACTAGCAAAGAGAGGACATTAGCTAGCCAATATGATAAAGAAATAAATGATTATTTTGTTTATTTCTTTTGCACATTTATTTGAACATTTCCATCGATTGTACAACCACTTGGAAACTGTCCAATCCCTAGTTCATCAAGCATTTACCGGTCTGGCGCCGGTCTGTGTCTTCTAGGATATAATGCCAGCGAACTCTTGTTTTTATGTCCACTATAACTACGCTGGGCAAACGTTCTGAGGTCAAATTCTTCCAGCACAGGGGTACCTTTAAAGCGGAGACGACGGCACCGACATTTTTTGGCGCGCCTTCTCTTTAAAGCCCTGGCCAAATATGAAGACAATAAATAATTTCCTAAGATACGCGATTAAAAAATAAATAAATAAAAATTTGAATCTCCTGCGGAACACATTCCATAAGAATCAGCGGTTTTACAGTATATATCGCCTTTAAAGGTGGCTTCTCAAAACGCTTTACGGGATAAAAACAACCAGAACAGTAGCAACAACAATATTGTATTTCGTTGCACTTTGAAAACCAAGTCATAACTTAACTATACAGTACGTGCAAACGTTTCGTATGTTGCTGTCGTGAATGCCTGCGTACCCATAAGTATCTTATTTGCCTTGAGTCTGTCTACAGTATATCTGTCCCACTACCCCCCTCTCTCCCTCAATTCAATTCAATTCAAGGTGTTTTATTTGCATGACAGATGGGTACAATTCTTGTTGGGAATGTATACTTTGATATTTACACCCGGCGCGGCACCGAGGGAGCGTCTGCATTTATAACTTGGTTTTTAAAATTAGTCAAGCAATATGAAGCATCTCCTTTTACTTTTAAGTCCCTTAAATACATTGAGAACAGCTTTCTCACCATCATTACACAAAGCAGAAACTGTCCGATGACTCACAGTACAAGTGGAAAGATTACAGATTTTAATCGTCTTTAATTTTGTCTTTATTTTGCCTGTGGAGTGTATCTTATTAAGCTCTAAATTGCATTTTGAGCCCGGTTTTTGACTTTTTTTTATTGCATTTTGGGCGCGGACAGCACATACAAGGGTTAATGAACTGCGCCAAGAAATTTAAAATAGTATTCTTTAGGTGTGAGGGTAGGAGTGGACCGCAGCAGGCATAATCAGCAAACCAGGAAAACAAAGAACAGGACAGGTGAGATGTGTATCCAGAAAGCGAGTGATCAGAAAAAGGAAATGGTGTAAATGTATTTAAGGGACTTAAAAGTAAAAGGAGATGCTTCATATTGCTTGACTAATTTAAAAAAATAAGTTATAAATGCAGACGCTCCCTCGGTGCACTGCTCTGGTGCGCCGGCTCTTACACAGTGCCTGTCTGCCGTAAGCGTTACAATATACATACCCAGCACTGCTTGTACCCATCTGTCATGCAAATAAAACAACTTGAATTGAATTGAATTGAGGGGAGAGGGGGGGGATACTAAAGCCAATACTGGCTCAATACCCTCAATGGGCTTTGACGTGCTAATGCGTTGGTTTAACAGTCCGGGTGTGGCAGGCTTCCAATGTAGGGAACCAAGGGAAACGTTTCATTTTTTCAAAGAAATGTTTGTTAAAAAATAAAGTCATAGTTCCATGGGATTCAATCACAGACCATGTGACATGGGAGTCAGGAAACTAACACACAGCGCCACCGGATTTAATAACGCAATAAAAACGCTATAAAATAATGTGACTAGGCACAGAAAAAGTTTACAACACAGTACAATAATAAATGCTGACCATGACTTTAGAAGCATAAATTACCTTACACTCAATTTAAACACAAGCTGTCTTTCTGTATGAACCTCTAAGCTGGTTCATACAGAAAATGTAGAAATGCATTAGCCTGATTATGATTAAAAAACACATATAATTAAACACGCGTTTGGGATTTAAATCAGAACACGATTTAAATCAATATAAATGTTTATATTGTAACGCATACTGTCCAGCCTCCATTTCTCTATAAAAATTTACTCTGTTGCACACACACACACAATAGAAGCAGGAACCGCTGCCAGAAGGGAAGATATGTTCAAAATATCGCAAATATCGATCATGTTGCGATATTTTGAAATATAAAAGTCAATTGATTGTCCATAATATCGCTATTCTATTTTTTCGAAGAAATGTTTGTTAAAAGAAAAGTCCAGCACCAGCTGGATTCAAACACACAACCTGCCAGTTGGTAGTCACGCACCTAGACCAGTAGGCTACAAGACAGCTCGCATGAACAGGCAGGCGAAACAGCCCTACACAGCCCTGTCGCAACACACGAATTCTTTAGATACGCGATTCCATATTATATTAGCAGAAAAGCTTAAAACTACCACTTTTTCACACGCTATTTCACATGCTAGTTAAATACTTCGATGCTTAAAATCGTTAGGGAGAAATTGAATACCGGTGTGTATTTTTCCTTTAAAGTGCCGATTCCTGGAATCTGACTGGCTGACACCCCTCTGAAGTGGTTCCATAAAATCTGGTATACGGAAAAGAAAGCGTTGATAAATACAAGTGTCTTTTAATACACTCTTTGCTGTGCTCTTGAGGATCCTTGTGACTTCCCACACACCCTGCCCCCACTACCATTAGAATATACACAAACATTTTAGCGTTTCATTCTGAGCAGAAGACCCTCACACCTGAAGAGTGCTGGCTGTGACGAATTAAACCGGTTTTACAGGTTTCAATCACAGATTGGGACTCAGTAAAGTAACACACAGCGCCAGTGGATTTGATAATACTGTACCTAACCAAAATCCGCAATATGGAAACAGAACCTGTGTAATTGTTGATAGATGATGTACTCGTAACATTTTTTCAAGACGAACTACAACATTTAAAAAATGACTTGTATGTACTTGATATCTCTAATCAATCCACGGGTCCCAGCACAAAACGAAAGTAAAACGCATACCGTTTCGCGCTTCTTATTAGTTGCTCAAAAGTAATTTGACCGTATGAAATGCATAATATAAACCTAGAAACATATACGTGAGCAGTACTTAAGCACTGTAGTATCGGTGTTAAGACATACCTCTCAAATACTGTAAATCAAGTTAAAAATATCTCAAGAACGATTCTGGTCGTAATGAAACCATGTTTCGTGTATGTTTTCTTTTTCATCTTGAAATAACTCATTTCTAAATACCTTTTTCACTGTTAACATCTTGTAGCAACTTTGCGACAAAATATACACTCTGACAGTTCATCCTGCTACCAACATTAAATAAAACAAATCTTAAGATTTCTATATTTATGTCTTTATTTAGTGGTTTCATTCGAAGCTTACAATGTTTAGGGAGAAATGGAATACTGGTGCGTATTTTTTTCTTTAAAGTACCGAGACCAGCCATATACTGTATGTTTATGTTAAGATTTCCCTTCAGTGGTAAAATTAGATATGAATATTCAATACTTAAACGGGCACAGTTAAGACATTAAATATACATATACATATTGTATACAGTACAGTTTGCATACGGTAATATGTTTATGTTACGCGATTAAAAAATAAATAAATAAAACTGGAAGGTCCAGCACCACCATTATGTTTATATGGTTGTTTTTGTTGGTTGGTTGTTATTATGGTTATTAATAATACGATCTATAGTTGAAATCTGAGCCTAAATAAAAAGAAAAAGCAAGTGATTAGGTTTATGAGCAATCTAATTTCTTATTCGTTTAAAACGCTATATAAAATAAAGTTTATTATTAATTTGCTGGACAGAGCGGTGAACATTATTATGCATAAGACAAAGATAACGATCCTGATCAGTTTAGAAATCTGTGTACGCTGTAAGGTTTTTACTTCTTAAACTTTTAAAATACACGTTTTGAATGGAAAGAAATCCTCTTCCTGGTATAGCACACCAGCACGTCTTTTTTCTCCAATCAGAGGGGTGTCAGATGGTGTCAGCCAATCACCATTCTGCGTTGGATAGCAACGGGTGACTGTTCTCAGGCGGAAGATGTAAGCAGCTTAATGTTCGTGTTAAATATGTTTTTTAAATTCAATTAAACGGGCACAGTTAAGACATTAAATATACATATACATACTGTATACAGTACAGTTTGCATACGGTAATATGTTTATGTTACGCGATTAAAAAATAAATAAATAAAAATGAAAAGTCCAGTACCAGCTGGATTCGAACACCCAACCTACCAGCTGGTGGTCACGCACCTAGACCAGTAGGCTACAAGAGAGCTCACATGATCAGGCAGGCGAAACAGCCCTACATAGCTCTGCCGCAGTACACGGATATAATCATACCGTTATTAAATTATTGAGATATGCGATTCCATATTATATTCCCTTTTAATCAAATTCTAAAAGTATGCTTGTTGACTCCGGTTTCACGTTAGTTAAAGACTTCGAAGCTTACAATGTTTAGGGAGAAATGGAATACCGGTGTGTATTTTTCCTTGTGATATTTTAAGCTCTAGTTGAATGATAGGTGTCGCATTTTAAATCATTTTCGTAGCTAGAAATTATGAAACGCCCTGTTAAAAGCAAGGAAGTTTTTATGCCCCGTTGAAGTAAAACAAAATGCCTGACAAAGTATGGCTTGGACAGATTCCAAGTGCTTGTACAAATGTGCTAAAGAAATTATACTTTGAGTATACAGCTTGTCCAAAGTCATCCATTATTAATACTATTAGTAATATCTTCAGTAAAGGCTTTGATGCATAAATATTTCTGATAAAGGTAGGTTGTGTACTTCTGTCCAACTGAGCAATCTTGCTTTCATAATATATACCAACATTTTAATGACTGATGATTAACATGCTGTAATACACAGTTCCAAATTAAAGGCTCAAATGCTGTACATGAGAGGTTAAGCTCCCCCTGGCGGTTTTACAAGGCGACGCCGGATAGTTAGTCACGTGACACACGTGACACACGTGATACCGCGTGATACTGCGTGATACTGTGACACGCCCACCGGGGTATGCCGCGAAATACCTCACCCATTTTGAATGGCTGCATCTGTATTTGCAGGTGATACTGCGAGCTCTGTTGCAAGTAAAAGTGCCTGGTGTGGGTGGTTGCTGAGGGCAGTCAAGGGAGCTGTGAACAAGAAGGTTATGCAGATTAGGTGGTCGGCGATATGAGATGATGGAGTGGTCAGAAAAGAGGGCCCCAATGGAGGGATCATCCTGTAAGATGGAAAGGTTGTCGTTAACAGTCCTGGGGATAGAAAGTGTGTTGGGGTGGTGGGGAAGCACCAAAGGAATGCAGTTGTTATGGTGGGAGTTCCTGCTCAAGTTGATGGTCCAAGGGGTGTTTTTGGCTCAGACAAGAGCACTGTCAATAACACTGCTAGGATATCTTCTGTTGATGACAAAAGAGTATATTTTGAGGGCTTGGTTCTGGAAATTGATGTCATCGCTGCAGAGTCGTTGTAGCTGAAGGAATTGTGAAAAAGGGAGAGAGTTTTTAGTGTGTGTAATCATGATGGAACTTTTATTATTTTTAACATTATTTCCTAATTTTATATACAGTAAGTAGCTCGTCAACATGCATAGGCTGCAAAGCAACAAGTAAAGGTTTATTCCATGCTGAAAACAGAAGAAAAGAAACACAAAGCATGGAATCAACCTTTACTTGTTCCTTTGTTTCCTAATTTTAGGTGTATTTTAGAAGGCTAATAAAACCATGTCAAGACCAGGCTTTATAAACCTCATGCAGAATGTTTTGTCTTTGAACTATTTGTCTCAATTTTTATCTAAAGTGGAAGACATACAATTTGAAATTGTCACGACCACACATAATCAGACACTATCCCTTTCCAATTCCCGCAAACGCAGACACATAAACTAATCATCACACCTCTCGCTCATCATTGCACCCTCTTCTTAAGAGCAATTTCTACTTAAGAGCTCACTACCATCATCACAATGCTCATTATTGGTTTTACCAGTGGAGCTCCCAGTTCTTACTCTTAAAATCTTCCTGATTGTTGTTAAACTTCTGAACCTCCGGCTTCTTGAACTATGATTCGACCCTGACTACAATTCCCGATCCTTCAACTTGGCAAAGTACACCCAGCTCTCTCTCTCAAACCTGACGCGTGACATTAACCAGCTATCACTTAGGGTCCAGTTATACATACATTTCGTCAACAGTGCCATTACAGAAATACTAACCTTTTAAAAAAGGAAGTTATATGGTTTTATTTTCTGTTTTTGTTTGGATATTTCTTTTTGGTGTAGTGATTCATAGCCGTTCAGGGACGCCAAATATGTAATGTTAGTGGCTCTCTGAAGGCACCAGTTCTGTAGGGTTTGGGCATTTACTGAGACAATTATTAATTGTAGCAGTAAATCACAAAGTTGATTCTTTTGATGGCTTTAGAGTCCAACCATGCGACATAACTCAAACAACGCACACACACAGGTACTAATACACGAGGATACATTTATTAATACATAGAATATGCCTTAAACTAACAGATCTTATCGAGAGGGTTATCAGAATACAAAAGATATATATTCAATCAGTTACGAAGTGTTACATATATCAAGAGGACATACGTTCAGTATATCATTCATTAAGACCGTTTCATAAATGAACTTGGTTATAACTTCTACATTAGATACTCGAAACAAGTACATAACTCTTATGAATTAAATTGATATCAACTGGTTGGGATAACAATTGAATTCTTGAGCTGTAATGCATTGAAGTTGAATACTCATCCAATCTTTGGGGATTCAGATCTCCTGCGGGCACAAAGAAACAGTTGCAGGCTGTTGCTGTCCAATCCGCGCTCTCTGGCTCGGTGCCAGGCTGTGCTGTGCGGCTTGCGACGGTGCGCTGCTGATGCTCACTGACCGGCTAGTTAGTGTTGGCTTTAACTAGCAAAGTTAAGAGAAAAGATGACTGTGGGTCCCAGCAAGTCAGGAAGAGGACCGGTTCGTTCCTAATGAAGAGCTAGTTCTGAATAGTGATTCAGCTGTCCACAGTTCCGACCTGTTCACGAGGCCTGCTGCTGGTTACTCTCTGGCAACCTCCACTCTAGACTCTTAGAACAAAGGAAAGTTCTGGCACTCGGACACACTGGCCGTTCCGTGGTTGTCCGGGCTGAGTCTCAGGATGGTCAGGAGGCGCGCTGCGAGGATGTCCTGCCCTTGGGAGCCTTCTGCTCCTGGGCCGTCCTGCCCTGGAATTCTCCTTTGAATTCCCTTTAGAACAGTCCACAGAATCCTCTCCAGAATCCCTTCTGAATCTTGTTGAATCTCTGTGTTGCCTGTTTTTACCTGGAGGAACTTCAGCTCATTGATTGGCTGAAAGTTCCATGGGCATCAGAGTCCCACGTGGGTTACTCGGCCCTACCAGTCCCTGATTGGTTGATCAAGGTGAGATATGAGTCACTTACTCCTGACACTTAGGAATGCAATCCAGATGTCCAACTCGCACTCCCTAGACAGATAGGCGCCAATGGATCACCATTGATCATGATAGCCAGGCTTAGCTAAGTGCATCCCCCTTTGGGAGCTGGTTTCTTATCACAAGAAAACATCTTAAATCAGCTTGCATGAATTCTTTCTCTGTGGCTGCACCACAGAGATGAACAGAGAAATTAGGCCTAATTTGGGAAAGCTCAGAAACACTTAATTCTGCCTTATTAATAAGCCTCACCGCTACACTGGTATGTGTTCTGAATATAAAAATCCTGATTGTTTTGAAAGCCCTCAACTAAACCTGTACCGTCCATACTTTTCAAAATAATGCAAAATGTTAAGGGAAAATAATTCCAGGCAGATATACAGTAGCCTCAGAAAGGCTGTAGGTTTTAAATAAAGTAAGAGGTTAAATATCCGTATTGTGGTGTAGGAGCTGTGTGATTTTTATTGGCACAGTTTATTAAATATAACAGTTAAATGAGTGAGCGTTTCTTGGCTATTAGGAATGAATTGACAGAATAACATGCAGTCTTCACACAGATTTAAAAAATGGAATACTTTTATTAATACCTACAATGTGTACTTAGAAACATCAAAGTAAATACATGAAACAGACTGCCAAGATACGAAACGGCAGATCATTTACCTGAGGGTTCCTAAGATCTAACAGATATCAAGATTAAGAAGAGATACAAATACAATTATGCATTTCCTAAAACATCAGTTATATGTCTCATAAAAACACTCAACATTCAGATATGTAGATAAGTAAATACATATACTTAGATGAATTAAATTAACATCAAACATGTTTATGATAGCAATTGAATTCTCAAGATCAATAATGTTGAACTCTGAATTCTATTCATCCAACCATACTGAATTCATACTTCCTGCTCAGAAGACGAAGCTGACAGGCTCTGTGGAAAAATTGTTGAATTCGTGCTTTCCTTGTCAAGTGCCAACAAGTCTTTGTGCAGTGTCAGAATATTAGGTGGAAAAGAAAGTCTTGCTGTAGCCTTGCAACTAAGGTTTGTACTGAGTGAGTATAATGTTCATGCACAAGGGTGACCTCTTGGTCAGGTTGAGTCACTGATTGAGGGCAGAAACTTGGTTTGCTCCTAGCATAGTGGCTTCTCGTGAATGTTGAAGTATTCGGGAGTGCTGATGGGTAGCTAACTGGTCCCAAGGTCTTTCTACGGTATGAAACTTGCACAGAATTCTAGTACATGTGGGCTCTTTCCTAACTTGGAGTTTAGGGCTAAAGTTTAAGGCTTGAGGGTTTATTTAACCATAGTAGCAAACATGTGGTGTTATCAACTGGCTACATTTTTTCAGCAGAATGAAGCTAGTTGGGAGAGACAAGCAGTTCTTTTTAATATCTTTAATAGATATGGTTGGTGATTGGTCGAGAGGTCGCGGGTGGAGTGGGTCTCCATGTCTGTTTGTTTATATGCATAAGATCTGAATTACAGTACCTATAATGTTCCTTATAGTGTATTATGCACGTTGTTTAAGTTATACCTGATTGTGCCTGTTATGCACATAAAGAAACTGAAGATTCAATCTTAGCTCTATTATTGCAGTAAGTACTATCACACAAAGTATGTAGAAACACCTCAAATAATTGATTGCATTATACGGACACTTAAACTCTTAAAATATATTATTTAAACAAATATATGTATATAAATAGTTTTGATGAAAATATAATACACAAATATTAGGAGAAACTACAAACTTTACTGGGGAAGGTGTTTTGACTATTTTGTACGATTGATAATATCCGTGTCTGTTTATGGAAATTAGCAGTAAGTTTAAAAGGGAAATAGATGTTAACAAGAAATGTTTTTTTTTGTATACATTTTTCAAATGAACAGATAAAGGTTCATTCAATGCTGAAAGGTAAAGAAATGTAGCACTATGTTTTGGCTGTGGAGTCTTTTTTAGGTTGTAGGTAGAGAGGGAAAGTGCTCTTGCTATTCCATTCTACATCTTGCTTTCCTAGACTGCTGCTTGGATCTACTTTGGTTATTTTTGAAGCTCTTAACTTCCTTTGAGCAGGATTTGTTGGAATTTATACTTGCTTCTGAAAATATCTTATTTCTCATGTTTTTTTTTCTGTTAGAGGGAAACCTTGTGTCTTTTGACATTACTGTATTTATCTACCTGGCCCCAAAGAAGAGCACTTAGAAGGGATGCCCTGTGAGTGACTTAAATTGCTTTCTGTTGTGTGTTCCAGCAAGGGAAGTGCACTTCCCTTCATAACACAAATTCAAAATACTTAATCTGAAAAGGATTTTATCAGTTCCAAGGAAAAACTAGTATTCTTAATAAATGGCTCAAACACTAAGGGTCATACCTACATACTTTTAGCATTCAATATTTCTTGTTCCTCTAAAACTCTCCTCGTTCATCATCATCTTATAATTATTGTTGTTGTTATGTATTATGAAATTCTGATTGTGATCACCACTCAGTACTGTAGGCTTCAGAGACTGAACCTAAACCCTTCTTTAATTTGGATGAAATAAAAGACTTGTGTGAAAGATGCCTAGAAATAAGACTGAAATCACAAATAAAATATTGTGATTTGCCAGTTCTGGAGATCAGCTTAGTACATCAGAAATTGTTTGGAAATCTCCTGGCTCTCTCTGTCTCTGATAAAAATGCAGCATATATTGGATGATATTTTTTACAGCCCAGAATTCCAAAGCTTCAGGCCTTCTCCTCCACGGAAATCTCACCAGGTAATTAAGATCTGAAGGTACTGATTTTAGATTTATGATTTTAGTTGATTTATTTCTGGAAACATTGATTAATCATTTTAAATAATTATTATATCTAAATTATTTGATGTGTTATTATGTTTTAACAAATGTATTTGGTATAGGGAAAATGTTACCTCTGGTATAGCATAGGCTTATAAGCATATTTAATATTGTAAAAGGCAGATACTACAGTATTAATGTGTAATAGGGTATTTATATTGTAAATAATGGATCATGTACTTTATACATTCATTTTAATAAAACAGATGTTTGTGTCTTGTTTTGCTTGTTCTTTTTCTCAGTTTCTACACTATGCCAGGAATAAAGAAGCCAGGTGACAATGCTTGACATTCCCTGACTCTTGGGGTGCTTTATTATATAGCACTTTGCTTGTTAGATTAAGTGTTGGAACCTGATTTCTAACTTTAATTGTATATTATTTATGACCATTATTTATTACAATTAGCATCAGACCTTCACTTATCCCACACCAGCACTATATACTGGTTATGTGGATATAAAGCTTAATGTGGATTCATGTATTCCAGACTTACTGTAAGCAAAGTATATTATCAGTTTGAGACTTAAGGATATTAATGCATTATGGTGCAAGACAAACTAAAGAATGCAAATTTAGGTCAATTGGGAGGTCAAAGGTGCCATCAATGCAGATAGGCCTTTACCAGTCTCTAAAATGTTGTCCAAGACTCAAACCCCTCATATTTCTGTGAGTAGTTCTAGTGGGGAATTATGGTGGAGAATGCACAGGAACTGGAAAAATAGAGAGAAGGCACAGTACATGAGAAGAGAATGAACAGGGAGAACAAACAGAGGTGTAGGAGGTAAGATAAGATAACCTTTTTGTGTCCCCTAGAGGAAATTATTATGGATACACATTGCTTCTGTCATTGCGTCTCTTATTTGAACACATCTCAGATCACATCTACTTTTATTGCATTACAAAAAAAGGTGATATATTGTACATACATAGTTTGTTACAGCATAAACGGTTTATACTGACCCAATTGCATTTACCCCTATCTCCTTCAGAGGTAATAAGGGACTGCACATAGGAACCAAGTGATTGAGACACAAATGCAAATGTGACCTAGGTTTAAGCTTAGATGTGTGTGATTATAGGAAGTCAGTGTATGGTCTGAAGCAATGGAATTCTATAAGAAAAGCAAGGAAAAAAAAGACAAGGGCAGTGTTATGCCATGGCCAGGTTACAAAAAGCTGGTGGCGTGGTGATGAAAAAAGGGATCCATTTGCAAGAAACAGGCTGGTTTATTGTAGAGGTGGAATATAAGCTCAAAAGATGTAGATGCAACTGCAGAGATGTGATCTGACAGAAACACATGAAGCTTCACACGTGAGGACTAATGGAAGGCTCCAAAACTGCTCAGGAAGAACAGACTGACATAGCTGGGGTTGTACTTGTAAGTGAGTGGAGAATTAAGCAAAATGGAACAAGACTGCCGGTAGCAGGATGAGATGGAAACCAGGCCAATACTGAAAAACAGAACTCTCAGGTCAGAATATAACTTGCCTAAGAGCTACTCAATAAGCATAATAAGCCTGAGTAGTGATGCTGCAGGGCTTAAATACATTGCTAATCAAAAGCTAATGAGAGGGAGGTGTTTGAAAGAGCCTGCCGAATCTGGTGTGTGTGTTGCACTGGGCAGTGTCGAGCTCATTGTGTGAATGTGACCCGTCTCCAACGAGACCAAGGTTTGAGAGCTCAGACTTGGGCATAACAGGAATATGTTGATTGCTGGATGAGTTGTAGTCAGTAGATAGTGATTGTGTTTATCAGCTTATTAGCAATACTTTCTGTAAAATATATAAAAATGACATCTAACATAAAAACATTCAAATGTTTCCCCTGTTGAATATTTATTCATTTGTTCTCCAAAAAAAGCAAAACATTCGAAGTTGTAGAGTGCTGTTTGTTTTAGTTCTTGTTTTTCGTGTGTTTTGACTTGATTTTATATAGGCTTAGAAGACTCATTGTCTGGAGGGGAAGCAACTACTGGGCCACTGACCCTCAGGAATTCCTTTTCTCCCTGTGGGTGTTTTTGCTTTTCCATCTTCTGCATCCAGTGGTCTACTGTATCTGTACATAAATCATCTTATTTTTATAAAGTGCTATGTGGTGTTTTTGAGGAGGGTGCTGTAACAAAGATTGATTTTAAGAGTCCTTTCCTGTCCCAAAACTTCAAACTTTAATAATGTTCTTCACCTACTTTACCACATTCATTCACACTATGCCTTTAACTTCTATTGTTTCCAAAGGTCTTGAAAAGGGGAGTTTTTCAAAATCAGAGCAGGTCCACTCAAGTTCAAGGCAGGAGTTTCTTTTATTTTCAATATACTGACTTAAATCATGTATATTTTAATAACTGAAACACTTAATTTTGATCCTGATATACATCACTTTCTGAAATACACTGTTAAAGCATCGATTTTATGATGTTTTATCAAGTGAAAATATAGTTCACTCACATGTCAATTCTTTGGATTACAAAGATTTTACAGATCTTAATACATGATTCTAAATTCCAGTAATTGTGTGACAACCTAACCACCTCAGTTAATGATACCAGACTTTGTGATGTTGTTTTTTTGTGAAGCTTTACCAACATCTCCCTAATTTTTTTTTCTCTGGTCTGTGATTGCCTATCTCTATATTTTACCCATACCATCTCCCAAGGGTTAGTCAGAGCCATTAGCACCAATCTTCCATTATGCCTTCATTAGTACTAAGCAGAAAGTATACATGTGGAGATATTTTAGCACTTTATTTTATTATTTTATTTATTATTTTATCATCAGAGCTATTAGTAGTAACAGTCATGAAGAGGAAAGGTGGTGTTTTTTCAATGATGACCTGTAATGAGTGTCATATGAAACAAGCAGAAGAGAATGCCATGGTATTGAAGGGTCTTAAGACCCACAAGCCACCGCGGTAAGTGATTGGCTGGCCAAAATGACCGACAGGGGAACTCGAGTTGCATTGGTTGGTAGTGAAAAGATTTAATCATTTAATCTCTTTACTGTGCATATTTTAATCCGCTTAGTATTGAATATTTATATGGAATTTTACCACTAAAGGGACATTTTAGTAGCTGAGCATAAAAAGAAGAGGAGCATAATGCATCTGAAGGTCATAAACGATATTAATTTAGGAACATAAACATTACTGTATGTACGTAAACTGTACTGTGTATGGCTGGTCTTGGTAGTTTAAAGACAAAATACACACCAGTCTTCCATTTCTTCCTAAACATTTTAAGCATGAAAGTTTTATGAAACGGTACCCAAATATGCGATTGCTGTATAGAATGAATTTTAATTTAAAAAAAATTATTTAACATGAAAATTAAGCTGTTTACATCTTCCGCCTGAGAACAGTCACCTGTTGCTACCCAACGCAGAAACACAGCCACTAACTAGCAAAGAGAGGACATTAGCTAGGCAATATGATATAGAAATAAATAATTATTTTGTTTATTTCTTTTGCACATTTATTTGAACATTTCCATCGATTGTACAAGCACTTGGAAACTGTCCAATCCCTAGTTCATCAGGCATTTTCTTTTACGCTGCGGGCATTCTCCCGGTCTGGCGCCGGTCTGTGTCTTCTAGGATATAATGCCAGCGAACTCTTGTTTTTATGTCCACTATAACAGACAATCTACTTTGCTTTTAACCGAGCGTTTAATAATTTCCTAAAATGAAAATGATTTACTTTATTTCCCTCATGGGATCAATAAAAGTATCTATCATCTATCTACATAAACTATCGGACAGAATTCTGGGGTCTCCCTATACCAGAGATTATGGTAGGGTTTCAGAATGGTGATTGGCTGACACCATCTGACACCCCTCTGATTGGAGAAAAAAGATGTGTTGGTTTGCTATACCAGGAAGAGGATTTCTTTCTTTTCGAAATGTGTATTTTAAAAGTTTAATTAAGAAGTAAAAACCTTACAGCGTACACAGATTTCTAAACTGATCAGGATCGTTATCTTTGTCTTATGCATAATAATGTTCACCACTCTGTCCAGCAAATTAATGATAAACTTTATTTTATATAGCGTTTTAAACAAATAAGTAATTAGATTGCTCATAAACCTAATCACTTATTCTACATAAACACAGCGTAATTGCTCTTTGAAAATGCTTTTTCTTTTTATTTAGGCTCAGATTTCAACTATAGATCGTATTATTAATAACCATAATAACAACCAACCAACAAACACAACCATATAAACATAATACCAACCAAAAACATAGATAACAACCACAATACAAAATCAAATATATTAAACCATTAAACTCTCTCAAATTCCTCAGAGTATCATAATCCCGCCCCTTATGCAAACCCTCCTCCCATCCCAGTTTATCCTCTTTATTATAAACAAAATCCACCTCAATTTTCAACATAAAGCATTACACAAAATCAAGACCTCACCACCCCATACTCAACAACGATAATTCACAAACAGCCAGAACATGTAACTCCACATTTCCAAATAGACCTCATTTCCATAGCCCCCCCCTTATGCAAAACCAACATCCCTCCCCTGTTCTCTCTCTCCACTGGTGTTTGTAATCATTTTTATTTTTAAATAAATTTAAGCAAAGTCATGTATTTTAAAAATCTTAAGATTTTTATATTTATGTCTTTATTTAGTGGTTTCATTAGTGACAAAGGCTAAACTTTCTTGGAAAAATGTCTTTTATGTAAACCATGTTTGCTATTAATTCATTTAGGGCTAGAATATGTTCATTGTCTTCCAATGAAAGAAGGGTTCCTTTCGTCGTAGTCGAGTTGACATTAGAAGCTTGCCACGCCCGGACTGTAACACCAACGCATTAGCATGTTAAAGCGATTTCATTGAGGAGCCTAGCTTTCTTAACTAGTAAGTACTGTACTTACTGGGTTTTTGAGGGGGGGAGGTGTCTTTCGCTGGAAATCTCGCCCCCTTCTACTTTGAAAATTCCTGTGAAACCGGTTTAATTCGTCACAGCCAGCACTCCCGCAGAGAGGGGTGTTGTATTTGCAGTGCATCGGTATACTGTAGATGGGAAAGCCAGAGCCGATCACTACGCCGCCCACGTGTTATGCTCTTCGTTAATGTCTAAGCCGGAACATATCATTATATCTCATTTTGTATTTCTTAAAAAAAATCGTTTACCCAGCCTAACAGTATTGTTGTTATTGTTTTTAACCTGTAAAGCGCTTTGAGGAGCCACGTTTAAAGGCGCCATATACAATAAAGTTCATTATTATTACTATTGTTAATTTGCTGGACAGAGAGGTGAACATTATTACACAGAAGACAAAGATAGCGATTTACGTAGCATTGTGTATTGTGCTGCTGTAATACAGTTTTAAATAATTAAAAGTCTAAACAGTATCAGCTTTATTTATGGGTTTTAAATAAAGGCGATTTAAACGCGATTTAAATCAATATAAATGTTTATATTGTAACGCATAGGTGACTATTCATTGTTATTAAAATGACTTAAATTCGATCATGTTGTGATATTTAGAAATATACATTTGTTTGGTGCGAGTGAAGTTTTATTTAATATCTAAGCCATACTGATTCTTATGGAAGCCAGTTTCCGCCAGGAAGTAAAAAAAAAAAACACACTATGGTATTCTCTCCAATGCAGTGCAGTTAAAAACATATCTCTGATGCTGTTCCTAAATGAATATCGTTTATGACCAACAGACGCTTTATGCTCCTTTTCTTTTTTCCAGTGGATTGAACAGGGAGACGCATTCCATGATGTACTTTTCACTGATGAAACAACAGTGGCTCTGGAACAGTTTTCAACCATGTTGTTTTATAAAAAGGGGAGATATGTGAACAAGCAAAACCCAAAACAAACATGTATGCCATACGGCGTACGCGTTACTGAAGCTAAAAGTGTAGCCTTTGTCATTAATGTAACCACTAAATAAAGACATATAGAAATCCCTACGTTACAGACTGTATATGGCTGGTATTGGTAGTTTAAAGAAAAAATACACACCAGTATTCCTCTTTCTCCCTAAACATTTTAAGCATCAGAGTCTTACATGTGGTTATTTCGGAAACGTTTGTACGTGCTCCTTCTGACATTGTTACTGTTTACTGTTACTGACCATATTAAGTTTAAGTGCCTGTGGGCACTTTTCCTTTCCGTGAGGGGGGTGGACTGTCTTTCATTAGAAGGTTAGTCTGTTCTACTCTGAAAATGTAGAGGGGGTGGAAAGTGCCCTCGGTCATTTAATTAGTATTAAAATTCGCACTGATTCCCTTGCGAAGATACGGACATAGGAATATTCGTGTGTGGTAAAAAAAATGGCATAAAAACGACAAAGTGAAGGCTGTGAAAATATTCACAATGTACTTTATACACAAAGCAAGTGTTCTCACAACTCTAGGAGGTTTCGTGAAAATGCTACAGGCGTGCCAAAATTGTTTTTTTAAATTCAAGGTGACTTTACTGCGGTTTTCATTTTCAGATTGTGAATCAAAAAAGGCATTTAATTAAACACGCGATTGCGATTTTAATCAATTACTGTATTGATTGAAACACACATTCTGTACAGATACAGTACAGTCACATTCTCCTGTCGTCCAGTGGTGTAAAACGAATTAGCAGGTGATTGAGATAACAATGCACAGCCCACTGAGTGGAATGTTCTCATTTGTTCTCAAGTGTAAAAAGAGGTGATAATTCTTAATAATTCCGTGTCGTATTAACTAACCTCTTCAGTTTATTCCGCCAGACAGTACATGAATATAATTATATCATTATTAATTTGTTTAGATACGCAATTCCATATTATATTCCCTGTTAATCAAATTCTAAAAGTATGCGTTTGTTAGATAACAAGCGAATTCACAGAAAAGGTTAAAAGACTATCACTTTTCACAAAGTATATAATCCTAATATGGTCAGAAGGAGCACGTAAAAACGTTTCCCTTAATAACAACATGTAAGACTTTGATGCTTAAAATGTTTAGGGAGAAATGGAATACTGGTGTGTATTTTTTCTTTAAACTACCAAGACCAGCAATATACAGTACAGTTTACATACAGTAATATGTTTATGTTCCTAAATTAATATTGTTTATGAGCATGTGAAAGGCATGGTGAATCGGAGATTCTCAAGAATTACTTTGTATGATTGGAAACGAATGCGTGATCGGATCAACTAAATGCTGTGGTGTTACTTTTTGAAAAAATAAACTCTTTTAGTTTACAAAGACGGTTACAAAGAATGTGGACCAGGGTAATACTTTGAGCTTACAGCTTGTCCTAGGTCATTCATTATTAATACTATTAGTAATATCTTAGGTAAAGACTTTGATGCATAAAATATTCCTGCATAATTAAAATATTTATGATAAAGGTGGTAGGTTGTGTACTTTTGTCCAACAGAACAATCTTGCTTTTATAAAATATACCGCCTTTTTAATGTTTAATGATTAACATGCTGTAATACACTGTTTAAATTTAAAAGTCTAAAGAGTATACAACTTAAATTCTTAATTGAATAAAGATTGTCCCTCAGCAGTGATCAGGATTCGAAACTGACATTTTCTGGTGACAGCTCAAATGCTGTACAGGGGAGGTTAACCTTTATTAGCTCCACCTGGCGGTTTTACAAGGTGATTCCGGATACTAATAACATAATCTCATTTGCATACGGTATGATGCAGTATACTGCGACACGCCCACCGTGATATACTGCAGCATACCCCGCTTGTTTTGAATAGCTGTTTCTGTATGCTGCGCTAAAACACAGTGTACAGCATGTTTTTTTTTTAAATAGTGTGAAATACCTTGTAATACCACCAGGTGGAGCTGGGCTTAGCTGAGCTGTGCAGCATTCGGGCTGTTGACAGAAAACACCCAGTTTGAACTTGAACTTGAACTTTATTGCCATATGTAACCGGTACTGGTACAATGGAATTCTTACTTACAGAAAGTCTCTCGATTGTAAAACAAGTGTAAAAAACAAAACAAAGTGCAAACAGTGCATCAAGACAATGTACAAACAAACAATAGACAATGTGCAAGTAAACATGCAGACAGTTTGAATCCTGGTCAATTCTGAGGGACAATCTTTTGCCATTTACAGAATTTAAATTGTATACTGTTTAGACTTTTAATAATTTTAAGCTGTATTACAGCATGTTAAACATTAAACTGATTAAAAAGTAGGTATATTTCATAAAAGCAAGATTGCTTAGTTGGACAAAAGTACACAACCTTCTACCTTCTTCATACTGTACATATTATTATAATACTGTACATATTTTATGCATCAAAAGTCTTTAACTTGGTAACTTCTATTTGGTTGTGGTTTTAGCATGGTTGTACTAACATTATAAAGTTTATACATTGTACTTTATAAAAAATTATATTAATATTAAGTAATATTAATATGGAGTTGTGTAACTAAGCAGCTAAAATATCACAAGGGGACATTTTGGAAACATTTGACTTTAGTTTTTTTAAAAAAACATATATTATTGTCCTTATAGTGGTAATAGGCAATGGACTGTCATTTATTGCGCTGCACCCAGGCAGTATAAAAATAGTCCACTATTATAGCTTGTTGGCTACAGCGTGAGTGTGTGTATCTGGATGAATTATTATAAGTGATGATTCATGATTTAGGATTTCTTCACAGAATTCTTTAAGTTAAAAGGGAAAGGGTTTATTTTTACACATTGTGTATTGCCTCTTCCTATATTTGTAAAAGCATTCCAATTTAAATGCAATATGAAATATATTATTAATAATATTGTAACGAATTTGGGTTCTTGGGCTTGTGTCTGTGTTGCTCCTGTCCCGGTTCAGCCTTCACCGCATGGGCTCAAACCAGGGTCTCCTGCGTTGCAGGAGAAAAACCTTCTTCAGCCCAGGCTGCCAAAATCACTGTTATGCGCAGGGGGGTAGAGGGCTGTACTGCCACCATGCTGCAACCAGCTCGGACCATTTATATGACTGCCATCCGTTACAATATTAATAATGAATGACCTGTAAACTAAAGAGTTAGAGAAGACACTTTGAGTTTTGTCTTTTCAGCTTGGAATTTAACCTTTACAGCGATCCTTTTGGCAATATTTTTTACACAGCCCGATGAGTAAAATTGAGTGGCCAATCCGGTAGTGTGAAGTCAGAATAGGTGAAGATAGGTATGAAATGAAACCTACAATGAATAGAGAGAATTTAGAAGAAAATGAGTCTGTCATTAAAGGAAGGGGGAAAGTTTGATCCTAGCTGCAGGATAATTTAGTTTCTGTAGTCTTTCTGATGTTGGAGTTAGGAAAACCATCTTTGAGAACACAGACGGAGAGATTAGTGTGATCATGGCCCTCAGAGGTGAAATGATAAACAATAGGCACAGAGAAATCTTTAATCTTCACAGCCCTAACATGTTCTCTGAAGTGGTCTCTGAGTCTTCTTCCTGTTTCCCCACTGTAAATGGCTGGGCATTTACTGCAAACGATACAGTAAGTAAGGTTGCTGGAGGAACAAGATGTCATCTGAGTGATACAGAATTGTCCTGAGGGGCCTTGAATGAGTGTGGGGTTAGATAAATACTTGCAGGTGATACAGCAAGCAAGGGAAAGTGCCAGGTGTGCATGGTTGCTGAGGGCAGTCAAGGGAGCTATGAACAAGAAGGTTACGCAGATTAGGTGGTTGGCGATATGAGATGATGGGGTAGTCAGTAAAGAGTCCCCAATGGAGGGATCATCCCGTAGAATGGAAGTTGTCGTTAATAGTCCTGGGGATAGAAAATGTGTTGGGGTGGTGGGGAAGCACCAAAGGAATTGATGGTCCAAGGTGTGATTTTGACTCAGGCAAGGGCTCTTTCAATAATACTGTTACACCTGAAGTCGGGGACAAAGCCAGTGTAGGAAGCAAAGAAGCGTTCTTCTACCCAGCTGACAAATATTGGCATAGCTGGTTCCCATTCTGGTGCCCATGGCAACTCTACTAACCTGTTGGTAAAAAAAGTTATTGAATGAGAATGCATTCAGTGTGAAAACCAAATCTGCAAGGTGTACCAGGGTGTGGGTGGGTGGATCAAGCACTGTGTGTTTGTCTAGCATGTGCTTGAGATCCATAAGACCATCATTATGGGGAATTATGGTGTAAACAGATGTGATGTCCATGGTAAAAATGTAGCATTCGGGGCCCTGAAATTGGAAATCATTAAAAAGTTGGAGCGTGTGGTTGGTGTCCTTGATGTATGAAGGAAGACCTTCAACCAGCAGTCTCATAAGGCTGTCTAGAAAGGCCGATATTTAAGTAGACGGACAGTTGCATACTGATACGATGGGGCGTCCAGGGCTGTCCCGTTTGTGGATTTTGGGGAGGAGGTAAAATTGAGATACCTGGGGATGTTCAATGATGAGCCAGTTTGCCTCCTGGGCGAGCACCTTACTGCTGATAAGAAGAGAGATGGTGGATACCCCTTCCTTTTGGTAGTCAGTGGTAGGGTCCTGTTGGAGAGGAAGGTAGGCAGAAGTGTCAGTTAGTTGTCTAGAGGCTTAAAAAATATATAGGTCCTTCCGCCACACCACAACAGTGCCACACAATATTATATTACATTTTTATGTTTCTGAGAGACTTCAGAAGCCTTCAACTGATGCATAAAAAATATAGCATAATACCTTATCGTGTTATGAAGTCGGTTACACCTGGGATCCGCTTTATTGAAACTAAGGTTTCTAAAAATGCAACCAGGTACTAGATATTGTTTAAATAAGACAAATCGTGATCTTTAAAATGCCTGTGGTTTGAAGGCCCTGTGTCATTTGTTCACAAAGTTATTGACATCTGAAACATTGTGTCTCATAAATAGACGTTTTAATAAGCGAAGGTTATGAAAACCGAAGAAAAAAATAACTCTGAAAAAGATACAAGAAGCTTGAAATTACTATTATTAAATTAATACTGTTAATAATCACCAGATACATTATTATAATTTCAGTGCTTATTCTCGATTCTAATTACAATATATACGAAGGCTTGTTGTAAAGGCTGGTTTTACTCCAACATTGAATATGTTATCATATAAAAAATATTAATATAGTGTACATAATATTTACTATTTTATTTTTAAATAATCTTTGTTAGAAGAAAAACTGGGTATTGAACTCAAATCGCCTAAGCAGAACCCCTATTGACAAACCCACTGTACCAACAGGCTGCTTAGAAACACAGCTGAGACAAACAGCTTAAACATGTTTTGAAAGTAATCATGGGTGAATGACTTAAAACATGTTTACAAAGAAAGTGGATTACTATAATGTTACCAGCTATATAAATACATATATTTAGATCTTTAAATTAATATAGTTATTCATTTCTATAGATAAGCGATATCATATTATATTCCCTGTTGTGTATTTTTTATTTAAACCAAATTTCCCTTTAGTTGTAAAATTCCATATTGATATTCAATATTAAGCGGATTTGAACATGCACAGTGAAGAGATTAAATGAAGCAATAATTTCACTAACAACCAATGCACCACAAGTGCCACATGTCGGTTATTTTGGCCATGTACTGTGGTACTCTGCGCTGTTCTGCAAATAATTTTGCGCAGTATGGGGTTTTACCGCACATTTTGAATGGCTGCATCTGTACATTATAAGTGACACAAACAGAACAATATAGTGTTTATAAACAATATCTTTGTGAAACCTGCATGAAGTCAAGACGTTTTCTTACCTACAAAGACATTTATTGTGTCTTGGTTGGTCTAGACTGTCATTGACAGAACATGCAAGTACATTTAAACTGAGCTTTAATAAATTATTTAATAAAATTATCACAATTTTAATTTTATTATTAGGAATGTCTGCTTTCTGTGGACATGTTCAAATTTTGTGACATGAATTTCTTCATAAAATTATATATGATTTCTACATAATAAAATTATATATTGATATATTTGATTTTTTTAAATAATTATAATAGAACAGCATGTAAACTACTGTGCTATAAATATTATAAGAATCAAGATAATATTATTTTTGATAAAGTCACTAGGTTTCATATGGTTTCAAATAGGGAGCAAGAGCCTCTGGGCAAGAAGAAATTTAAATGAATATGTACATTCAAAGACTAAGTCATGGCTCAGGTGTTATTAAGTTTCCATGTATAACACAGCTAATCTAAAAGTGTATGGTACAATGCTGATATTGATCTTTTCACCATGAGAAAGGGGTTGAGAGAAACAGTAAAGGGATTGCATTCTCAGTATTGAAATTAAAAGCACAGAGGTGGAAAATTGAAACATGTAGGGTGTCTCTAGGGGAGAGAGGGGAATATCATCCCCTTGCTTAGGCAGAGTCAAGTAGTAATACCTAGGGGTTCTCTGAGGATGAGGATATATGTTTTATGAAACCTGCAGTATTTTGAATTAGTTAATGAGCAAAATGCTTCCAGATAGCTTATAGATATTTGTCTCTTTATGAGCATCAACCAAGTTTCATTTGTGTTCTTCATGAAGATTCTCCACCACAGATTGTAACAATACCAAATTGATTAAAATTAAAAAAAAAAAAAATTTGTTTCTCCTACAACACAGAATTACAATGTCTTAATCAACTTGGCTCATCACAGCAAACTTTGTACTAGAACAAAAGAAACAAAATCATGCATTTTTGATAATGTGTTTATTAGACCATCAACCTAAACTTCCACTTCCTATTTCATGACACCCTCTTAATGATATAGATACTATATTTTATCAGCACTGTAAGACTCAAATAACCAATATATTTAAATAATAATTTGAAACATTCAACAGTAAATTATATAACCATTTTGTCAAAATTCTAAATTAAGTTCTTAACATTTCTAAATTCCTTTTAACATAAAAACCACTTTCTAAAATCTGTCTCAATGATTCCTTATTTTATATATTGCTTCACCTTTTTAAGTCTTGTGCAAATCCACTTGTTATTATTTTATTTAATATTGTTGTCAATGGGGTGGGGGAGCAGCTGAATTTCATTTGGTTTAGCAATGTTTGAAGCTTGATTGTCTTGTCTAGGTTTTGAACAAATAGTTTTTGTTTGGCATGTTTACTTAGCTGCCCTTAAGATAGTAGGCAAGTATGTATGGAATGCAGGAAGCCACAGATGATCAAATGGTATTCCTAATGATTTATTCAGGTTAATTAACTTTGCTGTAAATCATTAGGACCAACGTATTGAGCAGGCCATTCTTGTGGAAGTCACCAAAATAGTCTGCATAAGAATGGACCACAGCATAAATACAGAAGCCAACAGAAAGGAGAGAAACCAGGAGAAAAAAAGAGATGGAGGACAGGCCCCATCATTTGTCAACATCATTCATCATCTCAAAAGCTGTGACTGGCAGAGCTCATTTTTCTAATCAGAATGGGAATTATATTCTGTTCAGGTATTCTGAGCATTATAAGGTTTATCAGGCTCTGGGCATTATTATAAGAGAGCTTACCTTCTTATTTATTTTAGAATATTCTAATTTCCTATATGTGGCTAAAAGTCTCACTTATTTTAGAAATTTGTTTTATTATAAGGAAATTTGTTACTATTGAGTGGGGGTGTTTTAGAGAGGGAGATTTAGTACTGATAGGATCCATTTTAATTACAGTAGGACACTCTTTGTAAGTAAGATAGGATCATGTTATACAATACATTTCATAATTTCTTGCCAAATAAGTCTGTATACCTTCCCCATTTGGGACATTTTTCTCCCTGTAGCTCTGCAAAGGTGAAAAAGACTGTGAACCTTCCTCTCAAGGAGAGATAACAGTTGCACAGACACAACCATAAAAACATTTGTCCACAAACAAAGTAGGCCTTGTGAAGAGACCCCATACTTTAGAGACAAGATCATAAACTGGGGTCACAAAATGTCACATCATGTTAAGATTCAGTTTTAAGAAACTGGGCAAACATACCTTAAGATCATCCATACACAGTATACCTTGTTTTACCATTTTGTTGATATTAAATGAAGTAATAACACAGCCGGAAAGAATCATTACCAAATGTCTTGGTATTACACTGGATATTTAGCAAATGCACATATACTGTACATCACTTGTCTGGTCTTAAATTTAAGACCTATTTATAATAAAACAAATCAAACAGTCAGTGTTCTTATTGCAACGAGAATTACTAAAAGAATTTCGAATTTAGAGAATAAATTAATCAGGTACGGTGTTATCTGGTATATATAAATCACAATGCCAGACTTTTGGAGCTTTTAAAATCTAAAGTACAGAGAACACGAAAAACTGGTGGATTGCACATATCTATATATTAATGACTGCTACTGTTATTGTTATGTAACTTGTTGTTAATAAATATTTACTTGTCTTGGGTGTTTGGGCGTGATTATTAGCCTGTGGTGGAGAATAAAATAATACATGCTTTCTATTTTTTTGTCTCCAGGGAAATAAATTATTCATCCTTTTATTTGCTTCAACAGCAAAGTGGTATTGAAACTGGTATTGATGTCTTGATGTTGTTTTCAATTTTAACATTGCCCCAGTTAGTTACAATATCTGAATAGCATGACATACATTTTGAATATACTGATTATTAAAGTTCTTCTTTAATATTTAAGTTAATGTGACAATGGCTTAGAGGAGGCTTGGTTGCCTGTCTTTTCAATAAGTGGGTCTCAGAATAAGAGACTGACATTTATCACAGTTGGTGACCCCTAAATGCAGGATAATTGTATCTTTTGAAACTGACCATACTGCCTAGCAATTTTAAGAGTGCTAGGACCCTTTCCCCTACCTCCCCCCCACCATATGTGCCACCATACGTACAGTACATATGTATGTCATCAAGTTAACAGTGCAAAATGAGGAAGCCATAGTCATATGGAATACAGCCCTACTGTAAATGATTGAGTGGTATCTCCTTGAGCTTTCTTTAAGATTCATTTGTAAACAAGCACATGGCAGATAGAGCTTGCTGTCTGTCATACTTTTCCACACAAAGAAAAGGGTACTGTGGAGTAACTTGCATGACCAGGTTGTTAAACTGTACATGCGACCAGTGATTTCATCCTCCATTCTGGTAGGGCTCAGGACCTTTTCTTGTGCTGTGGTTTCAGTAAAAATTTAACTTATGTGCCATACATAGTTCCCAGTTTTGTATTCCCAGGAGAATACAGAATTGTGTTTTTGACCATTTTATACATGATCTCTTCACCCGGTTCCTGAGAATAGAATAATTACTCTGAACCACATGCAAGGAAAGAAGAGCAATTTGCTCATTCATTTTACATTCACATTGATGACTCCTTTTAGGTAAAACTGCCTCATTGGTATATGTCAATACAACTTCACTGGGTTGCAATTGATGTTGCTTAAACTTCACTTCATACATCTCTGTTGAAATGAATGAAACGGCCAATATTGTCTAATTAAATTTTTAGTGTTTTTCCTTGATTTATCATGTTATACAAAATTCCACATTATACAAACCTTAAAATGTTCAGACAATTTTTACAGAGCACTCATGTATCATGCAGTGGTTTTACCCTCTTCTTGAACACGTTTTTGAAATCAAAGCTTTTAAGTGCTTTAAAGAGTTTTTGAGATTAAATACATCTGTAAAGACCTCCAAAATAATTGTCAAAAGTTTTATCCCCCCCACCGTTCAATTGCTGTTAGGCTGATAAAAAAAAAGATTAACTGCCTCTTGTATTGCTGTATCGATTGCAAATTAATTCTTGTTAGTTTTAAACACTTAAAAGAACTGCTTAGTTTAGGAATATGATTCCTCCTGTCATCACTTTCTAAAGCATGAGCATAAACATGTACTGGGATTAATGTGCATAGTGAATAGCAGAGTCCTTACTAGGAGGTGATTTTGAACTTCATGTAATATCCGAGATTATAGTGCATTATGGTTAAGAACATTTACTGATTTTTTGTTGCAGATGCAATACTGATGCAATATGATTATGTATAGTACATGTATTATGTCATTGAAATCTGTAAAACTATGTGCTTTAAGATAATGTTAAGACAAACATCTTCAGTTGAAAGAGTTTTTGAATTTAACTTCAAGCTTAATATACTATACTGTATGCTTTTCTATCTTCCATTGTCTAATAGCTGAAAATTTGGGAGAATATTTTATAATATAGTCATTGATCATACATCCACACGTATATCATAACATAATCATATAAAGTTTTCTAGAATTTTATATGATAAATTTAAAGTTTTCATTTCTGTAAAGTTGAAAAACATAAATATGTATTGTGTTATTAACTTATTATTATTTACTTATATTTTTAATAATAATAAAAATGCTTGAAAAAAGATCTTAAAGTGCTGACTTATTTTGCTGCCTTTGTTTAAACTCACCCTTGTCTTTAATACAAGTAAATAAGAAAAAAAATAAGGTAGATTGAACCTACAGTGCTTTGGGAAAGAAAATTTGGCTTCTGATGCCCCTAATGTCTTGCATTAAGCTAGTTCAAGGACAATGTATTTTACATTGGTAATACATTCTACTCCAACTTCATTCCTCTGACACTATGTAAGGATATCCAAACAGAAAGTGGCTGGTGGCGTCTTAACTCTGCTCCTAATTATTGAACGTCTGCCTCTGAGTAAGGCTGGTTTCATATCACAAGCAAATTTTCTGCTGTTGTTAACAAAAATTTCCTGATAATGACCAGCACCCGAGATTTACAAGATTTATAGTAGATACCATTTTAATCCCCAAGGGCACCACAACAGCCATAATAATGGTTTATCTGCGATGGTGACTTTCCAGTAAAATGACTTAAGTAAGAGATAACTTCCCTTGAGACAGAGGAGCAGTCAAAAGGGAAGACACAAGTGAAATAGGGAGATGCATAAATATTGCATTGTAATTGTGAATTTTAAATATTAAGTATTGTCTCAAATAAAAAAAAAACATTTTAACAAATTGACTGTGACTAAAAGCATTGCATTCCACATTTCATTGCTTTAGTGATTATGGTTTAATTAATTAATTTATGAATAAAATATATATATATAATGAGTATCAAAGTAAACTTGTCGCTACTTTTATTCACTTATTAATTAATACAAATAAAGTAAACACATTTAAGATATTGATGAAGACTTTTGGGTGTTATTTTGATTATGATGATTTGATTAAATTGATTATTTTGAAACACTCAAGTAATGGGGTGATTTAACCTGTTGAATGTCAGGCCTGGTGAAAATAAAAAAGAGAAACACATAAAGGAAAAAATACACTGTAAATGGTGCTGCAAAAACTAGTTCTACTGGTTTACAACAATCTTTACATTGAAGTTTTATTTACTAAATATTATTTAACTTTATTTTAAATACTAATAATTAAATATACTATTAAATATACATTTATAACAATTATATACTTATATACTAGAACAACAGAGTGGTATTAAAAACACAATAAACTAGAAAAATAAAAGATTAGAGATGTTATGAAACAATTATGTCTTATCTAATAATAATAATCTTTATTTTATATAGTGCCTTTAAAGATGGCTTCTCAAAATGCTTTACAAACCTTGACACAGACTACAGACCCTGTCCGGAACAATGGAATAGTGAGTGGCTAGTATTGCTTGTGGCCATCTTTAGAAGCAGTACAAACAGCATAACACAACCATGTGACCCAAAGATGGTCCACAAAGGACGGAAGAAGTTTAGAGAAGGTGACTCTGTGATATCAAATGTTTGATCTCTCTCCTCCCCTTCTTCCGTCCTTTGTGGACCATAAAGATGTAACCCCTGCCAAGTCAGAACTATGAGGAGGGGTGGAGGGAAAGTGAAGCATGAATATAAATTTGCAGATTGATAAAGTTTAAGGTTGGAGATAAATACGCTAAAACGCTCAAATCTAGCAGATGAGGGCATGTGACTACGAATGCAATATTGAGTTGCAATTATTAGATTAGAAACAAATTAATACAGCAGCTTTGGATTTAAATTTGAACATGTCTTATAGAGGCTTTTTTCCATTGAATAAATTATATAGATTCATATGGAGATCCTTCAGACAAATAAGTGAACACCTCATTGTTTAGGCTACATTTATGTCCACAGAAGACTACAGTTGTTGTCTTTCATCTAAGAGTTTTTTTTTAATTTATGAATCTTATCCATTTGAGCTTGTGATTTACAGTGCCTTGCGAAAGTATTCTGCCCCCTTGAACTTTTCAACCTTTTGCCACATTTCAGGCTTCAAACATAAAGATGTAAATTTTTTATTTTATGTGAAGAATCACCAACAAGTGGGACACAATTGTGAAGTGGAACGAAATCTATTGGATTTTTGAAACTTTTTTAACTAATAAAAAAATGAAAAGTGGGGCGTGCAAAATTATTCGGCCCATTTACTTTCAGTGCAGCAAACTCACTCCAGAAGTTCAGCGAGGATCTCTGAATGATCCAATGTTGTCCTAAATGACTGATGGTGATAAATAGAATCCACCTGTGTGTAATCAAGTCTCTGTATAAATGCACCTGCTCTGTGATAGTCTCAAGGTTCTGTTGAAAGCGCAGAGAGCATCATGAAGACCAAGGAACACACCAGGAAGGTCCGTAATACTGTTGTGGAGAAGTTTAAAGCCGGATTTGGATACAAAAAGATTTCCCAAGCTTCAAACATCCCAAGGAGCACTGGGCAAGCGATCATCTTGAAATGGAAGGAGTATCAGACCACTGCAAATCTACCAAGACCTGGCCGTCCCTCTAAACTTTCAGCTCAGACAAGGAGAAGACTGATCAGAGATGCAGCCAAGAGGCCCATGATCACTCTGGATGAACTGCAGAGAACTACAGCTGAGGTGGGAGAGTCTGTCCATAGGACAACAATCAGTCTTACACTGCACAAATCTGGCCTTTATGGAAGAGTGGCAAGAAGAAAGCCATTTCTCAAAGATATCCATAAAAAGTCTCGTCTAAAGTTTGCCACAAGCCACCTGGGAGACACCCCAAACATGTGGAAGAAGGTGCTCTGGTCAGATGAAACCAAAATCGAACTTTTTGGCCACAATGCAAAACGATATGTTTGGCGTAAAAGCAACACAGCTCATCACCCTCAACACACCATCCCCACTGTCAAACATGGTGGTGGCAGCATCATGGTTTGGGCCTGCTTTTCTTCAGCAGGGACAGGGAAGATGGTTAAAATTGAGGGGAAGATGGATGCAGCCAAATACAGGACCATTCTGGATGAAAACCTGTTGGAGTCTGCAAAAGACCTGAAACTGGGACGGAGATTTATCTTCCAACAAGACAATGATCCCAAACATACAGCAAAATCTACAAAGGAATGGTTCACAAATAAACGTATCCAGGTGTTTGAATGGCCAAGTCAAAGTCCAGACCTGAATCCAATCGAGAATCTGTGGAAAGAGCTGAAAACTGCTGTTCACAAACGCTCTCCATCCAACCTCACTGAGCTCGAGCTATTTTGCAAGGAAGAATGGGCAAGAATTTCAGTCTCTCGATGTGCAAAACTGATAGAGACATACCCCAAGCGACTTGCAACTGTAATCGCAGCAAAAGGTGGCTCTACAAAGTATTAACGCAAGGGGGCCGAATAATTTTGCACGCCCCACTTTTCATTTTTTTATTAGTTAAAAAAGTTTCAAAAATCCAATAGATTTCGTTCCACTTCACAATTGTGTCCCACTTGTTGGTGATTCTTCACATAAAATAAAAAATTTATATCTTTATGTTTGAAGCCTGAAATGTGGCAAAAGGTTGAAAAGTTCAAGGGGGCCGAATACTTTCGCAAGGCACTGTAGTTACAGTTACAGTTAGGTATATCAGACAGTTGACTGCCAAAGGCATGTACTGCATGTTACTTACAGAGAAGTTAGTAAATTGTTACAAAAAGTATTAGTCCAATAGCATTAGCAATTTTATTTTTAAACATAAATAGGATTAATATAAGCTTTTGGTACATGCCAGAGGATTTTATTTACAAGTAAAAAATATATGTATCTCTAAAAAGCTACATATATTAGACTTAGACTTCTGTTACAGATCTTTTCAGGTCATTTCAGTTTATCACTGTTCCTCTTACGTTATGGACCTTTAAAACGTTAAAAAAGCATTTTGCTTGCCTCTCTTTGGTCTACATCCAACACTGGAAGTGGAGGTGATGTGGTCAGCATCACGCTCCGGCTGGCTTATTACCCCCAGAAGGATTAACCCCTGGTACTCATTTGGAAAGCTGAGTTGGCTTTCCAGCAAGCTGAGTGGACTTGGGAGCTGTCTGGAAAGAATTAGAGCAAGCTGCATCGCTTTCCCCTACCTGGGATTGATTGAAGTCAGGAGCCAGATGCCCTTGCCATCTGAGCTACCACAGCTCCCAAGAATAAGAATTCTCTTAAATCTGAGAATTCTCTTAAATCAGAGTGCATTCCAGGCCCAGAAGGGAAAGTAGGATTTTCAGGTCGTAGCCAGTGCTGAACGATCTAGCAGTCTTGAGCCAAAAATAGGCAAAGTAACTGCACTGGTGAAGGAAGGAAAAAAGCAGCATCCAAAGATAGATAGATCACTTTATTGGCCAAGTAAGTTTTCACTTACAAGGAATTTGATTTGGTGAGTTGATCATACACTATACATAGATACATAAAACACAATAAACATTATATACAGTACATTTGAGAAATTAAAGGAAAAATGTACTGCACTTCAAGTATCTGTCAGAACTGTCTATAATAAATATCCATTTACAGATAATAATATTATTAATGCACATAATACTGTGGTTGTAAACTAAGTAATCAATACTTAATTTTGATAACATAATTTAAGTAATATTCAGTGATTAATAGGGGTGATTAAGTCTGAGGAAAAAAGCTGTTTTTGTGTCTTGTGGTCCTGGTGGCAATTGACCTAAATATTTTCCCTGATGGGAGACATTGAAAAATATGATGGCCAGGGTGAGAGGAGTCAGCAATGATCCTGCCAGCATGGAGATATAAAGGTCCTGGAGGGCAGGCAGGTCACAGCCTATGATCCTCTCAGCTGTCCTAATAACTTGTTGGAGTGTTTTTGTCCTGTGTGGTGGCAGGTCTGTCCTAGACAGTTATGGAAAAGGTAAGGATGGACTCAATGATAGCTGTATAGAACTGGATCATCCTTTCCTGTGACAGATTTCAATTCTCTCATGAAGTAAATCCTTTGCCGAACTTTCTTGGTGATGTTGCTAATGTTGACTTCCCATTCTAGATCATGAGAAATTGTGGTACCCAGGAACCTAAAAGACAGAACTGTTGTGATTGCTGAACCTTGAATGAATATTGGAGGAAGAGTAGGGAGGTCTCTCCTAAAGTCTACTATCATCTCCGCAGTTTGGGTATTAAGGTCCAGTTTGTGTTGAGTGCACGAGTCTACCAGCCGATCAATCTCCTGTCTGTATGCAGACTCATCACCATCACGAAAAAAAAACGATCAGTGTTGTATCATTTGCAAACCTGAGGAGCTTCACAGAGAAGGCATTTGAGGTGCAGTTATTGGTGTATAGGGTAAAAAGTAGAGGAGAGAGCACACAACCCTGTGCACTCCTATACTGAGGCTTCTTGTGTTTGATGTGTGCTTACCCAGCCTCACATGCTGTCTTCTGTCTGTCAGGAAATTCGTAATGCATCCACATTTAGGTTCTGGCATGGTGAACTGGGAGAGCTTAGCCTGTAGGAGCTCTGGAATAATAATGTTAAAGGCAGAACTGAAATCCACAAATAAAATCCTTGCATAGGTCTTTGGTTGGTCCAGATGTTGAAGTAAGCAGTGCAAGGCCATATTAATTGCTGATGCTTGGAAGACAGCCAGTCAAATGTAACTTGGACTGAAACCAGGACTGAAACCAGTATTGTGGCAGCAGTTTTAACTGCTATGTCACCTTTCCATCCAAGAGTAGTATGAATTGGCATCTACTGTAAGGCCTTGGAATATCTATAGCCTTCTCAACATAATCTGTACAATCTTTTGTAAAGGATGTTTAAAAAATCATTTTTTTTCATAAAGTCAATTGTGTTGTTTGTATTTGTGACTGATGCATATTCATATGAAATAGTGAAAGATGAGAGGATGAGAAAACTGAACTGAAGTTATTATAGCCCAATAATCATACTTTCAATACAAGTAATTGCAACCATTATAAGAACTAAACTTAAGGATCACCCATGTGGACATTATATTCTAAGAAATAGTAAGCATGGATTTATCGCATGGGATAAATAAAGTACCTACCTAACCCTACATGGTAGCTCTACTTTCTTCTGTATATGCTTTCAAAGGTACTTCAACTAATTATTGTGTTCATAGATCTGAATACTTACACAATCAACGTATTTAATTTTTTTCTCTTTAGTTTTTGCTTATTATTTACTTTAGCTATTACTACACTTAATCTGTTTGAGCATTCAGGTTTTGAATAAAAATAATAGGAAAAATAATAACATGTACAGTATGCATCATTTTGAAATTTCACAAAAAGAAATACCTTGGGAAGGTTCTGAATAAATTTGTAAGGCACTGCTGATGGGAAAGTGCAGCACTCATAGAGAAAACAATATAATATTACTGATGGAGAGAATACTGGAAAATAATAATCCAGTAGATAAATAAAAGATAGATGAGAAAGCTGGAAATAATTCTGACACAGGCTCAGAAGAATAAGAAGAATAGATAACATGCTTCAGTAAGCACTGACACAAGTAGTAAATAAAAACACTTAATTTTACATCACAACAGAGGTGGTATACAGGCAAATGTTTTAATCACCAGACAAATCTTTTCACACCAATCTTCCTGTATAACAGGAAGGGTTTTTCAACCAACTTTCTTACACAATCACACATTTTTAAACTTAAACCCCAGATTCCTATCTATCACTTCTAATCATTAAAGTATAAAGACCACTCCCAGTATAAAGACCATTAATATTAATTAATATAATTGAAGCCAAATGTGCTGTCAAAGTCAAGGCTTCAGTTAGATTTTTCAAGCTAAGTGCTATTCTCTACCAGTGAAAGAAAACTGAACAGGATCTAGTCCAACCTCCAACTTCCAGATAGTTGATATTGTAGACTCTGTTGTGATATCCAACACATTAATTAGAATACATGATAAGATCACTTTATTAGCCATATTCAAACAATTTGGGATAACAAGTGGTCCCAAAGTCACCGAGCTCACAGAGCTTCAACAACAGATGACAATTTCCTTAGTCCTTCCTTAATCTTCCTGAAATTGTCAGATTATGAGTGAATAAAAGGATTTTATTAAAAACACATTTGCGTTTGTTTGGGAGCTATATTATGTATTTTTCATATGTAAGATATAATGATGTGTTCCTGCTTACACATCGCACGACTTTAAAAGCTAGAAAAACAGGTTTCAATTCACATTATCTCGCCCCCCCCCCCCCCTCGCTTGCCCTAAACAGACAATACACAGGGGGGAGAGCAAGCGAGAGAGGGGGGGGGGGGGGGTGGGCGAGCTAGAGAGAGAGTTTTTTGCCCTCTGTCAAAAAGTAACTGTACTTACTGGGTTTTGGAGGGGGGGGTGCTGGAAATCTTGCCCCCTTCTACTTTGAAAATACCTGTGAAACTGGTTTAATTCATCACAGCCAGCACTCCCGCAGAGAGGGGGGTTGTACTTGCAGTGCATCAGTATAGATGGGAAAGCCAGAGCCGACCGCTACGCCACCCTCGTGTTTGGGGTGCTTATCATTCTCAGTGCATAACAAGGAAGATTAATAAACATAAACATAATCTCATGGTTAAATAGTCAAGTCTAGCCATGTGTGAGTCTAGTCTTACAGAGCTTCAACAGCAGATGACAACTTGTGAGTTCGATTAAGAATGAATAAAAGCATTTCATTAATAACGCGTTTGCGTTTGTCTGGGTGCTGACAAAGTAAAAAACAATTACTTTTTGACAATGAAGAACTGTGTGTGTCTCTCTCTGCTGGCATTTGTAATCGTTTTTATTTTTAAATACATTTTAGCAAAGTAATGTACCATAAAAGTATTGTGAGACATATTTGGGTTAACATGTTCAGTGTTCAGTGTGTGGTAATTTGTTTGGTGCGAGAGAAGTTTTATTTAATCTCTGACCCAGGGAAAAGTGTGGTGTGGATGGCTGAGGAGAGAATGCAGGCTCGCGCTGTGTCCGTTATTCTTTTTGTCTTCTTCTGCCTTGGTCGGATAGTTTTTGTTTTATCAATAAAGTTTGATAATCAGCCAGTGAAAGCTCTGTTGTCCTTCACATGAATGCCTGAAACATTGTACCGAACCCAGGATTTTACAGTATTTTTTCTTTAAAATACCAGTAACAGCAACATACAGTTTACATAAATTGTTGATGTTCCAAAATTAATATAGTTTATGACCTTAATGACCTTCGTTATGTTCTTCTTTAATGTCTAAGCTGAAACACATCATTTTATCTCATTTTGTATTTCTTAAAAAAAAAAAAAATTTTTGCCCAACCTAACAGTATTGTTGTTATTGTTTTTATCCTGTAAAGCGCTTTGAGGAGCCACCTTTAAAGGCGCCATATACAATAAAGTTCATTATTATTACTATTGTTAATTTGCTGGACAGAGAGGTGAACATTATTACGCAGAAGACAAAGATAGCGATTTACGTTGCATTGTGCATTGTGCTGCTGTAATACAGTTTTAAATAAGTAAAAGTCTAAACAGTATCAGCTTTATTTATGGGTTGTAATTTAAAAAAAGTAAAAAACCGCACTCATAATGCAATTTAGAAGAATCAAGCAATAGGTTTATTCCATGCTGAAAAAAAAGAAGAAAGGAAATACATTCCATAAGAATCAGCACTTTTATATGCTGACGATACTCAAATCTACATCCATACCAAACTGACACTGGTGTGGCTGTCTCTATTCTAATTGCATCTCCAACATAAAACCATGGATGACTCAAAAGTTCCTTCATCTAAACTGTGACAAGACTGAAGTCATGCTTATTGGCACATTGGCACCCCCCCATCAACTTTGTAAAGCTAATGCTGTAACCTTCTCTGTGGAAGGCACTGTACTTGAACTTCAGTCTAAATTGCAACATATTGTAAAAAGATCTTCAGAAATATTGCTAGACTATGTACTATGTTATTGCTCACTGTTTCTGAAAAGCTGATCTACACATTTGTCTTTCCCCAAATTGATTACTGTAATGCTCTACTCACTATGGTTCCTGAATCCACATTGAACAAACTCCAGTATATCCAAAATTCAGCAGTCAGAATCCTGACTATGTCTAATGCAAATGATCATATTACTCCTATACTGGAATCCATGCACTGGTTTCCTGTCAAGTTTCGTATCAACTTCAAAATGTTAATGTTCACCTGCCTGAGCTACTATCGTCCTAGTCCCCACCTCACAACCTTCATTTCTGAGATTCTCGTCTCCTATCTGTCCCCCAATCCCATCTACACACTATGGGTGACAGGGCCTTCTCCTGTTATGCCCCAAAGCTGTGGAACTCTATCCCTAAGAATATTAGAGAGTCACCTTCTCTAAACTACTTCAAATCTAGACCCGTAACCTTCTTTAGAAGCCTTTACTTAACTGGTTCTTTATCCCTCATCTCCTACTTTATTCAGTACCTCCATCTATTGTATCCTCTCATTGTGTGTATACATTGTGTGTACCTTGTGTATTTTTTTATTGTTGTTGTCATTCTGTTAAGCACTTTTTAAAGCTACCTATAAAGGCACTATATAAAATAAAGTTTATTATTCTAAAACCCAAAGACTTCTACTAAGTACTGTAACAAAGTCGGAGTGGAAGGAGCTGCGGTAACACCAGCAGAAAGCAACACCCCATCTGAGGGGATGGAGGTTAGCGAAAACCAAAAGAAAAAAAACAAAAAGGAAAAAACAGGAGACAGAAAAATTAGCCGCGTTGTTGGACTGTCCTTATTTAATGGGATCCAGCCTGGGGAAAAAGAACTGCTTGGGACAGTGGTAACCAGACTGGACTTAAAAAAGGCAAGGCCCCAAAAAATGAGAACTGGTAGAGATACACGGCAAAACAGAAGAAAATGAAATGAAGAAAAACGATGGCCTTGCACTCACGTCACGATCCCGTCGAGACTCTTGCTAGAAGGTTCTCCTCTTGTGGGGGTGCTCATCCCTCTGGGAGGTGCTCAGTGTGTTCTTAAAGGGCCCTTACAGATGTGGCTCATCCTTAATTAGCCAGAGAAGCCATGGTTGCTAAGGCAAAGCATCACCCTTAATACAGGGCTCCTCCTCTACACTGAACACGCATCCCCCACCATGTAATGCCACACTTACAATCACATTTGAAAGTGAATTGACTTGGTATATGGGGTATAATATCATACTTTCCATATCAGAACAGAACTGCCTCCTGTTTTGTTATATATCACACAGATACTGAAGTGTAAATTGCAAAGTGTTTAGGTGTAAAGCTGTTTCCAAAATAAGCACTGTTTGAACATTGCCTGATAAAGCTCATTAAAGTAACACTTTTAAATGCTGCTTATTCTTTAGAAAGTATAGCACAGAAGTAATATTTTAATCATTTTAATATTTTTTTCTTTATTAATGTACAGATGCAGCCATTCAAAATGGGTGAGGTATTTCACGGCATACCGCGACACGCCCACCGGGGTATCACACGGTATCACGTGTGTCACGTGACTAGCTATCCGGCGTCGCCTTGTAAAACCGCCAGGGGGAGCTTAACCTCTCATGTACAGCATTCGAGCCTTTAATTTTGAACTGTGTATTACAGCATGTTAATCATCAGTCATTCAAATGTTGGTATATTTTATGAAAGCAAGATTGCTCAGTTGGACAAAAGTACACAACCTACCTTTATCAGAAATATTTATGCATCAAAGCCTTTACTGAAGATATTACTAATAGTATTAATAATGGATGACTTTGGACAAGCTGTATACTCAAAGTATAATTTCTTTAGCACATTTGTACAAGCACTTGGAATCTGTCCAAGCCATACTTTGTCAGGCATTTTGTTTTACTTCAACGGGCATAAAAACTTCCTTGCTTTTAACAGGGCGTTTCATAATTTCTAACTACGAAAATGATTTAAAATGCGACACCTATCATGAAAAGAAAAAAATACACACCAGTATTCCATTTCTCCCTAAACATTGTAAGCTTTGAAGTCTTTAACTAACGTGATACCGGAGTCAACAAGCATACTTTTAGAATTTGATTAAAAGGGAATATAATATGGAATCGCGTATCTCAAGAATTTAATAACGGTATGATTATATCCGTGTACTGCGGCAGGGCTGTTTCGCCTGCCTGCTTATGCGAGCTGTCTTGTAGCCTACTGGTCTATGTGTGTGACTACCAACTGGCAGGTTGTTTGTTCGAATCCAGCTAGTGCTGGACCTTTCAGTTTTATTTATTTATTTTTTAATCGCGTAACATAAACATATTACCGTATGCAAACTGTACTGTATACAATATGTATATGTATATTTAATGTCTTAACTGTGCCCGTTTAAGTATTGAATATTCATATCTAATTTTACCACTGAAGGGAAATCTTAACATAAACATACAGTATATGGCTGGTCTCGGTACTTTAAAGAAAAAAACACACACCAGTATTCCATCTCTCCCTAAACATTGTAAGCTTCGAATGAAACCACTAAATAAAGACATAAATATAGAAATCTTAAGATTTGTTTTATTTAATGTTGGTAGCAGGATGAACTGTCAGAGTGTATATTTTGTCGCAAAGTTGCTACAAGATTTTAACAGTGAAAAAGGTATTTAGAAATGAGTTATTTCAAGATGAAAAAGAAAACATACACGAAACATGGTTTCATTACGACCAGAATCGGTCTTGAGATATTTTTAACTTGATTTACAGTATTTGAGAGGTATGTCTTAACACCGATACTACAGTGCTTAAGTACTGCTCACGTATATGTTTCTAGATTTATATTATGCATTTCATACGGTCAAATTACTTTTGAGCAACTAATAAGAAGCGCGAAACGGTATGCGTTTTAGTTTCGTTTTGTGCTGGAACCCGTGGATTGATTAGAGATATCAAGTACATACAAGTCATTTTTTAAATGTTGTAGTTCGTCTTGAAAAAATGTTACGAGTACATCATCTATCAACAATTAGGTTCTGTTTCCATATTGCGGATTTTGGTTAGGTACAGTATTATCAAATCCAGTGGCGCTGTGTGTTACTTTACTGAGTCCCAATCTGTGATTGAAACCTGTAAAACCGGTTTAATTCGTCACAGCCAGCCAGCACTCTTCAGGTGTGAGGGTCTTCTGCTCAGAATGAAACGCTAAAATGTTTGTGTATATTCTAATGGTAGTGGGGGCAGGGTGTGTGGGAACAGGTTTGGTTGAAATTGCATTGGAGATCTATGTTCTTCACACCTGAAACATTTTCTCTGAAAGCATTTTCTTCGCAGTTTAACCGATCTTGTTACAGCATGCTACAGTTTACTATTATTAACCATATTAATTTTAAGTGCTTAATGTAAAATCTTGTAAAAATATATTTTCATTGTTCAAATATACATTAAGTCTGACTATCATATAATAAGTTAAATACAAAACTAAAGAAAAAATAGGGTTAAATATAATTCAAAATATTTTGCTAACAATGTTAACTGTTTATGAATAAAATGTATTAACTAAGGAGTAGGATGGCACAGTTGTTAGTATGTTTTTTGTTTTGTTTCTTTTTCATATATACAACAGTAGTACCTGATGTCTCAGTGGCTTTCAAAATTAAATTATGCATGCAAACCTGTGAACTAGAAAGATAACTAAGATTTTAATACTAATTAAATGACCGCGGGCACTTCCCACCGCCTCTACATTCTCAGAGTAGAACAGACTAACCTTCTAATGAAAGACGGTCCACCCCCCACGGACAGGAAAAGTGCCCACAGGCACTTAAACTTAATATGGTCAGGAACGGTAAACAGTAACATGGTAAGAAGGAGCACGTACAAACGTTTTCGAAATAACCACATGTAAGACTCTGATCCTAAAAATGGGATTTCTATATGTCTTTATTTAGTGTTTACATTAGTGACAAAGGCTAAACTTTTAGCTTCAGTAACGTGTACATATCTCTCCTTTTTATAAAACGACTTGGTTGAAAACTGTTCCAGAGCCACTGTTGTTTCATCAGTGAAAAGTACATCATGAAATGCCTCTCCCTGTTCAATCCACTGGAAAAAAGAAAAGGAGCATAAAGCTTCTGATGGTCATAAACGATATTCATTTAGGAGCAGCATCAGAGGTATGTTTTTAACTGCACTGCATTGGAGAGAATACCATAGTGTGTTTTTTTTTTTTACTCCCTGGCGGAAACTGGCTTCCAGAAGAATCAGTATGGCTCAGAGATTAAATAAAACTTCACAGACATTAACGAAGAGCATAACGCGTGTACTGTATGCACTGCAAGTAGAACCCAACTCTCTGCAGGAGTGCTGGCTGTGACGAATTGAACCGGTTTCACGGGTATTTTCAAAGTAGGAGGCGAGATTTCCAGCGAAAGACACCCCCCCCCCCCCTCAAAAACCCAGTAAATACAGTACTTACTAGTTAAAGGCTAGGCTCCCGACTACGGCGAAAGGAACCCTTCTTTCATTAGAAGACAATGAACATATTTTAGCCCTGAATGAATTAATAGCAAACATGGTTTACATAAAAGACATTTTTCCAAGAAAGTTTAGCCTTTGTCACTAATGAAACCACTAAATAAAGACATAAATAGAAAAATCTTAAGATTTTTAAAATACATGACTTTGCTAAAATTTATTTGAAAATAAAAACAATTACAACCGCCAGGGGAGAGAGAGAACAGGGGAGGGATGTTGGTTTTGCATAAGGGGCGGGGCTATGTTTGGGTATGTTTGGGAATGTGTAGTTACATGTTCTGGCTGTTTGTGAATTATCGTTGTTGAGTATGGAGTGTTGAGGTATTGATTTTTTGTAATGCTTTATGTTGAAAATTGAGGTGGATTTTGTTTATGATAAACAGGATAAACTGGGATGGGAGGAAGGTTTGGTTTTGCATAAGGGGCGGGATTATGATAATTGGAGGACTTTGCGAGTGTAAAATGGTTTGATTATTTGATTTTGTATTGTGGTTGTTATCTATGTTTTTGGTTGGTATTATGTTTATATGGTTGTTTTTGTTGGTTGGTTGTTATTATGGTTATTAATAATACGATCTATAGTTGAAATCTGAGCCTAAATAAAAAGAAAAAGCAAGTGATTAGGTTTATGAGCAATCTAATTACTTATTCGTTTAAAAAGCTATATAAAATAAAGTTTATTATTAATTTGCTGGACAGAGCGGTGAACATTATTATGCATAAGACAAAGATAACGATCCTGATCAGTTTAGAAATCTGTGTACGCTGTAAGGTTTTTACTTCTTAAACTTTTAAAATACACGTTTAGAATTGAAAGAAATCCTCTTCCTGGTATAGCAAACCAGCACGTCTTTTTTCTCCAATCAGAGGGGTGTCAGATGGTGTCAGCCAATCACCATTCTGCATTGGGAACATGTAAACAGCTTAATGTTCGTGTTAAACATTTTTTTTTAATTAAAATTCATTCTATACAGCAATCGCATATTTGGGTACCGTTATATAAAACTTTCATGCTTAAAATGTTTAGGGAGAAATGGAAGACTGGTGTGTATTTTTTCTTTAAACTACCAAGACCAGCCATACACAGTACAGTTTACATACATACAGTAATGTTTTAAATTAATATTGTTTATGACCTTCAGATGCGTTATGCTCCTGTTCTTTTTATGCTCAGCTACTAAAATTTCCCTTTAGTGGTAAAATCCATATACATATTCAAAACTAAGCGGATTAAAATGTGCACAGTAAAGACATTAAATGATTAAATCTTTGCACTACCAACCAATGCACCACGAGTGCCCCTGTCGGTCATTTTGGCCAGCCAATCACTTGCCCTGCGGTATGCTCCGGTGCCCCGCGGTGGCTTGTGGGAAGGTTACCGTACCGCGGGTTTTTACCGCGCATTTTGAATGGCTGCATCTGTATATATTCCAAGCATAGTATGATCTTCAGTGCATTAATCTCTTAGTGTAATACACTAATAAAATATTAACTGAAACAATACATTCAGACCTTTCCATTTTTACCCCAAAACAGTGCAAAGTTGTGAAGCACTAGAGGTACTGAATAGAATGTTTTGAACATTTTTTTCTTCTAAAATTTAATAGAACAAATTCAAAATAAAAAAAACAAAATAAATGTTTCAATCCAAATGATTTTTCTTTATTTTTTACAAAATAAGATTTAAAACAGAAAAAGTAAAGTTGCTGATATTTCCATATAGTATGTCACATAAGAAAAGTATATCATAGAAAGGGTACACTCTAGTATGGTATGGGATGAATGTCACCTCATGTTTTTTTTATTTGTTCCTCTAAGAGCTATTTTTAAAAAAAGCATTTTTTATACAAAACAGGAACATAACTCTATAGAGATAAAGGATTTTGATCCCCTGCAATGAAAGACAGGCACAGATTTCAAAGAACAAGGGCACTCTTTAAACAAAAAAAACAACAGGGAAGGGAAGTGGAAACAAGGATTTTCACATACTCTACAATTTAGATTTTCAGATAAAATAACTATTGGATAAGAGTTAAATGTAGTATTTCAAGATAATTAGCAAATTATTTATATAATTATCTGCAAATAAGTTGTCATTTTTTGTTTAGCTAGTTCAGAATGGAGTGACTTATTATTATCTTCCAGAATGCTTCCATTACTTAGGTTACCACTAATGTCTCAGGGTCACTAATGTAATACCAGTATGGGTGCCCATTTGTGTGGAGTTTACATGTTCTCTCTGTATTTGGGTGCATCTTCAATTTTCACTTTTGATGTGAATTCTACTCCACCTTCCACATCTATTAAGAATTTAGGAAACCCTCTCCAAGACCTGCTTTAGGAGACTTTACATAAAACACTGCTTACACTGATAAAACATGCAACAAAAACTTGAAAGATTTCACCTCATCTAGAATGCTGCCACCAGGTACTGTACTTTGTTATCTGAACATGTACAGTAACTCTGATGCAGACGTCTTTACTTTGGTTGACCGTGGCCAATTTACTTCAAAGTAGTAACATATAAAACCATCACTAGGACAAGGCCCACTTGAATTTGTGGGGTTCCAAGTCCCTAAGTACTTTCACTCTCTTAAATTGGAAAATTTACTCAAACAAAATTAACGGTTACTATCTGCAGTTCGTTGTTCTTGTAGTCTTTAGTTTTGCACTTTATTTCTATGACTCCTTCCCTGCTAACTTAAAATACTTAAAAATAAAAAAATATTATTATTAAGTGCTTCTGACTAATGACTAAAAACTGGCATTATACACTACTTTCTGACGCCTTGGCATAAAGAATGCTAAATAAGAACACATTTGTGTTGTATTGCTCTTTTTTCTTGACCCAATCAGAAAAGGTAAAAGTTATAATTGTAAATAAAGGTAAATGTCCTTCTCTTTGGTTCAATGCAAACTCAACATGTATAGGTAGAGTTTAATCCCATGCTGAAAAGTAAAGATAACTAGAGTTCTCTTTATAATGTGATTAACCTCTACTTGTTCCTTTGTATGTCACATGATGATCCAGCTCCCCCCTTCAATATGTAGAGGTTCAGTTCAGTGACATGTTCAGCCTCACTGCCATAGAAAGTGTTTAGGGACTCTGCAGTTGCTATTTTTTGTTGTTTGTTTTTACTGTTTTTGCCCTTCACACTGCATAACAGTCTTTGTTAGTTGTTGGATTTTAAAGTTTTAGAAAATGTGTTCTTTTGCAATGAATAGTAGAAAAGGACAAGAAAGATATTTATGTTGTGATAATAATTCTTTCAGTAGAAAACCTAACAATTTGTCATTTGTGGTTTTGCACTGCTGCAAACATTAGTTAGTTTAAATAGTAAATGGTTTGTGATAAGAAGCAGCAAATTTAAATAAAAATTTACAGCACTTTCTTGCAAGAATCAAAACTGAATGTATTCACTGTATATAATGTAAATCACTCTATTAGTATTTCTAAATTTATTTTAAATTATTTAATCAGATTTTTCATTATGTTTGTTTTTTATTGTTTTGACTGCAAAATAAAAAAATATTTGCATTGATATAGTCTTTTAATAAATATGTAGGCTTGTTAAAATATCACAGGCTTAATTGTGAAAAAAACATATTTTAAAACAGTTAATTTGAAATATTAAATCAAGATAAGAAAGTAAAAGTTAATAAAATATGTTTATAATGTCACCACAGGATAACATTAAGTGGAGTGTATTGTCTTTTGTGATTGCTTTTGAATGAATACATCAATATATTTATCTTCTATTTTGTCATGACAAAAAATACTAAACTACAAAACATATTATCTATATATTTCCACACATTTAATTACTGTTTTCTGTGTGTATTTACAGTGTACTGTAACTTGGTAAAGTAAACTTGTAAAATAAATCTTAACAGAGGTAAAATATTACAGCAGGATGTGGTACATTACTCACAATACTAAAAATATTCCAGTGATTCTTGTCTGAATCAAAGTAAAGATGATTTTCCCTTTAAAAGGTTTCCCTTAAAGCCAGAGTGCTCTAAATAATGTAAAAATATGTCTCAGTGACCGGATTAGGATCAAAATCTTTTGGGTCAAGACATATTCTGAGCAGATGTTCCAAGACCTGCTTCCTGGTCTGTTTCTTCAAATGGTTTTCTGTATCATTTTCTACGTTTTCTGTATTCTATATGACTGTAAAGATCACTTTAATGTTGCATTAGACATTGGTACAACTAAAAGTATTTTCAAAACTTAAGTTTTGAAAATAGTTTTACATGACAATCTTCCTTTTCCAGAAGGCTATGTACCCATACACCTGAACTTTATGTTAAGAAAATTCCTGAATGAGTAATTCTAGAATTCATTATAGTATTTCTACCTGTCAAACAGAAGTCTTAATTACTGATTAAGTAAAGCCCTAAACTTCTCATTAACAACACCAGGAACTACAATTAGCTAGCAAAATTCAAAAGAATAACGTAGATCTTTTCAATTACGTTTCCAGGCAGTTTCAATTTTTTGAGATCTAAGTTATTTGCTGCAGTGGATGTCAATATTTGATTTATTTAGAATTGTTTTAAGACTTGTTGTTTGGGAATATACAATGCCCTCCAGAAGTATTGGGACAGTGCTGCATACTCTAGCAATTTGGATTTGGGGTTATGACACCATGGGGGTAGTGGCTGCCACCTTGGGTACAAACAGGCGTGTCTAATACTCATGTACAGATGCAGCCATTCAAAATGCGCGGGCGATACCGCATTTTTTTCCGGTACGCTGTACGCAGTCTACCGCGAGTTACCGGTAAATACCGCGAGTTACCAGTAAATACCGCTAGCAAAATAATAGTATCCGGAATTTCCGCAAGGTGGAGCTAATAAAGCTCAACCTCTCATGTTTGAGCTGTCGCCATCAAAGTCTTTAACGAAGATATTACTAATAGTATTAATAATGAATGACCTTGGACAAGCTGTAAGTGTAAACTCAAAGTATTGCCCTGGTCCACATTCCTTTTTTCATTGACCGTCTTAAAAGTAAAAAGTACAAAAGTATGTTAAAAGTAACACCACAGCATTTGCAATCACGCATTTTTTTCCAATCATGCAAAGTACAGTAATTTTTGAGAATCGATTCACCATGCCTTTCACATGCTCATAAAAGAGATTGATTTAGGAACATAAACATATTACCGTATGCAAACTGTACTGTATACAGTATGTATATGTATATTTAATGTCTTAACTGTGCCCGTTTAAGTATTGAATATTCATATGGAATTTTACCACTGAAGGGAAATCTTAGTAGCTGAGCATAAAAAGAATAGGAGCATACTGCAACGCGTGTGAAGGCCATAAACGATATTAATTTTGGAACATAAACATACAGTATATGGCTGGTCTCGGTACTTTAAAGAAAACATACACGAAACATGGTTTCATTATGACCAGAATCGGTCTTGAGATATTTTTAACTTGATTTACAGTATTTGAGAGGTATGTCTTAACACCGATACTACAGTTCGTAAATACTGCTCACGTATATGTTTGTAGGTTTATATTATGCATTTCATATGGTCAAATTACTTTTGAGCAACTGATAAGAAGCGCGAAACGGTATGCCCAGGGCGTTTTAGTTTCGTTTTGTGCTGGGACTCTGCTTTAACAATGTCGCCGTGGATTGATTAGAGATATCAAGTACATACAAGTCATTTTTTAAATGTTGTAGTTCGTCTTGTAAAAATGTTACGAGTACATCATCTGTCAACAATTACACAGGTTCTGTTTCCATAGTGCGGATTTTGGTTACGTAATATTATTTTCTAATTTCACGTTGTGAATATATGATTTGGGCAAACAGAGCCGCAAAGAAGTAAATTATGGGTTGTTCTTTTTTTTTTTTGCAGTTTTATCTAGAACAAGCAATGCTTAAACCTTTGTCTGATTCTTGTGAAACTATCCACACGACATTTACAGTACCTAGGAGTTGACTTCAGTGATGTCACTGATGGGATGTTTCTAAAAATCCATCCTCTGTAAAACGTCTTCTCTAGTTGTCCTGCATATGTATTCGCTAATGAAGCTGTGTGTTCTGAGCCTGGATCTCTACATTTCTGTATGAACCAGCTTAGAGGGCTAAAGACAGCTTGTGTTTAAATTGAGTGTAAGGTAATTTATGCTTCTAAAGTCATGGTCAGCATTTATTATTGTACTGTGCTGTAAACTTGTTCTGTGCCTAGTCACATTATTTTATAGCGTTTTTATAGCGTTATCAAATCTGGTGGCGCTGTGTGCTAGTTTCCTGACTCCCATGTCACATGGTCTGTGATTGAATCCCATGGAACTATGACTTTATTTTTTAACAAACATTTCTTTGAAAAAATGAAAAGTTTCCCTTGGTCAGAGATTAAATAAAACCTCACTTGCACCAAACAAATTTATATTTCTAAATATCACAACATGATCGAATTTAAGTCTTTTTAATAACAATGAATAGTCACCTATGCGTTACAAAATAAACATTTATATTGATTTGAATCGGGTTTTGATTTAAATCGTAAACACGTGTTTAAATATATGTGTTTAAAGGCGATATACTGTATAAAAGCGCTGATTCTTATGGAGTGTGTTCCGCCGGGGATTCAAAAAAATTTTTTTTAATCGCGTATCTAAGGAAAATTGCAGTATAACTTTGTTCATGCACAAACAGTGGCATGTTACATTATAATTTGGGTGTCTCCTCTTGCCAGAAAGCTCTAAATTGCATTTTGAGTGCGGTTTTTGACTTTTTCTAAATTGCAACCCATAAATTAAGCTGATAAAGTTTAGACTAACTGTATTCTAAACTGTATTACAACAGCACATTGGACAATGCAACGTAAATTGCAAAAATGCACTTGGAATCTGTCCAAGCCCTCCTACGAAAATTATTTAAACTGCGACACTGATCATTCATCTCTAAATAAACTTTATTTTATATAGCGTTTTAAGCGAATAGGTAATTAGATTGCTCATAAACCTAATCGCTTTTTCTACATAAACACAGCGTGATTGCTCTCTGAAAATGCTTTTCCTTTATATTTAGGCTCAGATTTCAACTATAGATCGTATTATTATAAACTTTCTTGGAAAAATGTATTTTATGTAAACCATGTTTGCTATTAATTAATTTAGGGCTAAAATACGTTCATTGTCTTCCAATCGAGTCGAGTTGACATTGGAAGCTTGCCACTCCCGGACTGTTACACCAACACATTAGCATGTTAAAGCGATTTCATTGAGGAGCCTAGCTACCAGTTAACACTGTACTTCCTACTTTGAAAATACCTGTGAAACCGGTTTAATTCGTCACAGCCAGCACTCCGGCAGAGAGGGGGTTGTACTCGTAAAGTAGAAGCAGGCGAGATTTCCAGCGAAAGACACCTCCCCCCCCCTCAAAAACCCAGTAAGTACAGTACTAGTTAAGAAAGGCGAGGCTCTTCAATGAAATCGTATGCTAATACATTGGTGTAACAGTCCGGGCGTGGCAAGCTTCTAATTTCAACCCAACCACGGCGAAAGGAACCCTCTTTCATTTGAAGACAATGAACATACTTTAGCCCTGAATGAATTAATAGCAAACATGGTTTACATAAAAGCCCTTTTAGCCTTTGTCACTAATGAAACAAAGGTCACTAGCCTTTGTCACTAATGAAACCACTAAATAAAGACATAAATATAAAAATCTTAAGATTTTTAAAATACATGACTTTGCTTAAATTTATTTGAAAATAAAAACGATTACAAACGCCAGGGGAGAGAGAGAACAGGGGAGGGATGTTGGTTTTGCATAAGGGGCGGGGCTATGGAAATGAGGTCTGTTTGGGAATGTGGAGTTACATGTTCTGGCTGTTTGTGAATTATCGTTGTTGAGTATGGAGTGTTGAGATATTGATTTTGTGTAATGCTATATGTTGAAAATTGAGGTGGATTTTGTTTATGATAAAGAGGATAAACCGGGATGGGAGGAGGGTTTGGTTTTGCATAAGGGGCGGGATTATGATAATTGGAGGAATTTGCGAGAGTATAATGGTTTAATATATTTGATTTTGTATTGTGGTTGTTATCTATGTTTTTGGTTGGTATTATGTTTATATGGTTGTTTTTGTTGGTTGGTTGTTATTATGGTTATTAATAATACAATCTATAGTTGAAATCTGAGCCTAAATAAAAAGAAAAAGCAAGTGATTAGGTTTATGAGCAATCTAATTACTTATTCGTTTAAAACGAATATAAATATAAAGTTTATTATTAATTTGCTGGACAGAGCGGTGAACATTATTATGCATAAGACAAAGATAACGATCCTGATCAGTTTAGAAATCTATGTACGCTGTAAGGTTTTTACTTCTTAAACTTTTAAAATACACGTTTCGAATAGAAAGAAATCCTCTTCCTGGTACAGTCGCTTGAAGAGAGAGGCGAAACAGCCCTACACAGCCCTGTTTCAGTACACGAATATAATCATATCGTTATACGCGATTCCATATTATATTAGCAGAAAAGCTTAAAACTACCACTTTTTCACACGCTATTTCACATGTTAGTTAAATTTAATTTATTTATATATTATATATTTATATCTCTGACCAAGGGAAACGTTTCATTTTTTCAAAGAAATGTTTGTTAAAAAAAGAGTCATAGTTTTAGTGGGATTCAATCACACACCGTGTGACATGGGAGTCAGGAACCTAACACACAGCGCCACCGGCAAGGTCACATGCAGACTGCTGAAAAAGCACTACAGAAACATTATCGACAGACAATGTACAGCGTGTACTATTCTTGTGTTGCGGTACATGAATATAATTATATTGTTATTAATTTCGTTAGATACGCGATTCCATATTATATTCCCTTTTAATCAAATTCTAAAAGTATGCTTGTTGACTACGGTATCTTTTTAGTTAAAGACTTCGATGCTCAAAATGTTTAGGGAGAAATGGAATACTGGTGTGTATTTTTTCTTTAAACTACCAAGACCAACCATATACTGTATGTTTATGTTCCAAAATTAATATCGTTTATGGCCTTCAAACGCATTACAGTATGCTCCTATTCTTTTTATGCTCAGCTACTAAGATTTCCCTTCAGTGGTAAAATTCAATATCTACAACAGGCACAGTAAAGACGTTCACTGGAAGTCTTTCTACGACAGACCAACGGACCACGAGTGCCCCTGTCGGTCAACCAATCACGTACCGCGGTACCCCGCGTCATCTTGCGTCACGATGCGCGACGCCGTAGCCAATTACCTCCGGTACGTGTCTGTACCGCTCACTTTGAATGGCTGCATCTGTAGGTAGCTGCATCAGCATGTGTAGGCTGCAAAGGAACAAATAAAGGTTTATTTAATGCTGAAAAAAAGAAGAAAAGAAACACAATGTTTCGGCTGTGGAGCCTTCTTCAGGTGTCACCTGAAAATGTTTTCAGGTAAAATATATTTAAGAATAGACTCTCCTAAATACCAGACAAAAGTTTCATCCTATGGGCTAGGACAAGCACTGATACAATTACAATAATACGGAGACTGCTCACTTTGAATGGCTGCATCTGTATGTAGCTGCATCAGCATGTGTAGGCTGCAAAGGAACAAATAAAGGTTTATTTCAAAAAAGAAGAAAAGAAACACAATGTAAATACACAATGTATACAGTATATAAAGCTATGTGGAAGACTTAGTGTATATTTATTACTTTGAATTTTCCAGATTTTAAGACAATTAAGTTTCTTAAAAGAAACTTGAAATTTGTATTCTGATTGGTTAAATTCAGTAACAACTTCATGCATTTTACTGACAAAACCTTGATTGCAATGGATGTGCTATCAAGGATAACATTGTACACAATGTTAGAACAAGATTTAAAACATGTGGAAACTACATGCCCGTGTTGACTTCATTTTGCAGCATATCACTGTGATGAAAAACAACTGAAATAGTCATAGAATACAAACTGGACCTGCAAACAGCTGAAAGCATACACAGGCCAAGCATTGTTGGTGACCAGTGGTGAAATGCCATAATAGTGTATGTCCTCCAAAATGGTCATAATTAGCACTAATTGTACTAATTGGCACGAACTGCAGAGCACTGTGCATCAGAACATATCAATTCATTTGATTAGTAGGTTAATACGTAGGCCACATTAATATACAACTATTTCTTTGTCTGTTTCTTGTTTACATGTAAACTAAATTTCCTGACAAATTAATTTAAGTTTTTAACTTAAGAACAGCATTTAGGCTACAATTTACCAGATGAGGGTACGTAAATATAAATGAGATACTCAATTGCTATTAGTCTCGAAACAAATGAGAACCACAGCTGTGCGTTTGAAACAGCATGCTACCTTATTATTGCAGCTTTAATTTCCTTTGTTTAATGAGACACTCCGGATGAACAAGCGAACACATCGCTATTGCTAAATTGTTACAAAAGACACAAACTAATGACTAGTGAAGTTAACATTTTTATTTTTAACAGACGTGGAAATTAAACTTATAAAATTACTTGAGCAAAAAAAAATGTTTATTGTTTCTCTGATAAGCTTTTCTATTTTTTTAAGGTAATACATTTCTTTAACACGGTGTGCCTTTTGCTTACTTTTGAGAACTTTCATTTTCTCTTGAAATAAAGTTTTCTCTCTCCTCCTGTGTCAGTAGGTGCTTACATTTTAAATTAAGTTCTTTTTTTAGTCAGTTGCAACATCTTCCTTTCAAAGTGGGGAAGAGCTCGCTGGCACGTTGCTCTGCTAAGTCATGTTGGTTGATCTTCTTCCTCTGCCTGGTTCTCCGGATCTTCTGCACCACTCTCCTCCACATCAGCACTCTTCACTCCACTACACCAGCTGACATGAGTGTCCAGGCCAGAGGGACCTTCGCTGTCAGAGTCAGTCTTGTCTTTTGGCTGCAGAGAATGTCCTGTCTGTTGGGATGTTCCACATTTGTTCTACGGATCTGAAATGTGTTCTACATTTGAGACACTCGATGATGTTGCAATATGTACTGTATGTGCATGTTGTGAAGGGCTGAGAAAATGTGACTGATGTGTTGTATCAGCCCAACTGCTAAGTCTTTTTTAATAGTGGCACATCAGTCTGTGTGTGATGTGAAGGACGGACCTGCGGTGTGTGAAGTCAAGCTGCTGTCAGAGTAGAGGAGAGAGAGGCAGAGTCTCCCACAGAAGCTTGTGAGGCCCCAGCACTGGCTTCCCCACTCTACTCTGCGCGCTAAAACAAAATAAAAGAGTAGTAAGAATGTGCACATGCTGAAATACAAAAATAACATTACTGTATATGATGTACTTAATGTGTTCCATCTTCACTTCCTACTCTTACAACACCTGTTTAAAGTACCAAACAGTATTGTTTTATCATTTTCAGTTGCATACCTGCACAGATAGAAATTCTATATAGTTTCAGTTCTCTAAATTGGTGTCCACTTTGAACACAGGGTGGAGTGGCAACTGGGACATTAACATTAAAATTAAAACATTTTTCTTCTCCAAAGAAGCCACCCTAGTATTTAAAAAAATGCATAGTCTTACCTTGTGTATTTATTCCAGTGCTGTCACTGTCAATAGCACCTTCCACTTCCACAAGAAGATCTGGTACTATTGATCTTATTTCTGCGTACAGCTGGGGCAGAGGTGGTCATGGCCTGCCTGATGACCAAAGGGCATGTTACTGTGTCGTGGCATTGCAGGCCTCAATTTTCAGGCTCTTTCGGAGACTTTTTAAGTTGGTCATGCTGGACAGCCCTATATCTGGGAAGTTGTCATTAAAGCTGCTAGTTACTGACTTCCAGGCATTGGTTCGCCTCAGTATTGTTGTGGAATCCTTTTTAGCATCCTCCACTGTCTCCATTACATTCTTGATAAGCTCAATGAAATAAAGTTTTTGAGCCAATGTGTAGTTCTGAACTCGAAGAGCCATGGTTGCAGTTCTTTCTTATAAAGTGAAATGAGGCATGTATAGGCTATACACTAATGATATCTTATACTCAGCTGTGATCTGTGAAGTATGAATTAATTATAAAACAATTGTTCGTCATCATGAATGAGTTTTGCAAACTGCCTGTGCAGCAAATATTTTCTGATAAATGCAATATTTTAGAACCATTATTATAGTGCTTCTAAATTACAGATGTAATAAATAGACTAGCTTCATTACTCAATGATCTTCGTAACAGTCTTGACCTTCTTTCCTCCACAGTTAGCTCAGCCAGCAGCCAAAGGCAATGAGTGGGCAATTGGAACAAATTACAATGCTCCACAACAGGTGTTCTCATTGCTTTCATTATTAAAGTTATTACACCACATTGACAGAGTGACTCAAAATCTGCGAAGATGCTGAGCTACAACGATGATAGAGTTTTATGTGCTCGAAGAGTACAGTCTGCCTGAATTATATGAAAGCGATATCGCAATTTGTATAATCCATTCATTGCATTTAGCGAACAGGAGTTTAAAATGTGTTACAGGCTTTCAAAGAATGGTGTCAGAAGATACTGAATTAAGATACTGAAACTTGCGATCCAAGTTTTATTAACTCTACATTTTTTCTTTTTTTGTTGTTGTGTTGGTGATATTATAAAATTACACGAGAGCACCATTTGCCGCACAGTTCACAGAGTCGCTGCAGCCATTGCACCCCTACAAATGACCTATATGCTATGCCAAACGAAGAGGAGTAACGAGATATCAGCACAGCTTTTTATACTAAAACCAGAATCCCAGGAGTTGTTGGTGCTATTGATTGTACACATATCCCCATTCACTTTCAAAGGCAAAGAAAAGATCCCATTTACATCAACAGATGTGGGTTTACTTCAATTAATTGTCATATGGTATGTGACCATAACTAGAGATTTCTCAACGTGATAGCAAGAGGGGCTGGCAGTACACATAATGCCCAAATGTTTGACACCCGTCATCTGAAATCAAGTTCTGAGGAAGGACTGTATTGTGGAGTTCTCGTGGGTGACTGGGGATATTCTTTATTATGGTATCTTCTGACACATGTAATAAAAATAATAATTGCTTACACTTATATAGCGCTTTTCTGGACACTCCACTCAAAGCGCTTTACAGGTGTAGCGGTGAGGCTTATTAATAAGGCAGAATTAAGTGTTTCTGAGCTTTCCCAAATTAGGCCTAATTTCTCTGTTCATCTCTGTGGTGCAGCCACGGAGAAAGAATTCATGCAAGCTGATTTAAGATGTTTTCTTGTGATAAGAAACCAGCTCCCAAAGGGGGATGCACTTAGCTAAGCCTGGCTATCATGATCAATGGTGATCCATTGGCGCCTATCTGTCTAGGGAGTGCGAGTTGGACATCTGGATTGCATTCCTAAGTGTCAGGAGTAAGTGACTCATATCTCACCTTGATCAACCAATCAGGGACTGGTAGGGCCGAGTAACCCACGTGGGACTCTGATGCCCATGGAACTTTCAGCCAATCAATGAGCTGAAGTTCCTCCAGGTAAAAACAGGCAACACAGAGATTCAAGGAGATTCAGAAGGGATTCTGGAGAGGATTCTGTGGACTGTTCTAAAGGGAATTCAAAGGAGAATTCCAGGGCAGGACGGCCCAGGAGCAGAAGGCTCCCAAGGGCAGGACATCCTCGCAGCGCGCCTCCTGACCATCCTGAGACTCAGCCCGGACAACCACGGAACGGCCAGTGTGTCTGAGTGCCAGAACTTTCCTTTGTTCTAAGAGTCTAGAGTGGAGGTTGCCAGAGAGTAACCAGCAGCAGGCCTCGTGAACAGGTCGGAACTGTGGACAGCTGAATCACTATTCAGAACTAGCTCTTCATTAGGAACGAACCGGTCCTCTTCCTGACTTGCTGGGACCCACAGTCATCTTTTCTCCTGTGCACAAACTTTGCTAGTTAAAGCCAACACTAACTAGCCGGTCAGTGAGCATCAGCAGCGCACCGTCGCAAGCCGCACAGCACAGCCTGGCACCGAGCCAGAGAGCGCGGATTGGACAGCAACAGCCTGCAACTGTTTCTTTGTGCCCGCAGGAGATCTGAATCCCCAAAGATTGGATGAGTATTCAACTTCAATGCATTACAGCTCAAGAATTCAATTGTTATCCCAACCAGTTGATATCAATTTAATTCCTAAGAGTTATGTACTTGTTTCGAGTATCTAATGTAGAAGTTATAACCAAGCTCATTTATGAAACGGTCTTAATGAATGATATACTGAACGTATGTCCTCTTGATATATGTAACACTTCGTAACTGATTGAATATATATCTTTTGTATTCTGATAACCCTCTCGATAAGATCTGTTAGTTTAAGGCATATTCTATGTATTAATAAATGTATCCTCGTGTATTAGTACCTGTGTGAGTGCGTTGTTTGAGTTATGTCGCATGGTTGGACTCTAAAGCCATCAAAAGAATCAACTTTGTGATTTACTGCTACAATTAATAATTGTCTCAGTAAATGCCCAAACCCTACAGAACTGGTGCCTTCAGAGAGCCACTAACATTACATATTTGGCGTCCCTGAAACGGCTATGAATCACTACACAGGTAATGGGGACTCCCCTCCACCACCACCAATGTGCAGCATCCACCTGGATGATGCGACAGCAGCCATAGTGCGCCAGAACGCTCACCACACATCAGCTATCAGTCGGGAGGAGAGAAAAGTAATGAAACCAATTCATAGATGGGGATTATTAGGAGGCCATGACACCAGGGTTACATCCCTACTCTTTTCGAGAAACACCCTGGGATTTTTAATGACCACAGAGAGTCAGGACCTCAGTATTACATCTCATCCGAAGGACAGCGTCTGTTTACAGTATAGTGTGCCCGTCACTATACTGGTGCATTAGGACCCACATGGACCACATACCTCTTCCAGCAGCAACCTTAGTTTTTCCCAGGAGGTCTCCCATCCAGGTACTGACCAGGCTCACACTTGCTTAGCCTCAGTGGGTTGCCAGTTGTGAGTTGCAGGGTGATATGGCTGCTAGCTATACAGATGCAGCCATTCAAAACGAGCAGGCGATACCGCATTATGTTGCGGTGGGCTTTACGCAGTCTACCGCGAGTTACCATAAATTCTCCTATAATACCGCAAGTAAAATAATAGTATCCGGAATTTCCAAAAGGTGGAGCTAATAAAGCTCAACCTCTCATGTTTGAGCTGTCGCCATCAAAGTCTTTAACGAAGATATTACTAATAGTATTAATAATGAATGACCTTGGACAAGCTGTAAACTCAAAGTATTGCCCTGGTCCACATTCTTTTTTTCATTGACCGTCTTTGTAAAAGTAACACCACAGCATTTCGCAATCACGCATTTGTTTACAATCATGCAAAGTACAGTAATTTTTGAGAATCGATTCACCATGCCTTTCACATGCTCATAAAAGAGATTGATTTAGGAACATAAACATATTACCTTATGCAAACTGTACTGTATACAGTATGTATATGTATATTTAATGTCTTAACTGTGCCCGTTTAAGTATTGAATATTTATATGGATTTTTACCACTGAAGGGAAATCTTAGTAGCTGAGCATAAAAAGAATAGGAGCATACTGTAACGCGTGTGAAGGTCATAACCGATATTAATTTTGGAACTTAAACATACAGTATATGGCTGGTCTCGGTACTTTAAAGAAAACATACACACCAGTATTCCATTTCTCCATAAACATTTTAAGAATCGAAGTCTTTAACTAACGTGATACAGGAGTCAACAAGCATACTTTTAGAATTTGATTAAAAGGGAATATAATATGGAATCGCGTATCTAAAGAAATTAATAACGATATAATTATATTCATGTACCGCAACACAAGAATAGTACACACTGTACATTGTCTGTTGATAATGTTTCTGTAGTGCTTTTTCAGCACTCTGTATGTGACCTTGCCAGTGGCGCTGTGGGTTAGGTTCCTGCCTCTCACGTCACACTGTCTGTGATCGAATCCCGCTAGAGCCATGACTTTTTTTTTAACAAACATTTCTTTGAAAAAATGAAACGTTTCCCTGAGTCAGAGATTAAATAAAACCTCACTCGCACCAAACAAATTTAAATTTCTAAATATCACAACATGATTGAATTTAAGTCATTTTAATAACAATGAATAGTCACCTAGGCGTTACAATATAAACATTTATATTGATTTAAATCGCGTTTTGATTTAAATCGCAAACGCGGGTTTAAATATATGTGTTTTTTGATTCACAATCAGACAAATGCAACATAAATTGATATCTTTGTCTTCTAAGTATCTTATTAAACTTTCAGCATAGCTTTCTCCCCGTTTAGATTTATTTTTCTTGGGATCTTGGGATCAAACGTGGAAAGATTAGATTGTAATCATTTTTATTTTTAAATACATTTTAGAAAAGTGTAATCTATACTAAAAAGCTGTACACCACCTGCTATAAAGATACATATTGTAATACTTTCTGGTTTGGATAGGACAGACACAAAAACTCAGACTTGCGTAGTTAAAGCAAGTTAAAGCCTTGATTTTATATATCACCTTTAAAAGTGGCATCTCAAAGCAAAGTAAATACCCAACACTGATTGTACCCATCTGTCATGCTAATAAAGCACCTTGAATCGAATTGAGAGAGAGAGCGAGAGAGCACAGCCAGGACAGAAAGGCATCGCGTATCTAAGGAAATAGCAGTATAACCTTGTTCATGTACAAACAGTGACATGTTACATTATTAATTTGGGTGTCTCCTCTTGCCATAAAGCTCTAAATTGCATTTTGAGTGCGGTTTTTGACTTTTTTTAAATTGCAACCCATAAATAAAGCTGATACTGTTTAGACTTATATTAGGATTTAGACTTATATTAGGATTATATACTTTGTGAAAAGTGATAGTCACTTTTTCTGTGAATTCTTTTCTGTGAATTCGCTTGTTATCTAACAAATGCATACTTTTAGAATTTGATTAACAGGGAATATAATAAGGAATTGCGTATCTAAACAAATTAATAACGATATAATTATATTCATGTAGTGTCTTGCGGAATAAACTGAAGAGGTTAGTTAATGTGACACAGAATTATTAAGAATTATCACCTCTTTTTACAATTTAGAACAAATGAGAACATTCCACTCAGTGGGCGGTGCATTGTTATCTCAATCACCTGTTAATTCATTTTATACCACTGGACGACAGGAGAATGTGACTGTACTGTATCTGTACAGAATGTTTCAATCAATACAGTAATTGATTAAAATTGCAATCGCGTGTTTAATTAAATGCCTTTTTTATTCACAATCTGAAAATGAAAACCGCGGTAAAGTCACCTTGAATTTAAAAAAAAAAACGATTTTGGCACGCCTGTAGCATTTTCACGAAACCTCCTAGAGTTGTGAGAACACTTGCTTTGTGTATAAAGTACATTGTGAATGTTTTCACAGCCTTCACTTTGTCGTTTTTATGCCATTTTTTTGACCACGCACTAATACTCCTATGTCAGTATCTTCGCAAGGGAATCAGTGCGACTTTTAATACTAATTAAATGACGAGGGCACTTTCCACCCCCTCTACATTCTCAGAGTAGAACAGACTAACCTTCTAATGAAAGAGGGTCCACCCCCCACGGAACTTAATATGGTCAGTAACAGTAAACAGTAACATGGTCAGAAGGAGCATGTACAAACGTTTCTGAAATAACCACATGTAAGACTCTGATGCTTAAAATGTTTAGGGAGAAAGTGGAATACTGGTGTGTATTTTTTCTTTGAACTACCAATACCAGCCATATACAGTCTGTAATATAGGGATTTATATATGTCTTTATTTAGTGGTTACATTAGTGACAAAGGCTAAACTTTTAGCTTCAATAATGCGTACATATCTCCCCTTTTTATAAAACGACATGGTTGAAAACTGTTCCAGAGCCACTGTTGTTTCATCAGTGAAAAGTACATCATGAAATGCCTCTCCCTGTTCAATCCACTGGAAAAAAGAAAGGAGCATAAAGCGTCTGATGGTCATAAACGATATTCATTTAGGAACAGCATCAGAGATATGTTTTTAACTGCACTGCATCGGAGAGAATACCATAGTGTGTTTTTTTTTTTACTCCCTGGCGGAAACTGGCTTCCATAAGAATCAGTATTTTTATAATCAGAGATTAAATAAAACTTCACTCGCACCAAACAAATGTATATTTCTAAATATCACAACATGATCGAATTTAAGTCATTTTAATAACAATGAATAGTCACCTATGCGTTACAATATAAACATTTATATTGATTTAAATCGCGTTTAAATCGCCTTTATTTAAAACCCATAAATAAAGCTGATACTGTTTAGACTTTTAATTATTTAAAACTGTATTACAGCAGCACAATACACAATGCTACGTAAATCGCTATTATCGTGATTCTTATGGATGCCCGGTTCCGCCGGGGATTAAAAAAAAAAAACCCATGGAATCGCGTATCTAAGGAAATAGTAGTATAACCTTATTCATGCACAAATAGTGGCATGTTACATTATTAATTTGAGTGTCTCCTCTTGCCAGAAAGCTCTAAATTGCATTATGAGTGCGGTTTTTTACTTTTTTTTAATTACAACCCATAAATAAAGCTGATACTGTTTAGACTTTTACTTATTTAAAACTGTATTACAGCAGCACAATGCACAATGCAACGTAAAACGCTATCTTTGTCTTCTGTGTAATAATGTTCACCTCTCTGTCCAGCAAATTAACAATAGTAATAATAATGAACTTTATTGTATATGGCGCCTTTAAAGGTGGCTCCTCAAAGCGCTTTACAGGATAAAAACAATAACAATAATACTGTTAGGCTGGGCAAACGATTTTTTTTTAAGTAATACAAAATGAGATATAATGATGTCTTCCGGCTTAGACATTAACGAAGAGCATAACACGTGTACTGTATACACTGCAAGTTCAACCCCCCTCTCTGCAGGAGTGCTGGCTGTGATGAATTGAAGGTATTTCCAAAGTAGAAGGGGGCGAGATTTCCAGCGAAAGACACCTCCCCCCCTCAAAAACCCAGTAAGTACAATACTTACTAGTTAAGAAAGCTAGGCTCCTCAATGAAATCCCTTTAACATGCTAATGCGTTGGTGTAACAGTCCGGGCGTGGCAAGCTTCTAATGTCAACTCGACTACGGCGAAAGGAACCCTTCTTTCATTGTAGGACAATGAACATATTCTAGCCCTAAATGAATTTATAGCAAACATGGTTTACATAAAATACATTTTTCCAAGAAAGTTTAGCCTTTGTCACTAATGAAACCACTAAACAAAGACATAAATATAGAAATCTTCAGATTTTTTAAATACATAACTTTGCTAAAATTTATTTAAAAATAAAATCAATTACAAACACCAGCAGAGATAGGGAACAGGGGAGGGATGTTGGTTTTGCATAGGGGGCGGGGCTATGGAAATGAAGTCTATTTGGAAATGTGGAGTTACATGTTGAGGTATTGATTTTGTGTAATGCTTTATGTTGAAAATTGAGGTGGATTTGTTTATAATAAAGAGGATGAACTGGGATGGGAGGAGGGTTTGATTTTGCATAAGGGGCGGGATTATGATAATCGGAGGAATTTGAGAGAGTTTAATGGTTTGATATATTTGATTTTGTATTGTGGTTGTTATCTATGTTTTTGGTTTGTATTATGTTTAAATGGTTGCTTTTGTTGGTTGGTCGTTATTATAGTTATTAATAATACGATCTATAGTTGAAATCTGAGCCTAAATAAAAAGAAAAAGCATTTTCAGAGAGCAATTACGCTGTGTTTATGTAGAATAAGTGATTAGGTTTATGAGCAATCTAATAACTTATTTGTTTAAAACGCTATATAAAATAAAGTTTATCATTAATTTGCTGGACAGAGTGGTGAACATTATTATGGATAAGACAAAGATAACGATCCTGATCAGTTTAGAAATCTGTGTACGCTGTAAGGTTTTTACTTTTTAAACTTTTAAAATACACGTTTCAAATAGAAAGAAATCCTCTTCCTGGTACAGTATGTATAGCAAACCAGTACGTCTTTTTTCTCCAATCAGAGGGGTGTCAGATGGTGTCAGACAATCACCATTCTGAAGCCCTACCATAATCTCTGGTATAGGGAGACCCCAGAATTCTGCCCGATAGTTTATGTAGATAGATGATAGATACGTTTATTGATCCCGTGAGGGAAATAAAGTAAATCATTTTCATTTTAGGAAATTATTAAACGCTCGGTTAAAAGCAAAGGAGATTGTCTGTTATAGTGGACATAAAAACAAGAGTTCGCTGCATTATATCCTAGAAGACACAGACCGGTGCCAGACCGGGAGAATGCCCGCAGCATAAAAGAAAATGCCTGATGAACTAGGGATTGGACAGTTTCCAAGTGCTTGTACAATCGATGGAAATGTTCAAATAAATGTGCAAAAGAAATAAACAAAATAATCATTTATTTCTTTATCATATTGGCTTGCTAATGTCCTCTCTTTGCTAGTTAGTGGCTGTGTTTCTGTTGGGTAGCAACGGGTGACTGTTCTCAGGCGGAAGATGTAAACAGCTTAATTTTCGTGTTAAATAATTTTTTTAAATTAAAATTCATTCTATACAGCAATCGCATATTTGGGTACCGTTTCATAAAACTTTCATGCTTAAAATGTTTAGGGAGAAATGGAAGACTGGTGTGTATTTTTTCTTTAAACTACCAAGACCAGCCATACACAGTACAGTTTACGTACATACAGTAATGTTTATGTTCCTAAATTAATATCGTTTATGACCTTCAGGTGCGTTATGCTCCTCTTCTTTTTATGCTCAGCTACTAAAATTTCCCTTTAGTGGTAAAATTCCATATAAATATTCAAAACTAAGTGGATTAAAATGTGCACAGTAAAGAGATTAAATGATTAAATCTTTTCACTACCAACCAATGCACCACGAGTGCCCCTGTCGGTCATTTTGGCCAGCCAATCACTTACCGCGGTGCCCTGCGGTGGCTTGTGGGTAGTTTACCGTACCGCGGGTTTGTACCGTGCATTTTGAATGGCTGCATCTGTATGTGCATAATCCTATAACATTACAAGAGCTGTAATATAATAAGAGTCATATAAATGCAAGATCCACATTGAATGAGCTTTTGGAATTTTAAAACAATGCTTTATTTGTCTGTCATTTGGTTTGCGTACCACTCCATCAAGAGCCAGCACCATCACTGTGGCATGTGCAGTCCTACACAACCTTGCGGTTGACTGGTACAGTATGCTTGCATTTGTCTACAGATATTATTCTCTGTACCACCCATTTCCTTATTATCCCTGCTTTCTTTTGATAACCACAGATATGGAGAACCATCACAATAAAATATTTAACAAATCTATTCAGTTCACTCCCAGAGTTTATAGAACTCCAACATTTATATAACTGTTTGGTTAAGTTCTGTTCTCTTCACTCCCTAGGATATCTTAAAATTCACAGTTACTAATAATGATTGACATTAAACGGAATTATCAGTAAATTACACTTTTGTTAATACACACGTATTGATAAACTTCTTTATTAATAAAGGTGGTATGAATGTTAAACAATTTTAGTTAAATATTACATCCGAACAATGGATGCATAAATTCACTACGTAGTCATGATATTATTTCCACTATATTCAGGATCCTTCTAATGTGATCCAGCTTTTTGCCAAGTATGGTACTAAGTTGCTTAAACCATATGAAGAGGTGGTTTAAGTCAGTCTGCTTCTTTAGCCACCTCTAGAGGGCAGCAGCTGTTACTTTGTGTTCGTTGCAATTGAGAACAGGTAGCTGCGGACTAAGCACAGCAGCAAAGTTCGTTGCAATTGGTCTAAAGGTGGAGCACAAGTTTAGACCGCAGCTGCGTACTAAGCACAGGTTGAACTCCTGTTAGTACTCTACTTTCGGTTTGTTGCAATTGACCCATCCTGCCCATTTGGTAGTTATTATTTATTTGAGCCAAGGATCACCTCCAGCAGTGTTTGAAAGAATGCTTGAACAACATGACTGGGTATTTTGTTTAATAATCCCACAACACTTTGAGTAAAGGAGTTCATCTTGTTCTCATTTCCAATGTAGTTTCCACTTACAGTATACCTCTGGTTCATGTTTCACTATTGATTTTGAAAAATTTGTTGAGTTGACTTTGTTAATGGCTTTAAAACCACACAGTATCATAATGTATTTAAAGGCAAACAAAAACAAAACAGAGACCAGAACACAATCTTTTTATTTTTATTTGAATTTATTTTATTTGTGTACTGTACAGTTAAACTTGCAGCTAAGTCTGCACTATATTTAGATCAGTATATTTAAATTGCTGTTATCACAATTGGCAGTTGAGGTGCTGTACAGTTTGCTCTGCTCAAAAACATTTAAGTAAAATAATGTTAATGATCGCTTGGCAACTCGATGAAGTCAGTCTGTAAGAAACAATGCAAGTCAGTAATAGAATCCAGGCACCATGGAATATTTCTAAAGACATAAAGACAAAGTGCCATTGGAATAAAAAGTTTCTAGGTTGATTTGCATGACACATAAAAAGACCCCTTTAGCAATGTATTGAGTGGGCAGGGAAAAATATGATCCAAGGTCAAATTGATATTTTTATTTATTCATGGCATTATTGGTTTTAAGTTAAATTTCAGACTATATACAGATGTAGCCATTCAAAGTGCACGACAAAACCCTGTTCCCCAGCAAATCATTTGCGGACTACCGCAGTAAGTGATAAAGTTATAAAAAGCTATAAATGTTTTAAACTTTTCTATTAATACTTGCGCTCATTATCACAGTAAAAAAACATATACTTTTTAGAATCCACTTCATAGGGAATATAATATGGAATCATATATCTAAAGAAATCGATTACAATATTCATTTAAGGATTTAAATGTAATATATTTATATAGCTCAAAGTATTACTGTATTCCACTTTCTTTGTAAACATCTGCATTAACTTCTTTGATTCATTCACTCATGATTATGTTAAAAACATTTTAACCTGTCTGTTTCAGCACTCTCTCTACATGACTCCTTGGGAGAGTCGATTAAGTGCATGTCTTTGAACCCGGCAGCGAGTGTTCAATTCTCAAGCAAGGTACTTGTTTTCCTTGCAACAAAAAATATTATTTTTAAAAAATAAAGTAGTAAAAGTAGTAAAGTAAAAAACATTTTATTTTTATATATCACAACGTGTTCAATAAATAAATTGAAAACATGCATGAGCAAATGTGAATACTGTCAACAGTGAGAGTAAAAACAGTTCAACTGGTTTAATTCAATTCAATTAAAAATACTGCATCCCAATTGAGCAATTCAAGACAACCCTTTACAACAAGTCTTAAAACAAAATAGTATATATTACAATTATAATCAAGAATAACAAAGCAATATTAAAAACGCCACTAAAACCAAACTATAATAACGTATCTGATCACTATTAACAATATTAAATTATTAATAATAATTTCAAACTGTATTTTGTTCAGGGTAATTTGTCACTGTTTTCACAACCTTTGCTTTTTTAAAACTCCTGTATTTGAGACAGTATGCATCAGGTGTCAATCACAACAAATGACACAGAACCTTAAAACCACAGGCATTTTAAAGATTGCAATTTGTGAACATCTAGTACTTATTTTGAATAAAGTGAATCCCAGGTGTAAGCGAGTTCATAAAGCTAGAATTACTATTCCTACATTCGCGAAACACCTGACCATATACTGTAAAGCTTTCAGTGTTTTGTTTGTGTAAATCCCAATCACAGTCGGAGAAGAGTGTGTGGGGAAAGGTTTAGGCTGCAATTGAATTGGGGCTCTGTATTCTTCACACCTTAAACATTTGTTTCTCTGAAAGCATTTTTCTTCCCTCTTTAGTTGTTTATTTTTTCTGCAGCCTACTCATGCTGATACAGCTCCCTACTTGATTTCTTCGTTTTTTACTAAGAAGGTTTTGGAGAACTTTACAACCATTTTTATTTTCTTTGTGATGCAACTTTGAAGTGTGATGAAAAATTAAACCAATTGTTAATATGACATTTACATTAGCATTTTTTTAATTTAATATATCACAGTACAGTATATTCACTTGACATTCACAATCATTTAAACGTTTGGAGGAGTGTCAGATGTCAAGGAGACCCCAACCGCCCCTTTCCCCCATGGACAGACTGAGAAAACATTTCGGAAGGGAAGGAAGTACAACTGCAGCAGCCATAAAAACTAAACTTTGTTCTCCTGATCATAATTGTAACAAATTGTCATGTTTCACTTCCTTGCGTAACAATCATGATGTTCTCATCCAAATAAAGGTTTGATTTAAAAAAATAAAATAAAAACCTTGGCTGGTATGCCTCACGGACTCATGCATAGAGTAATCCAAAGAAAGGGGCTGCTGGGCACACCGTGATCTTGACATACAGGTGTGAAGTAGAGTTAACAGCTTCAGTTTCAAAAAGGTTATTAATAATATTTTCCATATCGCTTTAACATTGGAATGTTCTTAAAAGTGTAAAAAGAAGCAATACACAACGTGTCTCTTCTATAACTCTTCAGTTCATAGAACAATTCCCCCAGGGCCACACAACATTGCCCTTCTTGTGTCTAATTTCCAGGGAGTAACCAAAGGGGAAGAGCACATCATATGATGTCTGGTGGAGTTTCAGCATTCACTTTTCTGTAATCCGTACAGAACCGTGACGTCTCATTAATGTTTCGTACCAATAAACAGGGGGACTTCATGGGCTTCCTTCTTTGAATTAAACTGCGCTCCAGTAAATAATGTACAGTTTATCACCTTCTACAATGCTTCTAGTTTAGCAGGATTTGCACAATAAGCACATTGTTTAATGAGAATCGCATTACTTGTGTCTATGTCACTGTATGACACAGGTTTGAGTCAGAGTGTCAGTTAATAAAACTGAGCACCTTACAATAAATTTAACTGCTGCATGATTTATTTTTTCATTTTTTCAAGAGCTTATTCTTGTCCATGTAACAAGAACATTGGCATCTAGACAGTGTACATTAATGAACAATAGAGTGAGTCACTGGCTTAATTGAAGGTGTAACCTGTCTGTCTTCACTGTTATGGTGCAGTTTCAACATATTGATAAGTTGTTCTCTGGTTACTGTCAATTGTAAAAATAACCCTTCTTGCCTCCTTTGCTTAACTTAAAGAATTCCGTGAAGAAATCCTTAATCACGAAACCATCACTTAATTTATCCAGATACACACATTCATGCCGGAACCAAAACAAGCTATAATAGTGGACTATTTTTATGTTTTCGCTATATAAGAAACAAACCGAAAGTAATGCTCTGATCTTGCTTTGAACCACCTGGATGCAGTGCACTACATTACAGTGCTTTAGGACAAAAATTTTTTTTTAAAAAGAAACGGATGTCAAAATGTTTCCAAAATGTCCACTTGTGATATTTTAGCTGCTTAGTTACATGATTCCATATTAATATCAAGTGGTATTAAATCAGTACAACTTTTTTTTACACTAACAGCAAGTGGTGTTCTTATTATGTATTCTTACAAAAGGATAAAACGTTATAACGTTTTCTAAAGTACAGTGTATGAACTTTTTCATGTTAGAACAAGCACATTAAAACCATAACCCACTGTAAGTTGCCAAGTTAAAGACTTTGATGCATAAATATTTATCTAGAGGGAAGTATACTGTTGTGAATGTTTTCATCTTTAGATATCTCTACTATCTACTGTGTGTACATTAGATTACTACTGTATATGTACAGTATTACATTACAGTACTGTTTTTGTTTTCTGCTACCACAATTTACCTTTGGATTTTCTTTATGTAAATGTAAACCTGAAAAAGTCACATCACGTTCACAAGCTACAGTATAATAACAGTTTAATATTAATAAAAGTCTAAACAGGGTACAGCTTAAATTCTATAATTAGAAAAAGATTGTCCCTCAGCATTGACCGGGATTTGAAACCAGGAGTTTTCTGGTAACTGTGCAAATGCTCCTCACACCCCTTTACTTAAATCCCTCTCCTCCTCCCTTCGAATACAAGAAGGCTGGGATCTCCTGCACTGTGGAGTGACCAATGGGTAGCTGCAAAGGTGGAGATGGGGTGTAGTGGGATGTACATGTCTTCAGCTCTTGTTTTAAAAAATCACAGAATTTGTTTCAGTGCTTAAACTTTGCTTAATTAAAAGTATTTAAGACAGAGAGAGCAAGCAAGCCAGATAGTGAACAAGAGAGAGGGAGATGCTGAGTGAGAAAGAGAGAAAGTAATGTTATAAAGTGTCTTTAAGAACCTAAATACCATGGGTAACACCTGGTTAGTATCAACATTTCCAGTTTCAAAGCACAAAGGTGTTTGCTGAGGTGTAGTGGTTCCAGATGCAAAGCTTTAGATTCAAAGATACTCAAGGATTACCATAGTTAATTAAGTTCTGGGCAAGTGTCCAGTGTTGATTAACAGTCCGGAAAGACACCATAAAAGGGACAGGTACAGAAGGAGATGGGGCAACACAAGAGACAAGAGAGGGCAACAGATCCTTTTCAAAATCACCTGGAAAGACCAGATTGGATCTAGGTAGTTGAACCATTTTAAGAGAGCATGCTATTCTGTGGTTTTATGGAACTGTGATTTCCTTTGTTAAAAACTGCCCTTGGTTAAAAACTGTCTCTCATGTTTAGTGGGTGCATTTTTAGAACAGAGAGAGATAGTTCCCATTCATTCCATGGCATCCGGGTTTACAGAGATAGATTTAACTGCAAGTTGTATTCCACTTAGTTTAGAAGGCAGCTTATCTCTTATTTTGGCCTAAATAGTCATTATGTTAGAGTTTGAATACTTGGTTACAGACTGAGGTTTTTCTTGATCATTGGGACATTAGGTTTCTAGGACACCTTATTTGAAAGTTTGTACATAGTGTAACCTGTGTGTTGTACATTTTTTTTGTTTGAAGTTTAGTATGAGGTGCCATTTAGGCCATTGTTCAAACTTTACCTCTCATACACACACTAATTACTTTTGATACACACAAAATTCTCTCACACTCTCCATTTTGGCTCTCACATACTGTACAAGAAAATGCTCTCAGATTCATTAGTTTTACCTCTCACATACACACAAAACGCTCTTACATTCAGTACTTTTACCTTTCACAAACACATAAAACACTCCTTCACAATGTGAACGTGAGAGTCAAAACTAGTGAATGTGAGTGCATTTTATGTGTATGTGAGAAGTAAAACTAACGAATGTGAAAGCATTTTGTGTGTGTATGTGAGTGGAAAAATGGAGAGTGTGAAAGCATTTTACGTGTGTGAGAGCTGAATTATGGACCAATGTGGGTGGTCTGCCTAAATGGCACAAAGGGATTGGCTGAGAAAATTTATCAACAAGCTTTCTCATTTTCTGCTGCTCTCCAAGATGGAGGAAAGAAATCAACCTCAACCGCAATAAGCACTAAACCAAGCCATAGTTTTAATAACATCTTAGCCATACAAGAAGCAAAAGCTTCATTGTCATCGGCTACGACACCCACGAGGAGTGTTCTTCCGTCAACGCAGCATGCAACTATGGCACCTCATAGTTTAGTGTGTGTATTGTAATTGTTAATAAATATTTGTTAAACCAAGTGTGCCTGAATTATTACTCTCCACCAAAGCTGTACCAGAGAACAAAAAATTAATGTCCCACTAATTATACCAATCACTCAGGTATATTCTTGGCAGAAATCTTTACATATTGAGCAATATAATAATTAAGTTTACTTTTTGATTAATCCTTTTGGTTATTTCTTGATTTTCTCTATTTTTGTAACACCCTATTTGTAACATCATAAAAGGAGTTTTGTGTTTAAACTAAGATAGCTCCCAATTGTGTATAAATTATGTATAAAGAAGATTCCCATTTTGTATAAATTTTTTAATGAAGAGAAAGAACAAACTGTCTGTTCATGTTTATATCAGTTTCCTTCTATCATTTAGATTGTACAATTAGCATTGTGACAAAATATAAATTATTTTAATGCTTATGGTGACCTCAAAAAACACATCATGTTCACAACAGACTATACAATAAACAACTTTTTATAAATCCAACTAACTGAGTATTCTCGCTATGTTAATCAGCCCCGGGGTGTCTCGTTTGCTACAGTAGCTCTACATCTGTATGTGATTTCCAGTACCAATAGTTACATTACCAGCATCCAAAACCAGAGTTAATCAGACCTCTTTAATCCATCACCATGCCTCCCCTTCAGCCTAATTAAACCCTGCTCCCCATTTCATCTTTGCTTAGCATTGGTTTAGACCTTGTGACACACCTTTTCCACTACGATATCTGCTCTGGAATCCTTCTGGCCTTTAGGATTTTTGGCTTCCCTTTCGACTTCGATTTTTGGAATTCTTCTCGGACACCTTTTTGAAGTTTCTCTTTGTATCTGCAACCTTTTTGGCCTCTTGACCTTTTTGCTTATCTTTTGACCAGGACCTTGGATTTTGCTGTTTATTCAGTATCTCATACCTTTCCCGTATAGGGTCCATCTTTCTAAAATCTACAATGATAAAATTCTTCCAAAAGGAGGTCAGGGATAGATGAGTATTCACAATCAATTAATTGTACTGCTGAGCCCAGATCATTGAAAAGTGACAATTGTAGTTAAATTTTAAACTCTAGACTTATTAGTTAGGTTTTTGGATATGCTTCTCTTATATTATGTCAAAAAGCAGAACAAGGTTTGTGAAGGAATCTACGTTTCAGATTGGGCTGTTCACCTGAACTGTCACTGGGAGGTTTCTGAAGGGAGCAGGTATTTTGGCGTTTGTGGAAATAAGGCATAATTATTTAGCGAATTGGAAATTGACAGTCCTTTAATTGCCAGACACTTAAAGAGTGTTTCTTTGGGTGGGAGGGGGAGGGTAGAGACAACTGGAAAAAGATAGAGAAAAGGAGTTGTATTTAAACTAATTTTTGTTTAGATTATTTTGGGGTTCGGAACTAGTTCTGTCTAAATTCTAGTTAAGGAAAAAGTTTATTTAGGAGTAAAAAAAGTTAGGTTTTTGTTTTTAGTGTTTAAAAAAACACTGGTTCTGGCACTAACTGTGAAATAAGCAGACACGTTATTAGTCAAGAAACTGTCATGTCATGTCATTTGCCAAACCACTTTATACCATGCGGTGTCGCCGGAAGCCTGAGTCTACCCGGCAAGCAAGAAACTATCATTCTGTCAATAATCATAGTTTCAGAATTTTTATTTTAAAAACCTGGTGCATGTATTTTAATTTCTAACATTTATCTCTGTTGTCATTTCAAAGAATGTCTTGAAAGCAGTTCCCTTGATTGATGAACACACCTTAGTGAAGCAAAGGAAATCACTATATTTGAAAGGGCATTTATGACATACGAGAAAGCATACACTTTCTGTGCTGCAAGTCCCTTGAGGAAATGTAGTTCACACATTTCTCAACAACATTGCTTCTTATTAAATGATCCTATATAATGCCATTGCTTGCTAGTCACTGCTTGTCTGGTATTTAGCTCATTCATCTTTCTTTGCACTAGTTCTACCAATAATTGTTGTTGCCCTGTCTTTAGTTTAAATTGCTAAACATATGTCATGGAAGACCATGTTGTTTTAGTGCTTCTGTGAGGTACTATAACATTTTGGTATTCTACTACATACTGTGAATAAGTGTAGCAATGTTTAAATTAATGCAATGTTTTCTTCAATACCCCCCAGAAATATTGTAAGCTGTGCACTTTAAACAATTCAGTTTGAGATTCAGTTGAGATTAATATGCATGTAAAGCTTTGCTTTCTTGATGAGCTACTTACCAATATCTTTAGTGAGTTCACAAACATTGTTTGGGCAATGTTACAGAAAACAAATCTCCTATAGGGGCGTACAGTCTTATTGATTGCAGAAATGCTTAGTATACCATATTCACAATCAGTGAGTTTCCCAGTCTTAGCAATCATTTCACTTACAACAATCCTGTTGACTCTGACTTTTCTTACCTTTAGGAACAGCTCCTTCTGCATTGCTAATTCTTTATTCAATTGTGAGCCCACATTCTTTCTTGTCTCTGATATGTATTAGGTACATTACAAAGCATACTTTGTTGTGGGTAGCAAGGTGGCACAGTCTTTGGCATTGGTGCCTTGCAGTGGTGGGGCCCTGGTTCAATTCCTGATGTGGCAACCATATGGAATTTGTTCTCCCTGTGTTTACTTCAAGGAAATTTTACTCTAAGTGTGAGTGTGTGCGTCTGTCTCCCCTGCAATGGACTGATATCCTATCCAGGTTCTACTCTGCCATGCTTATGTTGTTTGTTGGGACAGGCTCCAGATCCCTGCAACCCTGAATTGAATGAAGCGGTTAGAAAATGGATGGTCGCTGTGTTGTGTAAAGGCACTTTATATTATAGTTTTATAAAATGGTAACTTTGCATTTTTACAGAAAGGTGGCAAGAATAAAGCCTTTGTTGAAAAAAACTCATATCTTGGCTGGAGTTTGCCCAAAGACATGTTAGAGTCTCAACAATTTGGAGGGAGATTCTATGGTCTGATGAGACAAAAACTTTTGAGCTTTATGTTTGGCGCAAACCTAACACAGCACATCACACTGAGAACACCATTCCTAGAGTGAAGCATGGTGGTGGCAGCATCATGCTTTGGGGATCCTCTCTGTGGCAGGGACTAGAAAACTCCAGACATAAGGAAAAATGGATGGAGCTACATACAGTAAAATCTGGGAGGAAAACGTGCTTCAAACCACAAAAGCACTGGGACTTGGAAGACGATTCATCTTCCAACAGGATGACCCAAAACATACAGCAAAAGCCAAACTAGAGTGGCTTAAAACCATAATGTCCTGGAGTGGCCCAGTCAAAGCCCAGACCTCAATCCAATTAAGCATCTGTGGAATGATCCAACTTGATGGAGCTTGATCAATTTTGCCAAGAATGGACAAATATTCCAGTGTCAAGATGTGCAACACTGATAGAGACTTAAGTACCAATTACGTACCTTTTATGTTCCATGCAAGCTTAACATGGACTGCATTTCTTGCATCTGTGTGACCAGTCTGTCTGTACAAGCCTGTAGATTTGGTTGATGTTATTATTTGTAGAATATAGTAGCTTGTGATATTTTGTTTTTCAACTATTAAATACAAATGCACCCCTGAACAGTGATTATGATGATTATGAAGCCTCAATCATTTCAAAGAAAGCAAAAATGTGCAACTTCTCTGTAGGAAGTTCATGGGAAAATTAATTTCTGATTATAACATGTAAAAAAATAGTAGATTTTAAGTAGATATCAAAGCATATTGATATGTAAATAAGGAGATTTGTAACACCACCACACAATGATGCATAGTAAATTCAAGGACAGTTTTACCTTGAATCGTCTAATTTATTAAAAAGAAGGTTAATGAACTGAAGGTCATTTTGAAAATTCAACAGTCAGTTTTTCTAACCAGCAGCAAAAAGTACAACTAACATTGATACTGGAAAAACACGAGAAATCATTCATGGATGGCAAAGTGATTAAAAAGAATTAACAACTGTAGTCATTGACTCTTTATTCAAAGACTATAAAAACAGAAAAGATAAAATAATGACATCCCAGGTAAACCAAGCTCCTTGGTAAACCCACACTAGAAAGATAAGTGGAATTTGTCTGGAAAGATTTTTCAGGACTATGAATGTTTCTCATTCTGTAAATGTTTGATAAAATCCATCAACATGACTGGCACACCCCATCTATGTTTTGTGCTGTGTTTTTAAGAGCATTGTGATATGGCAGGAGTCATCAAACAGGTACAGATGCAGCAAAACATGTGGGGTACACCACAGTCTGACGCGGTGTAACGTCATACCGGAAATTACCATATGCAAATGAGATTATGTTAATAGTATCCGGAATCACCTTGTAAAACCGCCAATAAAAAAGCCGATAAAGCTTAACCTCTCATGTACAGCATTTGAGCTTTTAAATTTAAACTGTGTATTACAGCATGTTAATCATTGGTCATTAAAAAGTTGGTATATTTTATGAAAGCATGATTGCTGAGTTGGGCAAAAGTACACAACTTACCTTTATCATAAATATTTTAATTATGCAGAAATATTTTATGCATCAAAGCCTTTACCGAAGATATTAGTTCAGGTGGGTAGCTGCGTCAGCATGCGTAGGCTGCAAAGGAACAAGTAATAGGTTTATTCCATGCTGAAAAAAAGAAGAAAGAGAACACAATGTTTGCACACCTGAAGAAGGCTCCACGGCCGAAACATTGTGTTCTCTTTCTTCTTTTTTTCAGCATGGAATAAACCTATTACTTGTTCCTTTACCGAAGATATTACTAATAGTATTAATAATGAATGACGTTGGACAAGCTGTAAATTCAAAGCATTATGCTGGTCCACATTCTTTGTAACCGTCATTTTAAATGAAAATACTTTATTTTTGCATCGACAAAAAGTAACACCACAGCATTTCGTTGATCTAACTTACAAGAACAGGACATTAGCTAGCCAATATGATAAAGGAATAAATGACTTTTTTTGTTTATTTCTTTAGCACATTTATTTGAACATTTCCATCGATTGTACAAGCACTGAAAAACTGTCCAATGCCTAGTTCTTTAGGCATTTTCTTTTACTATAACGGACATAAAATCTCCCTTGCTTTTAACAGAGTGTTTCATAATTTCTAACAACGAAAATGATTTAAACTGTGCAACACTTATCATTCAACAAGAGCTCAAAATATCACAAGGATCCTCAAGAGCACAACAAAGACAACAGAAAAAGATATGTGTATCAGATACAAGAGTGTAAGCGGCGAGGCTTATTAATAAGACAGAATTAAGTGTTGCTGTGCTTTCCCAAATGAGGCCTCATCTCTAAAGATCTTTTCTTTTGATAAGGGACAGCTCCCAAAGGGGGATGCACTTAGCTAAGCCTAGCTATCATGATCAATGGTCATCCATTGGCGCCTATCTGTCTAGGGAGAGCCAGATGGACATCTGGACTGTATTCCTAAGTGTCAGGAGTAAGTGACTCATATCTCACCTTGATCAACCAATCAGGGATTGGTAGGGGCGAGTAACCCACGTGGGACTCTCAGCCAATCAACGGGCTGAAGTTCCTCCAGGTAAAAACAGGCAACACAGAGAGCCTGTAGTGGACTATTCTGAGACAATTCTAAAGGGAATTCAAAGGAGAATTCGAGGGCAGGACGGCCCAGGAGCAGAAGGCGCCCAAGGGTTGGACATTCGCGCCTCCTGACCATCCTGAAACTCAGCCCGGACAACCACGGAACGGCCAGTGTGTCCGAGTGCCAGAACTTTCCTCTGTTCTAAGAGTCTAGAGCGGAGGTTGCCAGAGATTAACCAGAGGATCCACCCAAGGTTAGCATCAGCAGCAAGCCTCGTGAACAGGTCGGAACTGTGGACAGCTGAATCACTATTCAGAACTAACGCTTCATCAGGAACGAACCGGTCTTCTTCCTGACTTGCTGGGACCCACAGTCATCTTTTCTCCTGTGCACAAACTGTGCTAGTTAAAGCCAACACTAACTAGCCAGTCAGTGAGCATCAGCAGCGCACCGTCGCAAGCCACACAACACAGCCTGGCACGGAGCCAGAGAGCCCGCAGGAGATGTGAATCCCCAGAGATTGGATGAGTATTCAACTTCAATGCATTACAGCTCGAGAATTCAATTGTTATCCCAACCAGTTGATATCAATTTAATTCCTAAGAGTTATGTACTTGTTTTGAGTATCTAATGTAGAAGTTATAACCAAGTGCATTTACGAAACGGTCTAAATGAATGATATACTGAACGTATGTCCTCTTGATATATGTAACTCTTCGTAACTGAATGAATATATATCTTTTGTATTCTGATAACCCTCACGATAAGATCGGTTAGGTTTCTATGCATATTTTATGTATTAATAAATGTACTCTCGTGTATTAGTACCCGTGTGTGTGCGTTGTTTGAGTTATATCTCATGGTTGGATTCTAAGGCCATCAAAAGAATCATTTTGTGATTTACTGCTACAATTAATAATTGTCCCAGTAAATGCCCGAACCCTACAGAACTGGTGCCTTCAGAGAGCACACTACAAGAGAATCCAAGTTTTTTTTTTATCTACGCTTTTTTATCTACTCTAAGAAGTAGTCTTTAAACTTTCTTTATCACACAGTAAAGGTAAAAATTCTGGGGTGTGCGTATACCAGAGATTTCAGGACCACAATTATCTGCTTTATAATCGGGAATATAATATGGAATCATGTATCTAATGAAATTAATAATGATATTAATTGAAGGATCTTAATATCTAAATCTATGTATCTATATAACTGGTAGTATTACTGTATTTCACTTTCTTTGTAAACACGTTTTGTTAACACCCGAATTGCAGGTGGATTCTGTTTTTTGTTATGGTCTGTAGCTCAAATCCTGCTTAACTAAAAATTAGACACAAGAGTATTATTGGACAATGTTGTGAGGCTCTGGCGGAATTTCTCTGTAAACTGTAGAGTTATAGAGGAGACACTTTGTGTATCACTTCTTTTTCCACTTGTAAAAAAAGCATTCCAATGTTAATGCGACACGGAAGATATTGACCGACAGGGGCACTCGTGGTGTATTGGTCGTTAGTGAAAAGATGTAATCATTTAATCTCTTTACTGTGCACATTTTAATCCGCTTAGTATTGAATATTTATATGGAATTTTACCACTATAAAATGCAGAGGAGCATAACGAAGGTCATAAAGGTCATAAATGATATTAATTTAGGAACATAAACATATTATGTAAACTGTATATTGCTGGTATTGGTATTTTAAAGAAAAAATACACACCAATATTCCATTTCTTACTAAACATTTTAAGCATCCAAGTCTTACATGTGGTTGATCTTCTGACCATATTACTCTGTATCTGTATTACTGTTTCAGTGCGTGTCACATGACTTGCCTCGGTGGCGTGACAGTTTAAGCGACCAATTTACAGTATAAGCGTGGGGGTTCAAATCCAGCAATTGCTATGAGTTTTCTTTTTAACAAAAACACTTCTTTGAAAAACTAAAATAGCAAATGTTATGGACACTACAGTATATTGACATTTTTAATATTTCAAAATAACACATATTCATACTGCATGTACAGTACACAGCGGTACCGCAGATTGAACTGTGGGGCGCAAATCCACCTGAGCCCAAAAGCCCAACATTAATGTGCATTTGCCTGGCGCTGCGCGGTTTTTATCACTCTCTGCGGGAGTGCTGGCTGTGACGAATTAAACCGGTTTCACAGGTATTTTCAAAGTAGAAGGGGGCTAATCTTCCAGCGAAAGACACCTCCCCCCACAGAAACATGTTTTCTTGGAAAAAGAGATTCATAGAGCAAAGCTGTGTCAGTCTTCTGTGTAAAAAAAAGTTTAAACACCATTGGTGCTGTTTTTAATAAGCTGCTGAGTAAAAGCACGGGGAATCTTCCTGTTGTCAGCAGTATTGTGTACTGTATATAAAATTTAAAAAAACTTGCAGCTTAATCAAAGATTCTAAGATGATCACGTGGAAGTGTATTGCATGTCTAATGGTCTAACAAAACCTACAGTATGCTTTAGAGTTGTTAAAACAGTTTTTATTTTTTGGCACAGACAACTTTGCCTGGTAGAGCGCAAGAATTAACTCAACCACATCACAGATCTGTCCCTGTGTATGAGATATTGCTGTTTGATCTTTGATCTGAGCTTTAATAGAGAGCTTATCTCTATTAATATAACTATCGAGTGGTATTAAATCCAACTTTTTTGTATAAATGAAACTTTTCTAACATTTATTTAAAAAATAAAAACGATTACTCTAACCTTTCCACGTTTGATCCCATGGGGAAGTAGTATACGCTCCTGCATTGTTTAACGATGGTATAAAAAATAAATCTAAATAGTGAGAAAGCTATGCTTAAAGTGAATTAAGGGACTTAGAATGCAAAGATAATGATTTACATTGCGTTGTCAGATTTTGAAGCAATAAATGCATTTTAAAGACCACCAGTTGTGAAAATGTTCACAGATTGCACATAAAACTGTCAGTGAGCTAATTCTCTTTTTTTAAACCTCCGGTTTTTTATCAATGCATAATTACGCACTAGCTGGAATCTGAGCGGATCGCTGTGTACACATGTTGTGATATTTAGATATTTAAAAATAATGCCACCTCACCGCAGTCCTGGAGGGGATGTCCTGCCAGGCGTTGCTGGATGTACCCAGGGACCAGCGGTACAACTACGCGGCGTTGGCATCGCCCCTCCAGAGGCATTTCAGCGGGGGAGGGGAGGCGCCGGGACTGCTGCGGGCAAGATTGGCCCAACGCCGCCTCCTAGCGGGAGAGCCACTGGGTCCGGTCGCCGCAGACGTGGCCTACTTAGCCCACCAGGGTTACCCTACTCTCCCGGAGGAGGCCCACCAGGAGATAACGCTCCAGGTGTTCCTCCGGGCCCTGACTGAGGTGCAGAGCCACGTGATGCTGGCCGCACCGGTCCCCTTGGAGCAGGCCCTGGCGAACTTTGAATGGCTGCATCTGTACTTAAAATAAGCTGGATGTGAGACACAAACAACAAAATACAGTTCAAACAGCATTTATTTGAAAATGAAAAAAAATCAACAAATGAAAATAAACCCAGCTCATAGTTTGAGCAGCTAACTGAGCTTCTCTGTCTAAATATTGGGAGTAGCTAGTCTGCTCTCAATGCAATACTTTTCTCTTAAAAATAAAAGTGAAGCTTTTTATTCTCATAATCAAAAGATATCTGCCACGGTTTCAGTTTCCTCTTCCTTTCTGTGTTCAGGTTTTGCTTTCTGCCTTTTCTTCCTATGCCTGGAAAAAAATATATTTGGCTCCATTTCTTCACCTTAGCTAGTATTGCAGCAGCCATTTATTCCTGGTCTGTCTGCCGTTCATCTTTTTTCATCTTTGATTTATGCTATGCTGTGCCTCTCCATTACTCCAAACAGCATTAGATTATAAATCAGTGTAGCCTTTCAGGTAGAGCAGCCATTCCACATGCAACATGATTTTTTTTTAATCCAGTGATAGCTTCTCAAGCAATTATATAAACAAGAGGTTACTCATAATACCACACAGTGGTTTAGGCATAGTGAAATTTCCCAAGGTTTACAACTCCTTCTCCTGCAGGTCTCTCTTTTCTAGTTCTCTTTTCTGAAGTCCTCCTCTTTAGTAATTTGATAGTCTGCTTATATAGTCTGGAACTGGGTACAAACTTTTCACCCCTTCCAGTTACTACACAACATAATTCCAAGAGAATCATTCTTAAAAGAAGTAATGATATGTATAATAAATTCAGAAGTTACATGCTTGTGAGAAAATGTTTAAATCATTGTATGAAAACCTTCATGCTCTCTTCAGTGAAATACTCCTCAGTGTTAAAGTTAGGTTATGTTGATGGAATAACGACAAACATTGATTTCTAGAGCTGATGCCTGATATTCAAGTTCAAGTTTATTGTCATATGTACCTTAGTACAATGAAATGCATATTTTTCTCACATGACAAATGACATAATAGATTATATAAAAGATGGCATAAAATTGACATAGAAAATAATATATCAAATGACATCACAATTCTTGGAGACAGGAATAGGGTAAGGGTAGTAGCAATAATTTTAACCACCATTTCAGCAGTAGCACTATTTTCGGCTCAGCGCAAAATACAAGTAGTGGCAGTATTTTGAGTTCAGTGCAAAACAGAGAGTTATAAGTGGTGTTGGGGGGGGTATGAGGATTTCAGAGGTGAAGTTTAGGAATCTTGGTTTTGGGGTAGAAGCTTTCTTTGTCTTTGTTTCTTTGTTTTTTTTTAAATCAAAGAATGAAGTGTGTCATTACCTGTCAGATAATAAGTGCCACTTATTGGTTTCCTTGCAGACATAAAATAAAAACTGAATGAGCTGAACAGTAAATAGAAGAGAAAGGACATAATTATCACAAATGATTTATGCTGATGGAGCCCGCTTACAGCTTTTACATGCTGAACTGTGACCATCATGCTTGCTTGATCACAGATGCTTCCCCTCCCCCCAAATGGTGAATGTTTACACTAAACTCCTAATGACAAAGGAAGGTTTCTATTTCCTGGAGTTACATCAAAGACAGGAGGGGGGACGTATATATAAGTTCTGTAGGACCATATCCCCTTTGAGCTACGATAGATAACTATTATGGTCCTTATTGTGGTTCCTTGTATGCATACAATAAAGCTTGGCTGGATGAACGAACACTTCAGGCTCGAATTTCTTGGTTTCTACAATGCTATGCTTGGATTCAAAATGAAAATAGGTCTGTGTTTCTTCCATTTAAAGAATAAAAGTTTGCAACACTTACCAACTCTGGAGAAAATACTCTAAAATTTAGACATAAATTCCACCAAGGAAATGTTTGGACCTCATATGTAAATTAACAGAAATTCAACAAGTGATTTCAGAAACTGATATGATAGAACAAAGGAACAAGTAAAGCTTTGTTGCATGTTGAAAAGAAGAGAGCAACAACATTTCAGCAGTGGAGCCTTCTACACCTGAAACCTTTACTTGTTCCTTTTTGCGGCCTACGCATACTGACGCACCCACCCACTTGAGCTTTATGATGGAACAAATAGTCTTGTTGGTCTCAAATTCCTTTGTTCAAGTAGATATTGATGATTTGTCTGTCAAATTCCATTAGGAGATGGGTTTATAAAGCAGTGGATTTGATATTAATATAACTAGCTAATTATTACACCTTAAAATTACATTTTGTTCAGTGAAAGTCATTTTTGGGAGATTCAACACTTCCATTATTTGTTGTAATTTCAAACCCAATTATTTGTTTTCACATACCTCTGAGAGACACTGTTCTAACAAATGAAAAGAATCATGTCGAAGTATTGCACTTGCCTCACAGATGTCCATCTGATGGACAGAAACTGACAGTCTCAAACTATAACCAAGCCTTCAAAGAACTGGAAGATTCTGTAGACTTACTGTGAATTATTTACACATTTTATACATGTGGTAGTAACTAAAATCTAAACTTGATTTTAAACTTACGATATAAAACAAATTTAATAATAGATTTTAATAGTCTTTTTTCAACATTTTCTTGATGGTAAATTTTGGGTTGCACTTCTATTCAAATGGTTGTTAAAATTTGGTAAACCCTGCTTTACACCTGTGTTATCCGGCTGTTCATGTCTGAACTTACATATACAACACAAGTGCTGACATTTTATATGCAAACCTAACCAGTCAGAAAGCTTCTGCTTTTTCTCATGTACTTGACTATTTTTTTACTGATGCTGTTCTCCTCTTTCACCCATTTAGAATACAGATATACAGGTATATGTTCTACAGATATAGCACCACAGCAGCTTTAGACACGTGTCACAGCAAAGACTGCTTTTGGTGGTTTGATGATTTTCAATGTGTTTCTAAACAAAGTAATTAAAATGAGAAAACAAAAGCTACAACCACTATCCTACCACAACAAGTCAACTAGATCATGTTAATCATGTTTTAGTCTGTTCAGAAGATTCCAGTTTGCCTTATGTCCTTTGTTTTGTTTTATTAATTTGTTTCAGTGATCTGATTGCATGTTTCAGGATTTATAACTAGGTTTTTAACAAATAATGAATTTTTATATAAGTTGAAACATAAGCTACTTAGTGATATGAAATCAAAATCAGTCCTGTCCTTTCTAGCTGGCTCTGAAGTAGTGTTCTTTAAGTGTTATTTTAGATCTGCTCAATATCCAGATGTGAAGACCTATTTTTCCACTTTTCTTAGAGCAAATGAAGCTAAGGATTTTTAGCAAAATGATTCACACTGTATTCTAAAACTTGAGCCAAGTCATTGGTGATATATAGGGAAACAGTTCTGTATAAGAATGGTTAGATAACAGGCTAATCTCAAGAAATAATTGTAGATGTGGCCACCCACTGTAAACCTGTAGTAATAAAAGTTACTTACTTGTCAGCTGTGGCAAGAAATGTGAATTAAAAACAAGAAGATATTTCAGATGATACCAGAATTTCCCATCTATGTCCTTTAAGACCAGATAAAGATACTTACTGTAAAACATTTATTTGATTTTCAATTTCAGTCAAACTCTTTTTCAGGATTAGACATTTATGCTAGTGTTTTTATAGGTATTTAAATGATCACTTTCAGCAGGTGTACAGGCATGAACAGTGTCATATGTTCCTCTCAAACCAGTGTGTTGCATGTGCCTTCCCTTTTTCAGACTAACAATACTTTTCTGCCTCCTTCCTTTACTGCTTATCTCCTTTGCCTGAGGCTTGGCAGATTGCTTGCAGTGTAACTGATGACCTGAGAAACCAGCCCTTCTCCTTTGTGTCCTGTCTAACCCAGAATGAGATGTTAAATTTCAAGATTACTCCCATCAGCCATGTCACCTGACTTTAGCTGGTAAGAACATACATAAAAAGATACAGTAACTTCAAATTTAGCAATAATTCACTGCTTTAGAAACATAATGGTATTCCTATGAAAATAAACTTCTTGTTAGTGTGTTTTCTTCATATTATCTATGATAACAAAACTAAATCCACAGCTGCATGCCTTTAAAGAAAGGATCATTAAAAGTTTTTTTAACTCTTTTTGAAAAGTAAGTCAATATTGTAGCATAATTATTGTATAAGAAAGATAAGATGACAGTCAGAAAAGAACATGAACATTTAATGACCTAATTATGCTGTATACTTTGCTCTTTTAGCACTAAATTTCTGAAAAAAGGTTAGATAAATCCTATAAAAGGAAATTTAAAGACTTTTGCAACATCAAAGTAAAAGAAAGTAACATTTGGTATGGATGGGTATGGGACTTTTCATGTATTATAAGATATAGTAAATGGTATGGAAATTTTCATCAGTGCATCAGCTGCTTCATCTGTATAGCTTGGCCCAATTGGAGATTCATTTATTTTATTAATTTTATGACAGATGGTCTAAAAGGAGACTTCTAATTAGGTAATTAATATATTGCTGGTCACCATCTTTGCCCTCACCATCATGTGGTCTAGTTTCACACATACAGATGGTGTATCCTTCAAGGATCCCTGTTTGCAACATAGTCTTATACACCATTTATCTATCTTTTTCCATACAGATTTTTCATGCAGATTCTTACAGTACAAAACCCCAGGTGGATTGAGCTACATTATGTATAATATGTCATAAATGATCTTGCATGACGTTTTTAATCCAGTTTGATCTTTAAGCATTACCATTGTAGATTGCCCCTAACTGTTCATCATTATTAGAATATATTTAATAATTATTAAATAAAATTATTCAATAATTAATAGAGGATGGTATACTTTTTACTTAATCATTCAGAAGATAAGCTCAGATCAGTTTTACTGGAGTGACTAGGAGCACATTTTGAGATTTACAATGATTCTGGTAATGATATTTGCCTTAAAGTCATAAAACAAGTAAAAGATTCAAGTGGAAATGGCAATCAAAACTGCAGATGATAATTGTAAAACACACAACATTTCTACTAATGTCCATGTACACCAAGAGAAGAGAGAAAACAAGAGATCCCACTATTCATTTTCTAACCACTTTTTTATAATATCGCAAGGGAGCTGGAGCCATTACTAGTAAGCATCTGGCACAAGGCGGCATACACCCTGGATGGGCCTCCAGGCCATCGCACGGCACACAAAACACGCACACAGAGCTGATTCTACCAGGAGCCAATTAACCTGTGTCTTTGTACTGTGGAATGAAACCAGAGAACCTAAAGGAAACCCACATGAACACAGGGAGAACATACAAACTGCATGCATATAGCAACATGGAAATTGAACCCAGGACCCCAATGCTGTGAGACAGCAATGCTATTCACTGTGCCACTCTGCTTTCCAGAAGTGTACAAACCTTTGTTAAATAGGTAATTAATATATTGCTGCCCAGGAATATATTAAATAGTTCTGTGTTTTAGTATTTAGGTCTATAAATTATTAAAATGTGGACAATGTAAAGTAGCATAGTGTATAAATCTCTTGTCTCATATTTGGTAGGTTATCTGTTCAATTCCCCAACACTTTACCCAATTTCTCCAGTCCACCCAACTGTATAAATAGGAGCCAGCATTACTGGTGAAATCCTACCAACTGAACAATGTCCCATCCAGGGGAGAGACATGCTTTTTGCTTAACACCATTGAAAGCAGGATAAATTCTGGCTTAATAAAACATACTGGTTTGGATGTGGAAATTAGTTAAACTATTAGAATATCCTTCTTTTAATATATCTACTCTCTTAATTTGCCTACATGTGTTAAGACGACAAAAGACAATTGTTTCTTTTTACAAATATACACAGAGGCGTACAGAAAAGTACCAGGTCTTTACTTTTGCAGATATCACACAAAGATAGTCAGGCTTCCCAGGCTTTCCAAGGCACTTTTCCATTCCATCAATATTTAATTACTTTTAATGTTTGTTTGTGTCTGGGGAAAGAATCTCGACTACTTTAAAATGTCAAATGCTAATATTAGCTGTGAAAATGAACCTATCCTGTCATTGAGGAATAACGTGTTTTCATGTAAACCTACCTCATTCTCAAATGACTTAAGGGTTAAAAGAGAGAAATGCCATTATTTTTATACTTGATCATTTTCTGAATTTGTAAGCCTCTATTCTCATGTTGTTCTGTCCATCATATAGCAGGTTAAATTGGGTATGGGTAACTGACCTTTTAAGGTTATTTATATAAAACAGGAATGTTCATTGTAATTTGCATATATGTTCTTTTGACTAGGAATTATAATGATTTTGACATTCTCAAAAAGTCAGTTGTGGTCAGAAGTGCCTTAAGGATTCAAGGGCCTTGGTGTAACCTTTTGAGATGACCTGCATCTAGAAGAAAATCAAGCCACAGTCAAAGTAGATCTTGCCACTAGCTGCACACCCTTCTAAACCAGTTATGACAGCTATGCTAATGATACAAACTAATGTCATCATACCTTATTTAGGATTAAGTTGCAGATGCTTTCAAATGTATCCAGTAACACTAATAACACATACATGATCAACTTTAGAAAGTTAAAAAAGAATTTATTGATGCGTGGCTGAGTTGAAAAATGGAGGAAGATACTTTCCTTCAGCTCTTGAGTCCTGGGTTAGATTTGAACACCTTTTATGAGGGGTTTGCATGTCCTTCCTTTAGTGGCATTGTTTTTTTCCCACATTCCAAAGAAGTGATGGCTAGGTTTATTAATATCTCAATTTGTGCTTGTGTGATAAAGGATGAATATTTCTTTGCGTTTATACACGTGTGTTGCATTTATACATGTATGTTGTACATATTCTGAGCAACCAACATCATTTCAATAGTCCAAATTTCCCTTAATATTTTCAGGCCTGTATCAGACTCTGTAGTACTAGACAAAACCAAGACCATTTTAATCTTGATGATATCACACATGCAGTGTTGTATCTTTATGTCCTCCCTGTTATTTTTAATATGAAAGGACTGTATATAATCTGGTCACTACAAGTTGACAGACCTTACCTCCATGTGTTTGACCAACGCTATTTTCTTTCCATTCCATATGAAGAATGCAAAAGGAGGAGGAGTTCAAGGAACTACGCAGTGCCAGATCCACCAGGCCTGTTTGACGGCCATGTCTGGCCCATGTACATGAAACATAAAAACATGTGTGCTGGAGGATATGTATTTCTGCATGATTTACAAAAACATTTTTTGCAGTAGTTGACATTCAGGTGGAAAAAAATAAATCAGTATGAAATTTTCCTTTTATATGCTACGCCGGGCCCAACAAGGTGTTGAGATGGGCTCAGTGAAAATTAGTCGATGAGCCAAGATATGCGGCGATCAAGGTAATTTATTTGGTGGCAGCACTGAAGAGGATCAACAGAGCTGAAACTGAGAAAACAGCTTGTGCAGTAGCTGCACAGCTGAATAAGGCTGAAACTTTTGAGAGACTGAGAGACTGAGAGACTGAGAGACTGAGAGACTGAGAGACTGAGAGACTGAGAGACTGAGAGACTGAGAGACTGAGAGACTGAGAGACTGAGAGACTGAGAGACTGAGAGACTGAGAGACTGAAGCAGAGTTAACAACTCAATGTCTGAGCCCTGAGAATTGATTCCTCAGGGCTTAAATACTGTTCAAGGTTCCCTAATTGGCCTGATAGGCCCGGCCTGATCTCGTTGAGGAAGGCCCCATTGAGTCTCCAGCATGTGCAGAATGCGCATTGGCAATTGATGGAGCTAATGCAGCAGTGCTGGAGCTCGTTGGGGCATAACATTATACACATCTTAATAATATTCTTTAAAAATACAATTTTTAATAAGCCTAACATGGCTCTCGACAATCTTAACAATTTTCACCCCATCTCCAACTTACCCTTTCTTGCTAAAATTCTAGAACGTGCTGTCACACTTCAGTTACATAACCACCTCATGACAAACAACCTTTTCGAACCCCTCCAATCTGGCTTCAGTCAACTTCACAGCACAGAAACTGCCCTGGTCAAAGTCACTAACGATCTTCTAATAGCTGCTGATTCTGGTTCTCTTTCTATACTCATCCTTCTTGATCTCAGTGCTGCTTTTGACACTGTTGACCATAACATCTTACTTTCTCATCTTGAGACTGTTTGGAGTTTCTGACACTGCTCTCAAATGGTTCAAATCTTACCTCACTGATTGCTGTCACTTTGTCTCTCTTAATAGGTACTGGTCTGAAATTGGTCTTGTTAAGTCTGGTGTTCCTCAGGGTTCAATACTGGGCCCCTTACTCTTCAACATTTACATGTTTCCACTTGGTCAGCTTTTAACATCACATGGCCTCAGCTTTCATTTTTACGCTGACGATACTCAAATATACATCCATACCAAACCTGACACTGATGTGGCTGTCTCTATTCTATCTAATTGGATCTCTGACATAAAAATTTGGATGACTCAGAACTTCCTTCATCTTAACTGCGACAAGACTGAAGTCATGCTTATTGGCACCCCCCATCAACTTCGTAAAGCCAGTCCTGTAACCCTATCTGTAGATGGTTCTGCACTTCAATCAAAATTGAAAACCCTTGGGGTTATATTCGATTGTGGCTTAACATTTGACCCACATGTGCAGCATACTGTCAAAACATATTTTTTTACCTCAGAAATATCACTAGACTGTGGCTGAAAAGCTGATCAACACATTTGTGTTCCCTCGAATTGACTACTATAATGCTCTACTCGCTGGGGTATTTAAATCTACTCTGAACAAACAGCAGTATGTCCAGCCAGAATCCTGACCAGGTCTAGTGCAAGTGTTCACATTACTCCTATCCTAGAGTCTTTGCACTGGCTTCCGGTCAAATTCCGTGTAGACTTTAAAATCCTCATCCTCACCTATAAGGCTCTGCATGGCTTGGCACCTCAGTACCTGTCTGAACTTTTATCGCCCTACTCCCCACCTCGCAACCTTCGCTCTTCTAATTCTGCTCTCCTTACTGTCCCCCAAGCCAGTCTACATTGTATGGGTGACAGGGCCTTCTCCTGTTATGCCCCCAAGCTCTGGAACTCTCTCCCCAAGGATATCAGAGAGTCACCTTCTCTAAACTCCTTCAAATCCAGACTCAAAACCCTCTTCTTCAGAAAAGCCTTTACTTAACTGGTTCCATTCTTCACCCCTCTGCTTTTCTTAAAACCACCATCCACGGTCTCCTCAATATATTCTAATTGTGTTTTATCTTGTGTATTCTTCTTACTTATTGTTGTTGTCATCCTGTAAAGCGCTTTGAGAAGCCACCTTTAAAGGCGCTATATAAAATAAAGTTTATTAGTATTATTATTATATAAAATACATTTTTAATACAGAAAGAAAAGATCTCTGAACATATTAAACCTGATAGAGCTTCATGACAATGTTCAGCAGGATATGTAACAACAAGGTTTTGGGAATATTGCTTGATGAAATTCCAGGCCAGAGCTACCTACACACAATAAAACATCTAAATGGCCAATTCTCTGTATTCAGATTTTAAAGTAAAAGGTTTTTGGTATTAATTATGACTGTACAATGAATGCACATTGTAGAACACACCAAAATTACATGTTTTATGTTCATTTTTTCTATTTTGAAGCACTGTAAAATGTACACTCCTATGAAGACGATTTCAACAGTTTAGCATCATGCGGGAAATAGATCTAGACTTTATAATAAAGTGCTGGGAAGAATTCCTGAATATTTCAAAAATGACTGAGCTGCCATACAAAAGCAATTCCTATGTTTTGTTGAATATCTGGGAGCTTGCAGCATTATCAGTGAGGGACATTACTCATTCAGTCAATGGTAATACTCCTGTAGGCACTGTGGAATTTGGAGGGTGAAAATGACAGATGGCTGCATTAGCATTGACTGGTTAAAGTAGAGTTGATTAACAAGTGGAGATTACAAACTTGGGTGAATACACAGAAAAAAAATGTGATTCCATTTTAAATTAAGTAAATGAGTCATTCCAATAACCGTTGAAATCAGCTAGTTTCAAAGATGTGTTTTTAAATGAGTCACTCTGAGCAGTGGTTTCATCAACATTCCCATACAATTATCCCTGATATTGGAATACATCTTGTTATTTCAGGAGTTTAGGAATATAAATAAACTTGGCTTGTGAAGCCTATCCTAGGGGTTAAGAGACAAAATTTGCCATTTAAATTTGACATTTTTGGTATACAGTATGTTGGATATTTGCACTGGTGTCAAAAACCTAAGGACCAACGTCTTTTTTTGAATGCTAACTTTTTGAAACAATAGTTCCTTCCTGGTTGTGATCTACAAAAGATGTATATATTTATATAGGTTTAATTTCTAAACATGCTTATTATGCACAGTATAAAATGTGGTCAAATCCAGCTATTTTTATTTTGATTTTTGTTTTGTGTCTCACAAAAACATTGATTTGTTGTTATTCTGAGGTGAATAAGAGTAGGATGGATGGAAAATGGTCAAGGTTGAAGAAAATGTTAGCTTGAGTTTGCAAATAGATGAAAGATTTGTATTCAGGTTCCAAAGACAATGCTAGGGGACAAAAAATGGTTGTCCAGTGTTGTATCAAAGGCTGTTCTACAGCTAGAATCTACAACTCTGAAAGACATTCTAAACACTTTATCACTAGTTACTCAAGGCGAGCTGTCCGCAACTAAAATATATGATCTGTATTGAATCTAAAGGCTACATGAAGAGCACAACATCCAGTGATTTTATGCTCAAAATATTCTGTTCATTGATAAGTCAATGTTCTGCTTGGAGACTGATTTTGAAGCGTTGTAAAATGTACGCTGCAATACTTTATTCTCTTTAATGGCCAAAATCAGTCATTGATTGTAGTTGTACTCCCTGTATTTCAAACTATAAAAAATCAAACAAGTCATTGAAAATACATGTAATAATGGGTTAGCAAATTTCAAATTTGTCATGCTTGACATTGTCATGCTACAACTACAAGGTATGTTATGTTTCAATTACTGACCATCATTAAAAGACAACCTTTTCAGTCTAGCTTTACAGTTCTAAACTGCACTGAAACAGCTCTTTAAAAAGTTGTAAATGACATTAGAAATACCTCTGTTGTGACTGTCCGCCTGTTTCACTGTTACCTGGATACCTCTTTATTTAGAACTCACTCTCCCCCCTGCCTGTCTGATGTTTTTTAATCCTTCTGTGCCCGGATTGCAGCGGGTAAGATATTTTTCCAAGAAAAAAAGAGAAATTAAAAAAAGAAAAATTTCACCAGAGCCTCTTCTCTTCTTGTGTCTAATTTTTAGTTTAGAAGGATTTTAGTTCAAGCAGGATTTTAGATGAAAGGCAGTGACCTCAATCAAGCCCAAATCATAATTGAACCCATTCAGAGCCTACATTACATTTTAGCGTTTCATTCTGAGCAGAAGACCCTCACACCTGAAGAAGGCTTTCGTTTTCTCTCTTCTCTTTTAAGCATGTGTACGATACTGTAATACAATTTAAAATAATTAAAAGTTTAAACACTATCAACCAAACTCCATTAATATAAGTATCGAGTAGTATTAAATAAATACAGCTTTTTAGTATAGATTACACTTTTCTAAAATGTATTTAAAAAATAAAAATTACAATCTAATCTTTCCACGTTTGATCCCAAAATCCCAAGAAAAATAAATCTAAACGGGGAGAAAGCTATGCTGAAAGTTTATTAAGATACTTAGAAAACAAAGATAACAATTTATGTTGCATTTGTTTGATTATGAATCAAAAAATACATTGAATTAAACACGCGTATGCGATTTAAATCAAAATGGGGGTAACGGGGACTTTTTCTCTCTCTTATTATCAACAATAGTTCAATTGTGGCTCTTTTCATATACTGTTGTTCGGCATTCAGGTAGATTGCCAGGCGAAATAAAAACAGCTTTAGATAGTTAATAACCACTTTTTATGCACGAAACGGGTGATTTTTCTTCCTCCTGATCAGTTTAGAAATCTGTGTACGCTGTAAGGTTTTTACTTCTTAATTAAACTTTTACAATACGCGTTTCAAATAGAAGCAACATATGCTGTTGTCTTCCTGGTATGTAGAACAGATCAGCAGGTCTTTTTCCCCCAATCAGAGGGGTGTCAGATGGTGTCAGCCAATCACCATTCTGAAGCTGTACCATAATTACCGTAATTACCGTACTCTTATGGAACATGACTTTGCTAAAATGTATTTAAAAATAAAATCGATTACAATTGGCATGTCTGCAGCTAGTTCATGAAACCTCCAAGAGAAACCTCTTTTTTCACAAAACCTCCAACAGAGCTGTTCAAACGATTTTTATCGGGCACCTCTTATGTCAGGCGTAAGCGATACATATATTTAGTTGAAAAGCTGTACAACGCAAGACATTTCGTTACTCTAGGAGGTTTCGTGAAAAAACACCATAAGAATCAAGTAATAGGTTTATTCCATGCTGAAAAAAAGAAGAAAGGAAACACATTCCATAAGAATCAGCGCCTTTATATTGTGCCTTTAAAGGTGGCTTCTCAAAGCGGTTTACGGGGTAAAAACAACACTAACAAACAACATCAATATTGTATTTCATTGCACTTTACGTTGCATTGTGCATTGTGCTGCTGTAATACAGTTTAAAATAATTAAAAGTCCAAACAGTATCAGCTTTATTTATGGGTTGTAATTTAGAAAAGGCCAAAAAGCGCACTCAAAATGCAATTTAGAGCTTTCTGGCAAGAGGAGACACCCATAATGTATAACTACTGTTTGTGCATGAACATAGTTATACTGTTATTTCTTTAGATATGCGATTGCATGTTTTTTTTTATTCCCTGGCGGGACCGGGCATCCATAACAATCAAGTAATAGGTTTCATTGCGCTTTGACAGATCGTCTTTAAATCAATTGCTGATTTAAAGTTTGACAGTAAATGTTTATATTGTAACACATACTGTACAGCCTCCATTTCTCTATAAAAATCTAAAAGATCGTTTGCACAGCCTAAGAGGGGGGTCTGCTCTCAGTGAGAGCTGACAATCCTCCATACACTTGTAGTGATTCATAGCCGTTCAGGGACGCCAAATATGTAACGTTGCCATAGCCAAAATGTAATGTAGTGGCTCTCTGAAGGCACCAGTTCTGTAGGGTTTGGGCATTTACTGAGACAATTATTAATTGTAGCAGTAAATCACAAAGTTGATTCTTTTGATGGCTTTAGAGTCCAACCATGCGACATAACTCAAACAACGCACACACACAGGTACTAATACACGAGGATACATTTATTAATACATAGAATATGCATGTAAACCTAACAGATCTTATCGAGAGGGTTATCAGAATACAAAAGATATATATTCAGTCAGTTACGAAGTGTTACACATATCAAGACGACATACGTTCAGTATATCATTCAATTAGACCGTTTCATAAATGAACTTGGTAATAACTTCTACATTCGATACTCAAAACAAGTACATAACTCTTAGGAATTAAATTGATATCAACTGGTTGGGATAACAATTGAATTCTCGAGCTGTAATGCATTGAAGTTGAATACTCATCCAATCTTTGGGGATTCAGATCTCCTGCGGGCACAAAGAAACAGTTGCAGACTGTTACTGTCCAATCCGCGCTCTCTGGCTCTGTGCCAGGCTGTGCTGTGCGGTTTGCGACAGTGCGCTGCAGATGCTCACTGACCGACTAGTTAGTGTTGGCTTTAACTAGCAAAGGTTGCGCACAGGAGAAAAGATGACTGTGGGTCCCAGCAAGTCAGGAAGAGGACCGGTTCGTTCCTGATGAAGAGCTAGTTCTGAATAGTGATTCAGCTGTCCACAGTTCCGACCTGTTCACGAGGCCTGCTGCTGGTTACTCTCTGGCAACCTCCACTCTAGACTCTTAGAACAAAGGAAAGTTCTGGCACTCGGACACACTGGCCGTTCCGTGGTTGTCCGGGCTGAGTCTCAGGATGGTCAGGAGGCGCGCTGCGAGAATGTCCTGCCCTTGGGAGCCTTCTGCTCCTGGGCCGTCCTGCCCTGGAATTCTCCTTTGAATTCCCTTTAGAAAAGTCCACTGAATCTCACTGAATCTCCCCTTCTGAATCTCTGAATCTCACAGGCTCTCTGTGTTGCCTGTTTTTACCTGGAGGAACTTCAGCTCATTGATTGGCTGAAAGTTCCATGGGCATCAGAGTCCCACGTGGGTTACTCGGCCCTACCAGTCCCTGATTGGTTGATCAAGGTGAGATATGAGTCACTTACTCCTGACACTTAGGAATGCAGTCCAGATGTCCATCTGGCACTCCCTAGACAGATAGGCGCCAATGGATGACCATTGATCATGATAGCCAGGCTTAGCTAAGTGCATCCCCCTTTGGGAGCTGTCCTAGGACCTTAAATCACCCTGCATGAATAGTCTCTCTGTGGCTGCGCCACAGAGATGAATAGAGAAATGGGGCCTAATTTGGGAAAGCTCAGAAACACTTAATTCTGCCTTATTAATCAGCCTCGCCGCTACACACTCAAGTGAAAAATTAATAACGCCAATGTAAACGTCGTATTTACAATTTGTTGATAATATAAATGTTAAGTTCTTTAAAGCTTTGTGATAGTTTACCCAGGCAGCAAAAGATCAGCTACACTGGGAAGATGCAACACCGAAGGTATGATTAATAACCTTTTAAATCTGAAGGGAGATCTAAAGGGACCCCCCCCCCCCCCCCCGCCACACACACAATAGAAGCAGGAAGCAGAAACAGGGACCGTTGTCAGAAGGAAAGAAGGTGACTATTCATTAAAAATGACTTAAATTCGAACATGTTGTGATATTTAGAATTATAAGAAGTCAATTAATTGTCCATAATATTGTTATTTTTTGGGGGGGGTTTTGGAAATGGTTGTTAAAAAAGAATGTCATGGTTCCAGCTGGATTCGAACACCCAACCTGTGGTTTACAAGGCAGGCACATAGACCACAGTACCACCCACAATGTCACATGAGGAATGGTGAAACAGCCCTACATATACAGTATCAACAGACATTGTACAGCGTGTACTACTGTGTAGCAGTACATGAATATAATTATATGGTTATTAATTTCTTTAGATACACGATTCCATTTTATATTCGCAGAAAAGCTTAAAACTACCACTTTTTATAAACATTATTTCACATGTTAGTTAAATACTTCAATGCTTAAAATGTTTAGGGAGTAATGGAATACTGGTGTGTATTTTTTCTTTATATTACTGAGATCAGCCATATACTGTAATACTGTATGTTTATGTTCCAAAATTAATATAGTTTATAGCCTTCACACGCGTTATGCTCCTATTCTTTTTATGCTCAGCTACTAAGATTTCCCTTCAGTGGTAAAATTCCATATAAATATTCAATACTAAAACGGGCACAGTAAAGACATTTAAATCTTTCTACGACCGACCAATGAGTGCCTCTGTCGATCAACCAATCACGTACCACGGTATGACGCGCAGTGACGTAGCCAATTACCTGCGGTACGTGTCTTTGCCGCACACTTTGAAAGGCTGCATCTGTATATACGTGTAAGCAATTATGATTATTATTATAAACAAGAAAAAGTATATGTGTCTGTGTAGGAACAAGTAATAGGTTTATTCCATGCTGTAAAGAGAAGAGAGAAAACACAATGTTTTGGCTGTGGAGACTTCTTCAGGTGTGAGAAAGATAGGGCAGACAGCAACGATTAAATAGTACAGAAGAACAAAAGCTGGGAGTGAGGAGGAGATGGGAGAGAGAAGAGGTCGAGAGGCCACTCAGGTGGTGCAAAGTAGAGAGGGGTGAAGAAAGGTGTGAAGTCGAAACCTGCATGAGAATAGAGAAGTTTATATGAAAATAAGTCTGTCATTGAGAGAAAGGGGGAGTTGTGAACCTAGCTTTAGGATGAGTTTTGTTTCTGTTCCATTCTGCTACGGGAGTTAAGAAACCCTTCTTTGAGAACAGAGACAGAGAGATCAGTGTGATCCTGGTATTCTGAGGTGAAATGAGTAACTATGAGCTTGGAGAAATCTTTATTCTTCACAGCCCTAACATATTCACTGAAGCGGACTCCTAGTCTCCTTCCAGTTTCCCCAACGTACAGATGCAGCCATTCAAAATGCGCGGGCATTATTTTCCGGTACGCTGTACGCAGTCTACCGCGAGTTACCGGTAAATACCGCTAGCAAAATAATAGTATCCGGAATTTCTGCAAGGTGGAGCTAATAAAGCTCAACCTCTCATGTTTGAGCTGTCGCCATCAAAGTCTTTAACGAAGATATTACTAATAGTATTAATAATGAATGACCTTGGACAAGCTGTAAGTGTAAACTCAAAGTATTGCCCTGTTCCACATTCCTTTTTTCATTGACCGTCTTTGTAAAAGTAACACCACAGCATTTCGCAATCACGCATTTTTTTCCAATCATGCAAAGTACAGTAATTTTTGAGAATCGATTCACCATGCCTTTCACATGCTCATAAAAGAGATTGATTTAGGAACATAAACATACTACCGTATGCAAACTGTACTGTATACAGTATGTATATGTATATTTAATGTCTTAACTGTGCCCGTTTAAGTATTGAATATTCATATGGAATTTTACCACTGAAGGGAAATCTTAGTAGCTGAGCATAAAAAGAATAGGAGCATACTGTAACGCGTGTGAAGGCCATAAACGATATTAATTTTGGAACATAAACATACAGTATATGGCTGGTCTCAGTACTTTAAATAAAAAATACACACCAGTATTTCATTTCTCCCTAAACATTTTAAGCTTCGAAGTCTTTAACTAACATGATACCGGAGTCAACAAGCATACTTTTAGAATTTGATTAAAAGGGAATATAATATGGAATCGCGTATCTAAAGAATTTAATAACGGTATGATTATATTCGTGTGCTGAGACAGGGCTGTGTAGGGCTGTTTCGCCTGCCTGTTCTTGCGAGCTGTCTTGTAGCCTACTGGTCTAGGTGTGTGACTAACAACGCACAGGTTGTGTGTTTGAATCCAGCTGGTGCTGGACTTTTCTTTTAACAAACATTTCTTCGAAAAAATAGAATAGCGATATTATGGACAATCAATTGACTTTTATATTTCAAAATATCGCAACATGATCGATTCTAAGTCATTTTTGATAACAATGAATAGTCACCTTCTTCCCTTCTGGCAGTGGTTCCTGCTTCTATTGTGTGTGTGTGTGCAACAGAGTAAATTTTTATAGAGAAATGGAGGCTGGACAGTATGCGTTACAATATAAACATTTATATTGATTTAAATCGTGTTCTGATTTAAATCGCAAACGCATGTTTAATTATGTGTTTTTTAATCATAATCAGGCTAATGCATTTCTACATTTTCTGTATGAACCAGCTTAGAGGTTCATACAGAAAGACAGCTTGTGTTTAAATTGAGTGTAAGGTAATTTATGCTTCTAAAGTCATGGTCAGCATTTATTATTGTACTGTGCTGTAAACTTTTTCCGTGCATAGTCACATTATTTTATAGCGTTTTTATTGCGTTATTAAATCCGGTAGCGCTGTGTGTTAGTTTCCTGACTCCCATTATTTAAACTGCGACACTGATCATTCATCTCTAAATAAACGTTATTTTATATAGCGTTTTAAGCGAATAGGTAATTAGATTGCTCATAAACCTAATCGCTTTTTCTACATAAACACAGCGTGATTGCTCTCTGAAAATGATTTTCCTTTATTTTTAAAGTAGGCTCAGATTTCAACTATAGATCGTATTATTATAAACTTTCTTGGAAAAATGTATTTTATGTAAACCATGTTTGCTATTAATTCATTTAGGGCTAAAATACGTTCATTGTCTTCGAATCGAGTCGAGCTGACATTGGAAGCCTGCCACACCCGGACTGTTAAACCAACGCATTAGCACGTCAAAGCCCATTGAGCCAGTAGTGGCTTTAGTATTCCCCCCCTCTCCCCTCAATTCAATTCAATGTGTTTTATTTGCATGACAGATGGGTACAAGCAGTGTTGGGTATGTATATTGTAACGCTTACGGCAGACAGGCACTGTGTAAGAGCCGGCGCACCAGAGCAGCGCACCGAAGGAGCGTCTGCATTTATAACTTAGTTTTTAAAATTAGTCAAGCAATATGAAGCATCTCCTTTTACTTAGTGCCTGAGCATAAAAAGAATAGGAGCATACTGCAACGCGTGTGAAGTCCATAAACGATATTAATTTTGGAACTTAAACATACAGTATATGGCTGGTCTCGGTACTTTAAAGAAAACATACACACCAGTATTCCATTTCTCCCTAAACATTTTAAGCATCGAAGTCTTTAACTAATGCGATACCGGAGTCAACAAGCATACTTTTAGAATTTGATTAAAAGGGAATATAATATGGAATCGCGTATCTCAAGAAATTAATAACGATATAATTATATTCATGTTGCAAAAGAACTGCAACGGACATAAAAACTCCCTTGCTTTTAACAGAGTGTTCCATAATTTCTAACTACGAAAATGCCAGGTGAAAGGATTTATAAACATATTTTGTTAAAGCAAGTCAGTTTTTTCCGCAACACATAAAATACATTTTTCCAAGAAAGTTTAGCCTTTGTCACTAATGAAACCACTAAATAAAGACATAAATATAGAAATCTTAAGATTTGTTTTATTTAATGTTGGTAGCAGGATGAACTGTCAGAGTGTATATTTTTTTGCAGAGTTGCTGCAAGATGTTAACAGTGAAAAAGGTATTTAGAAATGAGTTATTTCAAGATGAAAATTTTCAGAATAATTGCAAATCCAGCTGGATAGAGAAAGCACAGAAAACTGGCAGTTAGATTGATCAGATTAGTATGAAAAGTAATTTAGCAAAGGGAATGAGAAGAGTGACAAACTAGTATACTTTAGATCTTTTTTTCTGAACCAGGGAAAATCTGATCATGTTTCCCTATAACAATAATAAAAAACTTTATTTGATATATCACCATTAAAGGTGGCATCTCAAAGCAATACAGTAGATGTAAAAACAGATAAAAGGACCACAGATTACAAAGTAAATGCATATAAGAAAGACAAGCAGTTAGAGGTGCTACCAAAATTAGAAAATGAAGCAGATACAGACACTAAGTCTTCTGAAAAGAAAGGTTCTGAGGTTAGATTTAAACTGGCCCTGGTGTGTGTGTGTTTGTGTCTGTCTGTCCTGTGATGGACTGGCGCTATGTCCAGGGTGTATTCTGCCTTGTGTCCGTCGCTTACTGGGATAGGCTCCAAATCCTCTGTACTGGATAAAGAGATTAGAAATGGAAGTAAAGGCACTGTGTGGATGGAACTATACACAGTGTTAGAAACCCACTATGAAATGGCAGCATCTCACTGAGAATAAAACATTTTATAGTGCTGGCTTAAGGAAACAGCCTTTCCACCTCTCTTGCACATCAGTATCCATACCTAGTTATTTAAACAAATTGCCTCTAATTATAAACATCTTAATATGCTGGCTCTGTGGATCCGCATCAGCTATGTTTGCCCATTCCTTCAATGCATGTGCATTCAACACACAGTTCAACGCTAGCAACTACACAAAATCTAAAATATGAGCTCTACTTGCCACTTACAATACCAACAGTACCAGCTAACTTTAGTAGTGACATTTTCATGGATCTTTTTAACAATAAAATTTACAACATCAGACTTCAGACACAATTAAACAGGCCTCAAAAAAGTCTGGTACAAACATTTTCAGCATGGAATAAACCGTTACTTTAATGGTATAAACCTTAAATGGATTCATATTCTCAATAAGATTTGGTGCTCAGTAACATGACTTAGAAAATGACAGAAGACATACGTATCATGCTTATCCTTCTATTTTTCATAATCGTAAACTCCTTAAGGCAGTTACATTTTCTCTGTTCTGACCTGGAGTTACAGAGAAATTTAAATTCTAATAAGAGATTTGTAATGAGGAAAGTCATACCAATCACTCATACAGTACCAGGATTTGCAATTACAATACAAATACTTTCTTTCTGTATGTGTTTATTTTGCAGTTTGAGTCTATGGCATTCCTTTGGGGGTCTATACTCCAAGGCATGACTTTTTTATGGGAACATGACATTTTTTTAAACATATATTTTTGTGGTAGGAGGGCGCAAAACATCAGTATTTACTGCTATTAATTACTGTACGATTTATAGTTGAAATCTGAGCCTAGATATAAAGTTAGATATAAAGTTAAAATCTCGACAAAGCAATGTAGGAAATACAGAGAAAATAAATCCTTTCTGACATCTAAAATCAGTTTCGATCAAGGTCTCTAAAACGAACAAGAAAAAGAGGATTTTCGGTGGGCAATTACGCTGTGTTTATATAGAATAAGTGATTTATGAGCAATCTAATTTCTTGTTCGTCTAAAACAGTGAAATGTCAGCTGCAAAAGATCGCACCAGAAACAGCACTCTCTCTGCCTGTCATAGACGTTCAGGAAAGGCTGAATGAAGTCATGTCAAGTACAATAATTCGGTGATCAATAATAACAGTTGTAGGACAGTATATAAGGAGGATAAGGATTTTGAAGTTGACTCGAAATCTGATAGGTAACCAGTGCAAGGACTTGAAAACAGGTGTAATGCATCCCTGATAGGATTCTTGCTGTCATATTCTGAACATATTGAAGATTGCTCAGTGTGGATTTAATTTCCCCAGTGAACAGGATGTGCATTTATTAATTCTAGAAAAAAAGCCTTTCTTGATTTCTCTAGTTCTTAGTTTCTCTAGTTCCCTTTAAAATAAACTATTATTCCACAATGCAGAGTATTACATGGCCAGTATTTACACATGATATTTGTGATTTAAAGAAATTAACACAAGCAGCTTTTGGAGATTTAAGTGTTGGCTGAGTTATTGCAGGATAAAAGACTAGAGATGTTGGCAAGAAGAAGATAATTTGGGGAAAGCTGAGGAATACACTTATAACAAGAACACTCCCTAATGGGGTTAGGCATACTTTTGATGAAGATGATGAAGTTAACAGACTATATGTTTACATAGATACTGAAATAAGGATTGTATTTTAGATTATGTGTAGTTGCTGGCATTGAACTGTGTGTTGGATGCACATGAATTGAAGGAATGGGCAAACATAGCTGATGCGGATCCACAGAGCCAGCATATTAAGATGTTTATAATTAGAGGCAATTTGTTTAAATAACTAGGTATGGATACTGATGTGCAAGAGAGGTGGAAAGGCTGTTTCCTTAAGCCAGCACTATAAAATGTTTTATTCTCAGTGAGATGCTGCCATTTCATAGTGGGTTTCTAACACTGTGTATAGTTCCATCCACACAGTGCCTTTACTTCCATTTCTAATCTCTTTATCCAGTACAGAGGATTTGGAGCCTATCCCAGTAAGCAACGGAAACAAGGCAGAATACACCCTGGACATAGCGCCAGTCCATCACAGGACAGACAGACACAAACACTCACACACCAGGTCCAGTTTTCCCATAAACCAATTAACTTACCAGTATGTTTTGGAGTGAGAGAGGGAGTCATATCACACATATGGAGAAAAACCATGTAACCCAGAGAGAACATGTAAACCCCACACACACAGGATGGCAGGAATTGAACCTAGGACCCCAGTGCTCCAAGATAGCAATGCTAACCACTTTGCCACCATTATAAATGGATGGATATCTTAGTTATCTTTCTAGTTCACAGGTTTGCATGCATAATTTAATTTTGAAAGCCACTGAGACGTCAGGTACTACTGTTGTATTTATGAAAAAGAAACAAAACAAAAAACATACTAACAACTGTGCCATCCTACTCCTTAGTTAATACATTTTATTATTCATAAACCGTTAACATTGTTAGCAAAATATTTTGAATTATATTTAACACTATTTTTTCTTTAGTTTTGTATTTAACTTATTATATGATAGTCAGACTTAATGTATATTTGAACAATGAAAATATATTTTTACAAGATTTTACATTAAGCACTTAAAATTAATATGGTTAATAATAGTAAACTGTAACATGCTGTAACAAGATCGGTTAAACTGCGAAGAAAATGCTTTCAGAGAAAATGTTTCAGGTGTGAAGAACATAGATCTCCAATGCAATTTCAACCAAACCTGTTCCCACACACCCTGCCCCCACTACCATTAGAATATACACAAAGCACTCAAATCTTTCGAGCTAATGATCAGGTGACCCGAGAGAGAGTGAGAGAAACACCAAGGGGTGCGGAACCAGGGAACTATTTACATGGAAAACGGGCGATCTCCCCAGACTGTCCGCCCGTTTCACTGTTACCTGGATACCTCTTTATTTAGAACTCACTAACACTGATTTTTAGTTTAGAAGGATTCAAGTAGGGTTTTAGATGAAAGGCAGCGACCTTAATCAAGCCCAAATCATAATTGAACCCATTCAGAGCCTACATTACATTTTAGCGTTTCATTCTGAGCAGAAGACCCTCACACCTGAAGAAGGGGGGGGTGTCTTTCGCTGGAAATCTCGCCTGCTTCTACTTTACAACCGGAGTGCTGGCTGTGACGAATTAAACCGGTTTCACAGGTTTCAATCACAGACCATGTGACATGGGAGTCAGGAAACTAACACACAGCGCCACCGGATTTGATAATGCTATAAAAACGCTATAAAATAATGTGACTTGGCACAGAACAAGTTTACAGCACAGTACAATAATAAATGCTGACCATGACTTTAGAAGCATAAATTGCCTTACACTCAATTTAAACACAAGCTGTCTTTAGCCCTCTAAGCTGGTTCATACAGAAATGTAGAGATCTAGGCTCAGAACACACAGCTTCATTAGCGAATACATATGCAGGACAACTAGAGAAGACGTTTTACAGAGGATGGATTTTTAGAAACATCCCATCAGTGACATCACTGAAGTCAACTCCTAGGTACTGTAACTGTCGTGTGGATAGTTTCACAAGAATCAGACAAAGGTTTAAGCATCGCTTGTTCTAGATAAAACTGCAAAAAATAAAACAAAAACCCATAATGTACTTCTTTGCGGCTCTGTTTGCCCAAATCATATATTCACAACGTGAAATCTAGAAAATAATATTACGTAACCAAAATCCGCAATATGGAAACAGAACCTGTGTAATTGTTGATAGATGATGTACTCGTAACATTTTTTCAAGACGAACTACAACATTTAAAAAATGACTTGTATGTACTTGATATCTCTAATCAATCCACGGGTCCCAGCACAAAACGAAACTAAAACGCATACCGTTTCGCCCTTCTTATTAGTTGCTCAAAAGTAATTTGACCGTATGAAATGCATAATATAAACCTAGAAACATATACGTGAGCAGTACTTAAGCACTGTAGTATCGGTGTTAAGACATACCTCTCAAATACTGTAAATCAAGTTAAAAATATCTCAAGACCGATTCTGGTCATAATGAAACCATGTTTCGTGTATGTTTTCTTTAAAGTACCAAGACCAGCCATATGCTGTATGTTTAAGTTCCAAAATTAATATCGTTTATGGCCTTCACACGCGTTGGAGTATGCTCCTATTCTTTTTATGCTCAGCTACTAAGATTTCCCTTCAGTGGTAAAATTAGATATGAATATTCAATACTTAAATGGGCACAGTTAAGACATTAAATATACATATACTGTACATACTGTATACAGTACAGTTTGCATACGGTAATATGTTTATGTTACGCGATTAAAAAATAAATAAAAATGAGAAGTCCAGCACCAGCTGGATTTGAACACACAACCTGCCAGTTGGTAGTCATTCACCTAGACCAGTAGGCTACAAAACAGCTTGCATGAGCAGGCAGCCGAAACAGCCCTACACAGCCCTGTCGCAGCACACAAATTCTTTAGATACGCGATTCCATATTATATTACCAGAAAAGCTTAAAACTACCACTTTTTAAAAGCAAGGAAGTTTTTATGCCCGTTGAAGTAAAACAAAATGCCTGACAAAGTATGGCTTGGACAGATTCCAAGTGCTTGTACAAATGTGCTAAAGAAATTATACTTTGAGTATACAGCTTGTCCAAAGTCATCCATTATTAATACTATTAGTAATATCTTCAGTAAAGGCTTTGATGCATAAATATTTCTGATAAAGGTAGGTTGTGTACTTTTGTCCAACTGAGCAATCTTGCTTTCATAAAATATACCAACATTTTAATGACTGATGATTAACATGCTGTAATACACAGTTCAAAATTAAAGGCTCAAATGCTGTACATGAGAGGTTAAGCTCCCCCTGGCGGTTTTACAAGGCGACGCCGGATAGTTAGCCACGTGACACACGTGAACTGCGTGATACCGCGACACGCCCACCGGGGTTTGCCGCGAAATACCTCACCCATTTTGAATGGCTGCATCTGTATTTAGGCTCAGATTTCAACTATAGATCGTATTATTATAACCTTTCTTGGAAAAATGTATTTTATGTAAACCATGTTTGCTATTAATTCATTTAGGGCTAAAATACGTTCATTGTCTTCCAATCGAGTCGAGTTGACATTGGAAGCTTGCCACTCCCAGACTGTTACACCAACGCATTAGCATGTTAAAGCGATTTCATTGAGGAGCCTAGCTACCAGTTAACACTGTACTTCCTACTTTGAAAATACCTGTGAAACCGGTTTAATTCGCCACAGCCAGCACTCCAGCGGAGAGGGGGTTGTACTCGTAAAGTAGAAGCAGGAGAGATTTCCAGCGAAAGACACCCCCCCCCCCTCAAAAACCCAGTAAGTACAGTACTAGTTAAGAAAGGCGAGGCTCCTCAATGAAATCGCTTTAACATGCTAATACGTTGGTGTAACAGTCCGGGCGTGGCAAGCTTCTAATTTTAACCCGACCACGGCGAAAGGAACCCTTCTTTCATTTGAAGACAATGAACATACTTTAGCCCTGAATGAATTAATAGCAAACATGGTTTACATAAAAGCCCTTTTAGCCTTTGTCACTAATGAAACCACTAAATAAAGACATAAATATAAAAATGTTAAATTTTTAAAATACATGACTTTGCTAAAATTTATTTGAAAATAAAAACGATTACAAACGCCAGGGGAGACAGAGAACAGGGGAGGGATGTCGGTTTGCATAAGGGGCGGGGCTATGGAAATGAGGTCTGTTTGGGAATGTGGAGTTACATGTTCTGGCTGTTTGTGAATTATCATTGTTGAGTATGGAGTGTTGAGGTATTGATTTTGTGTAATGCTTTATGTTGAAAATTGAGGTGGATTTTGTTTATGATAAAGCGGATAAACTGGGATGGGAGGAGGGTTTGGTTTTGCATAAGGGGCGGGATTATGATAATTGGAGGAATTTGCGAGAGTAAAATGGTTTGATATATTTGATTTTGTATTGTGGTCGTTATCTATGTTTTTGGTTGGTATTATGTTTATATGGTTGTTTTTGTTGGTTGGTTGTTATTATGGTTATTAATAATACGATCTATAGTTGAAATCTGAGCCTAAATAAAAAGAAAAAGCAAGTGATTAGGTTTATGAGCAATCTAATTACTTATTCGTTTAAAACGCTATATAAAATAAAGTTTATTATTAATTTGCTGGACAGAGCGGTGAACATTATTATGCATAAGACAAAGATAACGATCCCGATCAGTTTAGAAATCTGTGTACGCTGTAAGGTTTTTACTTCTTAAACTTTTAAAATACACATTTCGAATAGAAAGAAATCCTCTTCCTGGTACAGTCGCATGAAGAGAGAGGCGACACAGCCCTACACAGCCCTGTCGCAGTACACGAATATAATCATATCGTTATTAAATTCTTTAGATACGCGATTCCATATTATATTCGCAGAAAAGCTTAAAACTACCACTTTTTCACACGCTATTTCACGTTAGTTAAATTTATTTTATTTATATATTATATATTTATATCTCTGACCAAGGGAAACGTTTCATTTTTTCAAAGAAATGTTTGTTAAAAAAAGAGTCATAGTTTTAGTTGGATTCAATCACAGACCATGTGACACAGAAGTCAGGAACCTAACACACAGCGCCACCGGCAAGGTCACAAGCAGAGTGCTGAAAAAGCACTACAGAAACATTATCGACAGACAATGTACAGCGTGTACTATTCTTGTGTTGCGGTACATGAATATAATTATATCGTTATTAATTTCGTTAGATACGCGATTCCATATTATATTCCCTTTTAATCAAATTCTAAAAGTATGCTTGTTGACTACGGTATCTCTTTAGTTAAAGACTTCGATGCTTAAAATGTTTAGGGAGAAATGGAATACTGGTGTGTATTTTTTCTTTAAAGTACCAAGACCAGCCATATACTGTATGTTTATGTTCCAAAATTAATATCGTTTATGGCCTTCACACGCATTACAGTATGCTCCTATTCTTTTTATGCTCAGCTACTAAGATTTCCCTTCAGTGGTAAAATTCAATATCTACAACGGGCACAGTAAAGACGTTTACTGTAAGTCTTTCTATGACAGACCAACGGACCACGAGTGCCCGTTGGTCAACCAATCACGTACCGCGGTACCCCGCGTCATCTTGCGTCACGATGCGCGACGCCGTAGCCAATTACCTCCGGTACGTGTCTGTACCGCTCACTTTGAATGGCTGCATCTGTAGATAGTAGATTTTGTCTGGGTGATCCGGAATTGACCTGAGGGGCCCTGAATGAATGTGTTGTTAGATATGTATTTGCAGGTGATGCAGAGAGTTCTGTTGCATGGGAAGGTGCCTGGTGGGGATGATTGCCGATTGCAGTTGAGGGAGCTTTGAACAAGAAGTTTACTTAGATTGGGTGATCTGCGGTAAGAGATGATTGGGCGGTCAGAAAAAAGGGTACCGATGGAGGGATGTTCCAGTAAAATGGAGTAGTTGTTAATAGGGATAGAATGTGTGTTAGAGTGGTAGGTAAGCACCAAAGGAATGTGGTTGTGAGACCAAGTGTTCCTGATTGAGTTGATGATCCGAGGGCTGTTTTTGGCCCAGGTGAGGGCCCTGTTGATAACATGGGTGGGGTATCCTCTGTTGATGAAAAAAGAATGCTTTTTTGAGTTTTGAGTTTTTGTTTTTTGGAGTGACTGGGGTGAAAAGAGCTGTCCAGGAGATAGCTCTGTGAATCTATGGGTTTGTAATAGACCAAGGTACAGAGTCGGGGATGGTTAATGGATAAATTTGTCTAGAAAAAGAAGACTAGTGGAAGGTATGTTAAAACCGACAGATAAGACAGAATTAAGTGTTGCTGTGCTTTCCCAAATGAGGCCTCATCTCTCTCTTCATCTCTGTGGTGCAGCCACAGAGAAGCTATTCATGCAGGCTGATTTAAAGATGTTTTCTTTTGATAAGGGGCAGCTCCCAAAGGGGGATGCACTTAGCTAAGCCTGGCTATCATGATCAATGGTCATCCATTGGCGCCTATCTGTCTAGGGAGTGCCAGATGGACATCTGGACTGCATTCCTAAGTGTCAGTAGTAAGTGACTCATATCTCATCTTGATCAACCAATCAGGGACTGGTAGGGCTGAGTAACTCTCAGCTTTAACTCTCAGTGGGACTCTCAGCCAATCAACGAGCTGAAGTTCCTCCAGGTAAAAACAGGCAACACAGAGAGCCTGTAGTGGACTATTCTGAGACAATTCTAAAGGGAATTCAAAGGAGAATTCCAGGGCAGGACGGCCCAGGAGCAGAAGGCGCCCAAAGGCAGGACATTCTCACAGCGCGCCTCCTGACCATCCTGAGACTGAGCCCGGACAACCGCGGAACGGCCAGTGTGTCCGAGTGCCAGAACTTTCCTCTGTTCTAAGAGTCTAGAGCGGAGGTTGCCAGAGAGTAACCAGAGGATCCATCCGAGGTTAGCATCAGCAGCAAGCCTCGTGAACAGGTCGGAACTGTGGACAGCTGAATCAGTATTCAGAACTAGCTTCATCAGGAACGAACCGGTCCTCTTCCTGGCCCGCTAGGACCAACAGTTCTCCTGTACACAAACTTTGCTAGTTAAAGCCAACACTAACTAGCCAGTCTTCAGAGAGCAGCGTCTCAGGATTCTCCACCAAGCCGCACAGCATAGCCTGGCACGGAGCCAGAGAGCGCGGATTGGACAGCAACAAGCCTGCAACTGTTTCTTTGTGTCTGCAGGAGATCTGAATCCCCAGAGATTGGATGAGTATTCAACTTCACTGCATTACTGCTCGAGAATTAAATTGTTATCCCAACCAGTTGATATCAATTTAATTCCTATGAGTGATGTACTTGTTTTGAGTATCTAATGTAGAAGTTGTAACCAAGTTCAACTACGAAACGGTCTAAATGAATTATATACTGAACGTATGTCCTCTTGATATATGTAACTCTTCGTGACTGAATGAATATATATCTTTTGTATTCTGATAACCCTCACGATAAGATCTGTTATGTTTATATGCATATTCTATGTATTAATAAATGTATCCTCGTGTATTAGTACCTGTGTGTGTGCGTTGTTTTGAGTTATACCGCAAGGTTGGATTCTAAGGCCATTAAAAGAATCATTTTGTGATTTACTGCCACAATTAATAATTGCCCCAGTAAATGCCCAAACCCCTATAGAACCGGTGCCTCATGAGAGCACACTACAACCCTTTTAGCCAATGTCCGCCTGGGATTTCCTCCCCTTAAACATTTTGTAAAATCTCTGCAGCAGAACATAGCAGGAGCCTGGTTCAGGTCTTAAATTGAAGCTAACCCCCTTGGCTTTGAGTTTGAAAATATTTCATCATATTTCTTGTATGTGTCCACTCAGCAGACAAACCCATGAACCCCCCCCCCCAAAAAAAAAAAAACAGCAGGTGGAAATTTTGTTTTAGTCTTCAGAGGTCAGAATTTTCAATTCTAAGCCTGTCAGGTAGCTGGAAAACATTTGAAAACCTTGTTGTAGGTGTCTACTAGCTTGGATAAAAATCTGGGACAAATTGATCAATTTGAAAAAAAATCTACATTGTGTTTTGTGAAGACTGGACCTGGAATTAAATGTCTCGCATATAATAAATAAATCATAAAAAATATTGAAAGCAAAAATAATAATAATTGCTTACACTTATATAGCGCATTTCTGGACACTCCACTCAAAGTGCTTTACAGGTAATGGGGTCTCCCCTCCACCACCACCAATGTGCAGCATCCACCTGGATGATGTGACGGCAGCCATAGTGCGCCAGAACGCTCACCACACATCAGCTATCAGTGGGGAGGAGAGCAGAGAGTAATGAAGCCAATTCATAGATGGGGATTATTAGGAGGCCATGATTGGTAAGGGCCAATGGGAAATTTGGCCAGGACGCCGGGGTTACACCCCTACTCTTTTCGAGAAACGCCCTAGGATTTTTAATGACCACAGAGAGTCAGGACCTCGGTTTAACGTCTCATCCGAAGGACAACACCTGTTTGATTACCTTATCGATGCATTTTGGAATTTTAGAAGTACATCATCAGATAAAAAGTGACTTTGTGATCGATTGTCTTGTTTGTTTTTTTAGTAAAAATGTTTTATAAAGCTCTGGTTGTCCTATTTCAATTGATAACATGTTTTTGTGGTTTTGTTGGTAAAAAAAAAATTAAATATGATGCAGGAATCAAAAGTAAATATTGATTTACACCATGGACGCTTGCGACTATGCCAAGCACGGGACACATTTAATTAAACTAAAATTTTTTTCGTTTCTGAAAACGGTTTTGTGAAGTTCTAGTTGAACCTTTTTCGATTGATAAAAGACTTTCTGTAAAGGTTTTGTGGTTTTGGTGATGTAAAACGATAAAGTGAGATGCTCCTTTTAAGTCAAGTTTCTTAGACAGTAGCCGCATGCGGCCACGTTTGAACTAAAAGATTAACTTCTTACACCCATAAATGTGCTCCTTTTGAGCATTTAAGATTTCAATACACAAACAGTTTACAAAAGTGTATACATCATTTGTTATTCAACACAATGGGTCATCATTGGATGGGGGCTAAAATTATTTGGACAGCACTATATGCCTTCCTGCTTTTCTTATGAGACAGACGAGAGTTATGGTGCTGAATAATGTCTTTATAAAACATATATTCAGTGTGAGTTTTTACAGTAGGTTGGCTGATTTCCAGAACTGTTACTTCAACTTGCAGAGGAACTACACATATATATGAAATATTTTTTTCATTCCAAAACCATAACTGTGATTTTTACATTATCTGCCAAGGAAAGACTCAATTCAGTTTTGGACTTAAATGTAGATGACAAAGATACAACAGCAGACATGCCTGTAATAGAACTGAAATGAACGTTTTAATTCAATTACAGTCAATTTGACAAATCAAGCACCATCTGAGCTGGGAAAGGAACCTTTCTCACATCACAGTGGGTAAGAGCACATACTATTTTTTTCATAAGGCTCTACAACATTTGTAATAAAAATAAGTATGAAAATGTTGATAAGCAGAACTCTGGCTCATTTGATTTTCTCAAGAACAGGTACTATTGTGTGATTATTCTACATATGTGAAGTTTATGGAATTGATTTGGTAAAAGAGAAAACGTCTATATTTCAGGGCACTATGGTTTTATCTCTTTATATCTTTTATCTCCTGAAAATAAAAAAAAAGGATTATTTTTATATTCTATATTTGTGTAGGTAGGTCCCTTTTCAGGCCATAAAGGCCCATGGGGAATGGGGGCAAGGGCCACCATTTTCTTGACCATCCGACACTGGAGATGGAGGTGATGTGGTCAGCATCACACTCCGCCTGGCCTATTATCCCCAAAAGGATTAACCCCCAGTACTCATTTGGAAAGCAGGCTGAGTGGAGCTTTGAGCTGTTTGAAAGGAATTAGAGCAAGCTACATCACTTGCCCCTACCTGGGATTGAACCCGGGAGCTTCCAGTCAGGACCTAGATCTCAGCTACCATCTGAGCTACCTCGGCTCCAATATATTCATGTACTACTTATTAATAATATATATTATTTTACATTTCTGATGAACCTTTCTTGAATATATATATATATGTATATAAAATGGAATTATTTAACCTACTAGATTATTAATTTACCTGTTCTAAAGATGGAAAATAACATAGAACTATAGAAAATAAAAATAAAATACAAAACTGATTTTTTCTGATGATAAAATTCTAAGTTGCTGCCTTTTATTTTTGGCCTTGTGCTCCTTTTCTTCCATTTTGGAACCACGCTAAATAGGCATAGTCCAGACAGGATACCGCTGTTCTAAGCGGTTCTTTTTTCCCCCCAGGCTAGACCCTGGTAAATAGGGACAGTCCAGCTTGGATGCCGCTGTGCAAAGTGGTGCATTTTTTTCCTTTGTCTTTTTTTTTCAGTTTTTGCTAACCTCACACTGATGTCCCTCCACCTCAGGGACATCAACTCTTTCCTGTGTTTGTCGTGGCTCCTCCCACTACCTCTTTGTTATATTTGTACTGTAGATGGGCCAAGATCTGGTTATCCCTCCAAACTGAGCAGTCAGGCAAGGAGGAATTTGTCTAGAGATTGTGAAACCAACTGCAACATTGAAGGAGCTAGAACAGTTCAATGGCTGAGATGGGAGTCATTCAACAAAGCTATCCCACATATGTTAGAGTGGCAAGAAAGAAACCATTTATGAAAAGAAAATCATCTTAACTCACACATGAAGTTTGCAACAAAGCATTTAAGAGATACTTTAAACATCTCAAAAAAGTTTTGTGGTCAGGAATGACAAAATTGAATCTTTTCTGTCTAAAGGCAATGGAATACATTTGGCTCAACCCTGTGCATAATTTGTGCTGGATCTTTCCTCATTCAATTTAAGACTATCCATGCTCAGGGATGTCTGACCACATCTCTATTATGTCCTCGTTGCATGAAAAAATTAACATTTATAATGAGTACAGTTCTCCCAGCTCACTTATTCATAGTTGCTCACAGGTTATGAGCATATACGAGTCCATTCCCTAGACAGCTAATGACTGCCATGGCGTTTTTTTGTGACATCACTTGTGATAATGCCTTATTGCATTGCGCATGCTAGTGCACATATAGATGCAGCCATTCAAAATGCGCGGTACAAACCCGCGGTATGGTAATCTACCCACAAGCCACCGCGGGGCACCGTAGGGCACCACGGTAAGTGATTGGCTGGCCAAAATGACCGACAGGGGCACTCGTGGTGCATTGGTTGGTAGTGAAAAGATTTAATCATTTAATGTCTTTACTGTGCACATTTTAATTCCCTTAGTTTTGAATATTTATATGGAATTTTACCACTAAAGGGAAATTTTAGTAGCTGAGCATAAAAAGAAGAGGAGCATAACGCATCTGAAGGTCATAAACGATATTAATTTAGCAACATAAACATTACTGTATGTAAACTGTACTGTGTATGGCTTGTCTTGGTAGTTTAAAGAAAAAATACACACCAGTCTTCCATTTTATGGTTTAGTTCTCCATAAACATTTTAAGCATGAAAGTTTTATGAAACGGTACCCAAATATGTGATTGCTATATAGAATGAATTTTAATTTTAAAAAATTATTTAACACGAAAATTAAGCTGTTTACATCTTCCGCCTGAGAACAGTCACCCGTTGCTACCCAACGCAGAAACACAGCCACTAACTAGCAAAGAGAGGACATTAGCTAGCCAATATGATAAAGAAATAAATGATTATTTTGTTTATTTCTTTTGCACATTTATTTGAACATTTCCATCGATTGTACAAGCACTTGGAAACTGTCCAATCCCTAGTTCATCAGGCATTTTCTTTTACGCTGCTGGCATTCTCCCAGTCTGGCACCAGTCTGTGTCTTCTAGGATATAATGCCAGCGAACTCTTATTTTTATGTACACTATAACAGACAATCTCCTTTGCTTTAAACCGAGTGTCTAACCCCTCTGATTGGAGAAAAAAGCCGTGCTGGTTTGCTATACATACTGTACCAGGAAGATGATTTCTTTCTATTCGAAACACGTATTTTAAAAGTTTAAGAAGTAAAAACCTTACAGCGTACACAGATTTCTAAACTGATCAGGATCGTTATCTTTGTCTTATCCATAATAATGTTCACCGCTCTGTCCAGCAAATTAATAATAAACTTTATTTTATATAGCGTAATTAGATTGCTCATAAACCTAATCACTTTTTCTACATAAACACAGCGTAATTGCTCTCTGAAAATGTTTTTTTCTTTTTATTTAGGCTCAGATTTCAACCATAGATCGTATTATTATAAACTTTCTTGGAAAAATGTCTTTTATGTAAACCATGTTTGCCATTAATTCATTTAGTGCTAGAATATGTTCTTTGTCTTCCAATCGAGTCGAGTTGACATTAGAAGCTTGCCACTCCTGGACTGTTACACCAACACATTAGCATGTTAAAGCGATTTCATTGAGGAGCCTAGCTTTCTTAACTAGTAAGTACTTTACTTCCTTGGTTTTGGAGGGGGGAGGTGTCTTTCGCTGGAAATCTCGCCCCCTTCTACTTTGAAAATACCTGTGAAACCGGTTTAATTCGTCACAGTCAGCACTCCCGCAGAGAGGGGGGTTGTACTCGTTAATGTCTTAGCCGGAACACATCATTATATCTCATTTTGTATTTCTATAAAAAAATCGTTTGCCCAGCCTTACACTATTGTTGTTATTGTTTTTATCCTGTGAAGCGCTTTGAGGAGCACAGCTTTCTCACCACTTAGATTACTTTTTGATACCATCCTTACACAAAGCAGAAACTTCTTGTATTTTCCGATGACATACAAGTGGAAAGATTACAGATTTTAATCGTCTTTTTTCTGAACCAGGGAAAATCTGATCATGTTTCTCTATAACAATAATAAAAAACTTTATTTAACATATCACCTTTAAAAGTGGCATCTCAAAGCAATACAGTAGATGTAAACCACAGATTACAAAGTAAATACCCAGACAAACGCAAACGCGTTCTTAATAAAATGCTTTTATTCATTCAGCAGAGAGAGAGCGTAAAACCTGGACGTAACAGCTGTTCCTTTTTCTGATCGCTCGCTCTCTGGATAAATGTCTCTCCTGTTCTGTTCTTTGTTTTCCTAATTTTCTGATTATGCCTTCTGCAATACACTCCTGCCCTCACACCTAAAGAAGACTATTTTAAATTTCTTTGCGCGGTCCATTGTGCAATTAACCCTTGTATGTGCTGTCCTTAAGGTGATATCACATAAAGGTGATATGTAAAATAATGTTTTTTATTATTGTTATAGAGAAACATGATCAGCTTTTCCCCGGTTAAGAAAAAAAGATCTAAAGTATACTAGTTTGTCACTAGTATACTTTTAATACAGTCTTTGCTGTGCTCTAGAGGATCCTTGTGATATTTCGAGCTCTGGTTGAATGATAAGTGTCGCAGTTTAAATAATTTTCGTAGTTGGAAATTATGAAATGCTCTGTTAAAAGCAAGGGAGTTTTTGTGTCCATTACAGTAAAAGAAAATGCCTGACAGAGTAGGGCTTGGACAGATTCCAAGTGCATTTTTGCAATTTACGTTGCATTGTGCGTTGTGCTGCTGTAATACAGTTTAAAATAATTAAAACTGTAAACGGTATCAGCTTTATTTATGGGTTGCAATTAAAAAAAAATTCAAAAACCCCACTCAAAATGCAATTTAGAGCTTTCTGGCAAGAGGAGACACCCAAATTAATAATGTAACATGCCACTGTTTGTGCATGAACAAGGTTATACTGCTTTTTCCTTAGATCCACGATAAAAAAAAAAAAGTTTGAATCCCCGGCGGAACACATTCCATAAGAATCAATGCTTTTATATATCGCCTTTAAAGGTGGCTTCTCAAAACGCTTTACAGGATAAAAACAACAATAACAGCAACAACAACAATATTGTATTTCATTGCACTTTGACAGATCATCCTTAAATCAATTGTTGACTTTTCTCTCTTTACTACTGAACTTGTTTGGATTGACTGAGCTCCGTTCTGTACCACACAATGATCCCCCCAAAGTCTCTGCCCCGGGTGATTTGTTTTTTTTGACAGAGGGTAAAAAACTCTCTCTCTCGCTTGCCCTCCCCCCCGTGTATTGTCTGTTTTTTTGTGCTGTCCTTTGACAAAACAAGGCTCGCCAGATAATGTGAATCGAAACCTGTTTTTCTAGCTTTTAAAGTCGTGCGATGTGTAAGCGGGAACACATCATTATATCTTACATATGAATAATATATAATATAGCTCCCAAACAAACTCAAACGTGTTTTTAATAAGATGCTTTTATTCACTCATAATCCGACAATTTCAGGAAGACTAAGGGAGGACTAAGGGAATTGTCATCTGTTCTTGAACCTCTGTGAGCTCAGTGACTTTGAGAACACTTTTTATCCCAGGTTGTTTGAATCGCCACAATTCAAATAGAGAAAAAAGAGCTGACTGACAAGATTTAAGATGTGGCTGTTAATGTTGGATTAAAAAAAAACACTTTGCCCGACGTTTGTTGCATTGCTTGAAAAATAACTTTATTTCGAGAGACTGGATAAGTAATTCAAGTGTTTTTTTTTAACTTCCTGAAAAACAACTAATAATCTAACTATATATGCAAACGTTTTATGATATTTTGCTGTTGTGAATGTCTGTGGACATGTGCTGGCTGGAAGGAGTCTCTACTGTACACAGAGAGGGGCGGGAGGGGGAGACAAGCTGATACATACTCTTAGAGTTTGATTAATAGGGAATATAATATAAAAATATAGTACTAAAAATAAGATACACTCTACAGACATTCACAACAGCGACTGTCAGAAGATAGGACACAGCGGCTCAGACACCCGCTGAATGGAAAGGGGCACTTTAATGTTCTGTATGGCTAATACTAAAGCCAATACTTTAATATTCTTTTCTGTATGTTTAACAATAGTGGGTACTGGCCTATTTCGGCCCTGCTCCCGTTGTCAGGTGTTAATGTGTTGTTGTTAAGTGTGAATTTGTACCTGTTTCCCTGAGGTCTGGCTTTTTTTCTGGAAAACCATAACTCTGGTCTTGTCCAGATTGACTGTCAACCCTGGTCTGACAGTGCTGCTCCAGCAGTGCCAGGTTCTGTTCTGTGGGAGACAGCAGGACCAGGTCGTCTGCAAAGAGCAGGATTTCTGTAATTAATGCAGATCAGTAAATCAAGGGACAAAACAATTATTGCACCCGGCTCCTCAATGGCCTTTGACATGCTAATGCGTTGGTTTAACAGTCCGGGTGTGGCAATGTTTTTTGTTATAGAGAAACATGATCTAAAGTATACTAGTTTGTCACTCATCTCATCCCCTCTTTGCTAAATGGCTTTTGAATAGAGTCACACGAAGAGAGAGGTGAAACAGCCCTACACAGCCCTGTCGCAGTACACAAATATAATTATATCTTATTAATTTCTTAATAAGATACGCAATTCTTTTAATACAGTCTTTGCTGTGCTCTTGGGGATCCTTGTGATATTTCGAGCTCTGGTTGAATGATAAGTGTCGCAGTTTAAATAATTTTCGTAGTTGGAAATTATGAAATGCACTGTTAAAAGCAAGGGAATTTTTGATTCCATTACAGTAAAAGAAAATGCCTGACAGAGTAGGGCTTGGACAGATTCCAAGTGCATTTTTGCAATTTACGTTGCATTGTGCGTTGTGCTGCTGTAATACAGTTTAAAATAATTAAAACTGTAAACGGTATCAGCTTTATTTATGGGTTGCAATTAAAAAAAAATTCAAAAACCCCACTCAAAATGCAATTTAGAGCTTTCTGGCAAGAGGAGACACCCAAATTAATAATGTAACATGCCACTGTTTGTGCATGAACAAGGTTATACTGCTATTTCCTTAGATACGCGATTGAAAAATTTTTTAAAAAAATTGAATCCCGGCGGAACACATTCCATAAGAATCAGCGTTTTTATATATCGCCTTTAAAGGTGGCGTCTCAAAACGCTTTACAGGATACAAACAACAATAACAGCAACAACAACAATATTGTATTTCATTGCACTTTGAAAATCAAGTAATAACTTAACTATATGTGCAAACGTTTTATGATATGTTGCTGTTGTGAATGTCTGTGGAGTGTATCTTATTTGCCTGTCTGTCCTGGCTCTCTCGCTCGCCCTCCCCCCCTCTCTCCCTCAATTCAATTCAATCCAAGGTGCTTTATTAGCATGACAGATGGGTACAATCAGTGTTGGGTATTTACTTTGCTTTGAGATTCCACTTTTAAAGGTGATATATAAAATCAAGGCTTTAACTTGCTTTAACTCCACAAGTCTGAGTTCTTATGTCTGTCCTATCCGAACCCAAAAGTATTACAATATGTATCTTTATAGCAGGTGGTGTACAACTTTTTAGCATAGATTACACTTTTCTAAAATGTATTTAAAAAATAAAAATGATTACAATCTAATCTTTCCACGTTTGATCCCAAGATCCCAAGAAAAATAAATCTAAACAGGGAGAAAGTTATGCTGAAAGTTTATTAAGATACTTAGAAGACAAAGATATCAATTAATGTTGCATTTGTCTGATTGTGAATAAAAAAAAAACATATATTTAAACCCACGTTTGCGATTTAAATCAATATAAATGTTTATATTGTAACGCCTAGGTGACTATTCATTGTTATTAAAATGACTTAAATTCGATCATGTTGTGTTATTTAGAAATATAAATTTGTTTGGTGCGAGTGAGGTTTTATTTAATCTCTGACTCAGGAAAACATTTCAATTTTTCAAAGAAATGTTTGTTAAAAAAAATTCATGGCTCCAGCGGGATTCGATCACAGACCATGTGACATGGGAGTCAGGAACCTAACCCACTGCGCCACCGGCAAGGTGACAACAGACAATGTACAGCGTGTACTATTCTTGTGTTGCGATACATGAATATAATTATATCGTTATTAATATCTTTAGATATGCGATTCCATATTATATTCCCTTTTAATCAAATTCTAAAAGTATGCTTGTTGACTCCGGTATCACCTTAGTTAAAGACTTCGATGCTTAAAATGTTTAGGGAGAAATGGAATACTGGTGTGTATGTTTTCTTTAAAGTACCAAGACCAGCCATATACTGTATGTTTAAGTTCCAAAATTAATATTGTTTATGGCCTTCACACGCGTTACAGTATGCTCCTATTCTTTTTATGCTCAGGTACTAAGATTTCCCTTCAGTGGTAAAATTCTATATAAATATTCAATACTTAAACGGGCATAGTTAAGACATTAAATATACATATACATACTGTGTCCAGTACAGTTTGCATACGGTAATATGTTTATGTTCCTAAATCAATCTCTTTTATGAGCATGTGAAAGGCATGGTGAATCGATTCTCAAAAATTACTGTACTTTGCATGATTGGAAACAAATGCGTGATTGCGAAATGCTGTGGTGTTACTTTTACAAAGACGGACAATGAAAAAAAGAATGTGGACCAGGGCAATACTTTCAGTTTACAGCTTGTCCAAGGTCATTCATTATTAATACTATTAGTATTATCTTCGTTAAAGACTTTGATGGCGACAGCTCAAACATGAGAGGTTGAGCTTTATTAGCTCCACCTTGCGGAAATTCCGGAAACTATTATTTTGCTTGCGGTATTATAGGAGAATTTACGGTAACTTGCGGTAGACTGCATAAAGCGCACCGCAAAATAATGCGGTATCGCCCCCGCATTTTGAATGGCTGCATCTGTATGTATGTTTACAAATTAAACTTTAGTGGCTTAATTAGTAGTTTATCCTTAATATAATCAATCATGTTTGCTCACAGGCTCACATAGGACAAAGTTCCATTCCCTAGGGAGCTGCCACCTCTGCTTAGACAAATATCCAGAATTCACTGTAGAATTCTACATTGTCTAGCTTTCAAGATTTTTCAAAGGGTTGTCACTGCATTGACACATTCCTGTCCCATATGTACTGTAGGTAAATGGGAGATCATACAGTGGGAGATCAAATTTGGAATAATCATAGATCCAAAAATGAGTGGAATTGTTTAAAAATAGAGTAGGCCTAATAGCATCTGATTATTATATTTGAAATGATGTATGAAATAATAAATGAAATAATTATAATGTTTTGAGTTACCTTGTTTGCTTGTATTTGAGAGAGGTGGCTGAAAATACATTGAAAGTGCATTACTTTAATGTTAAGCATTATGTATATGCACACATTAGGCATTCCATTACCTGAGTTGCCCTTTTTACACCCGGTCTCCCTTTTACACTGAGCTCCAGCAACTTGTGGTATACAAATTAAGCACCGCTGCAAACTCACCACAGCATATCAGTTAATCAACACTATCCCTACTGTCAAACATGGTGGTGACAGAATTATGTTATGTAGCACCTTCTTTCTTTGACAAGTAAAGTTTGTCAAGATTGAGGGGGAAATGACTGGTAAATTACAGGCAAATTGTATTGGAAAAAATTGTGCATTAGTCTGCCAAAGACCTAAGCCTGAGATAAAAATGTATGTTTTTTATGTGGACAATGACTTAAAGCACAACACCAAAGCTATACTGCAGTGGCTTAACAACAAGAATTGCAAGAAAAACTGGCATTGCAAAACACCCTTTTATTTTTTCAAATACTGTAATCTGAGGCAGGACGGCATTATTTGTAAAACTGACAGGTGGTGCAGTGAATGCTTAATATGGCATTTGAAAGAATTCTGGGCTGTCATGTGAAACCCCTGGTTTTGAATCTCAGCCAATGCCCAGCCCAGTGAATAATCTTTGTACAATAATAAAATGTAATGTTTATGCATATCACGTTATGTTAAGTATTAAATTAATATTACAAATAAAAGTAAGATTACTCAGCCGGATTACTGTTATAGGCCATTATATATGCCTAATTTTGTAGTTTACATATGCATTAAAATAATGTATATTTGTTTAAGAAGTAAAAACCTTACAGCGTACACAGATTTCTAAACTGATCAGGATCGTTATCTTTGTCTTATCCATAATAATGTTCACCGCTCTGTCCAGCAAATTAATAATAAACTTTATTTTATATAGCGTAATTAGATTGCTCATAAACCTAATCACTTTTTCTACATAAACACAGCGTAATTGCTCTCTGAAAATGTTTTTTTCTTTTTATTTAGGCTCAGATTTCAACCATAGATCGTATTATTATAAACTTTCTTGGAAAAATGTCTTTTATGTAAACCATGTTTGCCATTAATTCATTTAGTGCTAGAATATGTTCTTTGTCTTCCAATCGAGTCGAGTTGACATTAGAAGCTTGCCACTCCTGGACTGTTACACCAACACATTAGCATGTTAAAGCGATTTCATTGAGGAGCCTAGCTTTCTTAACTAGTAAGTACTTTACTTCCTTGGTTTTGGAGGGGGGAGGTGTCTTTCGCTGGAAATCTCGCCCCCTTCTACTTTGAAAATACCTGTGAAACCGGTTTAATTCGTCACAGTCAGCACTCCCGCAGAGAGGGGGGTTGTACTCGTTAATGTCTTAGCCGGAACACATCATTATATCTCATTTTGTATTTCTATAAAAAAATCGTTTGCCCAGCCTTACACTATTGTTGTTATTGTTTTTATCCTGTGAAGCGCTTTGAGGAGCACAGCTTTCTCACCACTTAGATTACTTTTTGATACCATCCTTACACAAAGCAGAAACTTCTTGTATTTTCCGATGACATACAAGTGGAAAGATTACAGATTTTAATCGTCTTTTTTCTGAACCAGGGAAAATCTGATCATGTTTCTCTATAACAATAATAAAAAACTTTATTTAACATATCACCTTTAAAAGTGGCATCTCAAAGCAATACAGTAGATGTAAACCACAGATTACAAAGTAAATACCCAGACAAACGCAAACGCGTTCTTAATAAAATGCTTTTATTCATTCAGCAGAGAGAGAGCGTAAAACCTGGACGTAACAGCTGTTCCTTTTTCTGATCGCTCGCTCTCTGGATAAATGTCTTTCCTGTTCTGTTCTTTGTTTTCCTAATTTTCTGATTATGCCTTCTGCAATACACTCCTGCCCTCACACCTAAAGAAGACTATTTTAAATTTCTTTGCGCGGTCCATTGTGCAATTAACCCTTGTATGTGCTGTCCTTAAGGTGATATCACATAAAGGTGATATGTAAAATAATGTTTTTTATTATTGTTATAGAGAAACATGATCAGCTTTTCCCCGGTTAAGAAAAAAAGATCTAAAGTATACTAGTTTGTCACTAGTATACTTTTAATACAGTCTTTGCTGTGCTCTAGAGGATCCTTGTGATATTTTGAGCTCTGGTTGAATGATAAGTGTCGCAGTTTAAATAATTTTCGTAGTTGGAAATTATGAAATGCTCTGTTAAAAGCAAGGGAGTTTTTGTGTCCATTACAGTAAAAGAAAATGCCTGACAGAGTAGGGCTTGGACAGATTCCAAGTGCATTTTTGCAATTTACGTTGCATTGTGCGTTGTGCTGCTGTAATACAGTTTAAAATAATTAAAACTGTAAACGGTATCAGCTTTATTTATGGGTTGCAATTAAAAAAAAATTCAAAAACCCCACTCAAAATGCAATTTAGAGCTTTCTGGCAAGAGGAGACACCCAAATTAATAATGTAACATGCCACTGTTTGTGCATGAACAAGGTTATACTGCTTTTTCCTTAGATCCACGATAAAAAAAAAAAAGTTTGAATCCCCGGCGGAACACATTCCATAAGAATCAATGCTTTTATATATCGCCTTTAAAGGTGGCTTCTCAAAACGCTTTACAGGATAAAAACAACAATAACAGCAACAACAACAATATTGTATTTCATTGCACTTTGACAGATCATCCTTAAATCAATTGTTGACTTTTCTCTCTTTACTACTGAACTTGTTTGGATTGACTGAGCTCCGTTCTGTACCACACAATGATCCCCCCAAAGTCTCTGCCCCGGGTGATTTGTTTTTTTTGACAGAGGGTAAAAAACTCTCTCTCTCGCTTGCCCTCCCCCCCGTGTATTGTCTGTTTTTTTGTGCTGTCCTTTGACAAAACAAGGCTCGCCAGATAATGTGAATCGAAACCTGTTTTTCTAGCTTTTAAAGTCGTGCGATGTGTAAGCGGGAACACATCATTATATCTTACATATGAATAATATATAATATAGCTCCCAAACAAGCTCAAACGTGTTTTTAATAAGATGCTTTTATTCACTCATAATCCGACAATTTCAGGAAGACTAAGGGAGGACTAAGGGAATTGTCATCTGTTCTTGAACCTCTGTGAGCTCAGTGACTTTGAGAACACTTTTTATCCCAGGTTGTTTGAATCGCCACAATTCAAATAGAGAAAAAAGAGCTGACTGACAAGATTTAAGATGTGGCTGTTAATGTTGGATTAAAAAAAAACACTTTGCCCGACGTTTGTTGCATTGCTTGAAAAATAACTTTATTTCGAGAGACTGGATAAGTAATTCAAGTGTTTTTTTTTAACTTCCTGAAAAACAACTAATAATCTAACTATATATGCAAACGTTTTATGATATTTTGCTGTTGTGAATGTCTGTGGACATGTGCTGGCTGGAAGGAGTCTCTACTGTACACAGAGAGGGGCGGGAGGGGGAGACAAGCTGATACATACTCTTAGAGTTTGATTAATAGGGAATATAATATAAAAATATAGTACTAAAAATAAGATACACTCTACAGACATTCACAACAGCGACTGTCAGAAGATAGGACACAGCGGCTCAGACACCCGCTGAATGGAAAGGGGCACTTTAATGTTCTGTATGGCTAATACTAAAGCCAATACTTTAATATTCTTTTCTGTATGTTTAACAATAGTGGGTACTGGCCTATTTCGGCCCTGCTCCCGTTGTCAGGTGTTAATGTGTTGTTGTTAAGTGTGAATTTGTACCTGTTTCCCTGAGGTCTGGCTTTTTTTCTGGAAAACCATAACTCTGGTCTTGTCCAGATTGACTGTCAACCCTGGTCTGACAGTGCTGCTCCAGCAGTGCCAGGTTCTGTTCTGTGGGAGACAGCAGGACCAGGTCGTCTGCAAAGAGCAGGATTTCTGTAATTAATGCAGATCAGTAAATCAAGGGACAAAACAATTATTGCACCCGGCTCCTCAATGGCCTTTGACATGCTAATGCGTTGGTTTAACAGTCCGGGTGTGGCAATGTTTTTTGTTATAGAGAAACATGATCTAAAGTATACTAGTTTGTCACTCATCTCATCCCCTCTTTGCTAAATGGCTTTTGAATAGAGTCACACGAAGAGAGAGGTGAAACAGCCCTACACAGCCCTGTCGCAGTACACAAATATAATTATATCTTATTAATTTCTTAATAAGATACGCAATTCTTTTAATACAGTCTTTGCTGTGCTCTTGGGGATCCTTGTGATATTTCGAGCTCTGGTTGAATGATAAGTGTCGCAGTTTAAATAATTTTCGTAGTTGGAAATTATGAAATGCTCTGTTAAAAGCAAGGGAGTTTTTGTGTCCATTACAGTAAAAGAAAATGCCTGACAGAGTAGGGCTTGGACAGATTCCAAGTGCATTTTTGCAATTTACGTTGCATTGTGCGTTGTGCTGCTGTAATACAGTTTAAAATAATTAAAACTGTAAACGGTATCAGCTTTATTTATGGGTTGCAATTAAAAAAAAATTCAAAAACCCCAATCAAAATGCAATTTAGAGCTTTCTGGCAAGAGGAGACACCCAAATTAATAATGTAACATGCCACTGTTTGTGCATGAACAAGGTTATACTGCTATTTCCTTAGATACGCGATTGAAAAAATTTTTAAAAAAATTGAATCCCGGCGGAACACATTCCATAAGAATCAGCGTTTTTATATATCGCCTTTAAAGGTGGCGTCTCAAAACGCTTTACAGGATACAAACAACAATAACAGCAACAACAACAATATTGTATTTCATTGCACTTTGAAAATCAAGTAATAACTTAACTATATGTGCAAACGTTTTATGATATGTTGCTGTTGTGAATGTCTGTGGAGTGTATCTTATTTGCCTGTCTGTCCTGGCTCTCTCGCTCGCCCTCCCCCCCTCTCTCCCTCAATTCAATTCAATCCAAGGTGCTTTATTAGCATGACAGATGGGTACAATCAGTGTTGGGTATTTACTTTGCTTTGAGATTCCACTTTTAAAGGTGATATATAAAATCAAGGCTTTAACTTGCTTTAACTCCACAAGTCTGAGTTCTTATGTCTGTCCTATCCGAACCCAAAAGTATTACAATATGTATCTTTATAGCAGGTGGTGTACAACTTTTTAGCATAGATTACACTTTTCTAAAATGTATTTAAAAAATAAAAATGATTACAATCTAATCTTTCCACGTTTGATCCCAAGATCCCAAGAAAAATAAATCTAAACAGGGAGAAAGTTATGCTGAAAGTTTATTAAGATACTTAGAAGACAAAGATATCAATTAATGTTGCATTTGTCTGATTGTGAATAAAAAAAAAACATATATTTAAACCCACGTTTGCGATTTAAATCAATATAAATGTTTATATTGTAACGCCTAGGTGACTATTCATTGTTATTAAAATGACTTAAATTCGATCATGTTGTGTTATTTAGAAATATAAATTTGTTTGGTGCGAGTGAGGTTTTATTTAATCTCTGACTCAGGAAAACATTTCAATTTTTCAAAGAAATGTTTGTTAAAAAAAATTCATGGCTCCAGCGGGATTCGATCACAGACCATGTGACATGGGAGTCAGGAACCTAACCCACTGCGCCACCGGCAAGGTGACAACAGACAATGTACAGCGTGTACTATTCTTGTGTTGCGATACATGAATATAATTATATCGTTATTAATATCTTTAGATATGCGATTCCATATTATATTCCCTTTTAATCAAATTCTAAAAGTATGCTTGTTGACTCCGGTATCACCTTAGTTAAAGACTTCGATGCTTAAAATGTTTAGGGAGAAATGGAATACTGGTGTGTATGTTTTCTTTAAAGTACCAAGACCAGCCATATACTGTATGTTTAAGTTCCAAAATTAATATTGTTTATGGCCTTCACACGCGTTACAGTATGCTCCTATTCTTTTTATGCTCAGGTACTAAGATTTCCCTTCAGTGGTAAAATTCTATATAAATATTCAATACTTAAACGGGCATAGTTAAGACATTAAATATACATATACATACTGTGTACAGTACAGTTTGCATACGGTAATATGTTTATGTTCCTAAATCAATCTCTTTTATGAGCATGTGAAAGGCATGGTGAATCGATTCTCAAAAATTACTGTACTTTGCATGATTGGAAACAAATGCGTGATTGCGAAATGCTGTGGTGTTACTTTTACAAAGACGGACAATGAAAAAAAGAATGTGGACCAGGGCAATACTTTCAGTTTACAGCTTGTCCAAGGTCATTCATTATTAATACTATTAGTATTATCTTCGTTAAAGACTTTGATGGCGACAGCTCAAACATGAGAGGTTGAGCTTTATTAGCTCCACCTTGCGGAAATTCCGGAAACTATTATTTTGCTTGCGGTATTATAGGAGAATTTACGGTAACTTGCGGTAGACTGCATAAAGCGCACCGCAAAATAATGCGGTATCGCCCCCGCATTTTGAATGGCTGCATCTGTATGTATGTTTACAAATTAAACTTTAGTGGCTTAATTAGTAGTTTATCCTTAATATAATCAATCATGTTTGCTCACAGGCTCACATAGGACAAAGTTCCATTCCCTAGGGAGCTGCCACCTCTGCTGAGACAAATATCCAGAATTCACTGTAGAATTCTACATTGTCTAGCTTTCAAGATTTTTCAAAGGGTTGTCACTGCATTGACACATTCCTGTCCCATATGTACTGTAGGTAAATGGGAGATCATACAGTGGGAGATCAAATTTGGAATAATCATAGATCCAAAAATGAGTGGAATTGTTTAAAAATAGAGTAGGCCTAATAGCATCTGATTATTATATTTGAAATGATGTATGAAATAATAAATGAAATAATTATAATGTTTTGAGTTACCTTGTTTGCTTGTATTTGAGAGAGGTGGCTGAAAATACATTGAAAGTGCATTACTTTAATGTTAAGCATTATGTATATGCACACATTAGGCATTCCATTACCTGAGTTGCCCTTTTTACACCCGGTCTCCCTTTTACACTGAGCTCCAGCAACTTGTGGTATACAAATTAAGCACCGCTGCAAACTCACCACAGCATATCAGTTAATCAACACTATCCCTACTGTCAAACATGGTGGTGACAGAATTATGTTATGTAGCACCTTCTTTCTTTGACAAGTAAAGTTTGTCAAGATTGAGGGGGAAATGACTGGTAAATTACAGGCAAATTGTATTGGAAAAAATTGTGCATTAGTCTGCCAAAGACCTAAGCCTGAGATAAAAATGTATGTTTTTTATGTGGACAATGACTTAAAGCACAACACCAAAGCTATACTGCAGTGGCTTAACAACAAGAATTGCAAGAAAAACTGGCATTGCAAAACACCCTTTTATTTTTTCAAATACTGTAATCTGAGGCAGGACGGCATTATTTGTAAAACTGACAGGTGGTGCAGTGAATGCTTAATATGGCATTTGAAAGAATTCTGGGCTGTCATGTGAAACCCCTGGTTTTGAATCTCAGCCAATGCCCAGCCCAGTGAATAATCTTTGTACAATAATAAAATGTAATGTTTATGCATATCACGTTATGTTAAGTATTAAATTAATATTACAAATAAAAGTAAGATTACTCAGCCGGATTACTGTTATAGGCCATTATAAATGCCTAATTTTGTAGTTTACATATGCATTAAAATAATGTATATTTGTTTAAGAAGTAAAAACCTTACAGCGTACACAGATTTCTAAACTGATCAGGATCGTTATCTTTGTCTTATCCATAATAATGTTCACCGCTCTGTCCAGCAAATTAATAATAAACTTTATTTTATATAGCGTAATTAGATTGCTCATAAACCTAATCACTTTTTCTACATAAACACAGCGTAATTGCTCTCTGAAAATGTTTTTTTCTTTTTATTTAGGCTCAGATTTCAACCATAGATCGTATTATTATAAACTTTCTTGGAAAAATGTCTTTTATGTAAGCCATGTTTGCCATTAATTCATTTAGTGCTAGAATATGTTCTTTGTCTTCCAATCGAGTCGAGTTGACATTAGAAGCTTGCCACTCCTGGACTGTTACACCAACACATTAGCATGTTAAAGCGATTTCATTGAGGAGCCTAGCTTTCTTAACTAGTAAGTACTTTACTTCCTTGGTTTTGGAGGGGGGAGGTGTCTTTCGCTGGAAATCTCGCCCCCTTCTACTTTGAAAATACCTGTGAAACCGGTTTAATTCGTCACAGTCAGCACTCCCGCAGAGAGGGGGGTTGTACTCGTTAATGTCTTAGCCGGAACACATCATTATATCTCATTTTGTATTTCTATAAAAAAATCGTTTGCCCAGCCTTACACTATTGTTGTTATTGTTTTTATCCTGTGAAGCGCTTTGAGGAGCACAGCTTTCTCACCACTTAGATTACTTTTTGATACCATCCTTACACAAAGCAGAAACTTCTTGTATTTTCCGATGACATACAAGTGGAAAGATTACAGATTTTAATCGTCTTTTTTCTGAACCAGGGAAAATCTGATCATGTTTCTCTATAACAATAATAAAAAACTTTATTTAACATATCACCTTTAAAAGTGGCATCTCAAAGCAATACAGTAGATGTAAACCACAGATTACAAAGTAAATACCCAGACAAACGCAAACGCGTTCTTAATAAAATGCTTTTATTCATTCAGCAGAGAGAGAGCGTAAAACCTGGACGTAACAGCTGTTCCTTTTTCTGATCGCTCGCTCTCTGGATAAATGTCTCTCCTGTTCTGTTCTTTGTTTTCCTAATTTTCTGATTATGCCTTCTGCAATACACTCCTGCCCTCACACCTAAAGAAGACTATTTTAAATTTCTTTGCGCGGTCCATTGTGCAATTAACCCTTGTATGTGCTGTCCTTAAGGTGATATCACATAAAGGTGATATGTAAAATAATGTTTTTTATTATTGTTATAGAGAAACATGATCAGCTTTTCCCCGGTTAAGAAAAAAAGATCTAAAGTATACTAGTTTGTCACTAGTATACTTTTAATACAGTCTTTGCTGTGCTCTAGAGGATCCTTGTGATATTTCGAGCTCTGGTTGAATGATAAGTGTCGCAGTTTAAATAATTTTCGTAGTTGGAAATTATGAAATGCTCTGTTAAAAGCAAGGGAGTTTTTGTGTCCATTACAGTAAAAGAAAATGCCTGACAGAGTAGGGCTTGGACAGATTCCAAGTGCATTTTTGCAATTTACGTTGCATTGTGCGTTGTGCTGCTGTAATACAGTTTAAAATAATTAAAACTGTAAACGGTATCAGCTTTATTTATGGGTTGCAATTAAAAAAAAATTCAAAAACCCCACTCAAAATGCAATTTAGAGCTTTCTGGCAAGAGGAGACACCCAAATTAATAATGTAACATGCCACTGTTTGTGCATGAACAAGGTTATACTGCTTTTTCCTTAGATCCACGATAAAAAAAAAAAAGTTTGAATCCCCGGCAGAACACATTCCATAAGAATCAATGCTTTTATATATCGCCTTTAAAGGTGGCTTCTCAAAACGCTTAACAGGATAAAAACAACAATAACAGCAACAACAACAATATTGTATTTCATTGCACTTTGACAGATCATCCTTAAATCAATTGTTGACTTTTCTCTCTTTACTACTGAACTTGTTTGGATTGACTGAGCTCCGTTCTGTACCACACAATGATCCCCCCAAAGTCTCTGCCCCGGGTGATTTGTTTTTTTTGACAGAGGGTAAAAAACTCTCTCTCTCGCTTGCCCTCCCCCCCGTGTATTGTCTGTTTTTTTGTGCTGTCCTTTGACAAAACAAGGCTCGCCAGATAATGTGAATCGAAACCTGTTTTTCTAGCTTTTAAAGTCGTGCGATGTGTAAGCGGGAACACATCATTATATCTTACATATGAATAATATATAATATAGCTCCCAAACAAACTCAAACGTGTTTTTAATAAGATGCTTTTATTCACTCATAATCCGACAATTTCAGGAAGACTAAGGGAGGACTAAGGGAATTGTCATCTGTTCTTGAACCTCTGTGAGCTCAGTGACTTTGAGAACACTTTTTATCCCAGGTTGTTTGAATCGCCACAATTCAAATAGAGAAAAAAGAGCTGACTGACAAGATTTAAGATGTGGCTGTTAATGTTGGATTAAAAAAAAACACTTTGCCCGACGTTTGTTGCATTGCTTGAAAAATAACTTTATTTCGAGAGACTGGATAAGTAATTCAAGTGTTTTTTTTTAACTTCCTGAAAAACAACTAATAATCTAACTATATATGCAAACGTTTTATGATATTTTGCTGTTGTGAATGTCTGTGGACATGTGCTGGCTGGAAGGAGTCTCTACTGTACACAGAGAGGGGCGGGAGGGGGAGACAAGCTGATACATACTCTTAGAGTTTGATTAATAGGGAATATAATATAAAAATATAGTACTAAAAATAAGATACACTCTACAGACATTCACAACAGCGACTGTCAGAAGATAGGACACAGCGGCTCAGACACCCGCTGAATGGAAAGGGGCACTTTAATGTTCTGTATGGCTAATACTAAAGCCAATACTTTAATATTCTTTTCTGTATGTTTAACAATAGTGGGTACTGGCCTATTTCGGCCCTGCTCCCGTTGTCAGGTGTTAATGTGTTGTTGTTAAGTGTGAATTTGTACCTGTTTCCCTGAGGTCTGGCTTTTTTTCTGGAAAACCATAACTCTGGTCTTGTCCAGATTGACTGTCAACCCTGGTCTGACAGTGCTGCTCCAGCAGTGCCAGGTTCTGTTCTGTGGGAGACAGCAGGACCAGGTCGTCTGCAAAGAGCAGGATTTCTGTAATTAATGCAGATCAGTAAATCAAGGGACAAAACAATTATTGCACCCGGCTCCTCAATGGCCTTTGACATGCTAATGCGTTGGTTTAACAGTCCGGGTGTGGCAATGTTTTTTGTTATAGAGAAACATGATCTAAAGTATACTAGTTTGTCACTCATCTCATCCCCTCTTTGCTAAATGGCTTTTGAATAGAGTCACACGAAGAGAGAGGTGAAACAGCCCTACACAGCCCTGTCGCAGTACACAAATATAATTATATCTTATTAATTTCTTAATAAGATACGCAATTCTTTTAATACAGTCTTTGCTGTGCTCTTGGGGATCCTTGTGATATTTCGAGCTCTGGTTGAATGATAAGTGTCGCAGTTTAAATAATTTTCGTAGTTGGAAATTATGAAATGCTCTGTTAAAAGCAAGGGAGTTTTTGTGTCCATTACAGTAAAAGAAAATGCCTGACAGAGTAGGGCTTGGACAGATTCCAAGTGCATTTTTGCAATTTACGTTGCATTGTGCGTTGTGCTGCTGTAATACAGTTTAAAATAATTAAAACTGTAAACGGTATCAGCTTTATTTATGGGTTGCAATTAAAAAAAAATTCAAAAACCCCACTCAAAATGCAATTTAGAGCTTTCTGGCAAGAGGAGACACCCAAATTAATAATGTAACATGCCACTGTTAGTGCATGAACAAGGTTATACTGCTATTTCCTTAGATACGCGATTGAAAAAATTTTTAAAAAAATTGAATCCCGGCGGAACACATTCCATAAGAATCAGCGTTTTTATATATCGCCTTTAAAGGTGGCGTCTCAAAACGCTTTACAGGATACAAACAACAATAACAGCAACAACAACAATATTGTATTTCATTGCACTTTGAAAATCAAGTAATAACTTAACTATATGTGCAAACGTTTTATGATATGTTGCTGTTGTGAATGTCTGTGGAGTGTATCTTATTTGCCTGTCTGTCCTGGCTCTCTCGCTCGCCCTCCCCCCCTCTCTCCCTCAATTCAATTCAATCCAAGGTGCTTTATTAGCATGACAGATGGGTACAATCAGTGTTGGGTATTTACTTTGCTTTGAGATTCCACTTTTAAAGGTGATATATAAAATCAAGGCTTTAACTTGCTTTAACTCCACAAGTCTGAGTTCTTATGTCTGTCCTATCCGAACCCGAAAGTATTACAATATGTATCTTTATAGCAGGTGGTGTACAACTTTTTAGCATAGATTACACTTTTCTAAAATGTATTTAAAAAATAAAAATGATTACAATCTAATCTTTCCACGTTTGATCCCAAGATCCCAAGAAAAATAAATCTAAACAGGGAGAAAGTTATGCTGAAAGTTTATTAAGATACTTAGAAGACAAAGATATCAATTAATGTTGCATTTGTCTAATTGTGAATAAAAAAAAAACATATATTTAAACCCACGTTTGCGATTTAAATCAATATAAATGTTTATATTGTAACGCCTAGGTGACTATTCATTGTTATTAAAATGACTTAAATTCGATCATGTTGTGTTATTTAGAAATATAAATTTGTTTGGTGCGAGTGAGGTTTTATTTAATCTCTGACTCAGGAAAACATTTCAATTTTTCAAAGAAATGTTTGTTAAAAAAAATTCATGGCTCCAGCGGGATTCGATCACAGACCATGTGACATGGGAGTCAGGAACCTAACCCACTGCGCCACCGGCAAGGTGACAACAGACAATGTACAGCGTGTACTATTCTTGTGTTGCGATACATGAATATAATTATATCGTTATTAATATCTTTAGATATGCGATTCCATATTATATTCCCTTTTAATCAAATTCTAAAAGTATGCTTGTTGACTCCGGTATCACCTTAGTTAAAGACTTCGATGCTTAAAATGTTTAGGGAGAAATGGAATACTGGTGTGTATGTTTTCTTTAAAGTACCAAGACCAGCCATATACTGTATGTTTAAGTTCCAAAATTAATATTGTTTATGGCCTTCACACGCGTTACAGTATGCTCCTATTCTTTTTATGCTCAGGTACTAAGATTTCCCTTCAGTGGTAAAATTCTATATAAATATTCAATACTTAAACGGGCATAGTTAAGACATTAAATATACATATACATACTGTGTACAGTACAGTTTGCATACGGTAATATGTTTATGTTCCTAAATCAATCTCTTTTATGAGCATGTGAAAGGCATGGTGAATCGATTCTCAAAAATTACTGTACTTTGCATGATTGGAAACAAATGCGTGATTGCGAAATGCTGTGGTGTTACTTTTACAAAGACGGACAATGAAAAAAAGAATGTGGACCAGGGCAATACTTTCAGTTTACAGCTTGTCCAAGGTCATTCATTATTAATACTATTAGTATTATCTTCGTTAAAGACTTTGATGGCGACAGCTCAAACATGAGAGGTTGAGCTTTATTAGCTCCACCTTGCGGAAATTCCGGAAACTATTATTTTGCTTGCGGTATTATAGGAGAATTTACGGTAACTTGCGGTAGACTGCATAAAGCGCACCGCAAAATAATGCGGTATCGCCCCCGCATTTTGAATGGCTGCATCTGTATGTATGTTTACAAATTAAACTTTAGTGGCTTAATTAGTAGTTTATCCTTAATATAATCAATCATGTTTGCTCACAGGCTCACATAGGACAAAGTTCCATTCCCTAGGGAGCTGCCACCTCTGCTGAGACAAATATCCAGAATTCACTGTAGAATTCTACATTGTCTAGCTTTCAAGATTTTTCAAAGGGTTGTCACTGCATTGACACATTCCTGTCCCATATGTACTGTAGGTAAATGGGAGATCATACAGTGGGAGATCAAATTTGGAATAATCATAGATCCAAAAATGAGTGGAATTGTTTAAAAATAGAGTAGGCCTAATAGCATCTGATTATTATATTTGAAATGATGTATGAAATAATAAATGAAATAATTATAATGTTTTGAGTTACCTTGTTTGCTTGTATTTGAGAGAGGTGGCTGAAAATACATTGAAAGTGCATTACTTTAATGTTAAGCATTATGTATATGCACACATTAGGCATTCCATTACCTGAGTTGCCCTTTTTACACCCGGTCTCCCTTTTACACTGAGCTCCAGCAACTTGTGGTATACAAATTAAGCACCGCTGCAAACTCACCACAGCATATCAGTTAATCAACACTATCCCTACTGTCAAACATGGTGGTGACAGAATTATGTTATGTAGCACCTTCTTTCTTTGACAAGTAAAGTTTGTCAAGATTGAGGGGGAAATGACTGGTAAATTACAGGCAAATTGTATTGGAAAAAATTGTGCATTAGTCTGCCAAAGACCTAAGCCTGAGATAAAAATGTATGTTTTTTATGTGGACAATGACTTAAAGCACAACACCAAAGCTATACTGCAGTGGCTTAACAACAAGAATTGCAAGAAAAACTGGCATTGCAAAACACCCTTTTATTTTTTCAAATACTGTAATCTGAGGCAGGACGGCATTATTTGTAAAACTGACAGGTGGTGCAGTGAATGCTTAATATGGCATTTGAAAGAATTCTGGGCTGTCATGTGAAACCCCTGGTTTTGAATCCCAGCCAATGCCCAGCCCAGTGAATAATCTTTGTACAATAATAAAATGTAATGTTTATGCATATCACGTTATGTTAAGTATTAAATTAATATTACAAATAAAAGTAAGATTACTCAGCCGGATTACTGTTATAGGGCATTATAAATGCCTAATTTTGTAGTTTACATATGCATTAAAATAATGTATATTTGTTTTGATTCTAAAAGTATATTATACACATACTGTAGAGGCTTTAAAAGCATACAGTATCATACTGTATTTAAAAATCAGCAGTAAGTAACACCCAGTACACCTAGAGGGCGCTATACTTCTGTCCTGTTCCTAGTTCCCTGTAATTATTCATGTCTTTCCGGTGTGTCTTGTTGTGTAGCCTATTTACTCCCTGTGTCTGCTCTGCTCCTCGCTCAGCATTGAGGGTACAGATGTCCTGAGACCCACCTAGCACCAGGTCACTCCTGCCCGTGGCCTGAGGGCATAGGTTTCTTTCCGACATTGTCTGACCCCCTGAGCCTAGGCTAACTCCCGTGTTGCCCCTTTTTCGCTATGCATAGGGTCTTTATTGCCCTCCCGACATCCGTGACACAGCAAAAAAAACAGAGTTTGGTTCTCTTGCTCTGCTGCAGCAGAAATGAAAAAAAAGTCACTTTATCTCAGGAACCAAAGCAGCACAAATGCTTATTTCTATAGCACAAATGGAGCCCATAGTCAATACTAACTAAAACACTTAAACTGTGCATTATGTTAAACTAAACATTTCCTATAGCTGTTTATCAATCCCTGCATCAGTCTTGAAAATTTAAGTCCATTCTTCTTTACAAATCTGGTTTAACTTGGTGATATTTATGGAAAATTAATTAAGTTAATTAAGTCCTGAATGCCCATGAATGCTTGTGGCCATATCTCTGATAAATTAACACTTTTTAGTGAGGGAAACATCAGCAAAATAAATTAAATAAGAAAAACCTGTAGAGGTTTTAAGAATGAACTATTAGCCTAGTAACAATGGCTAACCTAATCCATATGTGGAATTATGACAGATTACTGGGAAAAGGTAGAGATTTATGCTCTGTTCAGTTTTGTCCATAGGTTTTTATAGTGGCTAGGTCAAAGCTCAACATTATCTATGGAGGGGTGGGGTCATGGATAGGTCAGTAGCAGTTTTATTCTCTTTCATGGTTTATATTGTACTCTAAGAGTATGAAATCTTTAAGGTTTTAATGTTCAATATCATTTTAATTACAGTACATTTTGCTGTCGATGCTGTTGCAATAAACAATGAAATGCTCATTGTTTATAATGTTGGGCACTGTGACAGAAGTACACTTAGGTACAGTACAAATAAATACATTTCACACATGCTGTACTGCAGTGGCATTATCCACCTTTCCAAGATTCTTGGAAACTAAGAGTTTGGTTTGTAACAGAGACTAATTTAATCATAGTGTAGGGCAGTGTTTTAACATATTTACTCAATGAGTTATTTGTTACTGTCAGATAAAGTTTTGAAGTTTTGACTTTTAATGTATAGGATTTCAGTGACTGGTATTAATGGAATCTGTGTGTTATTGCATTTGATATATATGTATATATATATATTGTTTTTATAGGTCAATCATGATTTTAAAATTATATTTGGTCCAGAGACCTCTTCTAAGCTGCTTGAGAAGTGGGATACAAATTTTAAACTGAAGATCATTAATGAAGGAAAATCACTAACACAAACAGCAGACCTGACTCATATCCTTAACAGCAAAGAACAGAATACAGAATTGTAAGGATCTGCAGGTAACACAGGTGTAGTGTGCTCTCTGATGGCACCAGTTCTGTAGGGTTTGGGCATTTACTGGGACAATTATTAACTGTAGCAGTAAATCACAAAATTGATACTTTTGATGGCTTTAGAATCCAACCATGCGATATAACTCAAACAACGCACACACACAGGTACTAATACACGAGGATACATTTATTAATAGATAGAATATGCATGTAAACCGAACAGATCTTATCGTGAGGGTTATCAGAATACAAAAGGTATAAATTCAGTCAGTTACGAAGAGTTACATATATCAAGAGGACATACGTTCGGTATATCATTCATTTAGACCGTTTCATAAATGAACTTGGTTATAACTTCTACATTGGATACTCAAAACAAGTACATAACTCTTAGGAATTAAATTGATATCAACTGGTTGGGATAACAATTGAATTCTCGAGCTGTAATGCATTGAAGTTGAATACTCCTCCAATCTCTGGAGATTCTGATCTCCTGCGGGCACAAAGAAACAGTTGCAGGCTGTTGCTGTCCAATCCATGCTCTCTGGCTTGGTGCCAGGATGTGCTGTGCGGCTTGCGACGGTGCGCTGCTGATGCTTACTGACCGGCTAGTTAGTGTTGGCCTTAACTACCAAAGTTTGCGTACAGGAGAAAAGATGACTGTGGGTCCCAGCAAGTCAGGAAGAGGACCGGTTCGTTCCTGATGAAGCGCTAGTTCTGAATAGTGATTCAGCTGTCCACAGTTCCGACCTGTTCACGAGGCTTGCTGCTGGTGCTAACCTCGGGTGGATCCTCTGGTTACTCTCTGGCTACCTCCGCTCTAGACTCTTAGAACAGAGGAAAGTTCTGGCACTCGGACACACTGGCCATTCCGACACTGGCTGAGTCTCAGGATGGTCAGGAGGCGGGCTGCGAGAATGTCCTGCCCTTGGGAGCCTTCTGCTCCTGGGCCATCCTGCCCTGGAATTCTCCTTTGAAATTCTCCTTTTCAGAAAAGTTTACAGAAGTCTCTCAGGCCCTCTGTGTTGCCTGTTTTTACCTGGAGGAACTTCAGCTCGTTCATTGGCTGAAAGTTTTGTATGCATCAGAATTCCACGTGGGTTACTCGGCCCTACCAGTCCCTGATTGGTTGATCAAGGTGAGATATGAGTCACTTACTCCTGACACTTAGGAATGCAGTGCAGACGTCCATCTAGCACTCCCTAGACAGATAGGCGCCAATGGATGGCCAGGCTTAGCTAAGTGCATCCCCATTTGGGAGCTGTCCCTTATCAAAAGAAAACATGTTTAAATCAGCCTGCATGAATAGTTTCTTTTTGGCTGCACCACAGAGATGAACAGAGAGATGAGGCCTCATTTGGGAAAGCACAGCAACACTTAATTCTGTCTTATTAACAAGCATTGCCGCTTCACAGTTAAGTTAGATATACATATGATAAGAGGCCAGTGGAGACAACTAAGTAACCATAAAATCTTTATAGCCAGCTGTCATGTGCTCTTGTTTGACTGCAGGCTGGGACAGTGACATAGCATCACTTATTTTGCTTGTCTACCTTTTACCACCACATGTGGGAGGGAAGAAGAGGGGAAAGATCAGTGCAAGTTTTTAAAGGTATATAAAAGAGTAATGCTTTTATCAATGTCTGAGATATCATTTTGAAAACAAGGCATCTAACTGCATGTACTTTTCTTTACCATAATCGGTTTCTGTAATGTTGAAATGATGCTGTCTTTTTCGGTCATTATTGTTTAATTCACACCGGACTAGTGCCCCTGTAGATGAAAGTCTAGTGTAAAAATAATTTAATTCAAACTCATATCTTGGTTTCACTTATTTTGTGCCAAATAGTGGGGTTGTAGTTCTAATTGGTTTAGTATTTCTCTAAGTCATGCTGCTGCAATGCTCAATGAACACGAACATCTTAGTGAAGGATATCAGCCATACATTGGCCATAGGGACAAGAGCCAAGATTCATGACTTCTACATTGTCATGGACAAACACCTTATTCCAAGTCAGTCAAGCAGCTCTGTGGGAGCATTCAGTTAGCTGTTCAAAGCCCATTTTGTGTTTAGCATCTCTTCCGGTGAGGCTCTGACCAATGTTTACAAATTCCTGCAAACTACAGTCTACAATATAGATGTTGTTAGTTTGAAGGAAAATCCAAGGGTTAAGGAATTAAGAGCAAAACTACTTAAAAATTCTTAATTTCACTTTTATCTGATTAAAAGTACTTTGTTTGTTAGGTTTAAGGAAGACTTGCATTCTAGAATCTACTCATTTAAATATGGTTACTTAGAGAGAAAAAATTGTCCAGCAAGTCTAAATCTAGAACAGTCAAGTAATAACATAGAACTTATTGCAATTCAGACTTTCTGTTTAATTAAGAATAAATCACTTATGTTTGGTGAGTGTTACGTCCCCGTGCATGTCCGTGTGTTTTGTCTTTTTTTTTTCCTGTATTCAGGTATCCCCCCCTCTTCCCTTGATCCATCATTACACCATCGCTGCATTTATGATGTCATCACCAATCTACTCCTGGCCAATCAGAACCCAAGATCAACAGTTTATATACCAGAAGAAGTCTTGACCCCGACAGTCAAGAAGTTTTTGCTCAACTTGGGCTCGTGTTCGCATAGTATTTGCTCACTAGTGTTTGTGTATGTTCATTGTTAGTTTCGGCTTCATTTGTTTGTTGACTTGATTGATTAGTCTTGATAACTTGTATTTTGTTACTACCTTTCCAGCACATGTTACTTTCCCGTTTACTTTTCTTGGGCTCATTTGTTACCCCTTTCCTTGCTCACATATTTCTTTGTGTATTACCTGTTTCCCATATTCATGTAATTGGTTAACTCATGTCATGTAGTGTTAACTGTGAACTTGTTGTACACCAGGGGAAGAGGTATAGGTAAGGTCATCGGGTTACATTGTGCACACGTAGGTTTGATTTGTTTAGACACACTAGGTTAGGGGAGAGTGCCACCTTTGTATTTTCTGGTTTTAGGTAGTCAGTGTAAGTGCGTTAGGGCGTTTGAAGACGTCGAAGACCTTTGGTTTTGTGTTTTTTTTTGGTTAGTTAGGTCAGATCTCACTATCACTGTTTTACCTGGCGCTGTTTTGTTTTGTTATTTTCTTTTCTTTGGCACTGCTCAAGTTCCTTTTCCCTGTGTGTTCTTTATGTCCTGTAAATACGTACCAGTCACATTTTTTTCACTTGTAAATAATAAATCACTTTATTCATCTCAGTGGGGCAATTTAACACAAGCCTTTACAATAAGTCTTGAAACGAAATCATATATATTATAATTATAATTGAGAATAACAAAGTGGTATTAAAAAGACCATTGAAACTATAATCATATATCTGATAATTATTAACAGTATTAATTATTAAGAATAAAATGTAAACTTCAAACTTCAGAGTCTTTTGTTTTCTCCTGTTTCATAACCTTTACTTTCTTATTAAAATGCCCATTTATGAGATACAATGTTTCAGATGTCAATAACTAAAAAATGACACAGAGCCTTCAAACCACAGGCATTTTAAAGATCACGATTTGTGAACATTTTTGCACAATTTCAAAACTTTCACATTATTACAATTTAAATAATATCTAGTACCTGGTTGAATTTTTAGAAACCTTAGTTTGAATAATGCGGATCCCAGGTGTAAGTGAGTTCATAACGCGAGAATGCATCATTTTTTACGCATCAATTGAAGCATTCTGATGCATGTAAAAAAATATAATGTAATATTGTATCGCACGGTGGGCAACTGATTTTTTTCATTTTTAAAGAAAATAAAAAATAAGAAACAATGTGTCCCTGCCTAAATTAAACATTGCATGACTTTATAAGCCTTTAAAGTTAAAAAACACTTTTTATGCATGAAAGACGGGTAATTTTTCTTCCTTGTGATTAGCTTAGAATCTTGCTGTAAATTGTACGTTTTTTGTTTACTTTTTAATTAAACATTTAAAACACTTTAATTTTGTAAACTCTCCCGTCTCCCTGTGGTGTGAAGCAGATCAGCAGTTTTTTTAGTAATATAGTGAATGAAGTTCATTCCAGACCATTTCCAGGATACTCGGAAAGGAGGGATTGTTTCATCCCAGCCAGCCACCTCGCAGTAGGGGGAAGGGAAGTGGGCAGTAAATTCACTCTCCATCAATACACATTCCCAAGAGTCATTGATGCAGCTTTAGCCAAGTGATTCCTAGTTTTAAAAGAAGAATGTGATTTTTTGTTTAAAGTGTTCATAAAGATTCCACACGCTGATCACAAGGAAGAAAAATCATCTGGTTTTCATGCATATTAAGTTGTGTTTATAACAAAAAACCTTTTCTGTAGCTTTTACATGTCATTGTTTCTTATTTTTAATTTTTTTTTAAATGTTTAAAAAATCAGATTCCCACTTTCGCCTTGTCATAGCTATAGTGACGGTGTAGTATATTTGGGGATCTTTGATTGTTCAGGATCTTTGATTTGTTTTGTGGAGACAATATTTTTCCCTTGGTTCACATGTACTGCACTTGGGGTTGTTTTGGTTTGTAATGATCATTCGTATTACATGTATTATGGTACTACAGTTTGTATTACAGGTAATTGTGGTGTCCATCGTGGCTTTCAGTTTAGCCACCAGGTTCCTTGAATTGCCTATTTAAAAAAGAATACAGTGAGAAATTGATTGCTCCTTCAGTTTTAGAAAATATTGTCACTGCTGCAAAACATTATGACATGCTAGTTATGGCATGTTTGCTTTTTACAGCTGAACCAGCAATTCTTATATTGCCAATATGGTATGGTAGTGGAGACTGATTTCATTTTACTGTGCAAACAAAAGCTATCCTTTTTTCGCTACTCAAAGCAGGAAAGGGGGAAAGGAAGAAAGGCCGATTCAAAGAAAATGCAAACACATTTTTAATTTTGTTTCATTGTTACATTAAACTTAAACTAATTTACTTATTATTACTTATTTGGGGGTAAAAGTATCTGTCTGCCGAAGACATCTTTTTTATATAAAGACTGTTATCCCAGCAATTACTTTCTGGTAGGTTTCTTGCATTTAGATTGAACAGTGGGAATCTCAGTCAAATGATTAGTTCACTTTTTTGAGTTTGCAGGGTCACAAATTGCTTAATTAGTAACTTTAAAGTTTTATCATCATGGGTGATGATTGGTTGTGATGACATCATATGTGATGTAGCATTCCCATGTGTCATGTTCCTCATAGGTAGTTCATGCCTGCCCTTACCATCAAACCTCCAGTCTTTGCAAGTTTTCATGACTTGTGCTCTGATAATGACCTACCATGGAAAAACTGTTTGGCTGATATATTTTGCCAGGTTAGAAGTTCCTGACCTGAAGACACTGAAGGCAAGTTAAGTGTTCTAGCTTAATTCTGCCTCCAAGACACTGCTGATACATTGTTCTCTTCATAACTGAGACATGTTGGTTATTTGTTCATGTTTTACTAATTTTCTCCAGGCTTGATATTGACAGGCTGAATTACCATCATCACCTTTCCTCAAACCTGGATGGGAGACTTCCTGGGAAGCTACAGTATGGCCACTGCTGGAAGTGGTGTTAGTGGCACCAGCGGGGGACGCCCACCCTGCGGTCTGTGTGGGTCCTAAAGGCGCAGTATAGTGGTGGGGACACTATACTGTAGTGGGCGCTGTCTTTCAGATGAGACGTTAAACCGAGGTCCTTTTCTCGAGAAGGGTAGGGAGTAATCCTGGTGTCTGGGCCAAATTTCCCCCCTTGGCCTTTACTGTGGCCTCCAAATTGTCCCCATGTATGATTAGCTTGCACTTGCCCTGCGATGGACTGGCGCCCCGTCGAGGGTGAACCCTGCCATGCCCATGTTGCTTGCCGGTTAGGTTCTGGCTTCCTGCTACACCATATATGGTATAAAGCGGTTAGGTAAATGACATGACATGACCTTTGCCAAATTAATTCAGTATTGAGGATGCAGTTCTTACAGTATACACCACTTCAGATGTCATTCATTTTTGTTAAAAACCTAAAGAGATTTTATTTTAATATATTCTTAACATTTGTGAATGCATTTTCATTCTGATTCTTACTTATCTAGTTGAAATGATAATAAGACATTCCTCAATTTATACTTAAAATATTTATCTAACACTAACCTGTTCATTATTTTATGGAAGCAAATGTGGGAACATAATTTTGTATTAACAAACAGATGGAGATATAAATTTTATAGTAACACATACTTTTATCAGTGTGTGGGGTGATGCAGGTTGAGTATGAAATTCATATACATTTAGCAACATATGTGGAGATTTGAATCTTCAAAGATTGAATCAGAAACAACATGTTGTGTTTATTTTTTCATTTTCAAACTAGAATTAATGTATGTGTTCTATTATATCTGGAAGTGTTTAGCTGTTAAATGATATATTTTTAAAATACATTTCAAAAGTGCTCAGACTATGTTTACAGTTATATTCAGGTTAACATATTCAAATTGTCTAAGCGAATAAATATGTGAAACATGCATGTGCATGTCTGCCAAGGTGATTTTACTTGCATGACACTTCACTGCTGTTTCTTTGTTATTCTGGGTAGTGGCACAGAAACCACTGAATATTCATACCTTTTGAATTTATTCACAGAATTGAGAAGAATTTGACCTTTAAATAGCTTGTCATCAGATAAACAAATCTCTTGAGTAACAACTACAGAGATTTTTTTTTTACTGCATTTGCATTTGCCTGAAATGTCTCTTTTTCCCATCCTACCAAAAAAGTGTTATATGTATTATTAAGCTTATTAAATAATAACTAACTCATTTAATCCAACTTTTAGACATTTTGATATCAAGAACTACATACCATGACAAATAATATTATACAGATATATGTTTGAAATGTAATATTCCAAAGCTTTGTTATTCATAATATCACAATAATGGTTTTTAAAAAAAGGAGGAAAACAAGGCAGAAAACAGTGTTATTCTATGTGGAGTATTTGTCATACCCAAGCAAGCAGTGATTGGTCCTGTATATGCAGGGTAATACTTAAATACTTCTCTCGCCCTTCACTCAGGGCTCTGTCATTAGCTGAGCTACTGCGAGATTCCTAGCTTCTTTATGCCAGTTGTCTTTTTTCTTTTTCATGCTTACTTAATTATACTTAGTGCTTTCTTTGTTCTTTGCAACTACCACTCTGCAGCCCTGTGTCTTGGGCTGCTTTTGTCTTGGGTTACTTTTGTGTCTTTCTTTTTTTCTTTTTGGCTTCTTTTTCCCCTTTTACTGTGGTGTTCCCTACCTTGCTGTTGTCTGAGACCTGCTTGTGAGGTCCCAGTCAAATGTGGCTTTTTTCACTTTGCCACGTTATTACAGTATTCACACAGTTTGTCATTAATACTGTAGCAGCAAAGCATATTATTACACTAAAAAGTGTTACGAAAGAGTACTTTAAGAAATCTTTCTGTTGCCTTGACCAGACAGTAACCCTAGCAGCATGGGCCTCTTTGAAAAATATTAGCAATGTAGTGGAAAGGGGTCTTTCTGATATGCTGTTTTTTTCATTGGAATATAATATAGCTTACAAAAGACATCTTGCTCTTTCTGTATTTTTGTAGCTAAGTGAAACTAAAATTAAATCCAACACGTATATAGCAGGGTTTTGACATCTGTGAATTTAACACTTATAAATTTGTTTATTCACATTTTAGTCCAACCAATGAGGTATTGTGTAGAAGAAGAGCAGAGTGGGATGAAACAATCAAAACAGTGTCAAAGATTGTTAAGTGCAACTTTCAAATTTTCCATGCAACAGACTAGGACTATGATACAACTCTAGCTACTCTCCCTGCAGCCCACCCTAGTACTCGCTACCAGGCATCTACGTCTCGGCGTGGCCTTGTTTTTGTATTTGTAAGGAATCCCCAATGAAGAGGTATGCGGATCCTATGCAGACGCAGGAGCAAGTAGTTATCGATATAGGCATACAATCCAGAACGTAAGGCGAGATTGTGGTCTAAAGGTGAAAGGTAGTTCAAAATTCAGGCGTACAATCCAAATCAGTAGGCGAGGATCAAGGTCGAGGGGCAAAAGGGTAGTTCAAAAACCAGAAGAAGTACAGTAAGCAAGGTACAAATAAAGGCGAGGTAGAGCTCTCTAAGAGAAGACTCAATACTGAGCAGCAGGAAGCGGGATTGGATGGCCTAAATAGCGCTGCATGCCGCACAGTAGGGCGTGTGGTGATGAGCTAACACGTGCGGCGGCTTTGTTATTATCAACCCACTGCTGGCACTAGTTAGCTCTCTTGTGGTTTGATCTAGGCTGGTTGGCGGTCATGACAATATTGTAACAAATATTCCTGTTCTGCATCAGGAGTTCCCAGTTAGCTGATTACTGTTGTTTTTTTTAGCTGATCAATCTTATTTTAATTAAAGTAAAGCCAATGCAATAGTAGTTTAATATTCATATAATGGAGGATTACTTACATCTTTTAACTTTATATACTATATACTGTAGTACATTATGTGATGGTATTGGGGTGTACAGTATCCATTTAACAACATTCTCTGTCCAGCAAAACTCCATGTGATGCAATCTTAAAGTCTCCACTCAGCCTACAATTTCATTGGATTGGTCGCTTCTCTCCCATCACTTCTGTTGGACCAAACAATTCCAAAAAAGGTGAGCGGCATTTTCTAAATATATTTTAAAATGTATTTAAAAGAGAGTAAAAATACAAGGACACTGCCTGTGTTTGTCAAAAAAAAAACTTTTTACATTGATTATTATCAAATTGTGAACATTGTAAAATAAATGTTATCAAGGAATGTATAGTTTTTTTAATTTTTAGTTATTTTTAGCAACACAAAAAAGAAATGCAACACCTCCTCCTCAACACTCTGACCCTCTTGTCTGCGTGAAACAGGCTGAAGAGTGATTCATCTGTGAAGAGGACCTGATGCCACTGCAGACGAGTCCATTGCAGCCTCGGCCTGGCCCAAGTGGAGTGTGACGTCGAAGAGGTGTGAGCAGAGGGCCTCTGACAGGTCGCCATGCTCTAAGGCCAGCAGCACGGAGCCTCACTGTTCTGTCACTGATGCGGGCGTTGTGTCTGCCAGCAGTTTCAGCACCAGTATGGGTGACAGATCTGAAACAATCTCTCAGACGGGCCAGTCTGATGTGTCGGTCCTGCTCTGGTGTAGTCACTCGAGGGTGACCTAATCTTGGATGGTCATCTGTCCTGCCAGTCTGCTGAAACCTTCTCTGCAGTCAGGACACAGTGGAGTGGCTTACTGGCTTAAGTGGTTTAAGTATTAGGTTTTCACCATGAGAGCCACACATCTTGTTGACCTTCAGACATTCTTTGCTTTCTTTTTGGCCTATGGATTTTTGCCTTAACTTTGACCATGACTTTTGGGTTCTCCCTCAGGTATTTTTCGCTTAAAGACCTTTTGGCTTTTGACCTGTTTAACTCTGTTTTTCCAGCTCTTGAGTTCCCTAGATCTGCATAGGGTCCATTCCTTGATATCTCCTTAACACTCTATACATGCATTAGCCATGAAAGAAACAATCCAATGGAAATATCTTAAAATTTACCAGATGCTGCTGCAATTTTTTGTGAAATGAGTGACAGACAAAAAGAAGAAATTTGAAGAAAAACCTTCCACTAAAAAACGGATAAATCACCATTCCTGAAGGTTTGTGTTTAAAATAAAAAATATGCAGGCTGAACATTTTACACAGCTTTATACCTTTACATTTTTTTAAGTAATAAGTAAAGAATATATATACTACAAGTACATTGAACCCCTTCATCTTTGATTTTTTATGAACTTTTCACTTTTCTCATTGACTGATAAAGCCGGTGAATTACCAGTGTTCCAAAAATATTGAATTAATTTTTGAGAAACTCTTTTCTTGATAGTTAAGGTTCTCCAAAGGGGGAAGGGGCACAATAACAAAAACTAAACATAGAAAATATATGAAATAATTTTGGAAGAAGATCCTCCTAGTTTCTTGATAAATGAAGCAAATTGTTGTGATGATGTTTTAAGAAAAGCCAAGAAGATGCTTTGGAAAGATGAGGAGATTGGAATACACACGGTGCAAAGTAGATAGCTCAAGATGTTAAATTTTTTGAGAGATATGAATCACTGAAAGACATTCTGGATTTATGGAAAAATTTATGGTGGACATAGAGCTTAAGGTAATCAGAAACACAAATTGCAATCGTTAATGTAAGTATTGATTTTGTTTGACATTGTTTCATTGAAATATTCATCATTTATTTTGCAGATGCAGTTTGTGTAGGAGGGATGTCTGTAGCAGGGCCGCACTCCCATGGAAAACAGTACACAAGGAACAAGAAAGATGGCTAAAGAAAGAGCAACAATGATAAATATATGGCTCATGGTTGGCTACAGATATTTGATACCTATTGTTTTACCACGTATATTTCTGGCATAACCTGCTTAAACAGTTGTCTAACATCTGCAATGTTTAAGAAGTACTTTATTGTTATATACGTAAACATTCTTCTTATACAGTATCTTTATTTTTTTATCTGTATATTGTGATGCAGTTTGGATACAGATAAACAATTTCTTAAGAACCTTTCATATAATTTGGCAGGAACACAAGAGTCAATTAGGGAGAAGCAGTCCAGATTTGTATCTGTCATATGCAATCAAGTTCCAACATCTAAAGGTATATTGTTTTCTTTAACATTGGAAACAATTAATTTTTCCTAGAATCTATCAAAGACATGACGTTCTTTGTTGAATGTGAGAATTTTACATGTTAAGTCAACACTTTTATCTTTGTGTACACAATATAAAATAATATAAAACTTGCCAATTGTAATTTGTTCACAACAAGCTTTGGGCAATGAGTCACACTGACCAATAAACCATCTATCCTATCTCTATACTATCCTCATTAGAGAGCTGTAAAATGTATTTGTAAATATTTTTTTAAAACAAGATTCTTTCTGACACAGTATTTTGGAGATTACCTAATTTAAATGTTGTTTCTGTGTTTATTTAATAAGTATCTTATTTGTAATAGCAAGGTTGTATGTAACAAGCTAGCAATAGGTTGTATGTGTACAATTGTTTGAATGCTAAATTCAACGCATAACACAAAAAACACTTGGAAATACTGAAGAGCAATTTGTCTAACTTTTATTAAATCTTGTATTCCAACTGGAAAATGGGTTTGTTTTCATTTTAAGATACACCAGGATAAATATTGTTGTGCCGTGGTTCTGATACGCTCATAGGTAGAGGTCAATTGTGCATCTTGTGTAACAAGAGATGAGCAGTGCCTTCTGAATGCGTTATCTGCTACATGGGTGGCACTCCCTTTTCACATGCCAAAGTAGCAGCATGTTGCATAAGATCCTGATCCATCAAGCACAGCTTGCTAAGATTTCCTGGAAAAGTATTTATTACATAAATAATTATGTAAATAATCCATGTAAATTTTTGAAGCTGCAACCAAGAGGTTTACAACCTCACATGTTCTGGACAATACAAATGAGATATAATTTCCCAAATTGCTGATACAGTTGTGAACAGAATATCAATGGCCTGAAGCAAAAATAAAGTTGATCTGGTTTCCCAAAAGGACTTGCAACATCTGCTTGTTTCCTTATGTTGTATTTATTCCATTCAGTGCCTTCTGAAGCCCAGCTGTTTTTCAATCATTGGTGAGAAACAGAACTACACACTGTGTCTTTAGGAACAATAAAGGAATAAACACCTTATTGTACAGGGTTGCAGAGAACATGAGCCTATTACTGTTTCCAGCACTATTATCAGTTATACTTGTCCAAAACAATATAAACTAATTAATTTGACTTAAGTTTATACTGTAGTCAGGCATATCTTTTTAAACTTATAATTTTCTATAAAATGTGCAATCTTGCCATTATAAAGGAACCATAAAGTGTTTGTATGGGGAAACTTCCTCCTTTTAATTTACTTTTACTTTAAGGAATATTGTAACAAATACACTGAAGTTTTAAAAACAAGATGTACATGTGGATGGGATTGAACATTTTCAGAATATCAGTTCCTTTATTGCCTGTAAAAACAATTACATTGTTTTCTTGACTATGCTACCACAACATATAGATTGGATGATTTATTTCACATACCTCAAAATGTTTTTCCCACAGAGATATCCAAGATTTCTTCAGATATCCATTGAGATACTCTGCATACTTTTTAAAAAAAAGCAACCACAAAAGTTGAAAATGTAAAAGGAAGAAACCCAAACTCTGTGTTGCATGTAAATATTGTAACAGTAGTCACATATAACTATTCCAAAAAAACATCAATTACCCCTCTAATTTGTTAATTTAACTTTATGGTAACAAATTAAATTCCATGTGAATACTTGTTTAGCTGATGGATGGTTTTTCTTTCACATTATTTTGAACAGGTTTGACAGTGTGTTTATTTTTACCTGATTATGTACAGACTTTCCATACTTGAAGCTGTTAACTCTTGTGAGGCTGTCATTGTTGAGATCTGAATGACATCTACATAACAGCAACCATCATACTTTCACAGCCCCTGTCTGCTGATGAGGGCAACCAGCAAGTAAAAATGGTACTGTAGGCCTTACTTTTTTTCTTTCAAAGGACACTTTCACACTTGTCCTGGAGAAAAAAATATTAATTCCAGAAACAAGATTAAGACTGAACTGATAAAAAAATGATATACACTTTACAGGCTAAATAAAAATTCCAATAATGTAAAAAGAATAAGAAAATACATAATGATGACCAATTACATAGATGCAATACAGTGAGAAATAATTAGCTAATCAGCATTTTCCATTTTGAATCTTCTAACTGAAAAAGTATTTAAGACTTACCACATTCTTTTCTCACTTCTACAAAATATCTGCCTATGAAGTCTGGTTTACGATTTGATATCCCTGCATGTAGTCATATAATTTGACTTGAAAACCTAGGAGTGAATTTTTTTTGATGAAATTATGAAACGTTTCATGAAATTTGGAAGATGTACAGTACCATCAAAGGTTTATCTACATACCCACTGATGCAAAGATGCATCCAGATGACATAAAATCTCAATTTATAATATCCTGTAACATACAGTACACGTAGCAAAAGAGTAATGGTTGTCTATGAACAAATGGCAGCAACACCTATATTTTAGTCACAAACATCTTGAAGTTTTACATCATTGTGGTAATATGGAAGTGTTAAAACACTCGACTATGTGCCAGACATGATTTAGGCCCTTCATTGAATACTGGTACCTGGTACGATCTGGCTGATGTATCAGAAGAATGGCCCTCCTGTCCCATTTCTGCATGTACATAATTCCTACTCATAAAAGATCAAACAGGGTTGATTTTTGATACTACTTGGGTGTAAATGTTCATGATCAGATTTCAATTTTAGAAAAAATAGAGACCTGTAGCATGGTCAAATCCCTTTTACATCCCTTACACATTTATGACTTGCCCTGACTCCTTTCATTGGGGACGTGTTCTGAAGCTCATTCTGAAACAAATATCACACCAATTTAATTTCCAATAGCAATATTTAATACACTCTTCCTCAACTACCATACCTTAACAGCTGCACAAATGACCTCAAGGGGCCTGTCTTTAGTTATTTGCTTCCCATTTTCTGTAAAATCTTTCTTAACTGATGATCTCTTAAAAAAATGCATTGTTTTATTGTGAAATGTGAAGAGATTTCAAATGAAAACGATTAAGTTCATATTGCTGTACTGAACTGAAAAATATATTCAAGGATAGAAGAGCTAGCTTATTTTCTATTTCATATTGCTATCCTGAACTGAAAAAATATATTCAAGGATAGAAGAGCTAGCTTATTTTCTAACACAAAGGGATCAATTCATATAATATTTGAACGTGCACAAATTAAATTACAGAACAATAAACAGCAATGTCTAACTTTACTGAATTCAAAATATTTTAGTAACGTTATTAACTGGTATTTCAGATAACAAAACAAAGGAAAATAAATTAAACTTATTTCTATTGCCTTCAGCAGTTCTTTCTGAGTGTAACCTTGTTCAAAAAAGGGTTTCAGGATGCACTTTCCTAAGATAATATAACATTCTAAATTTGTATAAAAGTTTATCAAACATCACCCTATGTTATTGATTCTCTTTAAGTACCGTGAAAAACGTTAGGTTCAGGCAAAAACATTACAGTAATAAATCCATGAAGGTAATCAATGGTGTAGTTCTGTGTGAACATGAAAACACATAAGAAACATTTTAAGAAACAACAGTTTATGGTGATTAACCCAAGGTACGTTTTTGGTATAATAATAACTTTCAGATGACTTACTATCACATCTCTCCATTCCAATGTCACCTTGTGCACTCTGCATTGGGCTTGTCATTACATATTGATCTACTTCAAGGGGAGAAGCAGAGGTTAGTAAGGTAGAGAAAAGAGCACCCGGACAGCATGGGGGAACCCAGGTGGCCGACTGGGTTGGCTGATTCGGCAGCCTCCGGGGCAGGAAAACATGAACACCCCAGGCTTGCGGAGAGTCGCTTGAGATATACTGCCTCACGACTGGGAGCTAGACCCTCAGGAGTAGGGAAGGAAGAGGAAGGCCCCCCTGACTCGCTGAGAGTCACTTTGAGAGGTGTTGCTTCACGACCAGGCTATGCCATCAGGGGATAGAAAGGAGGAGATAGACCCTTGACTTGCTAAGAGTTGCAAGAGAGGCGCTGCCTCACGACTGGGAACGAATCCCTCAATGGGGAAGAGAAAGAACCCTAACTTGATAAATCACTTAAGAGGTGCTGCTTGAGCTGTTGAGAATGAAGAGAAAGCTGCTCGAGAATGAAGTGAAAGAAGTCCCCTGACTCGCTGACAGTCACTTTGAGGTGGTGCCTAGCAACTGGGATAATCCCTCAGGGGACCGAGGGAATGAGAATTAGTATGTTAGAGTTCTCTAGAATGATGTGGCCGGGGGTCCCCTCTGGATCGCGCTTGAGAACTTCCCCAGAAAGGGTCAAGGTGGCGTTGCCATCCTCAGGTTGGGGAAGGGAGCTTTACTTACCCCCCAAAGAGGGACTCCAGACCAGCACATTCCCTCCCAATACCTGTGAGGACAAACAAAGTATGTGCCAATGCATAATTAAAACAAACAAGAGAAGAACAGGAGAGGAAGGTGAAGAGGCTATGTGTGAGCCTGACCACACAGTGGAGAGGAAAAAAACCCTACATGCCAAATCAGGGGAAAACCTCTAGTGGCCCCGGCACAACAGAAGCCCCCGACTCAAGGCATACCAGCAATAGATAGTGAGTAGCTGAAATGCCTGAGAGAGTGGTGTTGATGTAAAGGTGGAGTGCAGAGGTGGACGACTGGCTCATTGTTTAAATAAGTTGAATATCCAGTATAGCTCGAGCAGTGGAAATGGCAGCTTCAATTCTGAAGGAATGAGGAGAGTAAACTAAGGGTTGAGACCAGTGTAGAAGATTGAAACTCACAGCTGAGGAGAAAACATTTATCTGGGTACTGATGTATCCACAACAAAGTGGATCAGGCTAGAAGAGCATGGAAAAAAAAATGAGAGTGTGAACGTGCAACCCTCCCACAGTGCTATCTGTTGAGACCACTTCAAAGCAGTTTCAAAACATGAAGTAGTCCATCATCAGAAAGTCCAAAAAGGCCCCAGTTTATTTAAATAATAGTAGCAGCAACAACAAAAAAATAACAGAGAGCAGACAACTGACCCTCAAAAAAGCCACCTTCCTGTTATTACAGAGGCTCCTCCCCTTTTAAACACCCACAACACCCTTAAAGAACCACACTACCAAACAGACACATTCACTTCAATAAAAACACAAACATCAAAACAAACATCCATTACCAAATTCAATTACATTTCACATTTTCCTCAAGAATGTTTTAATACCTAATTGAAACATATGGGTTATTTTAAAACACTGGTGTTCATAAATGGATGGGAAGACCAGCTCACCTCCAGTCCACAAGAAGGCACAATGGGAAACAAGCTGGTGACCACCCAGTAATTGCTTCCCAGGCTTTAAATCCAGCCCTGCCTCTGAATGTGGTTTTGACTGTTAAACCAAAAAATAGGTGAAGTAGCTACAGCCAACAAACAACCAACAAACCACTCACAAAAAGGTAAGAATTATATTTACTTCAGACTTATAGTTTATGGTACCAGGCCCATCACAGAGAGTCTGGGATACAAGTCACGACACTCAATTCTTGAAAACGGAATACAGACAAACTGGTGAATTGCGGCTTTTAGAATCTGCGGCAGTCAAACACATCCTTGAAGGGGTAAAAATTCGTTTTTTTTCAGGAAAAAGCGGAGGATGTTGGAGAAGATAGGCATCCTGGAAGGAACTCTTAGAGGTGCTGTCTCTGGATTCCATGAAGTGCAAGATGGAGTGCTGGAAAAGAAATCTGTGAGGACATTAAAGAGACTGAAAAATGAGGCAGAACTGAATCCTAGAGGTAAGATCCTGTTGCACTTGGAAAACAACGAGAAGAGCGAGGTTAAAATGGAAATAAAGGCAGCAGGTGGAATGGGGGAAAGGGAGAGCATACAGTCCTGGCAGAAGAGTAGGCAGTGTGGGCAGATGGCCTAAAGCATATAGTAGCAGGTCCATTGAAGCTGGATGGAGATTTGATTCTAGACAAAACAATCCAGAACGTGGAACTTGAAAGGGAAAAAAGAGCTGAGATGGGCATGAAGATGCCGGATGTGGGTAACTGCAAACGGTAAAAAGCATTGGTTGGGCATTGGAAAGGCCAGGGAGGTGATCCTTGCTAGAGCTGAAGGAAATCTAGGTGAGATGGCGAAGGAAACTTGAAACTAGGGGAACAGGATTTTCCTTTATCAGTAATGGAAGTAGTGGATTTGATATCAGAAATAAGATTGATCACTGGTCCTGAGGTGTCACAGACATGGATGGCAGCAACAATAGGGTAGAGCTCTAGAAGAGCTGACGAAGGAGAGAGAGAAAACCACTGAGCATTGAATGACTGACAGAAGAATTAGAGAAAAGGGGGAGGTCATGCAAAGTAGAACACTAATTCTTGTAGAAGAGAGAGGCAGTTCTGAAGATGGAGTAGAGATCTACAGTATGATATCCTTCCGGGCGTCAGCTGATATAGTAACGTGGGTATTGGATGATGGTTGTAGAAAGCGAGAAGATGGGAGAAAGATTTGGCTTGAGGTATAACGCAGATATCATAATTTTAATGTGCCAACTAGGATAGCAAGACACATTAGCTATACATTTCAAAATCTGAAATGAAAAAACAGTTGTTGGGAGGAGAGTGAGCTGCAAATTTAACTGTATCTAAAGTACTTTTCTGCTGGAAAGCTTACGAAAAGCAATACCAAAAAGGTGGTGATCCAAAATGACGAAGAGAAGACTCTAGGAAGGAGCCAATGAGAAAACCTTTCAGAGCTCATCTGTTAGAAGAAAGAATCTTTCTGGAGCAGTAGGATGGATCAATCTACAGAGGGTGAGACCGCTATGTTATGAATATTCACATAGGGGTGTGCCTTAGAACAGGAAGAGTGGATACATTACAAATTGGTTCAAACTGAAAATTTAATTGAGCAAAATAAAGAACCACCTTAACAAACAAAGACAAGCAGTAGCAGTCCTCTCCTGGTGCCGTGGAGGGTGGAAAGAACAGATGGAATCCCTGAAAATAGAGAAATTCAGAATAAATTAGCCAAGAGTGAAACTTAGGAAGACATGGATCCTACAATTTAGAGCAACTGGAGATCTCCAATTCCACTACTCAGTAATTGCGATCAGAACCATCTACTATGAGAAAAATAGAATTGACATCTTTACCTTCAAGGATCTGGCGGCGAAAATGAGGGTGGCCTGAGAGCAGCATAGTGTGAGGCTTAACTGTTTTTTTTCTGTAAAACATACAGTTTCTTTGTTCCTTGGACAGACGCTTCTATCTCTCTTTCCTTTTGGTCACTTTGCACCACAGAGAATAGACTGTGTCCCTCCAACAGAAATTAAAAATCAAACCTGGAAGCTATTAGTAGTTATTAGCCTGTTTTTTAAAGTGTCACTTGGCTAATTGTTTTCCAGCAACTGCTCTGGTAACTGATAGCAGCATCTCATTCCCCAGTGGTTGCCATTTTGTCTGAACCCACTGCTCTCTTACAGTATGCTAACTGTAAAGAATAATTAAACTTTTGAAAAAATCTGCTATTTAACACATGAATCACAATTATTTGCAAAAGTCTAATGTCTAAAGAGAATTATTCTAACTACAATTTCTAACAGAGTGTCATTTTCTTTACAATGTTAGCTGTTCATATTATCATCACTGCCTGCTGGGGTTTCATTTGCCTCTGGTAATGGTAATATTATACAGAATTAAACATGCACCTTTATTCTGGCTTCCCTATAAGGCCCCTTAATTATAACTTCTCTTTTCAGAGGAAAAATGAAATTACTGTAAAACAGTTTTTTGAGCCTCATTATCCATTAGCGGTTTTATAAGGGTGAAACACTGGAGTCAATAATCATGCCTGTAAATCCATAAAAGATAACTAAATCATAAGAAAACATATGCTTGAGAACTAATAAATACAATTTCAAAAATGGTATTATGTCAAATGTACTGTTTTTAAAAGAAGGAAATCCAGCTTTATTTTGAGGGCTGTAGTATGTGAATTTGTAGAATTACTTTATCTTACATAATGAAAATCGTACTGACAGCTTTTATAAACAGCAACGTTTCACAGATCTGGTGATAGCCCAGTATCATGTAATCCATCACTCACATTAAAGTGTAATGTTCCTAACATTTCCAATGAAGTTAAAAGAAAATTATCTTGTTTTGCACTGAATTGTTATTCAAGATGTTCACATATATAATTTCTAATATGACAGCCTATAATTTACTATCAATTTACATTTCTTATAAAAAACCTAGGGTGTTCAATTGAACCCTAACACTGTCCCCCTTATATTCTCAATTATACTAATGATTAATTGCTTAAAATCACCAGTATTGTAAATGTCTTTTTGCTGTTTTTGATCTCAAGCACACATAGCTTTCAAGAGAAAACCTGAAATATCTGCCTTGAGGAAACACCAAAGTTGATATGGTGATACCAAAATTTCATTGCTGAGGGATGCCTAATTACAGAATACATGTAAACTAAAGTTAACAGTCTTTGCCTGTAATTATGAAATAGAACATTTTTACTTGTTCTAGTACTACTGTAATGAAACTTGGCAAAGCCTGTAACTGCTTCTAAACACATATGGTAAAATGATAAGATTAGAAAAATGATTAGATTCCTACAGGGTAAATGGTCATAAAGTTATTTTTGATATACATTAAAATACATCCCATATTCAATATTCAGATTAAGTATAATGTAATGCTTGTTTTAATTTAATATAGAAATGTAGTTTGTTTTCTTAATTGTATTATTATTGTCCTTAATGCATGTGGTGAGATTTGCAGTAGGATTCATTCCGTTCTTGGACTTATATGTTGCAATTTTAACCACTGTATGTCTGCCGCTGTTGCAAAACTAATTGCATGTGGAAATTAATTAACTCTTCTCCTAAAGGTGAAATGATACAGCATAAGTATATAACCATTTCCTGTGATGTTGTGATTGTAAAAAAAAAACTATTAATACCTGTACCCAAAATTTATTGCAACTGCTGCTAATAACACGTGTTCCTCAATAATCTGTCTATACCTTGTTTAAACTTTATAAGTTACCCAGTCCCCACTTGCTTCCCACAATGTTTGCCTTTAGGGATTATGTTGACTGGGATATGAGTAAGAACCTTACAGAGACAAGTGTTTTTATTCTGAAGTCATGAAAATCCCTGATATACTGTCACAGAGGGGTAGGCCTCTGATGCAGCCATTCAAAACGAGCAAGGTATGCTGCGGTACAACGCGGTAGGCGTGTCACATCCAAACGCGTCATAACGTGTCATTTCATGTCATACTACGCCCTACTGTATGCAAATTAATTATGTTAATAGTATCCAGAATTACCTCGTAAAAGCGCCAGGTGGAGCTAATAAAGTTAACCTCTCATGTACAGCATTTGAGCTGTCACCAAAAAACACCCCGTTTCGAATCCCGATCACTGCTGAGGGACAATCTTTATTAAATTAAGAATTTAAGTTGTATACTTTTTAGACTTTTAAATTTAAACTGTGTATTACAGCATTTTAATCATTATACATTAAAATGTTGGTATATTTTATGAAAGCAAGATTACTCCGTTGGACAAAAGTACACAACCTACTACCTTTATCATACAGATGCAGCCATTCAAAATGCATGGTACAAACCCGCGGTACGGTAAACTACCCACAACCCACCGCAGGGCACCGCGGTAAGTGGTTGGCTGGCCAAGATGACCGACAGGGGCACTCATGGTGCATTGGTTGGTAGTGAAAAGATTTAATCATTTAATCTCTTTACTGTGCACATTTTAATCCGCTTAGTATTGAATATTTATATGGAATTTTACCACTAAAGGGAACTTTTAGTAGCTGAGCATAAAAAGAAGAGGAGCATTACGCATCTGAAGGTCATAAACAATATTAATTTAGGAACATAAACATTACTGTATGTAAACTGTACTGTGTATGGCTGGTCTTGGTAGTTTAAAACAAAAATACACACTAGTCTTCCATTTCTCCCTAAACATTTTAAGCATGAAAGTTTTATGAAATGCTACCCAAATATGCGATTGCTGTATAGAATGAATTTTAATTTAAAAAAATTATTTAACACGAAAATTAAGCTGTTTACATCTTCCGCCTGAGAACAGTCACCCGTTGCTACCCAACGCAGAAACACAGCCACTAACTAGCAAAGAGAGGACATTAGCTAGCCAATATGATAAAGAAATAAACGATTATTTTGTTTATTTCTTTTCCACATTTATTTGAACATTTCCATCGATTGTACAAGCACTTGGAAACTGTCCAATCCCTAGTTCATCAGGCATTTTCTTTTACGCTGCGGGCATTCTCCCGGTCTGGCGCCGGTCTGTGTCTTCTAGGATATAATGTCAGCGATTTTTTGTTAAATTTGGGTTTCCAATAACGCCGCAGCAAACTCTTGTTTTTATGTCCACTATAACAGACAATCTCCTTTGCTTTTAACCAAGCATTTAATAATTTCCTAAAATGAAAATGATTTACTTTATTTCCCTCACGGGATCAATAAAAGTATCTATCATCTATATAAACTATGGGACAGAATTCTGGGGTCTCCCTATACCAGAGATTACGGTAGGGCTTCAGAATGGTGATTGGCTGACACCATCTGACATCCCTCTGATTGGAGAAAAAAGACGTGCTGGTCTGCTATACATACTGTACCAGGAAGAGGATTTATTTCTATTCGAAACGTGTATTTTAAAAGTTGGAATTTAAATAAAGTTGATGTTTTATCTAGGGGCTGCTCGCTCGCCTGCTTCTGAAGAGCGGCTTCTAAACTGTGAAAACATGTGTCTGTCTTTCCATAGGGGGAAGGGAATCTGATCTGCAAGGCCCTTTGGCTACAAAAGTAAAAAGAAGGCGCTCTCGCTCTCTCGCTCTCCATCCATCCATCCATCCTAAATGACACAATAAACATAATAACCATAATAACGACCAACCAACAAAAAAACCATATAAACATAATACCAACCAAAAACATAGATAACAACCACAATACAAAATCAAATATATCAAACCATTAAACTCTCTCAAATTCCTCCAATTATCATATTCCCGCCCCTTATGCAAAACCAAACCCTCCTCCCATCCCAGTTTATCCTCTTTATCATAAACAAAATCCACCTCAATTTTCAACATATAGCATTACACAAAATCAATACCTCAACACTCCATACTCAACAACGATAATTCACAAACAACCAGAACATGTAACTACACATTCCCAAACAGACCTAATTTCCATAGCCCTGCCCCTTATGCAAAACAAACATCCCTCCCCTGTTCTCTCTCTCCCCTGGCGGTTGTAATTGTTTTTATTTTCAAATAAATTTTAGCAAAGTCATGTATTTTAAAAATCTTAAGATTTCTATATTTATGTCTTTATTTAGTGGTTTCATTAGTGACAAAGGCTAAACTTTCTTGGAAAAATGTCTTTTATGTAAACCATGTTTGCTATTAATTCATTTAGGGCTAGAATATGTTCATTGTCTTCCAATGAAAGAAGGGTTCCTTTCGCCGTAGTCGGGTTGACATTAGAAGCTTGCCACGCCTGGACTGTTACACCAACGCATAAGCATGTTAAAGTGATTTCATTGAGGAGCCTAGCTTTCTTAACTAGTAAGTACTGTACTTCCTTGGTTTTGGAGGGGGGGGAGGTGTCTTTCGCTGGAAATCTCGCCCCCTTCTACTCTGAAAATACCTGTGAAACCAGTTTAATTCGTCACAGCCAGCACTCCCGCAGAGAGGAGGGTTGTACTTGTAGTGTATACAGTAGATGGGAAAGCCAGAGCCGACCGCTACGCCACCCACGTGTTATGCTCTTCGTTACTGTCTAAGCCGGAACACATCATTATATCTCATTTTGTATTTCTTTTAAAAAAAATTGTTTGCCCAGCCTAACAGTATTGTTGTTATTGTTTTTATCCTGTAAAGCGCTTTGAGGAGCCACCTTTAAAGGCGCCATATACAATAAAGTTCTTTATTACTATTGTTAATTTGCTGGACATAGTGATTTACGTTGGATTGTGCATTGTGCTGCTGTAATACAGTTTTAAATACTTAAAAGTCTAAACAGTATCAGCTTTATTTATGGGTTTTAAATAAAGACGATTTAAATGCAATTTAAATCAATATAAATGTTTATACTGTAACGCATAGGTGACTATTCATTGTTATTAAAATGACTTAAATTCGATCATGTTGTGATGTTTAGAAATATAAATTTGTTTGGTGCGAGTGAAGTTTTATTTAATCTCTGAGCAAAGGAAACGTTTTATCGCACAGCGTGTAAAATTCTTGTGTTGCGGTACATGAATATAATTATATCGTTATTAATTTCTTTAGATACGCGATTCCATATTATATTCCCTTTTAATCAAATTCTAAAAGTATGCTTGTTGACTCTGGTATCACGTTAATTAAAGACTTCGATGCTTAAAATGTTTAGGGAGAAATGGAATACTGGTGTGTATGTTTTCTTTAAAGTACCGAGACCAGCCATATACTGTATGTTTATGTTCCAAAATTAATATTGTTTATTAACACGCGTTACAGTATGCTCCTATTCTTTTTATGCTCAGCTACTAAGATTTCCCTTCAGTGGTAAAATTCCATATAAATATTCAATACTTAAACGGGCACAGTAAAGACATTAAATATACATATGCATACTGTATACAGTACAGTTTGCATACAGTAATATGTTTATGTTCCTAAATCAATCTCTTTTATGAGCATGTGAAAAGCATGGTGAATCGGAGATTCTCAAAAATTACTGTGCTTTGCATGATTGGAAACAAATGCATGATTGCGAAATGCTGTGGTGTTACTTTTACAAAGACGGTCAATGAAAAAAAGAATGTGGACCAGGGCAATACTTTGAGTTTACAGCTTGTCCAAGGTCATTCATTATTAATATCATTAGTATTATCTTCGTTACAGACTTTGATGGAGACAGCTCAAACATTAGAGGTTGAGCTTTATTAGCTCCACCCTGCGGAAATTCCGGATACTATTATTTTATTTGCGGTACTATAGGAGAATTTACAGTAACTTGAGGTAGACTGCGTAAAGCGCATCGCAGAATAATGCGGTATCGCCCACTTGTTTTGAATGGCGCATCTGTAACTGTGCCACCTGGCAATTTTAAAGAATAGTGCATTCCTGCATCAGATTATTTGGAAAAAAAAAAGTGTTGGATGGTACACTTCATCATACCATAGCAGTTGATGCGGTATACTGTGTTATAGTTCACAGTTATTTTCAAAAATAATTTGAAGACCATTCAAACTGAGGTGCTGTGTGCACAGGTTGTTTGGAATTTTTTTTTTAAACTGTGTTTTGCACTCACCTCTGTTTCATTTGGGATTATTCCAGCTAAAATAAAAATGGGTTTCCCAGAGGAGAACACAGCATTATGGTTCTGCCTGTAGCTCCAGATTGTTATCATCTGCTTACCTCCGATGGTCATGCAAACATTCCTACCACTCATTCAAGTTGATGCACATGGTAAGGACAGGAAAGGTATAATGGGACATATGGCTCTGGGACAGAAAGATACATGCTAGTGAGATAAATGAAGGACACTGCTGAGTTTTTTTTTCAATCAGTATGGGAGAAGAAAGTGTGCCTGCATGGCTACAGAGAGCTGAGTAAGTACACATGGGAAGTACAGAGGGGACCAGTGTGGAAGAGAATTTTAGTGCATAATTTTAGTTTTGTGTACTTTTTATTTTAGGCTTTCACATTTCTTTTTGTGTTTTTTTTCTGATTTAGCAAGGAACAAAAAGAAACAATACTGTGCAACATGCAAATAACTCTCCTCAGTTTTTTTTTCTGGCTTCTTGGGACTATTATGTAAATTTGCTCTCTGTCTTTCTCTTGTGGATATTATTCCTTTTTTGAGTACAAAGACAGGAATAATAATAAAAAGTCTAATTGCTAGAGGAAATAAAAACTGGAATTATGTAATCTAATTCTTTGGATCCTAACATCTTTAAAATTCAGATGTGTTCTTTTTCGGAGAAAATTCTATTCTACAATTCTATAGAAAATTGTAATTCTAATAATTGCAGTTTAACACATTTAGGACATACATTAGCATCAGGAGCCAACCAAACCTTCAATGTTTTTTAATTCCATCCATATCACTTGAACAAGGATCATATTTCTTAGTTTTTAGTCACGGACAAAGGGCTGTTGCACAACCTCATCACATGACCTTTGAGGAGGTTTTTCATCATCTTCTTACCTGTTTCATCTTTGTCATTCCAGGAAATATATAAGCAATGGACATGAGGAAGGGTGCACCATGGACTGAACACCAGTCTGTCGCAGGGCAAACACAGATACATACATACACACACTCACACCAGGGCTAATTTTCCGAAAATTAATTTATTTTTACTTTGGAAGGAAACCAGAGCACCCAGAGGAAACTCATATTAACACAGGAAGAACATACAAACTCCATGCAGATGCCAACATGCGAATTGAAACCATTTTTTTAATCTCTTGCAGAAAATGCCCAGATGTCTACATTGGGGAAACAGGAAGGAAAATGTGAGACTGCTTCAGAGAACATGTTAGGGCTGTGAGGATCAAAGATCTCTCCAAGCCCATAATTTCTCATTTCACTTCTAACAGCAATGATCACACTGATCTCTCTGTCTGCATTCTCAAAGAGGGGTTTCTCAACTCCTATTGCAGAAAGACATCTAAAACCAAAATTATTCTGAAACTAGGATCACACCTTCCCCCTTCTCTCAACAACAGACTCTTTTCTTTCTAATCCTCTGTATTCATTTACAGGTTTTGACTTCAAACTTCTCATTCCCTTTCTTGACTTTACACCACCTGTGTGTCCACTCTGCTTCTCTACTTTTCCCCTTCTCCACTCCTGGCTTTTGTTCTCCCATGGTTTATTAGCTACTGACTTTCCTCTTTTTCTCACAACCAAAGAAGGCTCCACAGCTAAAAAGTTGCATTTATTTTCTTCTCAGCATGGAATAAACCTTTACTTGTTCCTTTGCAGCCTATGCATGCTGATGCAGCTACCTAATTGAACTACTTTTCTTGCATCTATGAAGTCTTCTTGCAAACAAGAAAGTTCCACACATCTTGAAGGCTTAGATCTGTTGATGTTGTTTCCCACAATCAAGGAGGTGTACATCAGAGCCAAGACTTGACTACCAGCTTGTCTACCTGTTATTCAGCCCAAGAAAAGCAAGCCTTGACTCAGGCCATTTTGTAAACCAGGTGTTACTAAAGTTGAACAATAAGCTTTGGAACAATAATAAAAATAATGGATGCTTCCAGGTGTAAAAAATGAAGATAAAATAATTTCACTCAGATGTGGAGGATGTTGAAAAGAGTAGAAGGAATTACAAATACTGTAGTTTTAAAACAGGATTTCACATTTTTAACTGACCCTAGATTTGTTTTATTGTTTTATTTATAAAGGTAGTGTGACGGAAGCCGGGAGCTAGCTGTGTAGAAAGACTAGCGAGACGGTAGGATCCTATGCGTAACGGTAGGAACGGTGTGAACGAGAGGGTTCGTCTGGGCTCAAGGTATTGTGTGGAGTCAGGGTGAGACATAAGCCCTAAGGTAGCAAATGTGGGGCGACCTGGTGAGGCCAGCCTCTCGACAACCGATCCCAATGCTGAGTGAGGAGGAAGGAGAGAGACAGAAATATAAAGCCCCAGACACAAGACACACCAGAAGTGCAAGGAAAGCAAAGGGAAAATAGGAACAGGACAGAGCAGGAGCGCCCTCGAGCTGTGGAGGGCGTGACACCCCAGTGTGGAAAGTTTATATTGGATTATCCTGAACTTCTACTGAGCATCGTATGATTATAGTAAAATCTCATTATATGATCTGGAAAGCAGAAAACTATGCATGCAAAAACATACACCATATACTAGTGAACTTAATAATGAATGTTTCTAATAAACTATAAGAAACATTTATAATGAAATTTTACTGAAGCCCCATAATTCCTAAGTAAGATTTCTCAACCTGATTTTAGGCATAGTCTATAACACTGCTGATTTGTCTTGCCCCAGCTGAGTTTTCACCAGCTGATTCACGGTGAGGCTAGAACACAACCTTAGGTCATGATTTCTTTTCCAAGCTATTCCAACCTCAAAGTCCCTTGGAAATAACTTGCTTTCTTAAGTTACAATGCTATCCTCCTTTTCCCTCAGCTCATACTAATACAACTTAATTCAGCCTTAGCGAGTTGCAGTCTAGTCTATGTCGTTTGGACCTCCTTTTTTACAATTCTCATCACCCAACGGCCCCCTCCCCCCTTCCCCCTTCCCTACATTCTTTGCTGGTGTCCACAATGATGCCAGTTCCCAACTTGCCCTCCACACAAAATCAAGAAATCAACTGCAATGTTAACTGTTTATCTAGTTCATTTACATTTATAGAATGAGATCTTCCTCCTATCCTTGATGAAAAAAGATATACACACAAGAAAATTAATAAGACAAATGTTTCTTGGCAGTATTACACTAGAGAACTCACTTTCAATACAATAATTATCAGGGCTCAGCATTTCAGGGAGCAATGAGTGCAGCAGATATTACTTATGTTAATCAAAGGTAAACTTTATTGGTTTAGCTAGACCTTAATGTTGTTTAATTAGTATGTAATGTGACACTTAAAAAGGCAGTTAGTTAAACATGTTAAGATGATCTATAAGAATGGACACTGCAGTTCTATTCAAACAATTTTGACCCTATAAGAATTATTAAAGCTCACTAGGAAAGTAACTGTCCAAGCATAACAAGGTAAATTCAATTAATCACATAAGTTGAGTGCAGTTTGTATTATAAGACCCAAATTAATTCATCCCTAAAGAACAAGCTTTATCGCCTTCATTAATTAAATTAACTGAATAATACGGTTCATTTACTGTGACACTGACTGATCAATATTAAACTTAAAATTGATTCCACAATTTGCTGTCAACTAGGAGAGTAAGAGTCATGCTTAATAAGGATTCTAATTTATATGAATATAGTAACTCTTTGGAGGAGGAAGCTGTATTTAACTATTAATATGTAAATCCATACAGCTTAATAAGCATGGATCACACATGCTCTGTGGCTAAGAATCTGCGCCTGTGGCTGGAAGGTGGCCGGTTCAAATCCCGCAGCCAGCAGAGGAATCCTATTCCGTTGGGCCCCTGAGCAAGGCCCTTAACCTCAATTGCTCCAGAGGTGTTGTACAATGGCTGACCCTGTCTTCTGACCCCATGCTGCTTGTGTGTCTCATGGAGAGCAGGCTGGTTATCCAAAAAGACAAATTCCTAATCCAAGAAATTGTAAAGGGTTAATAAAGTGATGTTATGATGTTATTAATGTACACCTCCTATGGCTCCTCATTAGGTTGGAAGAAACCAAACAAATAAGATTGATTGTTCTTCTAAATTAATATGAGAAGATTCTATGTATTTAAAGAAGTGTATCATGAAAAATGCAGTGTGGATAATGAAACATGGCACAAAAAAATGGAGCAAATGGGGCATATTGTTATAAGAAATTACAATATATGGTGTGGTAAAAACGTAAGTACACTCCATTAAGAATTTATGGTTTAACATATTTAGACATATTTTACCTTTACCGTGTCCTCACCAAGTCCTAACAGATATAACTAACCTTATTTGAGAAATACACAAACATTCTGCCTTTTCACTATTTATTAAAATATCAGCCAGAATTCAATATTTCTGTGTGAAAAAACAAGTGCATCTCTAGATTCAGTAATTTTATATGGTACAAATTCAGTATTTTTTACAGTGCTTTTGCAACTTGTTTTATTGCACTTATTTCCGTGCTGCACAGCAGCCATTATGTGCCAGTAGACCCCTTGGACAGCAAATCATTTAGAGAAGTGAGAAATTGCTTTATGAAACTAGTTAAGGAAGATATTTAGAAGGCCAGGCTACACTCTACTATCTCAATGCAAACCAGACCCAATTCAACAGATGTCGTTTAACTTTTAAAATCTGATGAGATCAGTCTAGAAGGTACACTGCAGCTTTTATGAAGACAAACTCTGGAAAAGTGAAAACTCTGTTGTCCTTTTGCTATGTTGATATATGAGAATATCTTTTAAAGTTTTTTTAATTAAAAAAATATATAAAATGTTCTGTTTTTTTTTTACCTTATATAACTGCAGTTTCATCCATAAAAGTAGGGACAGACTCAATACTGCCTCAAACATAATCTGTGCATAAATCTCCATCTTTTTTTATAATTCATATGAGGTATGTACTGCAATCAAATACTGCTTTCTCACTTTCTTAAATGGGCAGTACAAAAATCCCCTAATCCTTAAGTTAGACCATAAATGTGTACATTGCTGTAAATTTGTTATAATAGAATGTAAAATGATGTATAAGAATGCAGTATAAGAACTGCAACCTTCACAAAGATTGAAAGATCATTCTGTTTTTAAAGTTAAAAAATACCATGCCATTGAGAGTAATAAAATAACTCTTTGTACTGCCACTCAGCCAAGTCATACTGAGAAAGAGCTCTTTATCACAAGGAAAACCAGACCAAGGCTTGCAGGATGCTTGCCGTGACCTGCAAGCAATGTGGTGTTCTGTAAACCAAAATTACCAAGATATTGTGTGTTTTCAAAAGGAGCCCATTATACCACATACTAAGGAGTTCTTGGGAACATTAAATACTGCAGGAATCATTGGGTCTTTTCAATATTGAAAAGACTGTATTATGTGATGTTACAGTGATCTGTGCATTAAAATGTAGACAATGATGTACCTTTACATCCTACCTACCCCAAAGAAAACATACTGTAACACTTTTCTGATCTCAAAAGCTAATAGGAATGTTCATATCAATTACCATCCATAACCATCTAATTCAATGTCACACGAGCACACTGAATTTCAAAAGACGTTATACAGATGTAGCCATCTACTGTAAAATATAGTTAATATTAATAATAATACATTTTATTTTATAGAGCACCATTAAAAGTGACTTCTCAAAGCGCTTTACAGAATAACAACAACAATTTAAAAAATACACAAGATACACACTATCCATATTATTCTAATCTATTGGACTAAAAAAAACTATGGTATATCATCTTCATATAATTTCATAGCTGTATTTACAAACCTGTAAATAATATTGCAGCATTTATAGGTTCTTTTCAGAACAAAAGAACAGTGGAGACATGATTAACAAACCAAGCACTAGCTTTATTCGTTAACAACCACACAAAACCAAACACAGGATATACACGCACATGAGGAGACTGACGGAACACGTACACATCTTTAGGGTGGTAATTACTTAACAACACGCTATACTTTTACAAGACTACACAGGGCACTAGAACTACTAGGACATTATTTACACAGGTAGGGTCAGCCGCTGGTCATCGTGCTGACCCTCAGACTCTCCCCGGCTACCACTCCCAGCATGCCCAGCGGTACTATGAGAGCCTAGGGGCGCTTCCTCCTCACCACCAGGCGAGTGCGTTACAATATTCTACACTAAAACCATATGGGCCAAGTGCCGTTTTTTTTTCATACTGCTCAAGGAGTCTGTAACCTTTTTAAGAAAGCTCTGCTTAAGAAATTAATATAAAATGATCACCAGTTGAATGAGTAAATTATTTCAGTCTGCATAACGATATTACAGTCTGATTCAGAAAATTTACATTTATACAAGCTTTCATAGAATGATATAACACAATTGGAGATTTCCTCTAAGTCTCTATAAATTACATTATTTTGAGAGTTAATAATGTAATGCATTTGTTATTCCTTTTTTCAAAATCATGTTTTTTCTCTCTTCCTCACACCACTTAGCCCTAATATGTATGAATACATCTTTAGTTAAATCCAAATAAAAATGTTTTCATTCGAACTGAATCTTGTTTAAAGCAAATAATTCTTCATTCGATGACACCTCTTTATTAAATACTTAATTTAAAATATTAGTAAAAATTCTCCCACTTTCACATTAGTAACAAAGTTCTTATCACTGGCCATATCTTGAAAACATGTTTTATTATTTTCATTATTATTTAGGTTTTGAACAATTTTAGTATACATTGTTATTGATATCATTTTTAATATCCTTTATATCCACTAGTTTCTCTTTATGCAAATCTACTAAACAAAGTATTTAATTCATAATCAGACAAAGATGCATATAGGAGAGCAGAAAACTATTAAGGATTGCAGATCAGACTGAATTAGGAGAATTAAACAATGTAGAAGAAGCAAATGAAATTTAAAAAAATTAGATAAAATCCATGAGTGGGAAAACACCTGGCAGATGACTTATGATTTAATGTAGAAAAGTTCAAGATCTTGCAAGTAGGTAGTAACAATATAAGTTTTTATTACAAAATTGGAAATGCTGAGCTGGAAGTGGCTACTTATGAAAAAAACATACTGTAGGTGTTTATGTTGACTTGTCATTTACATCTTTTAGATATGGAGACATTTATAGGGAACCAGATAAAAGGCCAAACAACATGCTAGAATATAGATGAAAGCATATAATTTAAATAAAGAGATGTTATGTTAAAATTGTATAATCCACTATTAAGGTCTTATTTAGTAAAGTATATTGTGCACAATCTAGTCACCACATTCTGGAAGAAGAGATACACTCTCTGGAATTACCCCTGAAAAAAACAACCACTTTCCCTGTTCAGACAGACTGAAGGAACTGAACCTTTTAAGTCTTGTGCAGAAAAAGACTACAAAAAGACCTGATACATTTACATAAATCCTCAAAAGCATTCACAAAGTCAACCCAGCATTTTTGTTTCAGAAAGAACAGTGGAACATGAACCACCCGGCACAGGTATAAGCTAAATGAAAGCTTCAAAACTGAGATCAGGGAACATTTTTTCACCTGCAGGGTAAGCTTCTCAGCCCTGTTGTCAAGAAATGGTTATATGAGATCCTTCAATTAATAAACTACTAACTACAAAAGGGGTATATGGACCAAATAGCCTCCTTTTGTTTATAACTCTTCTTATGTCCTTATATTAAGTTTGTTCTCCAGAATTAATAGAGAAATTATTCAAGGATTTAAAAGTTCAGGTTTTATTATTCCAAACCTATTATTTTGATTCAATAAAAAAATGTAAAGCATCAATAATCAAATGCTTTTCACATAACAGAACAGTAGGTTTTGAGTTTAAAAGATAGGGAGTGTTAGGAATCAACATAAAGAGTCAATGTACATTTAAACTCTTAACTCTCCAGAGACTATTAAAGAAGTGTTATTACAATAATTTTGTAATTATAGTACTTAGTACATAAAGCACAATAAAAGTTATACTTTTTAAAATATGTTTTATACATAACGTTTTTTCCAAAGACTGCTAAAAATAGGAGGATTCATTGCAAAATCAGATTCTAACACTAGAAGAAAATAATAAATCTAAATACCCCCAAAGTTAGGGACTCTTTATAGTGCTCAAATACCTTGGCAGAATCATGTTCCAAGTTTGTATTGAAAGAGGAGTGTTGCAGAGTACAAACCAGTTAAGGGCAACAACACGGAGGCTATGAGTACTTGAGTGCTACATATAATAGACAATGTGTGGTTTCATGTCTCTTATCTTTCTGTTTCAAAACTTCCATATTGTAAAGCTCCTCATGCCATCTTTGTACAAACAATACAACAGAAAGCAATTGAGTGGCAGTGTGTGACTAAGCATCTGTTAATTACCCCATAATAAGTGATGATATTTGAAGTGCAATTCTCAAACAACCCTGATTGTTTATGCATAGCTTTATCCAGTGATCATATGGACAGTCCTGCCATGACCCAGAGAAGGGAAAGTTTCCAGAGAATGGGATTGGCTGGCTGAAGAAGATAGGAAAAGACTACTTTGTGTATGTGGAGTGGCTCCCTTTCTCCCAATAATTTCTCTGTGCAAACTGGACAGAGCAAGGGGAGCCACTTTCTGCAAGACCTTTAGAGTATGGGACATTTGGTTCAGGACAAGTAGGCCATAACCCACATAATGGAGGTACTGTACGAGGATTTTTTTTTCTGGGGGCTAGACACAGAAATGCAGACTTGAAGAGTTAGAACTGAGGCAAGAGAAGCAATGTAAAAATGTAAATAATGCTGCAAACAGTTGTCTGCTTGGGTTGGGAAGACTTGACAAATTTCCCTGGGCCAAGAGCAGTCAAGATACTGTTTATGAAATATTTTCTTTTTTCCTACTTGGCTGTTTTTTCATTTTGTTTATTCTTCTTGGGTGGGAAACAGTGCTCTTTAGGAACACAGAGAGTAATAAGAGCACAGGCAAATCAGATGCAGATGTATGAACAATTAAAGTAAAGTCAGACTTGTCTTCTTCAGTGAGTGGGACCCTCTGGAGAATTTTTCAAATAAAATCCTGCCATGATGGAGATTGAAGAGATTTGGTGTTTTTTTTCTTGCTTCCTTTTCTCAAAAGGGAATATTGTGAGTAAATTGTTTCTCTCACTTTCTTGTATGTAGATGCATTTTTTCTTTACTTTGATCAATCCATCTAGCAAAGGGAAGTCACTATATTGAATAATAAGGACTTTTAGGAGCTATGTCCTTTTCTATTTAAATTAGCTTTGCTTACCTTCTGGTAATTGTGTATGAGATTAAAGAATACATGTTACGTTTCCAGCTTCTTTTACTGCCCCTTTAAGAAGACCTTGCCAAAGTACTTGACCACTCACTTGTCTTGTTCAATCCTCGCATTCTCTGCCTTTCTCTATTTTAGGAAGCTTTAGTCCTTCTCCCATTGCTCAGTATTTTGAAAGTTCTCTCCATGTACTCGGTGCTTTTCCCTCGGCTCGTTTTGTCTAATTTCTCCTGGCTTTCGTATTGCTTTTCACCCCAGACCTAGATTCTTGGATTTAGCTTTTCAGCTTGTTGTTTTGGTTTACACTTTAATATGTATTTGGACTCTTCGACTCTCTGGCTCCCTGGTTTACGACTTTGTTTTCTACTTCGGTACTTTTGCTGGTGTTAATCTTTCGGTTTTGAACTTTTGGACTGGTTTCACTGTAGAACATGGTTTCACTACTCTGCACAGGATCCTTCACGATCTACCTGGCTACCCTAACAATACATTTCCTGTTATTGAATCTGTGTCTTGATAGTCTATGGGTACTCTGGTGGCTCTAGGATATGCAAGTGTCTGAATATAAGTTTTCCACACTTTTTAATTGCTAGATGGTACAGTTGGCTACAATTCCAGTAAGTTGTCACTAATGTTCTAGTTCTCTCATAGCACAATATGAGAGTAAGAGGAGGATTTTAGATGATGATGTTCCTTCTTTGCAGCTTCTTTTTTACTGTTTTTCCTTTCTCTTCTTCTTTTCTCTTTGTATGTTTTCTCTCCCTGTCCTGTACTTATGCTGTGGACACCCACTGCTTATGTGTCTATGTGCCAGTTCATGGGTACGAGCCCACATCACACTATTCTTATCTTGTCACCAATATCTCCACAGGACTTTTCTAGGATGTGTAATATGGGGTTCCACCAGGAGAATGCCTGTGTGTGATATCTTTAAATGTTGCGAGACTGTTGCACATGCAGTCACCACATGGTCCTTGACAGAGAGAGGGAGCTCAAGCCAATTGGCAAGGAGGCCATAATCTCTCTAATCCTCTGTTGCTGCCTTCATCTCCCTTCACAACTGTTGTGGAGCACTTTACGGCCCCTCATAACACGGGATTCTAATCAGCACCATCTTCTAGCTGCTCCACCTTCGTAGGCTTTGTTGGATCTCACTTTGTCTGGATCCTTCCCCTTGACCCTACCACAATAGGCGGCCCTACCAGTAGCATAAACTCCAGACAGCATTGCTCTTGGTTAACAAGAACACACAAGCCTCCCTACCATGTCAAGACAGCTACTCACCAGCATAAATACAGGAACAATTTCATTATCCACCTCTTTGAACTCCCTGTGGGCATTATTGAATCCTTAATATCCTTTTGCCTAAAGCTCTCCAACAACCAGATGACCACAGCTGTGAATGCCTATGCCTCAGATCTGGACTCAGGGAAAGACGTCAAGATTTTGTATGCCACCCTGTACTATATTTGATCATCCACCTCAAAGGAAGGCAAGATCATCTTTTTTGGCGAGTCAGCAGGGATTTCACGACCATCCCATTACCAACAGAGTATTCTGTCCATTTGACTTGAAAAAGAAACTGAGCCTTCTATCTTTTAACATCAAAAGCTTTAGTCCATCCAGTGGTAAAACTGACATGAACTCTTTAGAGCACGGCAGCTTAAAGAAAAATAGCAAGATCAACATGGCATTCATTGATTTGATTAAAGCTTTTGATTCTGAACTGTCATGAAAGGTACTGTCAAAAAGTACCCAGTTAAATTCATCTGGATCTGGCAATTAATGCATGCATGTTAGTAGCTGTAGTTGGCTGCAACTGGGCTAAGCCCACCTCCTTCAAAGTAGAAATTGTCGTTAAATAAGAGTGTATTGTGGCTTCAACCCTGTTTGCTATCTTCATTGTATACATCTTCCACTTTACAGTCTAAAACCTGTCAAAAGGAGTACAAATCATTTACATGACTAATGGCAGACTCTTCAACCTGAACGGGTTTATGGTGCAAATCATGGGAGGTTGCAGATGACAATTGTAGTTGTAGTACATTTAGAGACACATCTACAATGTATGTCGGATGCTTTTACAAAGGCATAAAAGCTCCTAGATCTACCAGTGGATATTAAAAAGACCCAAATCCTTTACTAGCCTGCATTTCCTAACACTTAACAAATCCCTGCCATTCACATTACGAGAGTACTTTTGATCATGTGGATCACTTTTGCTAACTTGGCAGTGTGCTCTTGTCTAAAACTGATATTGACATGGAGACACTGGAGACATGGAGTGCAGATTAAGAACTGCCAGTGGGGCTTTTGCCAGGAAGAGAGTTTTTGAGGTTGAAGATATCCAAATAAGAAGTAAGCTCCTTGTCTATCAAGTTGTAGTCCTTCCTACCTTTCTGTGTGCCTGTGACCTGGACAACATGCACTAGGCATGTTTCCAGTGCTCCTTTTTTTCACACAAGAAGGCAACTCTGAGGTTTTTTTTTTCAATGCCTAACAGCAGAAAAAGTCTCTCTAGCAGTGTGTAAAGGCTTTTATAGCAATTACAATGTAATTTTTAATTGTTATTGCTTTCAATATTTTTATGATCTATTTATTATATGTGAGAAATTTCATTCCAGGTCCAGTTTTCACAAAACATTATGTAGAATTTCCCAGATTTGTATCCAAGCTAGTAGACACCTACAGCAAGGTTTTCACATCATTTCCAGCTACCTGACAGGCGTGGAAGTGAAAATTCTGACCTCTGAAGACCATAACAAAATTTCTGCCTGCTGTTTTTTGGGGATTGTTTTTCATATGTTTGTCTGCTGAGTGGACACATTAAAAAATACAAGAAATGTGACTGTTCACACTCAAAGCCAAGGGGGTTAGCTTCAATTTAAACCCTTTACTAGGCTCCTGCTATGTTCTGCTGCAGAGATATTACAAGATGTTTAAGGGGAGGAAATTCCAGGTGGACATTGGCTAAAAGGGTCTTCGCTACTAAAAGGTTAAGAAGTGCCATACCAACTGGACAAAATAGGAAGAAATGGCCCAAGATTGAGTAGTTTGGAGGAAGATTGTGTGTCAAGGGTCAATACAACATGAGAGAACTCCACTGCGCCGCAGAGGACAAACAACAATAGTGTAAGGAGAAATTCACAAAACAGGTTCAACTAATTACATCAATCATTATGACCGTATATATTGTAAATGCCCAAAATGTAGTACAATTTGTGGATCACATATCAGCCTCTATAACCATCTGAAGCTCCACAAGTGACGAGACATCCCACTAGAAGGAATTTTACTCAATTTATAGTGATCATCAGTGATGATGCTATGGTTAATATTTTTGGAGAGTCTTAATGTCCTCAATGAGAAATTTCTGGTCACTATGGAATATTTATTCTTCTATATGGAGATCTTCATAATTTAGAGTAGAGTTGATTAACCTGAGTAAATTATTAGGACTTCTTTTGAGGAAATTGACTGTGTCCTCCCCCATTTTTTCTTGCCTAATGGCCTGAGGCCAGCTATATACAGTAAATGCTGTGAAACAATACACTTTGTTCTAGTTTCAGAGTCAAGCTGAGAAGTGGTTTTGTTTTTCCCATATCATAAAAGAAGAACAGTGGTTTTGTTTGTCTGTTTTCCTTGGATCTTTCCTTTAAACGATTGTTTACTAGAAGGAGATTTTGTACCAGTTAAGAACATTTCGTTTACTGGGGCACAGTTTTTTTTTTGTTTTAGTCTACTTAGGTGTTCTATATGTTAAGATAGAATTCTGAAAATTTCTATGTCTGCAGAAAGTAGGGCTCTGACAATCAAGGAACTTTACATATCTGTTCGTAGTGTAACCTTTTTATGTTATGCAATGTTATATGTTGCATAGCAGTGTTGTTTGATGTTAAATAATTGTTTGGCAATTTGTACTAGTCTATTATCAAAATATGATAATAAAAGAACACATAAGCCATGCTATGCTTGTTATTCCTCTTGTTATATGGAGCCAAGAGATTGGTAATAAGGTACTTTTTACCATAGTACTTATGGAAAATTACAGAGAGGGAGCCAATCTTGAACTTGGTGAAGGGGGTAATGGAGAAAGGTCCAATCATGAAACCTTAACCATTTTGTGCTTTGTCAGCAAGTCAACACCCTAAAGTGAAAAGTTTGCCTTTCACAGTGAAAAATATATTACAAAAGCCACATCCTGTAAAACACTGAATGATTTTTTCCTCATGCAGCTCACCACATATCAGATATTACCTTACTTACTGCCACTACCAAATTTTACAAATGTGAAAATAGTTATCAGAAAAAATTAAATTACAAAAGCAAAACCTTGCCAAAATATATAAAGCACAATGCCTTACCATAATGATGCTTGCAATTATAAAAAATAAAAGTCAGAAAAATTCAAGCAATAGTTGCTGTGCACCTACAATTTTAATGGGGTCTTAATTAGAAACGTGAGCTAGCTTGCTGTGAATTTAGCTGCTCCCATATTCTGATAGGCAAAATACATGTAAGCTGTCATTCAGTGGATTCTGACCATTCAGAAACAAAGGGAAGGTTTATATGTGGCTAAAGAGAATGCTTGAGGGAAAAAAATCTCTCTGCTTGTCAATTATGTGAAGATATACAAACTGATCTTCTTACCTCTTTGTTAACATGTTGCCTCCTACAAGCTAGAAAGTTTCTTTTAACAGAGTAAACATAATAAAATAGTTCAGGTGGGTAGCTGCGTCAGCATGCGTAGGCTGCAAAGGAACAAGTAATAGGTTTCTTCCATGCTGAAAAAAAGAAGAAAGAGAACACAACGTTTCGGCCGTGGAGCCTTCTTCAGGTGTCTCCACGGCCGAAACGTTGTGTTCTCTTTCTTCTTTTTTTCAGCATGGAATAAACCTATTAAGGATCCTTATTCTAGGGGACTTTAATATACACATTGATTCAACCTCTTCCAGTCTGGCTAAAGACTTCCTTTCTCTTTTGGGATGCTTTGACCTTACTCAGTTTGTTTGTACCCCTACACATAACAAAGGACACACCTTAGATCTAATTATTGCAAATGACTCCTTTGTCTCCCACTGCTCTTCCCTTGATCTAGGCCTCTCTGACCACTTAGCCATTCTCTTCAATCTGGATTTACCTGTTTCTAATACTTCCCCCTCACGCTCTGTAAATTTCCGCAACTGGCGATCAATTGATCACCCAAGGTTTGCAAATTCTGTTCTGTCCTCCTTATCCTGTTTCTCTTCCTCTGACCCTCTAGAGGACAAAATACAGTTACTTGACAATGCTCTTTTATCTACCCTCGACACCTTTGCTCCTTTAAAAACTCGAACCATCTCCTTCTCTCGCCCTGCCCCCTGGTACAATGACCATCTGCGATTCATGAAGGCAGCCTCTCTCAAACTTGAGCGTAGGTGGCGCCTTTCCGGCCTAAATGTACATTATCAGGCCTGGAGAGATTACTTATCTGATTATAAGGTTACTATAGAGTCTGCTAGATCCACCTACTACTCTCACATCATTGAAAATCACCAAAACAATCCCAGACATCTTTTCTCCACCATCAACAGACTGCTCAAGCCAAACTGCCCTACCACATTACCTGCCTCATCACAACTTTGCAACACATTCTTAGATTTCTTTAGTTCTAAGATTGACAACATCCGGCATCACATTCTCTCCACTACGGATATAATTTCCATACCTCCTCCCTCCTCATCCAACTTCTCTGGTTCCCGTCTCTCCAGCTTCTCTCTTCTTGACTCAGCATCCCTAAACAAACTAGTTACGCGCATGAAACCCACCACATCTATTTTAGATCCCATTCCCACCACTTTATTCCAGTCCTGTTTCTCTTCTCTCTGTCCCATTGTCCTCAATATAATACATGAATCCTTGAGCACCGGCATTGTACCAACGGTCCTCAAAACTGCTGCTATTACTCCCGTGCCAAAGAAGCCTAACATGGCTCTCGACAATCTTAACAACTTTCGCCCCATCTCCAACTTACCCTTTCTCTCTAAAATTCTAGAACGTGCTGTCACACTTCAGTTACATAACCACCTCATGACAAACAACCTTTTCGAACCCCTCCAATCTGGCTTCCGGCAACTTCACAGCACAGAAACCTCCCTAGTCAAAGTCACCAACGATCTCCTAATAGCTTCTGATTCTGGTTCTCTTTCCATACTCATCCTTCTTGATCTCAGTGCTGCCTTTGACACTGTTGACCATAACATCTTACTTTCTCGTCTCGAGACTGTGTTTGGAGTCTCTGACACTGCCCTCAAATGGTTTAAGTCTTACCTCACTGATCGCTGTCACTTTGTCTCTCTCAATGGGTACAGGTCTGAAATTGGTCTTGTCAAGTCTGGTGTCCCCCAGGGCTCAATACTGGGCCCCTTGCTCTTCAGCATTTACATGTTCCCACTTGGTCAGCTTTAAGATCACATGGCCTCAGCTTTCATTTTTACGCTGACGATACTCAAATATACATCCATACCAAACCCGACACTGATGTGGCTGTCTCTATTCTATCTAATTGCATCTCTGACATAAAAATTTGGATGACTCAAAACTTCCTTCATCTTAACTGTGACAAGACTGAAGTCATGCTTATTGGTACCCCCATCAACTTCGTAAAGCCAGTCCTGTAACCCTGTCTGTAGATGGCTCTGTACTTGAGCTTCAATCAAAATTGAAAAACCTTGGGGTTATATTCGATTCTGGCTTAACATTCGACCCACATGTACAGCATACTGTCAAAGCATCTTTTTTTCACCTTTGAAATATCGCAAGACTACGCCCTATGCTATCATTAACTGTGGCTGAAAAGCTGATCAACATATTTGTATTCTCTAGAATTGACTACTGCAATGCTCTACTCCCTGGGGTATCTAAATCTATTCTGAACAAGCTGCACTATGTCCAAAATTCTGCAGCCAGAATCCTGACCAGGTCTAGTGCAAGAGTTCACATTACTCCTATCCTGGAGTCCTTGCACTGGCTTCCGGTCAAATTCCGCGTTGACTTTAAAATCCTCATGCTCACCTATAAGGCTTTACATGGCTTGGCACCTCAATACCTGTCTGAACTTTTATCGCCCTACTCCCCACCTTGGAACCTCCGCTCTTCAAATTCTGCCCTCCTTACTGTCCCCCAAGCCCGTCTACATTGTATGGGCGACAGGGCCTTCTCCTGCTATGCTCCCAAGGTCTGGAACTCTTTGCCCAAGGATATTAGAGAGTCACCTTCTCTAAACTCCTTCAAATCTAGACTCAAAACCTTCTTCTTCAGAAAAGCCTTTACTTAACTGGTTCCACTCTTCACCCCTCTGCTCTTCTTAATACCACCTTCCACGGTCTCCTCTATTGTTATTGTTGTATTGTTGTAATTATAATTGTGTCCTATCTTGTGAAATCTTCTTAATTATTGTTGTAGTCTTCTTATTTATTGTTATTGTCATCCTGTAAAGCGCTTTGAGAAGCCACCTTTAAAGGCGCTATATAAAATAAAGTTTATTATTATTATTATTATTATTATTATTATTATTATTATTATTATTATTATTATTATTACTTGTTCCTTTACATAATAAAATAGTTCAGGTGGGTACTGCGTCAGCATGTGTAGGCTGCAAAGGAACAAGTAATAGGCTTATTCCATGATGAAAAGAGAAGAAAAAAGATGTTTAGGCTGTGGGGCTTTCTTTGGGTGTGAAGACCCACACCTGAAGAAGGCTCCACAGCCGAAACGCTGTGTTTTTTTTATTCTCTTTTCAGCATGGAATAAACCTATTACTTGTTCCTTTGCAACATAATAAAATAGTCACTTTAGCATTGCCTAAGCTCAGTTATAATAGAACTATTTGTACTTTTCTTCTTTTTTTTATTTTATTATACTTTTATTGTGAATTTAATTTACAAAAATTTACAGTTTTTGTCTTGGTTTCAGAGCAGTTTCAGATTTTTAGCAATAGAAGTAGATATATTGGAGAAGCACTGAGATTAATTATTGGTCTTTTCATTTGCTAGTTTTTTAAAAAAATGACTTTTGAAGTCAGAAAACGAATCACATCTGTTGTTTTTCTGTTTTCTTTGGGATATTTCTTTCTAGTGTATGTACTGAGTAAGATATGAAACATCTGATGTTTCAGACTTGATGAACAAGGAATTAGCTTCAATTTAAAACCCAAACCAGGCCTTACTATCTGTACTTCCCAAGATATTTAAGGGCACCTCCATTCTAGGTTAACATAGTCCTTCCATGCCTGGAATACTAAAATCAAGGTTAAATTCAAATGAGAGAGAATTTACTGCAACCAACAAGTACAGAACGTAGGTTGTTGTAGATGGTTGAAGAGGGGAGGAATGCACCATGGAGAAAATTTGAAAGACAGACCATCCAAAAAAAAGTGAGCAAAAATGGTTTAGGGTGAATAAGAAGAGGGCACATCAATGCAAATACTCTTAGAACCTACAGAGGAGAAGAAAGCAACAAAAAGAGTTTCTACAGCTGATGAAGCTCTTTTTTTATTTATGTGTTTACGGCCTCTGACAGTGTCACAAGATGTGGGCCGTTAAAGCAGTAAAAGGCTGTGATTAATCAGCAGGGAATTTAATTAATTGGAGCAGGGAACAATTAGTAACAATGTTCACTCCCAGGTCATCCAGAAAGCAATTAGGTACTGATGCATAGAAGTGTGAGGGATTGCTGAGCCAGTTTGTCAGACCTTGGGCAGAGGGGGTAGCAGTAAAGCAAACAAAGAAGTGATAAGTCCCCTTGACAACTAGTTCCTTGACTTCCAGTTCTCAAACAACTCAAGCTTCCTCCTGGTAATGTCCTGGGCACACCCGCCACTGACAGAGATAATCGGAAAACCACTGAAGGGTGAATGGCTTATGGAAGAGATAAAAATATCTGAGCCTGAACAGAGTAGTCTCTGCTCATGATGGGACCCTCGACACATCACAGGCAGTGCAAGGAAAGCTGCAGCCTGCAAGACCACAGAGGAGAATGGCCCAGAGCGAGGGAGACATTGGCAGATAAAAGGAGGTTTATCTGCACAGAGATGTTTAATACTTGGAGGCAAGGAGCAAAGAAACTGGCCTCGTGAGTCGATACTGAACCAAAGGGAACGTGGTGCAGTCTCCTGATATAGCCCAAATAGAGACTTAGAAAATTGGATCATCTGGATCCCTCTTCTATGCATTGCTGTCCTTTTCAGTAACACTGAGACTTTCTAACGTCCTCTCCTTATCACCTAAAAAGACAGCTGACCCTCAGGAATTCATTATGACCCTTCGAAGTACCTTTTCTTGCTGCCAATGCTGTTTTCGTTGTGTCTTGGTGTGATAATAAATGTTAATTTACTAGGAAAATAAAAAGGGCACTTATATGATACTAATGTTTGTCACTGGTCTGTGAGTGCATTGGTGATTCTGGGAGATGAACAGAGCCTGTGGTAATGTAAAGGGGTCCTAGGACCCCGTTTGTATTGCTAGGTGGTGTAGTCGTATACGAGGCAGGAAATAATTCTTGTTGAGAGGTCACCTCACTGTGACAATAGTACTGACAGCATGTATAAAACACTTTTGTACACAATATTAACACCTTTTTACAAAGAGTCTTTATAATAATTAATAATGATTGCTTACACTTATATAGCACTTTTTCTGGACACTCCACTCCAAGCGCTTTACAGGTAATTGGTGGTGGTGGAGGGGAGTTCTTTATACAAAGCCTTACCACTTTATATAATGCAAAAAAACAAGTAATAGGTTTATTCCATGCTGAAAAAAGAAGGAAAAAAGCAATGTTTCAGCCGTGAAGCCTTCTTCAGGTGTGAGAAAGACAGGTCAGTAAGCATAGGAGAACAAAAGCTGGGAGAGAGCAGGAGCAGGAGGCAGGAAGCAGGGAACAGACAGAGTGGCCAATCAGGTAGTGTGAAGTCAGGATAGGTGAAAGGAGGTGTGAAATGAAACCTACAATGAATTGAGAGAGTTTAGAAGAAAATTAGTTTGACGTTGAGAGAAAGGGGAAAGTGTGATCCTAGCTGCAGGATAATTGTAGTTTCTGTAGTCTTTCTAATGTAGGAGTTAGGAAAACCATCTTTAATAACACAGATGGATAGATTAGTGTGGTCATGGCCGTCAGAGGTGAAATGAGAAACAGTAGGCTTGGAGAAATCTTGAATCTTCACAGCCCTAACATGTTCTCTGAAGCAGTCTCCGAGTCTCTTTCCTGTTTCCCCAATGTAGATGGCTGGACATTTACTGCAAGAGATACAGTAAATAAGGTTGCTGGAAGTACAAGATGCCCTCTGAGTGATCCGGAATTGTCCTGAGGGGCCTTGAATGAGTGTGGTGGTGGCTGTGTACTTGCAGGTGATACAGCGAGCTCTGTTGCAAGGGAAAGTGCCTGGTGTGGATGGTTGCTGAGGGCGGTCAAGGGAGCTGTGAACAAGAAGGTTACGCAGATTAGGTGATCGGCAATATGAGATGATGGGGCAGTCAGAAAAGAGGGGCCCAATGAAAGGATCATCCTTGTAGGATGGACAAGTTGTCGTTAATAGTCCTGGCGATAGAAAGTGTGTTGGGGTGGTAGGGAAGCACCAAAGGAATGCGGTTGTTACGGTGGGAGTTCCTGATCGAGTTGATGGTCCGAGGGGTGTTTTTGGCTTGGACAAGGGCCCTGTTGATAACACTGCTAGAAAATCCTCTGTTGAAGAAAAAAGAGTACGTTGTGAGGGCTTGGTTCTGGAAATTGGTGCTGTCGTTGCAGAGTCGTCGTAGCCGAAGGAACTGTGAAAAAGGGAGAGAGTTTTTAGTGTGTTTGGGGTGAAATGAGCTACAGATGCAGCCATTCAAAGTACGCGGCACAGACACGTACCGCGGGTAATTGGCTACGGCCTCGCGCGATGACGCAAAAAAACGCGGTACATGATTGGTTGACCGGGGGCACTCGTGGTGCGTTGGTCGGTCGTAGAAAGATTAAAATGTCTGTACTGTGCCCGTTTTAGTATTGAATATTTATATGGAATTTTACCACGGAAGGGAAATCTTAGTAGCTGAGCATAAAAAGAATAGGAGCATACTGTAACGCGTGTGAAGGCCATAAACGATATTAATTTTGGAATATAAACATACAGTATATGGCTGGTCTCGGTACTTTAAAGAAAAAATACACACCAGTATTCCATTTCTCCCTAAACCTTTTAAGCATCGAAGTCTTTAACTAACGTGTACCGGAGTCCACAAGCATACTTTTAGAATTTGATTAAAAGGGAATATAATATGGAATCGCGTATCTAAAGAAATTAATAATGATATAATTATATTCATGTACCGCAACACAAGAATTTTACACGCTGTGCGATAAAACGTTTCCTTTGCTCAGAGATTAAATAAAACTTCACTCGCACCAAACAAATTTATATTTCTAAACATCACAACATGATCGAATTTAAGTCATTTTAATAACAATGAATAGTCACCTATGCGTTACAGTAAAAACATTTATATTGATTTAAATTGCATTTAAATCGTCTTTATTTAAAACCCATAAATAAAGCTGATACTGTTTAGACTTTTAAGTATTTAAAACTGTATTACAGCAGCACAATGCACAATCCAACGTAAATCACTATGTCCAGCAAATTAACAATAGTAATAAAGAACTTTATTGTATATGGCGCCTTTAAAGGTGGCTCCTCAAAGCGCTTTACAGGATAAAAACAATAACAACAATACTGTTAGGCTGGGCAAACAATTTTTTTTAAAAGAAATACAAAATGAGATATAATGATGTGTTCCGGCTTAGACATTAACGAAGAGCATAACACGTGGGTGGCGTAGCGGTCGGCTCTGGCTTTCCCATCTACTGTATACACTACAAGTACAACCCTCCTCTCTGCGGGAGTGCTGGCTGTGACGAATTAAACTGGTTTCACAGGTATTTTCAAAGTAGAAGGGGGCAAGATTTCCAGCGAAAGACACCTCCCCCCCTCCAAAACCAAGGAAGTACAGTACTTACTAGTTAAGAAAGCTAGGCTCCTCAATGAAATCACTTTAACATGCTTATGCGTTGGTGTAACAGTCCAGGCGTGGCAAGCTTCTAATGTCAACCCGACTACGGCGAATCCTCTTGCCAGAATGCACTCAAAATGCAATTTAGAGCTGTTTTTGACTTTTTTTAAATTACAACCCATAAATAAAGCTGATACCGTTTAGAGTTTTAATTATTTTAAACTGTATTACAGCAGCATAATGCACAATGCAAAGTAAATCGCTATCTTTGTCTTCTGCGTAATAATGTTCACCTCTCTGTCCAGCAAATTAACAATAGTAATAATAATGAACTTTATTGTATATAGCGCCTTTAAAGGTGGCTCCTCAAAGCGCTTTACAGGATAAAAACAATAACAACAATACTGTTAGGCTGCGCAAACGATTTTAATTTTTTTTTAAAAAGAAATAAAAAATGAGATATAATGATGTGTTCCAGCTTAGACATTAACGAAGAGCATAACGAAGGTCATAAAGGTCATAAATGATATTAATTTTGGAACATCAACATATTATGTAAACTGTATGTTGCTGTTATTGGTATTTTAAAGAAAAAATACTGTAAAATCCTGGGTTCGGTAAAATGTTTCAGGCATTCATATGAAGGACAACAGAGCTTTCACTGGCCGATTATCAAACTTTAATGATAAAACAAAAATAAAAACTATCCGACCAAACCAGAAAAAGAAAAAATGAATCAAGAATAATGGACACAGCGCGAGCCTGCATTCTCTCCTCAACCGTCCACACCACACTTTTCCTTGGGTCAGAGATTAAATAAAACTTCACTCGCACCAAACAAATTACCACACACTGAACACTGAACATGTTAACCCAAATATGTCTCACAATACTTTATGGTACATTACTTTGCTAAAATATATTTAAAAATAAAAACGATTACAAACACCAGCAGAGAGAGAGAGACACACACACACAGTTCTTCATTGTCAAAAAGTAATTGTTTTTTACTTTGTCAGCACCCAGACAAACGCAAACGCGTTGTTAATGAAATGCTTTTATTCATTCTTAATCAGACTCACAAGTTGTCATCTGTTGTTGAAGCTCTGTGAGACTAGACTCACACATGGCTAGACTTGACTATTTAACCATGAGATTATGTTTATGTTTATTAATCTTCCTTATTATGCACTGAGAATGATAAGCACCCCAAACACGAGGGCGGAGTAACGGTCGGCTCTGGCTTTCCCATCTATACCGATGCACTGCAAGTACAACCCCCCCTCCTTCTCTTGAGTGATGGGCAACAGTTGGATATCTCGGAGAATTGTTCGTTCCACTGGCGTCTGTGAATTCCACTGTGTAAACGGTGCCTCCTGAGCGGAGATAGACGGCGGCGACAGCGTCAGCCACGTCCTGGGCGGTAGTGAGCAGAGAAGCCGGGATGGAGTGTCCTGAGGCGGTGTGTGCTCTGTTGGGGGCAGAGCTTCCGCCAGGCATTGCAACCTGTGCGGTGGGGGAAGGCACTCATCGGGAGACAGCTGCTCAAGTGTTTGACTGCCATTACACACTGTCTCCGGCTTCTGCATCTTCAGGAGTGTCTCTAACTTCCCAATCCTCCCCTGTAATGTGTCATACTGCTCCTGCTGCTGCCGAAAAGTCTCCATACAGGTGCTGCTTCTACAGGTTGGCACCTGTCATGGAAATATAACTATCAAGGAAGCCACAAGAGAGAGTTCTCACCTGAGTAAGGTCTTTATTTCAATATTGCAATATTGGGAGCCCTGCTGCCACTTCGCAAAGTGCAACCAGAGACTCAATTTGTTACAAGCAGTACAGGGTTTTTATAAGACGTTGCGCTGTAAAAAAGTTCAGCACTTGGTCCCTTCTAAAACTTCCCCTTTCTCTAAGAGAAAACAGATTACATCATAGAGGGAGAGAAGAAAAACTAGATTTGTTATTCAAAGCTTATCAGTTACTTTCAGCTAATTCTAATGACCCAGACAGCATATATTGTTTTGGTACATTGTCTTCTAAACTAACCTAAACAGTGTACTTTGTTGACGAACTGTTTTCTAAAATTCTGCACGCACTGTAGCACAGCAGTTACATCCTTGAAATATATTATCTAAAAGCACCAATATATTTTTTCCAAAGCTCTCTACATTTTTAAGAATCAATTTACTTATTAGATTTCCACTTCACACCCTTGCCAGCAGCCGGGAGCAGAGTGCATTGCACTTTGACAGATTGTCTTTAAATCAATTGTTGTCAGAATATCCCCACCTCCAAACGAGAACAAAATTGCAACGATTTTATTAACTGGCTGTTTCAGTAACTTAAAGTATATATTTAAAGTAATAATTTTACAATATATGTAAATGTTTTAAGATATGTCTATGTTGTGAATGTCTGTAGATTGTATCTTATTTTTAGTTTTTGTTTTGTTTTTAAGGGAAAACGTCATGGAGACGACTCCCTTACCCCCCATCCTGATTTAAATACTTTTATTTTTTTACAATCTGGCAATGCCAGACAGAATTCACATTCGCTGCAGCCAAATGGCTTTTATCAATTATGGCACCCGGCTCCTCAATGAAATCGCTTTAACATGCTAATGCGTTGGTGTAACACTCCAGGCATGGCAAGCTTCTAATGTCTCCCGACTATGGCGAAAGGAACCCGTCTTTCATTGGAAGACAATGAACATATTCTACCCGTTGATGAGAATATAATGCTGGCGCGTGGGCGAGGTGGGGTGCTGTACCAGCTGTCAAAAAAAGTTTTTTTTTTAAAAATTGAGTGTCCATAATATTGCGGTAAGTGAAAAGACCACGGGCATTCTTCCTCCCCCTACATTCTCAGAGTAGAATAGAATTTATTATTAAAACAATTTATTACAGTGCTAAATTTCATATTATTGATTACTAATACTTTATGCTAACACCTAGCTTTCTTAACGCGAGAAGTACTACCGTAAGTACTGTACTTACTGGGTTTTGGAGGGGGGGGAGGTGTCTTTCGCTGGAAGTCTCGCCCCCTTCTACTTTGAAAATACCTGTGAAACCGGTTTAATTCATCACAGGCAGCACTCCCGCAGAGAGTGATGAAAACCGCGCTGCACCAGGCAAATGCACATCAATATGTTTGGCTTTTGGGCTCAGGTTAACATGTTCAGTGTTCAGTGTGTGGTAATTTGTTTGGTGCGAGTGAAGTTTTATTTAATCTCTGACCCAGGAAAAGTGTGTTGTGGACGGTTAAGGAGAGAATGCAGGCTCGCATTAACTGTGTCCGTTATTCTTGATTCTTTTTTTCTTTTTCTGGTTTGGTCAGATAGTTTTTGTTTTTGTTTTATCAATAAAGTTTGATAATCTGCCAGTGAAAGCTCTGTTGTCCTTCATATGAATGCCTGAAACATTTTACCGAACCCAGGATTTTACAGTATTTTTTCTTTAAAATACCAATAACAGCAACATACAGTTTACATAATATGTTGATGTTCCAAAATTAATAACGTTTATGACCTTTATGACCTTCGTTATGCTCTTCGTTAATGTCTAAGCTGGAACACATCATTATATCTCATTTTTTATTTCTTTTTTTAAAAAAATTAAAATCGTTTGCGCAGCCTAACAGTATTGTTGTTATTGTTTTTATCCTGTAAAGCGCTTTGAGGAGCCACCTTTAAAGGCGCTATATACAATAAAGTTCATTATTATTACTATTGTTAATTTGCTGGACAGAGAGGTGAACATTATTACGCAGAAGACAAAGATAGCAATTTACAATTGTGCATTGTACTGCTGTAATACAGTTTAAAATAATTAAAAGTCCAAATAGTATCAGCTTTATTTATAGGTTGTAATTTAAAAAAAGTCAAAAACCGCACTCAAAATGCAATTTTGAGCTTTCTGGCAAGAGGAGACACCCAAATTAATAATGTAACATGCCACTGTTTGTGCATGAATAAGGTTATACTGCTATTTCCTTAGATACGCGATTCCATGGGATTTTTTTTTTAATCCCCGGCGGAACCGGGCATCCATAAGAATCAAGTAATAGGTTTATTCCATGCTGAAAAAAAGAAGAAAGAAAACACATTCCATAAGAATCAGCGCTTTTATATAGCGTCTTTAAAGTTGGCTTCTCAAAACGCTTTACAGGATAAAAACAACAATAACAACAACAATATTGTATTTCATTGCACTTTGACAGATCGTCCTTAAATCAATTGTTGATTTAAAGTTTGACAGTAACCCTAACACCAACCCTATTTTATTTTTTCAAAGAAATGTTTGTTAAAAAAAAGAAGTCATGGCTCCGGCTGGATTCGAACACCCAACGTGTGAAGTATAAGTCGGGAACCTAGCCCACAGCACCACTGGAAAGGTCGCATGATAAGTGTTGAAAAAGCACTATAGAAACAGTATCAACAGACATTGTACAGCGTGTACTATTCTTGTGTTGCGGTACATGAATATAATTATATCGTTATTAATTTCTTTAGATACGCGAATCCATATTATATTCCCTTTTAATCAAATTCTAAAAGTATGCTTGTGGACTCCGGTATCACGTTAGTTAAAGACTTCGATGCTTAAAATGTTTAGGGAGAAATGGAATACTGGTGTGTATTTTTTATAAACCTAGAAACATATATGTGAGCAGTATTTACGTAGTATTGGTGTCAAGACATACCTCTCAAATACTGTAAATCAAGTTAAAAATATCTCAAGACCGATTCTGGTCATAATGAAACCATGTTTCGTGTATGTTTTCTTTAAAGTACCGAGACCAGCCATATACTGTATGTTTATGTTCCAAAATTAATATCGTTTATGGCCTTCACACGCGTTACAGTATGCTCCTATTCTTTTTATGCTCAGCTACTAAGATTTCCCTTCAATGGTAAAATTCCATATAAATATTAAATACTTAAACGGGCACAGTAAAGACATTAAATATACATATACATACTGTATACAGTACAGTTTGCATACAGTAATATGTTTATGTTCCTTAAATCAATCTCTTTTATGAGCATGTGAAAGGCATGGAGATTCTCAAAAATTACTGTACTTTGCGTGATTGGAAACAAATGCGTGATTGCGAAATGCTATGGTGTTACTTTTACAAAGACGGTCAATGATAAAAAGAATGTGGACCAGGGCAATACTTTGAGTTTACAGCTTGTCCAAGGTCATTCATTATTAATACTATTAGTAATATCTTCGTTAAAGACTTTAATGGGAAAAGCTCAAACATGAGAGGTTGAGCTTTATTAGTTCCACCTTGCGGAAATTCTGGATACTATTATTTTACTTGCGATACCACGTGGTATTATGAGGTACTATGCGAGAAGTTACGGTAACTCGCTGTAGGCTGCATCAAGCGCAGCGCAAAATAATGCGGTATCGCCTGCTTGTTTTGAATGGCTGCATCTGTATACAGGAGATAGCTGTGTGAATCAGTGGGTTTGTAATAGACCAAAGTAGAGAGTCGGGGTAGTTAATGGAGAAGTTGATGTTGAGAAATGGAAGAGTTGTGGAAGATATGTTAACTGTATATTTGAGGGATGGGTGGAAGTTGGTGAAGTGATGCAGAAAGTGCTCAAGTTGGTTGTTAGAGCATGTGGCGGCACCAACGCAGTCATCAATATATCACTTGTAGAGGTCAGGGACAAAGCCAGTGTAGGATGCAAGGAAGTTCTTCTACCCAGCTGACAAAAATATTGGCATAGCTGGGTCCCATTCTGGTGCCAATGGTGACTCCACTAACCTGTTATTAAAAAATGTTATTGAAAGAGAATGCATTCAGTGTGAGAACCAATTCTGCAAGGTGTACCAGGCTGTGGGTAGATGGATCAAGCACTGTGCGTTTGTCCAGCATGTGCTTGAGGGCTGTAAGACTGTCATTATGGGGAATGACGGTGTAAAGAGATATGATGTCCATGGTGAAAATGTAGCATTTGGAGCCCTGAAATTGGAAATCATTAAAAAGTTGGAGCACATGGTTTGTGTCCTTGATGTATGAGTCAGTGGTAGGGTCCTGTTGGAGACGGAGGTAGGCTTCAAAAATATATAGGTCCTTACACCACACCACAACAGCGTCTCCTGAAGAAATTATGAAATATTCAGTCTCTCTGTATTTTGGTTCTGCTTTTCTAATGAAAAAGCAACAAACTAAAATACCACCAGACCATAAAAGTTACACCACCTCTCACAGATGTAATTCTAACTTTTCCAGTTCTCCTTCCTAATCATTCTTTTAATTTCTCCAGTATTTCTGTATGTAAATTATTATTAACACAATAAATATAAAAATATATTTTAATAAAACCCATTGAATATAAGAAACCTTCTAGTTTACTAAAAGCAGTCCTAATGTGAATTCATGCATATCAACTTATCATCACTGCTGTTTTAAATATCTGTAATGTGTTGTTCTGATTATCTTATTTATGTTATTTTCAGAGGACAATCTGAAATTCAGAGGATAATCAAAAGGATGGTGTTATTTAACGATCACTTGATTGCAGTGGTACTTATGACAATATTTCAAGACCTATTTTATACATTGAAAAGCGCAAGTATTGTGACGATGAAGTGAAGTTTGTATTTTTGCTGTCTACTAATGATACATACACGTATGCAAATTTGATCTGAATTTTTATTTCAGAAAAAAATAATATGAATTGATATGACAAAAAGTATAGAATTTATTTATTTCTTCTTTTCTATTCTATTCTTTTGTATTATTTTGTTTTTATGTTTAGCCATGTTAGAGCAATGTAATTTGTCATGTTATATCACCCATTTCAGGTGACCATAACAATTGGAACAAATGGCAGACAGGAGTTTCTAATTGCTCAGGTATTCCACGTTGCATTAATTCTGAAAACATTAAAAAGAAAAAAAAAGACTGTGAACTTGGGTTCCAGACTTTGGTGTTTAGTTTTTTTGGTCTCTTGAATTAGATGGCATAAACCAAAATAAAGATTTGAGACATGTCTTTGATGGATATGCAAGCAATTGTGAAGATGAGAGCCACTGCAGGGAAATTGGGTATCACAAACGCAACAATATGAAATGTCTTGAAAAATAAATGACTGTAGGAGTAAGCAAACAGAAGGGAGATGACAGTAGATGATGACATAAATATAATTAGAACAGTAAAGAAAAAACATAAATAATAGCCAAAGATTGCAATGTTCAGATTGTCCAGCAGTGAAAGTATTTGAATTCACTGTGCACAAAATACAGTACGTTGACAGGAGAATTCAAGGGCTATGCTGCAAAATGCAATCCTTTTATCAGCATTAAGAACAGGAAGGCCAGCTTATTTGAAAAGAACAAGGATGAGCCACAACAAAGTATAATGGGTAGATGAGACAAAGATAAGCTCTTATCAAAGTAACAGGTAATATTGTGAAAAAAGAGCAGAACCGAAAATGATTTTAAGTGCACCATCTCATCTCTGTGAAGCACAGTGGAGGCAGAATTATGTCTTGGGCATGTATGATTTCCTCTGGTTCTGGTTCAGTGGTCTGTATTCATAGTGTATCTGATGATGGCAGCAGCATAATGAATTCTGAAGTGTACAGATGCACCTTGTCTACTCATGCCCAAAAAATGCCTGTAAACTCATTGGGCAGCACCTCACCCTGCAACAGAAATTACCCAAAACATACTTCACACTTACCCAAAGAATTCTTCAGAATAAAGAAGTGGAAACTTTTAACTGATCAAGATAATCTGCTGAGTTGAATCCTAATGAACATGCATTTTTCTTGTTGAAGAGGAAACTGAAGTCTGAAAACCCCACAAAAAAGTAACAACTGAAAGTTGCTGTAGTTATGTTTTGGCAAGGCAACTCAAAGAGAGTTGATGTTCTTGGCAAACTTACTAAGACTTAGTAGACTAAATACTATTTTTATATTAAATTTAATTTACTTCCAGTTAATTAGTGCCAATTCTTATGGCACAATTTCATAGATAGATACTTTATTGATCCCGTGAGGGAAATTGCAGTGCAACAGCAGCTTAACACAGACAACACAGCCACAGTGTAACAAATTATATAATAATAGTACAATACATACAATACAATACAAGAGTTACTCACAGTCCGGACACACAAAGAACAGACTAGAACAGAACAGTACACAGAAAAATCGTATCACACATATGAATATAAATATAGATGTGAATATAGATATAGATATAAATATAGATGTAAATGTATTGCACAGGTCCCTGGCATATATTGCACAAAAAACAATTGTAAACGGGAAAAGAAAAAGAAAGAGAACAGATGTAGCAGTAGATGTGTAGATGCGTTCAGTCCAGAAACAGGTCACTGTCAATGTTGCCTCTGCCCAGACGCAAGGTGGATGCATTGTACAGTCTTATGGCAGAAGGCAAGAATTCATATTTCAGATAAAGGTTCATTCCATGCTGAAAGGTAAAGAAAATTAGCACAGCATATTGGCTGTAGAGCATTCGGCAGGAGTTACCTGAAGACACTTTTGCAATTTTTATACTGATTTTTGCAATTAACAAAATATCATAACTAAACACCTTTTATTAGTAATTCTTTTGTTTCAGCTGACTCTGCAGTGCAGCAGGAGCTCTCTCCATTGTTCAGTACATAGTACATTAATACTTATAATAGATTGATACTTCTCAGCATTTACTGTATTTACACACAAAATACCATAAAACACTTTAACTTTATAGTTAATCCAAACATGTGTATACATAGAGTACAAGCTATAAATAAATGTATCAAAAATAAGAGTCCAATAAAATCCTTGTAAGCAGCAGAATGGTGACTGTTGGAGTAGCCTAAGATGCAACACAGAAATGTGTGCTCAATGTTGTCACATTTATGAATGGTGAGGCTGGGGAGGAGCGACAAGAGAGAGTCTGTGCAGCATTCCTCAGAAGGGGCACAACATGTGAGTTCTGACTGAAAAGAGGAAAATTGCAGACCACAGTAAGGGAATATACTAGTGGGATTTGGCATATGTTATACAGTGGAACTAATAGTGTGGAATGTGTTCTCTGGTAGTCTGTCAAATTGCAGCAGTGCTTTTCTGTTGTGTGGTCACTGAATTCAAATGTCACCCACTGGAGAACAAGTGTACTGTAATTAAACTGAGAAAGTTGGAGAGTAAGATACTCAGGCTGTATTCCTTCTGTTATGTGAAAGATACTGTAGGTGTTTTGGGCTGATCATCCAGCTTCTGTCTCTGTTGACAAGGTGGGTGTTAAGACCAGATAGCAGACAACTCAGCCAGAAGAGCCCCAGTTCTGTGGAAGAAGAGTAGGTGGAACTGCCCGTCCAGGGCCTGCCTATCTGACACTGAGTGACAACTGGCGTGTCTCCAATGGGAGGACAGAGAAGAACACTAGCTTTAGTGAGAACATGTCAGACTGTTCTTGTTGTGCCTGAGCCCAGCTGAAAGAAGAAAAGATTAGAAAGCAGTATGTACTGTTATTAACTATGTTTTTGGTGTGTGAGTGTGCATGTGTGCACATGACATGAACAAGAGAATGCTCCAAGATCGACACTATCCGGCATCGCATTCTCTCCACTACGCATATCATCTCCATACCTCCTCCCTCCTTATCCAACTTTTCTGGTTCCCTTCTCTCCAGCTTCTGTCTTCTTGACTCAGCATCCCTCAATAAATAAGTTACACACATGAAATCTACCACATCTATTTTAGATCAAATTCCCACCACTTTATTTCAGTCCTGTTTCTCTTCTCTCCTTCCCATTTTCCTCAACATTATAGATGAATCCTTGAGCACTGCCATTGTACCAATGGTCCTCAAAACTACTGCCATTACCCCTGTGCCAAAAAAGTGTATCATGGCTCTCAACAATCTTAAAAATTTTCATCCCATCTCCAACTTATCCTTTCTTGCAAAAATTCTAGAATGTGCTGTCACATTTCAGTTACATAACACCTCATGACAAATAACCTTTTTGAACCCCTCCAATCTGGCTTCTGTCAACTTCAGAGCACAGAAACTGCCCTGGTCAAAGTCACTAACAATCTTCTAATAGCTTCTGAGTCTGGTTCTCTTTCTATACTCATCCTTCTTGATCTCAGTGCTGCTTTTGACACTGTTGACCATGACATCTTACTTTCTCGTCTTGAGACTGTGTTTGAAGTTTCTGACACTGCTCTCAAATGGTTCAAGTCTCACCTCACTGATTGCTGTCACTTTGTCTCTCTTAATGGGTATAGGTCTGAAATTGGTCTTGTTAAGTCTGGTGTTCCTCAGGGCTCAATACTGGGCCCCTTGCTCTTCAGCATTTACATGTTTCCACTTGGTCAGCTTTTAAGATCACATGGCCTCAGCTATCATTTCTACACTGATGATACTCAGATATACGTCCATACCAAACCTGACACTGATGTGGCTGTCTCTATTCTATCTAATTTCATTTATGTTAAAAAAACTTGGAAGACTCAAAATTTCCTTCATCTTAACTGTGACAAGACTGAAGTCATGCTTATTGGCACCCCCATCAACTTACTGAAGCCAATCCTGTAACCCTATCTGTAGATGGTTCTGTACTTGAGCTTCAGTCTAAATTGAAAAATCTTGGGATTATATTAGATTCTGGTTTAACATTCGACCCACATGTGCAGCATATTGTCAGAATATCTTTTTTTCACCTCAGAAATATTGCTACACTACATCCTATGCTATCACTAACTGTGGCTGAAAAGCTGATCAACAAATTTGAAAATCTCGAATTGACTACTGTAATGCTCTACTCGCTGGGGTATATAAATCAAACTGCAGTATGTCCAAAATTCAGCAGCCAGAATCCTGACCAGGTCTAGTGCAAGTGATCACATTACTCCTATCCTGGAGTCCTTGCACTAGCTTCCTGTCAAATTCCGTGTGGACTTTAAAATCCTCATGCTCACCTACAAGGTTCTACATGGCTTGGCACCTCAGCACTTGTCTGAAGTATTATCGCCCTACTCCTCACCTCGCGACCTTCACTCTTCTAATTCTGGTCTCCTAACTGTCCCCCAAGCCCATCTACATTGTATGGGTGACAAGACCTTCTCCTGTTATGGCCCCAAGTTCTGGAACTCAAGGCCTAAGGATATCAGAGAGTCACCTTCTCTAAACTCCTTCAAATCCAGACTCAAAACCTTCTTCTTTAGAAGAGCCTTTACTTGGAAGAATGGAACTGGTTCCATTCTTCACACCTCTGCTTTTCTTAGTACCACCATCCATGGTCTCCTCTGTATATTGTAATTGTGTTTTATCTTGTGTATTCTTTTTATTTATTGTTGTTGTTGTCATTCTGTAAAGCACTTTGAGAAGCCACCTTTAAAGGTGCTATATAAAATAAAGTTTATTATTATTATTATTATTATTATTATTATTATTATTATTATTATTATTAAGAGTGAATCAAAAAAAGAAAATAACAGAAAAAATAGATGTATAGGGTACAGAAAAGAATAGTGGGTCTAAGAGAGCATTTACAGATGGGCCATTAAAAACCTTACCTTAACATGATGTTTTCACAACTTTCTTCCAGGTTGTGTGAAAATCTGAAATTCTACCTTTACAACATTTCCAGTGGAGTTATTTATCCTTTCCATCATTTGATCAATATCCATTATCAGTATCAATTTAAAGATGCTGCTCAGCTGTCAAGTTGTGGCCCATAGTCTCTGAAGCAGGGGGTCAAATATTCAAATTTCCACAGAAGAGTTTGCTTCAACTTGAATTTTGGAAATACATCAATCAAAGTTTATTTATCAAATGCACAACAATACAGTGTGCAGCAGTAATTGCTGGCAATGAGATGTCTTTTCTATGTGCTCATCAGGGGAGGTGGCAAAAATCACAAATAAAAGTTACAAAATAAGGTTCCATAATAATAGTGCAATATAAATTTAATAAGATAAACTCAGACAAAACTCAATATAAATAGAGCTGCTATGTGTCCAGGGTGTATACAATACATTATGTCAAAATTGTGCATTATGCTTAATACAATGAAAACAGTATGTCCATCTACCCATTACATTGATTTGCTGAAGGAACTGCAGCTTGGCTATTTAGCACTCTTATTGCCTGGAGGTAGAAGCTGTTCTGTAATCTGTTGGAATTTGACTGAATGCTTCAAATCCGTTTACCGGACATTAGGAGAGAAAACAGTTTATGACTGGGATGACTGGGGTCCATGAGAATGGACCTGGCCTTCCTAACACATCTAGCTGAGTAGATATCCTGGATGATTGGTAGCTCACAGTTGGTAATGAGCTGTGCTGACTTCACCACCTTCTTCAGTAATTTGCTATCCCGGGTGGAGCAGTTCCCATATCAGGCAGTGATGCAACCAGTCAAGATAATCTCAATAGTGCGCCTGTAGAAGATGGCCTGGATATGTGACGGCATGCCGAATTTCTTTAGCCTACAGAGAAAGAATAGGCACTGCTGTGCTGTTCTGACCACAATGTCGGTGTGCTGGGTCCAGGTTAAGTCCTCTGTGATGATAACTCCCAGGAACTTAAAACTGCTGACCCTCTCCACTGCAGTCCCATTTATATAAATAGGTATTTGATCTCCTCCCTGGGGTTTCCTATAATCCACAATCATCTCCTTAATCTTGCTAATGTTCAGAGAGAGGTTGTTCTTCTGGCACCATGCTGCCAGGATTTCAACCTCCTCCCTGTAAGCAAACTCTTCACCATCTGTGATCAAGCCAATGACTGTTGTGTAGTCCACAACTTAATGATGGAGTTTGAGTTATGCCTGGCAACACAATCATGGGTAAATGAGGAATAGAGGAGAGTGCTAAGCACACAGCCTTTGGGGGTGTTTAGAGTCAGGGTAGAAGACATGTTGGTGCCCACCCTCACCACCTGCGGACGTTCCTTCAAGAAGTCCAGGATCCAATTACAAAGGGAGGTGTTCAGTCCAAGGTGCTGGAGCTCGATGACAAACTTTGAGGGCACTATGGTGTTGAATGCTGAGGTGTAATCAACAAACAGTAACAAATTAAACAAAGCTATTCCAAATGTGAGAATGCTGTCTCCTTTTCTAGCCCTGTTACTCCTCTTGGCTTGCCTTCTTTGCTAACAAACACAAATGTATTTGGAAAGATCCTATATTTGTTACTATTGACCCTTGGTTTCCCACAGGAGAACACACCAAAATACTGATAAATATGTCTTCGAACTAGGATATAGTTTGAAAGCCATCACAATCACACTTTTTTACATGTGTCCTTGCCTACCTTAAGGATACCTTGAGGATTTTTCATTTTTTACAAGGAAGCCTGTAGCATCAAACGTTACAGAATAAGAGTATTACAGAGTATATTTTAGACTGTGTCCTGCAGATGTGCATTAATGATGTACAGATGCAGCCATTCAAAATGGGTGAGGTATTTCGCGGCATACCGCGACACGTCCACCGGGGTATCACGCGGTTCATGTGTGTCACGTGACTAACTATCCGGCGTCGCCTTGTAAAACCGCCAGGGGGAGCTTAACCTCTCATGTACAGCATTTGAGCCTTTAATTTTGAACTGTGTATTACAGCATGTTAATCATCAGTCATTAAAATGTTGGTATATTTTATGAAAGCAAGATTGCTCAGTTGGACAAAAGTACACAACCTACCTTTATCAGAAATATTTATGCATCAAAGCCTTTACTGAAGATATTACTAATAGTATTAATAATGGATGACTTTGGACAAGCTGTATACTCAAAGTATAATTTCTTTAGCACATTTGTACAAGCACTTGGAATCTGTCCAAGCCATACTTTGTCAGGCATTTTGTTTTACTTCAACGGGCATAAAAACTTCCTTGCTTTTAACAGGGCGTTTCATAATTTCTAACTACGAAAATGATTTAAAATGCGACACCTATCATTCAACTAGAGCTTAAAATATCACAAGGAAAAATACACACCGGTATTCCATTTCTCCCTAAACATTGTAAGCTTCGAAGTCTTTAACTAACGTGATACCGGAGTCAACAAGCATACTTTTAGAATTTCTAACTAATAATTTCTAACTACGAAAATGGCAGGTGAAAGGATTTGTAAACATATTTTGTTAAAGCAAGTCAGTTTTTTCCGCAACACATAAAATACATTTTTCCAAGAAAGTTTAGCCTTTGTCACTAATGAAACCACTAAATAAAGACATACAGTAAATATAGAAATCTTAAGATTTGTTTTATTTAATGTTGGTAGCAGGATGAACTGTCAGAGTGTATATTTTGTCACAAAGTTGCTGCAAGATGTTAACAGTGAAAAAGGTATTTAGAAATGAGTTATTTCAAGATGAAAAAGAAAACATACACGAAACATGGTTTCCTTACGACCAGAATCGGTCTTGAGATATTTTTAACTTGATTTAGGTATGTCTTAACACCGATACTACAGTCCTTAAGTACTGCTCACGTATATGTTTCTAGGTTTATATTATGCATTTCATACGGTCAAATTACTTTTGAGCAACTAATAAGAAGCGCGAAACGGTATGCGTTTTACTTTCGTTTTGTGCTGGGACCCGTGGATTGATTAGAGATATCAAGTACATACAAGTCATTTTTTAAATGTTGTAGTTCGTCTTGAAGAAATGTTACGAGTACATCTATCAACAATCACACAGGTTCTGTTTCCATATTGCAGATTTTGGTTAGGTATTATCAAATCCAGTGGCGCTGTTAGTTTACTGAGTCCCATGTCACATGGTCTGTGATTGAAACCTGTAAAACCGGTTTAATTCGTCACAGCCAGCACTCTTCAGGTGTGAGGGTCTTCTGCTCAGAATGAAACGCTAAAATGTTTGTGTATATTCTAATGGTAGTGGGGGCAGGGTGTGTGGGAACAGGTTTGGTTGAAATTGCATTGGAGATCTATGTTCTTCACACCTGAAACATTTTCTCTGAAAGCATTTTCTTCGCAGTTTAACCGATCTTGTTACAGCATGTTACAGTTTACTATTATTAACCATATTAATTTTAAGTGCTTAATGTAAAATCTTGTAAAAATATATTTTCATTGTTCAAATATACATTAAGTCTGACTATCATATAATAAGTTAAATACAAAACTAACGAAAAAATAGGGTTAAATATAATTCAAAATATTTTGCTAACAATGTTAACTGTTTATGAATAATAAAATGTATTAACTAAGGAGAAGGATGGCACAGTTGTTAGTATGTTTTTTGTTTTGTTTCTTTTTCATAAATACAACAGTAGTACCTGATGTCTCAGTGGCTTTCAAAATTAAATTATGCAATAAATAACCACATGTAAGACTCTGATGCTTAAAATGTTTAGGGAGAAAGTGGAATACTGGTGTGTATTTTTTCTTTAAACTACCAATACCAGCCATATACAGTCTGTAACGTAGGGATTTCTATATGTCTTTATTTAGTGGTAACATTAGTGACAAAGGCTAAACTTTTAGCTTCAGTAACGTGTACATATCTCCCCTTTTTATAAAACGACATGGTTGAAAACTGTTCCAGAGCCACTGTTGTTTCATCAGTGAAAAGTACATCATGAAATGCCTCTCCCTGTTCAATCCACTGGAAAAAAGAAAAGGAGCATAAAGCTTCTGATGGTCATAAACGATATTCATTTAGGAGCAGCATCAGAGATATGTTTTTAACTGCACTGCATTGGAGAGAATACCATAGTGTGTTTTTTTTTTACTCCCTGGCGGAAACTGGCTTCCAGAAGAATCAGTATGGCTCAGAGATTAAATAAAACTTCACTCGCACCAAACAAATGTATATTTCTAAATATCACAACATGATCGAATTTAAGTCATTTTAATAACAATGAATAGTCACCTATGCGTTACAATATAAACATTTATATTGATTTAATTCGCGTTTAAATCACCTTTATTTAAAACCCATAAATAGAGCTGATACTGTTTAGACTTTCAATTATTTAAAACTGTATTAAAGCAGCACGATACACAATGCAACGTAAATCGCTATCTTTGTCTTCTGTGTAATAATGTTCACCTCTCTGTCCAGCAAATTTACAATAGTAATAATAATGAACTTTATTGTATATGGCGCCTTTAAAGGTGGCTCCTCAAAGCGCTTTACAGGTTAAAAACAATACTGTTAGGCTGGGAAAACGATTTTTTTTTAAGAAATACAAAATGAGATATAATGATATGTTCCGGCTTAGACATTAACGAAGAGCATAACGCGTGTACTGTATACACTGCAAGTACAACCCCCCTCTCTGCAGGAGTGCTGGCTGTGACGAATTGAACCGGTTTCACGGGTATTTTCAAAGTAGGAGGCGAGATTTCCAGCGAAAGACACCTCCCCCCCCTCAAAAACCCAGTAAGTACAGTACTTACTAGTTAAAGGCTAGGCTCCCGACTACGGCGAAAGGAACCCTTCTTTCATTAGAAGACAATGAACATATTTTAGCCCTGAATGAATTAATAGCAAACATGGTTTACATAAAAGACATTTTCCCAAGAAAGTTTAGCCTTTGTCACTAATGAAACCACTAAATAAAGACATAAATATAAAAATCTTAAGATTTTTAAAATACATGACTTTGCTAAAATTTATTTGAAAATAAAAACAATTACAACCGCCAGGGGAGAGAGAGAACAGGGGAGGGATGTTGGTTTTGCATAAGGGGCGGTGCTATGGAAATTAGGTCTGTTTGGGAATGTGTAGTTACATGTTCTGGCTGTTTGTGAATTATCGTTGTTGAGTATGGAGTGTTGAGGTATTGATTTTGTGTAATGCTTTATGTTGAAAATTGAGGTGGATTTTGTTTATGATAAACAGGATAAACTGGGATGGGAGGAAGGTTTGGTTTTGCATAAGGGGCGGGATTATGATAATTGGAGGACTTTGCGAGAGTAAAATGGTTTGATATATTTGATTTTGTATTGTGGTTGTTATTTATGTTTTTGGTTGGTATTATGTTTATATGGTTGTTTTTGTTGGTTGGTTGTTATTATGGTTATTAATAATACGATCTATAGTTGAAATCTGAGCCTAAATAAAAAGAAAAAACAAGTGATTAGGTTTATGAGCAATCTAATTACTTATTCGTTTAAAACGCTATATAAAATAAAGTTTATTATTAATTTGCTGGACAGAGGGGTGAACATTATTATGCATAAGACAAAGATAACGATCCTGATCAGTTTAGAAATCTGTGTACGCTGTAAGGTTTTTACTTCTTAAACTTTTAAAATACACGTTTTGAATAGAAAGAAATCCTCTTCCTGGTACAGTATGTATAGCAAACCAGCACGTCTTTTTTCTCCAATCAGAGGGGTGTCAGATGGTGTCAGGCAATCACCATTCTGCGTTGGGTAGCAACGGGTGACTGTTCTCAGGCGGAAGATGTAAACAGCTTAATGTTCGTGTTAAATAATTTTTTTTAATTCAATTAAACGGGCACAGTTAAGACATTAAATATACATATACATACTGTATACAGTACAGTTTGCATACGGTAATATGTTTATGTTACGCGATTAAAAAATAAATAAATAAAAATGAAAAGTCCAGCACCAGCTGGATTTGAACACACAACCTGCCAGTTGGTAGTCACGCACCTAGACCAGTAGGCTACAAGACAGCTCGCATGAACAGGCAGGCGAAACAGCCCTACACAGCCCTGTCGCAGCACATGGATGTAATCATACCGTTATTAAATTCTTGAGATACGCGATTCCATATTATATTCCCTTTTAATCAAATTCTAAAAGTATGCTTGTTGACTCCGGTATCACGTTAAAGACTTCGAAGCTTACAATGTTTAGGGAGAAATGGAATACTGGTGTGTATTTTTTTCTTTAAAGTACCAAGACCAGCTATATACTGTATGTTTATGTTCCAAAATTAATATCGTTTATGGCTTTCACACGCGTTACAGTATGCTCCTATTCTTTTTATGCTCAGCTACTAAGATTTCCCTTCAGTGGTAAAATTCAATATCTACAACGGGCACAGTAAAGACGTTTACAGTAAGTCTTTCTACGACAGACCAACGGACCACGAGTGCCCCTGTCGGTCAACCAATCACGTACCGCGGTATTTTGCGTCATCGCGCGTCACGATGCACGACGCCGTAGCCAATTACCTCCGGTACGTGTCTGTACCGCGCACTTTGAATGGCTGCATCTGTAGTCCAAAAATGAGTAAAGAATTTTTAAGTTAAATAATTTCAATAATACAAATACTAACATAGTATTAAGTAAAGGGCAGAATCCTTCATATATTGTATGGTAATAAGAACATCCTTGTCACAGGCCCATTGTTAATTCATTGCTACTTTGAATTATCTAAATCCATGAGTCTTTTAGATTCTGAAGTATGTCAGGTACATGGCTGTTTGTCTTCACACAATGCAGTGAAAATATGAATCTACAAATCTCCTGACATTTTTATTTCCCTGTGGGAAAATGCATCTGTTTTGCAATTCACACTTAGTTGTCATTTTAATCAAACTTTGCTTTACTATTCCAACATATGTCCACGGCAAGCTTGTCTCAGGATACCTGAGACATTCATATCATGTGCATCACCAAATTCAACTTTTTACTGGCCAAGGAAGATCGATAGGTAGCACTTGTTAGATGTTAGTGAAAAAATGTTGTTTTTTTTGTCTACAATATCATCCTGGAACCACAAAAGTTGCATTTTCTAGACATAAAAAGCAAATGTTGGCATTTTAAAAAACTATTTACCTAGCATGTCATAATACTTTGTAGATGTGCCAATATTTTTTAAAACCGAAGAAATAAAGTTTCTCATTATATCCCTTTTAAATTAATGGGCAATTCATAGAACGTTTTAAGGAGAAAACAGGAGCACCTAGAGGAAACCCACACAAACCGAGGGATAACATGCAAACTCCACAAAGATAGCACACAAGAAAATTAAACTTTTAATGTTTATAAAGTTGGCTACCTTGCCATGAAACTGCCCCAGTAATTTAATGTCACAACAATAACTTAAAAAATTAATAAGCTTTACTTTTCAGAAAATATTGACATGACTGTTACACGTTGACTTACTTATGCTAGTGAAACTCAAAATGATTTGTTACAGTTGTGAAGTAAAATGTTTTTTTTCTTTTAGGTGATGCAATGAGTACTGACCAAAACTAAACAAAATCTCTGACATACTGTAGTACAAATTGTTGATGTGAAAGCTGCACTCATTAAACTGTGAATTGTGCTTTGAAAAGAAATATTAGGAACAAAAGAAATGGTGATGGTCTTAATATTATAAAGGATTTGGATAGAAAGGTATTGAAATTTCTTATTAGTAAGTTTTAGAGGGCAAACTTTGTGTTTTTTTGCTAGTTTACACAGTTACCCATATTTTCTCAGGCTGTGGAGAGAAAGGCAGAATAATGGATTGATATGAATACCTTGTGGCACTTACACCTTATATCAGCTTGATATTTTGGATGCTTTTATGTACACATTGTTTTTATGTATCAATAAATGGATTTTGTGTGTTGTAAATCCTTGTGAAGACTCCCTGTTGTTCTGCTGATTGATTCCTAATAGCCAAAGTAAACTCATGCTATTTACTGTTACAACTAAATATTATGCCAGTAATTCCACAAAACCCCTAAATAAATCTCCAAATGAATAACAGATGGTGCATATCTTTAAAATAAATATGTTGTATTTAGTTGGTTGCCCTGGTTTTCAGCTGCATTGTGGGACCACTGAAGGGGCATTAGAGATACAAGTGTAGACCCCTGTATAGGCTTACCTGCCTAAAAGCAAGTACTTGCTTTCAACGCTATAATTTTCATTGCCAAAAATATTTTTTTTGTTTCTCATAATATTGCAAGTAATCTCCAAAATACTCTAAATACAACCATTAAGTTTCACTGCACTAGTTTGTAATAAATAACTTAACAGTGTAATGCTGACAACAGCACTTGAGACAGAAAGTGCAGAACAGTTGAATAATACATATTTAATATACATATCAATATATGTTTTACAAACAAAATCAAAATACAACACAGACCATTGTAGGCATCCTCTCACGAGGCACCAATAAATGTAGGGGTTTTGTGCATTTACTGGGACAATTATTAATTGTAGCAGTAAGTCACAAAATGATTCATTGATGGCTATTAGAAGACTGACCCAGCGGGATACTCAGCAACGCACACATGGATACTAATACACGACAATACATTTATTAAAACATAAAATGTGCATATAAACATAACAAATCTTATTGTGAGGGTTAGCAGAATACAAAAGGTATATATTCAATCGCGAAGAGTTACAAACCAAGAGGGACACACATTCAGTATACCATTCATTTATACCGTTTCGTAAATGAACTTGGTTACAACTTCTACACTAGATACTCAAAAGCAAGTACATCACTCATAGGAATTAAATTGATATCAACTGGGGTTGAGGTAACAATTGAATTCTTGAGCTGTAATGCAGAATGTATTCAGATCTCCTGCGGACAAAAAGAAGGTGAGCGTTTGCAGTTGGTTCACGAGGCTTGCTGCTGGGCTAACCTCAGGTGGATCCTTTGGTTACGCGCTGGCAACCTCCATTCTCGGCTCTTAGAACAAAGGAAACTCCTGGCACTCGGACACACCGGCCGAGTCTGAGGATATCCAGGAGGAGCACCAACTCTGAGAAATGTCCAGGAGCTGAGTCGAGAATGTCCAGGAGGCGCACCGAAGGAGCCCTGTGCTGCCTGTTTTACCTGGAGGAACTACGGTCATTCATTGGTTGAAAGTTCCGTGGGCATCCGAGACCCAAGTGGGGTTAACCTGCCCTACCAGTTCCTGATTGGCTGAGGATGAGTAACAATGCACTCTGACCTTAGAGTTGTAAACAACTTGGGATAAGACTTTCCTTGGAATCTCCCAGACAGTAAGGCACCAGAGATTACCATTTATTAGGGTGGCTAACGTGTCTCAGCATTGGGAGTTGTTCCTTATCAGGACACTCTATCGGCTAGAAAAACACCTTAATTGTGAACCAAATGGAATCTGTATCCAGCACCACTGAGATGAAGGAGAGAGAGACTGGCAAGGGAGCAGCAAACTTAATTCCTGTATTTAAATAAGCCTTGCCGATACACCATATATTACAAAACACAAGACAACTTAGGCTTTTCAGAAAGGTTTCATAACTAGATACAGTATATCAGCTTAAGGCAAATTAACCTTTTTTAGGTACATATTCATCTCATGTTTCAGTTTAACAAAGCAGCAAAGTATATTGATAATTGATAATCAGTTCTCCAGGAAAATGCAAGCTCAAAATCAAAAATTAGCTAAAATACATAAAGAATGTTTTGCCTTACCTTGATATAAGTGCTTTCATTTTACTCTGGAAATTCACACGTTTCTAAAAGCAATACATTCTGCAACAAAGATGGCTGTTATAGCTACCCTGTACGTTCAAATAAATTGGCTAAAGAAAATGTTCATCAAAAGGTTATAGCTGTCATTCAGTAAATTCTTACCACTGAGAGACTTCAACATTCATCTGTATAGCATGTGTTGTTTTTTTAATTGTACAAAACCTATTTCTTATAAGTATTCTATAAGCACATAAATACCAGAAAAGTGCAAAAAAGTAAAAACACTTTTTTAATTGTAAACACTATTTACAAATTACACTAAACACAAAACATCTCTAGGACATGCAGGAGTGAAATACAACTAATTGTATAACAAGTAAATAATTTATTATTTTCATTATTATTAGTTATTTTGCCTTTTTTTGCAATCCAGGTCCTGTCCTTATAAAAAAATCACACAGATTTTTTTTATTTATATTTGTTCATTCACTTTTAAACTTTTACCCAAAGTAGTAGAGATTTAAGAGAGTACCTAGAAATATATATTTTTTATTTTAAATCCTAGGTGTGCCACAACTTGAGAAATTGACATTTGAAGAATGACAACAAAATTCATCAGGATGTTTCTTTCTAATGTGTGTACTGAGAAAGGCATATAAAAAATCTGAAGATTCAGACAGGATGTCGAAGGGGTTCTCTTTAATTCTAGACCCTAACCAGGCCTGTACTGTGTATGCTTTCCAGGATAACTCAAGATATTAAAGGGTACATCCATTCCAGGAGGACACTAACATTGCATTTAAAGGGAATGGAAAAGATTAATAGGAGGGCACATGCATCAGAATACAATATGTCAAGTTCGTGGCAGGAAGCTGCAAATGTCTGTACACAATTTCCCTTTTTCAAACAGCGACACTCCCGACTTTCAATAATTTTTTTTGCTTGCAACATCCCTGGAATCAATGTTTTATGATGGTATCCCTGCCACTCAATATATAAAATCCTGTCTACAATGCTGCTCACAGCTGCTTCCATTGTGCATTAGAATAATAGGTTTCTTTGTGGATTTACACAATAAACACAATGTTTTGGGCAGGGCTAGGGAATGATAAGATAATAATGTCTTCCTAATTGATCTAATATACATTTATGACATCATTTTTCTTACATCTTTTAAGTAATATTGTTACATGTAAATTATTTTTAATGTGTTTGAAAACCTGTAAAGAACACACAACAGACTATAACAACACATTTTTGCATATCAGGCTTAGTTATCTCACTCTTTGAAACAGCCCAACCTAGGGTGTCACATTTGCTACAGTAACTCTATTCTATGTTATTGCCAATGTTAATTTAATAAATAACATAATATGTCTATATATTATACATTTAATTTATTGTTTTTATTATTAGAGAAACAAACTTTATTATCTAAAAGGGGCAATTTCCTAAAAGTATGGCTTGCATTTTGGCTGGGATCAAACCCATAGCTTTACACATAGGAGGTGAGAATTCTACCACTGAACTACTAATACAGCACTCTGTTTGGAAGAGCTAAATTAAAACCTACAAGTGTTGTCTTTTCCTTTGTATAGCTGTATATTTTATATAATTTCTAAATATATATGTCATGTCATTTACCAAACCGCTTTATACAGATGCAGCCATTCAAAGTTTGCGGTACAAATCCATACCCCGGGCAACTATGCATGTGCCACCACGCCGTACCATGGTACATGAGTGATTGGCTGGCCAAAATGACCGACAGGGGCACCCGTGGTGCATTGGTCGGTAGTGGAAATATTAAATCATTTAATCTCTTTACTGTGCACGTTTTAATCCACTTAGTATTGAATATTTAGATGGAGTTTTACAACTATAGGGAAATTGTAGTAGCTGAGCATAAAAAGAAGAGGAGCATAACACATCTGAAGGTCATAATTTATATTAATTTAGGAACATAAACATATTATGTAACTTGTATATTGCTTGTCTTGGTAGTTTAAAGAAAAAATACACACCAGTATTCCATTTCTCCCTAAACGTTTTAAGCATCAAAGTCTTACATGTTGTTATTTCGGAAATGTTTTTACGTGCTCCTTCTGACCATATTACTGTACGTTTATATACTTTTTGAAAATCGATAGTTTTAACCTTTTCTGCGAATACGCTCGTTATCAGATTAAACAAAGCATACTTTTAGAATTGGATTAATAGGGAATATAATATGGATCTAAATAAATTAATAATGGTATAACTATATTCATGCACTGTTGCACAAACAGTAGTATAAGACTTGGTAAAAGTTGAAGGGGAAAATTTGGCTCGTACACCAAAACCCTATTTTTATCAAGAAATGCCCAGTCAGGACCTCAGTTTAATCTTTCATCCGAAAGACTATATATATATAATAGATAAAATTACTGATTTTATAATTTCTTATAGGGGAAGTGAAACTAAACTAGATGTTGCAGATTAGTAATCTCTAAAATATTAATACAAAACTGTAAATAAAACATGCTGAACTTTTAATTATGAATAAAAAAATGCTAAACTAATTTATTGAAAACCACTTTACCCCTAGACATGTGGGGTTTTAACAATAACAGATGGCAAGACCTGTGTTATAATGTGTAGTAGGTTAGCAGGTTGAACAAAAACAATGAATGCTTCTAGCTTTTGTTCAGATGAAAAGAGGGCAAAAAAAATACAATAAATATTTCAAGTGGGTACTGTGCCTGCGTCGGTGTGTGTTGGTTGCAAAGGAAAATGTAAAGGTTTATTCCATGCTGAAAAGAGAAGAAAAGAAACACAATATTTTGGCTGTGGAGCCTTCTTAGGGTGTGTGATTTTTTTCTTATCTGAGAAGTGGAAATTAATTGTCAGAAAGTGTAGCTTGCCTGCGTAAGCAAATCAGATACAGTATATTGAATTATTATTTACTTTCAATATTAAGTAAAGGTGTGAATATCATTCCCTAAGATGTGGTTCTTGGGCTCCATTAATAACTATGTGGAATAAGATAACATAACTTATCAATAAAGTGTCGATACATTTTTGAAAGATATTGCAGACCTTTCTCTCCTACATCTAGGACACCTTAATCCTGTAACAGCAAGGCATTTAGAACTGTGTTATTGAAAATTTCCATAATATTTATGTTGCCTTGACACAGCAGCTTGGGCTTTTGTGTAAAAGCAGAGGAGTGCAGCTAAAAGTGGCCCATCCAGGTCTGGAACACAGATGACAACATTTTAATGTTGTCTATTATAAAACACCCTTATGGTACAGTATTGGGGGCAGCTTGGATTCAATGTACTTCCTCTTCTGCCTAACAGCAGGTCAAAGCTCACTGTCCATCACAAAGAAATAATCCACCAATGAGGGACCTGCAGGGTAGATGGCAGGATTATAGCTGATAACATCCTAGCCAATCATGAACTGTGATATTGTGGCTTAAAAGCTCCTCTTCCCTCTCCAAATAACCTGGCAATTCTGACTTTAACAACCATGTGACTGCAAGCAGTCTGACTCAGGATTTAAAATGTCTTCCAAGATACCAGGCCACGAGAGTGAGTAATTACACAAAAGAATTCTACTGAAGATATCCTTTTTGCAACAGAAGAATTCATGTGTTCATGAACCAACTGTTGTTTTTGTCTGATCAGTGAAAAACAGACTCTTTGCTGCTGACACTTAATATCCAGTATATTCAGTAAAACGCTTTGTATTGTATTGTATTTCCTTGCAGAACACAGAAACATTATACAGATGCAGCCATTCAAAATGGGTGAGGTATTTCGCGGCATACCCCGGTGGGCGTGTCACAGTATCACGTGGTATCACGCGTTTCACGTGTGTCACGTAACTAACTATCCGGCGTCGCCTTGTAAAACCGCCAGGGGGAGCTTAACCTCTCATGTACAGCATTTGAGCCTTTAATTTTGAACTGTGTATTACAGCATGTTAATCATCAGTCATTAAAATGTTGGTATATATTATGAAAGCAAGATTGCTCAGTTGGACAGAAGTACACAACCTACCTTTATCAGAAATATTTATGCATCAAAGCCTTTACTGAAGATATTACTAATAGTATTAATAATGGATGACTTTGGACAAGCTGTATACTCAAAGTATAATTTCTTTGTACAAGCACTTGGAATCTGTCCAAGCCATACTTTGTCAGGCATTTTGTTTTACTTCAACGGGGCATAAAAACTTCCTTGCTTTTAACAGGGCGTTTCATAATTTCTAGCTACGAAAATGATTTAAAATGCGACACCTATCATTTAACTAGAGCTTAAAATATCACAAGGAAAAATACACACCGGTATTCCATTTCTCCCTAAACATTGTAAGCTTCGAAGTCTTTAACTAACGTGATACCGGAGTCAACAAGCATACTTTTAGAATTTGATTAAAAGGGAATATAATATGGAATCGCGTATCTAAAGAATTTAATAACGGTATGATTATATCCGTGTACTGCGGCAGGTCTGTGTAGGGCTGTTTCGCCTGCCTGATCATGCGAGCTGTCTTGTAGCCTACTGGTCTAGGTGTGTGACTACCAACTGGCAGGTTGTGTGTTTGAATCCAGCTGGTGCTGGACTTTTATTTTAACAAACATTTCTTCGAAAAAATAGGTAAGCGATATTATGGACAATCAATTGACTTTTATATTTCAAAATATCGCAACATGATTGATATTTGCGATATTTTGAACATATCTTCCCTTCTGACAGCGGTTCCTGCTTCTATTGTGTGTGTGTGTGCAACAGTAAATTTTTATAGAGAAATGGAGGCTGGACAGTATGCGTTACAATATAAACATTTCCCGGAGATTGCAAGGCAAGTAAAAGGAGATGCTTCATATTGCTTGACTAATTTTAAAAACTAAGTTATAAATATAAAAATTGCAGGCGCTGCTCTGGTGCGTCGGCTCCTACACAGTGCCTGTCTGCAGTAAGCGTTACAATATACATACAGTACCCAACACTGCTTGTACCCATCTGTCATGCAAATAAAACACCTTGAATTGAATTGAGGGGAGAAGGGGGGGATACTAAAGCCAATACTGGCTCAATGGGCTTTGACGTGCTAATGCGTTGGTTTAACGGTCCGGGTGTGGCAGGCTTCCAATGTCAACTCGACTCGATTAGAAGACAATGAACGTATTTTAGCCCTAAATGAATTAATAGCAAACATGGTTTACATAAAATACATTTTTCCAAGAAAGTTTATAATAATACGATCTATAGTTGAAATCTGAGCCTACTTTAAAAATAAAGGAAAAGCATTTTCAGAGAGCAATCACGCTGTGTTTATGTAGAAAAAGTGATTAGGTTTATGAGCAATCTAATTACCTATTCGCTTAAAACGCTATATAAAATAAAGTTTATTTAGAGATGAATGATCAGTGTCGCAGTTTAAATAATGTGAGTCAGGAAACTAACACAGCGCCACCGGATTTAATAACGCAATAAAAACGCTATAAAATAATGTGACACAGTACAGCACAGTACAACAATACTGACCATGACTTTAGAAGCATAAATTACCTTACACTCAATTTAAACACAAGCTGTCTTTCTGTATGAACCTCTAAGCTGGTTCATACAGAAAATGTAGAAATGCATTAGCCTGATCATGATTAAAAAACACATAATTAAACACGCGTTTGCGATTTAAATCAGAACACGATTTAAATCAATATAAATGTTTATATTGTAACGCATACTGTCCAGCCTCCATTTCTCTATAAAAATTTACTGTTGCACACACACACACAATAGAAGCAGGAACCGCTGTCAGAAGGGAAGATATGTTCAAAATATCGCAAATATCAATCATGTTGCGATATTTTGAAATATAAAAGTCAATTGATTGTCCATAATATCGCTTACCTATTTTTTCGAAGAAATGTTTGTTAAAATAAAAGTCCAGCACCAGCTGGATTCGAACACACAACCTGCCAGCTGGTAGTCACGCACCTAGACCAGTAGGCTACAAGACAGCTCGCATGATCAGGCAGGCGAAACAGCCCTACACAGCCCTGCCGCAGTACACGGATATAATCATACCGTTATTAATTTCTTTAGATACGCGATTCCATATTATATTCCCTTTTAATCAAATTCTAAAAGTATGCTTGTTGACTCCGGTATCACGTTAGTTAAAGACTTCGAAGCTTACAATGTTTAGGGAGAAATGGAAAACTGGTGTGTATTTTTTTCTTTAAAGTACCAAGACCAGCCATATACTGTATGTTTACGTTCCAAAAATAATATCGTTTATGGCCTTCACACGCGTTACAGTATGCTCCTATTCTTTTTATGCTCAGCTACTAAGATTTCCCTTCAGTGGTAAAATTCAATATCTACAACGGGCACAGTAAAGACGTTTACAGTAAGTCTTTCTACGACAGACCAACGGACCACGAGTGCCCCTGTCGGTCAACCAATCACGCACCGCGGTATCGCGTGTCATCATACCTGCGGTATCTGTACTGCGGTGTCTGTACCGCGCACTTTGAATGGCTGCATCTGTATGCATAACAAAAAATGTAATTTTAAATCAGGCTCCATCTGAACTGAAACATTATATTATAATAATATTTAAACTTAAATTAGGTTACTATAACAACTCCCAATGACTTATTTAAAACCTTTAATGCTTTTACATTTTAACATTTTTTTTAATTCAACACCAAAATACTGTTAATAAGTATTAACTTACTGGATGGACTTTTAGTAGCATTGCCACATGACACCTGAAGAAGACTCCATGGCCGAAACATTGTGTTTTCTTTCTTCTTTTTTTTTCAGCATGGAATAAACCTATTACTTGTTTCTTGCCACATGTTGAGCAGACAGTAAGCCCCAATATATTTCAGACAGTAAAGCCCCAATTACATCCCTTGGTTGTTGTACATTTCATATACTGGAACTTTTAAAATGATTGTAATATTGTATGTATACAATCTCCACCTCTAATCCTGAACAGATAAGACCAATGTAATTCAATGTGTTATTGTAGAGGGTTTTGGAAGCAATACAACAACTGCTACTAATAATTACAACTCCGCACAGTATAGTGGTGCAGTACTGGAGCACTGGGTTCAATTCCAGACCTGGGATGCTATCTGTGTGGTGTTTGTATATGCTTCCCTGTTTGCATTGGTTTCCTCTGAGTGCCCTGGTTTCCTCCCACTTTCCACAGACTTACCATGGCTTTGTGTGCCCTGAGATGGACTGGCATCACATCCAGAGTGTATCTTGCTTTGAATAAATAAAGAATGGATGGAATAATAGTTCCAAAACAAGAAACCAAGAAATAATAGCTTAGTTATTTGCACCATTAAACATGGCTTGTTTAAGTGAAAATACAGATGCAGCCACTCATAAAGCATGACATTACCACAATATGTCAGTATGTCTGTGATTCAGTGGCCAAAGATGACTCAGAGGTGGCACAAGAGATCTTCTGCCAGGGGAATCTAGGACAAGCAATGAGAGAAGGCACCATCTCCCTACTCTTCGGGGGGGTGACGCCAACCTCAAGAACCAGAGTCCGATAACAATGCTCTGCGTGGATGTCAAGATTCTGTCCAAGCTACTGGCCAGCACACTGAGGACAGCCCTGCCCCGCATAATCAACAGCGACCAGATGTGTGGTGTGGAAGGGAGATCCATCAGCTGGAACCTCCAGCTCACTAGGGACGCCATCGCCTGGACTGAGGACCAGAACATGACCATGATAGTAGTGAGCCGGGACCAGGGGAAAGCCTTTGACAGAGTAAACAGCTGTCAACACTTCAGTATGTAGAGTGTTTCAGCCCCTGGAAAAAGATACTGTACTCTGAAGTGGGCAGCAGAGTCAATGTGAACGGACATCTGTGGGATTTCTTTCCCCAGGAGTTTGGAGTCTTCTTTCACATCTTCTCTGTGTTCTCTTCACAGAGCCATTGGCACAGGTGGTGAGACAGGACCCAGTTATTAATGGCCTGGCTGGGGATACCAGGAGGCTTGTAGGAAGTCCTCAACATCTTCCAGTACACAGATGATACAACACTGTTCCTGAGCTCAGACGGGCTTGAAGAGAACACTGCAGATCATCGAACAATATTCCAAGGCCCTGGGATCGAAGCTCAAACACCAAAGAGCAAACTCAAGTTCTTCAGATTCTGGAAGGACAGAATACTGGAGCAGGAAGGTCTTGAGCTCTGCACAGAGCCCCTTAAGATACTATGGGTTTTGTTCCAGAGCCAGAACAAAAAGACCATTAACTGGACCAAGAGGATCACCAAGGTGAATGTGAAGCTGTCCCTCATAGGGAAAGTGATGGTGTTGAAATCAGACATCCTGCCAGGTTTGATTTTTCCTGGTCGTGGTGTACCTGCTGCCAGCCAGACTCAGACAAGCATCGCAAGGTATGGTCTTCAAGTTTGTTTGGGGAAGCAGGTACGAGTACACCACAAGAGGCCAGATGCGTCAGGCAGTCATGGAAGGGGGGAGAGACGTGCCACATTTTCCCCTGAAATCTGACTGCATCCTCTTCTTCGGCCTCTGTAGGGCATTGGGGGAGCCAATCCATCACGAGTAATAGTATTTTGCCAGGCTGTGGTTTTCCATCCCCATGATCCACCTGATCCAGTGGTCAAACAATGAACCAAAAGCGGAAAAGTGACCAGAGACCTACAACCACGCTGTCAAGTGGAGCCAGAGGTACAAGGCCACAAGACAGCCGGAGCTGTGCACCAGCTACAGGGCTCTGTACAATGAGGCGAGAGGACAACTGATTGCCAGAGAAAGGCTGCAGGCTCCCAGATAAGTCTGGGAAAGGATGCATCCAAAAGAACTGGACAACAAGATAACCTTATTGCTGTGCACTAGAGGCTAGCGACCAGAGGGGTTTTCTACAGACACTCGATCACCAGGAAACTGCACTGCCCCCCAGACATGTGTTTCACTGAGGAGATGCAGGAGCATGTGTTCTGGAGCTGTCCCTTCACCTGCGGGACAGAATGGACAACAATATGCAACTCCTGGGAGTGAGAACAATGCGTAGCCACCAGTGTATCATGCTGGGGCTGGCACAAACTAGATTGGACAAAGGGACACAGTACTTGCTTTAGCTGCTGGTATCCTTAATACAATAAGGACTATGGTCATTTACCTTTTCATTTTTTAGCCACTCCGCAGTTAGGTCTTACACACTTAACACATACAGACTAAGCTGTGTTTTGGCTTCTGCAGATTTTCGTCATGTGGAATGATGAACCTCAGTCCTAATTTCAGCTTTCTTGCAAAAGGCAGAAGTTTTTCTCAAGGACTTTAATTGTACTTTGTTCCATTTTGTCTTCTACCCCGCCACCATTCTTTACAATAGAAATGGTGTTCCTTGGATTGATGTTATGTTTTGGGTTTCTCTTGGTTTTATGTCACATGCACACTTTGCCCAGTCTTTGCCATAAAAGTTTGTAGCAGTTACATAGTAGCCATTGGTCTCTTGGTACCTTATCTGATTTCTTCTTTGCTCTGTCATCCAGTTCGGAGGGATGGGCTGATCTGGGCAGGGTCTTGGTGGTGCCATACACTTTCCACTTCTTAATTATTTTGACTGTGCCCAAGGGATATTCAAGGCCTTTTATTTTTATACCTAAACCCTGATCTGTGCCTTTCCACAACTTTGTTTTGGATTTTTAATTTGATGGATATTTTCTTTGATGCTCATGGTTGAGTTTTTGTGTTGAAATGCCCTACCTGGGAGATGGAACCTAAAGGAATGGCATAATTTAGCCTGGCATTATGGAAATCTCTACATTTCAACACAGATGGGGGCCAATTAATTTGGTGTGTGATTTTGAAGGCAACTGGATATACATTAGCTAATTCAGAATTTTTATTTTAAAGGGAGTGGACACTTACCAGACCATGTAATTTTAGTTTTTAGTTTTACCTTTCTAAAAACTTTAGAATATTTTTCCACTTGGAAGTTGTGGAGTAGGATATGTAGATAAATAAAAATATAATGCATTATTTTCAGGCATTTTAATTCCATGATATAAGGCAACAAAAGGCGAATATTTTGAAATGGTGTGCAGGCACTTTTGAATATTCTGTTTCCTTTTAATTCAATTTTTTTGTACAAAGGGTATTTTTGTATTAAAATACAATAACAATAAAAAAATATCTGAAGATTCTATGTAGTTCAAAAGTTAATATTACTATCAGTTTATACATGCTCTGTAGGCTAACATGTCTTCATGTGGTCAGTACCAAAAAATTAAGAGAAGTTTATTTAGTCAGGAGTGTCTATCTTAAGCATTTACATGTCTAACACAATTAATGTTTTCCTACATTAAAAGTGAGATGTTAATGCAAAAATGAGATTATATTAATTTTGAACAATATGAACAAGGTGATGACCAAAATATTGTATAATTTATTCCTTTCTCCTCCAATGACAAAAAAAGTGTTTCAGCTTTAAGCCTTATAGAATAACTAACAGCTCATTTGTCAAAGGAATACAAAGATATCTATCCTTTTATGTTTCCAAAAGAAGATCAGAGAATCAGGTCATACTGAAGGACACAGATGTGCTCCAGCAGGTTTCTGAAAGACTCCTTTGGCTTGTCAAAGACTTTTGATTTGATAATAAAATTGTGAAAACTGAAGACAAATGCTCAGTGATAACTGCCCTTTTCAGCAACACATTAGTTGAATGGTATACTATATCCTATGAATGTCAAGTGAGCATTAAAATAGTGAATATGTAAAAAATAGCAGTTCTGTAGCTGCCAACAAAACAGAGCTTTTCTGAATTATGAAATAGATTAAAAAAATTAAGGAACATAATAGTGTATTCCTCCTCTGGTTTCTGGGGTCATAACCTTTGCCATTCATTGTACTTGTCACTGAACAAGCTATTTTCAAATAATCGTTCTTTCATGCAACACTAGTCCAATATACTGCTCAGGAGCTCATCTTGAAAGAAAGAGCAATATTGTCATGCAGCAATGAGTAAGTTCAAGTTTTTAGAGAAGGGCACTTTAGGTGTGATTAATATACAAGGTGGTTTTCCACAAAGGATATCTCTGTTACCAAGCATCCAATTTACTTGAACATCCTAAGATATGAATGCAGCGCCATGCGCATGAAAATGGCAGAATCAAAATACTCAGCATCAACATACTCAGTCTGTTGTCTTCAGGGAATATCCAAACTGACAGATGGAATCATTTCAATTCCAATATAGATGTGTTCCAAAAAACAACTTTCACACATTGAATTTTCTGACTTAATGTGCTTGAGGGCAGGACAGTTGTGCTATGATTATCATTCCTGCCTTGCAGTGCTGGGGCCCTGGGTACAATTCCAGTTTGTACAGTATGTTCTCTTTGTGTTCTTGTGGGTTTTTACCTGGTGCTCTGGTTTTCTCCCATAATCCAAATACACAGATTAATTGACTTCTGAGAAGATTAGTTGTTTTTGTGTGTGAGTGTGTGTATCTGTCTTTGTGTCTGTGTATGTGCCCTGTGATGGACTGGTGTCCCATCCAGGGTATATCCTACCTTGTGCACATTGCTTGTCCCTCCCCCATGACTCTGAATTGGATTAACAGGTTAGAAAATGGATGGATATACTGTATATTGGTGATCTACTGACTTGTTGTAAATAATAATGAACATAATAATTTATCCAATATTATTCAATTCTGTATTTAAGTACTGTTTTGTTTGTAAATAAAACCTCCCCTTTAGTTATTCAGAATAGGCTCTGTCGTTATCAAGAAGTTATCCATGATGCTATGATAATATGCTGACATAGACATGTTACTGGCAATAGCTTCTTTATAGATAGATTTATAGATCTTTATAGACTTCATTTAGAATGGATGTAAGTGTCATGTGAGAGCAAAGTCAGATCTATACAGGCCACTGAAGTATGAGATGTTGTATGGCCCAAATGTAATCAGCAACACATTTTCCCAAACATGAAGATTTCAATTATAATGCCAATTTTTATTTAAAATTAATGGATTTTACCAGTAATCTTAAATTTTGCTCACTAAGGAAGACACGTTTTGAAAACACATTGACAAAGTGACCAAGAATAATGCTTCAATCAGGAAAAATGTCAATAAAAAAGTTCATTTAAAAGAGATCAGAGACATCTCATACATTTCATTTATAAGAGAAATGTGACAGATTAGTAAGTTTAACTGAAATTAGCCTTCTTTAGCCCACAACACTTTAAAGAGGCATGAAGATAAAATGTCCACACTTACAGAAAATAATGCAAAGTGCCAAAAGCACGGGGTTTTGTTTGAGATGTTTGCCTAGTATAAGGGGGTCTAAAAGGTGAACAAAGGGTTTGATGGTTTTAATGTGGTTATTTAACTTTATGGCAAAACTGGAGACACAGAACAGAGCATAAGAATATAAGTGAAGAGGTAGGGAGAGAGAACCCATACCTTCTCTTCCTTACTGCTCATGCCATGAGAAATTACCCTATTCTGATCAGTCTTGACTAGAGAGGGACTGAATTCTACATAAGCTAATCATTTTAGAGAGCTTGCTGTCTTACTTATTTTAGAAAATATTCTGTATTCCTTAATCGTAGAAACCTCAGACTAAGAATGTTCTCTTCTAGTTAGTGATACATTTTTAGAATAGGGAGATTGATTCCCATTTGATTTGGGAAATCCATGTTGTAGGAAGGTTATTTGGTTCTGAGTAACATTTATCTATTAGGTTTTCCTTTTTGATCTGTTTATGTGTAGTAATTGATCCAGATTATAGGACTAGAAAACTGGATTTTCTGGATCTGTAGGATATATGATATAGATGATATTTTCTGGATATATATGCGCATATGTGTTTTTGTGTAATGTTATGTTGCATGTTGTGTAATTATCTTAATTATTATCAATAAATACTTATCTTGCTCAAGTTTTACTCATGTGCCTTATTTTTACCTAATGCTCGGACTATAATTTCCTAACCTTGCTAGTAGTACTAAACAATAAGTTTATGAATTTCATGTACCCCAAAAATTTGTGAGAGACAGCCCATCAAGTAGGCATTGAAGTTATATTGACAACTTCTATTTTGAGGCACTTCTTTCCACCAAGGACTGTGGGAGCCTACAGAAAACAATCTAGTCATCACTTCTTTCAAGAAACTAACTTAAGTACTAAAAACTAAACGAGCTAAGCTGGTCCTCCTCTCATTAGCAAAATTCTTTATATAACATGCTTGATTCGTTAATGGTTGTCTTCATGTCTGCTGCAAACTCAGTCTCAGCTATCATGTACAGCAGTGGTTCTAAAACTTTTTGGACCAAGTACCAACCCTGATCAAACCAAAGCATATCACCTACAAGTCATCTTATAGGAACCACAGAAAATCTCAATGACCAACATGAGCGCACTAGTACACACACTCATACACACATATAATAAATATAATAATAATAATAATAATAATAATAATAATAATAATAATAATAATAATAATAATAATAATAATTCACTTTATTTGATATAGCACGTTTAAAGGTGGCTTCTCAAAGTGCTTTACAGAATGACAACAGGAACAACAACAATTAAAAATAAACAATATAAAAGCACTTACCATTTCAGTGAGAGGGGTGAGCCTGTTTAGACAAGCAAAGCAGATGTAAATTAATCGGTCGACCCTTGATACAATTCCCAACAGAGTCTAATAGATTTTAAATCCTCAGGCATTTTCTTGACTGCAAAGGCCTCATGGTGGATGCTGCAGTGCGTCCACTTCATATCTGGAGCAACATCTCTAATTCATGCAGTTGTCATCGCTCTAGCACCGTCTGTACAAACTGTGACACATTTTTTATAGTCAATGACATTCTCTTCGATAAATTCATTCAGAAGCTGAAATATGTGCTTTCCTGTAGTTCTTGTTGGTAGCGGCTTACAGAACAGAAAGTTCTCAAGGAACATGCCCTAAACCTCATATCTAACGTAAACGAGCAAATTGGCCAAATCAATTACATCTACAGACTCATATAATTGCAGTGAAAAGCATCTGCTCATCTTAATTCACTCTATCAGTGTACTTTTTACATCATCTGCCATATCAATAATTCTATGAGTGACTGTGTCCTTTAAAGGGGGCAGCAGGTCGAGCTGTTTAGCAGCTTTTTCTCCGCACATAATACGTCAGCTCTTTTGCCAATGGTAAACAAAGTTTTTCACAAATAGCGTGGGACTTACCTGCTTTAGCAATCGACAAGCTTGTATTTTTACCTGTTTCCGTTTCAGGAGTCCATCCGTTTTAGAAGTTAAAATAAGTTTTTATTTCATGTGTCCTTAAATATTTTTCTGTCATCTATCATGCTTTCATGTGCTCACAAGATTGCCAGTGTTCCAAAATCACGTACATTCTCCTACCTCCCTATTTGCTGAACATTACTTTTTTTAAATACAATTGGTCACCTACGTTCGTAGCACGTATTCCCATACAATGGTATAGAATTACATAGTAGCTCTTGTGTCCACTCAAGTATTAGCGTGGGCTGTATCATAGTACTCAGGCTGTGCATTTGACACATAAACTAATTTTATTAAAATAGAAAATATGAAAAGCCGTCCCAATTTTTCAGGGCACACAACAAATTTCCAGGGTCATCTGGTGTACCACCTGGGGGTGCTCCACAGGTTGAGAACCACAGATGTACAGTATATGGTAGATATACAGATATACAGTGGCTATAAAAAGTCTACACCCCCTCGGACTTTTTTGCATTTTATTGTGTTACAGCATGGAACCATGATATATTTAACTGATATTTTTTTGCCAATCATCAACACAAAGTACTCTATAATGTCAAAGTGAAAAAAATCCAGACAATTTAATTATTTAATTTAAAATTAATTAATAAAAAAAACAGAAAATAATTGAATGCATAAGTATTCTCACCCTCCCCCAAAGTTATTACTTGGTAAGACCAAAGCTAATCTAATAAGCTAATAGGCCCTATTAATAAGATAATCTCTTTGGGTAAGTCTCTATCAGCATTGCACATCTTGACACTGGAATTTTTGCCCCTTCTTCTTGGCCAAATTGCTTAAGCTCCATCAAGTTGGATGGGGACCGTTTGTGAACAGCAATTTTTAAGTTGTTCCACCAATGTTTAATTGGATCGAGGTCTGGGCGTTTTACTGGGCCATGCTGTAACAATAAAATGTGAAAAAATCCAAGGGGTTGTGGACTTCCTATAGGCACTGTATATGGTCATTATGACCTGTGATGTAGGAAATGCTTCCAGTCTTTTCACAATTGTTGGCAAAACAGGGAATGTCTGATATGTATATGAATTACACTATCTTTATACCTCCAAGGAAGAGACATGCGCAAAGATCACAATGAAAGACGCACGATGACGCACGGTACCGCGGTACGTGATTGGTTGACCGACAGGGGCACTCGTGGTCCGTTGGTCTGTCTTAGAAAGATTTACAGTAAACGTCTTTACTATGCCCGTTGTAGTATTGAATATTTATATGGAATTTTACCACTGAAGGGAAATCTTAGTGCCTGAGCATAAAAAGAATAGGAGCATACTGCAACGCGTGTGAAGGCCATAAACGATATTAATTTTGGAACTTAAACATACAGTATATGGCTGGTCTCGGTACTTTAAAGAAAACATACACACCAGTATTCCATTTCTCCCTAAACATTTTAAGTCCGTTTTTTTTCTGAACCGGGGAAAATCTGATCATGTTTCTCTATAACAATAATAAAAAACATTGCCACACCCGGACTGTTAAACCAACGCATTAGCACGTCAATGCCCATTGAGGAGCCGGGCGCAATAACTGTTTTGTCCCTTGATTTACTGATCTGCATTAATTACAGAAATCGAGTTCCTCCTCTTTGCAGATGAACTGGTCCTGCTGTCTCCCACAGAACAGAGGCTGGAGCAGCACTGTCAGACCTGGGCGCTGACAGTCAATCTGGACAAGACCAGAGTTATGGTTTTCCAGAAAAAAAGCCAGACCCCCATTAGTCTTCCTGAGATCGTCGGATTATGAACGAATAAAAGCATCTTATTAAAAACGGGTTTGCTTTTGTCTGGGCATTTACATTGTAATCTGTGGTTTACATCTACTGTATTGTTTTGAGATGCCACTTTTAAAGGTGATATGTACAATAAAGTTTTTTATTATTGTTATAGAGAAACATGATCAGATTTTCCCTGGTTCAGAAAAAAGACGATTAAAATCTGTAATCTTTCCACTTGTATGTCATCTGAAAATACAAGAAGTTTCTGCTTTGTGCTAAGACATTAACGAGTACAACCCCCCTCTCTGTGGGAGGGCTGGCTGTGACGAATTAAATCGGTTTCACAGGTATTTTCAAAGTAAGAAGTACAGTACTTACTAGTTTAAGAAAGCTAGGCACCTCAATGAAATCGCTTTAACATGCTAATGCGTTGGTGTAACAGTCCGGGCGTGGCAACCTTCTAATGTCAACGCTCAGAAAAAAAGATCTGAAGTACTGTACTGTATACTAGTTTGTCACTCTTCTCATCCCCTCTTTGCTAAATGGCTTTTGAATAGAGTCACATGAAGACAGAGGTGAAGCAGCCCTACACAGCCCTGTCGCAGTACACGAATAATATTATATCTTATTAATTTCTTGAGATACGCGATTCTTTTAATACAGTCTTTGCTGTGCTCTAGAGGATCCTTGTGATATTTCAAGCTCTGGTTGAATGATAAGTGTCGCAGTTTAAATCATTTTCGTAGTTAGAAATTATGGAACGCTCTGTTAAAAGCAAGGGAGTTTTTATGTCCGTTGCAGTTCTTTTGCAACATGAATATAATTATATCGTTATTAATTTCTTGAGATACGCGATTCCATATTATATTCCCTTTTAATCAAATTCTAAAAGTATGCTTGTTGACTCCGGTATCACGTTAGTTAAAGACTTCGATGCTTAAAATGTTTAGGGAGAAATGGAATACTGGTGTGTATGTTTTCTTTAAAGTACCGAGACCAGCCATATACTGTATGTTTAAGTTCCAAAATTAATATCGTTTATGGCCTTCACATGCGTTGCAGTATGCTCCTATTCTTTTTATGCTCAGGCACTAAGATTTCCCTTCAGTGGTAAAATTCCATATAAATATTCAATACTTAAACGGGCACAGTTAAGACATTAAATATACATATACATACTGTATACAGTACAGTTTGCATACGGTAATATGTTTATGTTCCTAAATCAATCTCTTTTATGAGCATGTGATTGGTGAATCGATTCTCAAAAATTACTGTACTTTGCATGATTGGAAATAAATGCGTGATTGCGAAATGCTGTGGTGTTACTTTTACAAAGACGGTCAATGAAAAAAAGAATGTGGACCAGGGCAATACTTTCAGTTTACAGCTTGTCCAAGGTCATTCATTATTAATACTATTAGTAATATCTTCGTTAAAGACTTTGATGGCGACAGCTCAAACATGAGAGGTTGAGCTTTATTAGCTCCACCTTGCGGAAATTCCGGATACTATTATTTTGCTTGTCGTATTATAGGAGAATTTACGGTAACTAGCGGTATTTACCAGTAACTCGCGGTATTTACGGGTAACTCGCGGTAGACTGCGTACAGCGTACCGGAAAATAATGCGGTATCGCCCGCGCATTTTGAATGGCTGCATCTGTACATGGTAACTGTCCATTCATTTAGGTGTTGCTATTGTGTTGTAGTGATTCATATTCGTTCAGGGACGCCAAATATGTAATGTTAGTGGCTCTCTGAAGGCACCAGTTCTGTAGGGTTTGGGCATTTACTGAGACAATTATTAATTGTAGCAGTAAATCACAAAGTTGATTCTTTTGATGGCTTTAGAGTCCAACCATGCGACATAACTCAAACAACGCGCACACACAGGTACTAATACACGAGGATACATTTATTAATACATAGAATATGCATATAAACCTAACAGATCTTATCGAGAGGGTTATCAGAATACAAAAGATATATTCGGTCAGTTACAAAGAGTTACACATATCAAGAGGACATACGTTCAGTATATCATTCATTAAGACCGTTTCGTAAAGTGAACTTGGTTACAACTTCTACATTAGATACTCAAACAAGTACATAACTCTTAGGAATTAAATTGATATCAACTGGTATGGATAACAATTGAATTCTCGAGCTGTAATGCATTGAAGTTGAATACTCGTCCAATCTCTGGGGATTCAGATCTCCTGCGGGCACAAAGAAACAGTTGCAGGCTGTTGCTGTCCAATCCGTGCTCTCTGGCTCCGTGCCAGGCTGTGCTGTGCGGCTTGCGACGGTGCGCTGCTGATGCTCACTGACCGGCTAGTTGGTGTTGTTTAACTAGCACAGTTTGTGCACAGGAGAAAAGATGACTGTGGGTCCCAGCAAGTCAGGAAGAGGACCAGTTCGTTTATGATGAAGAGCTAGTTCTGAATAGTGATTCAGCTGTCCACAGTTCCGACCTGTTCACGAGGCCTGCTGCTGGTTACTCTCTGGCAACCTCCACTCTAGACTCTTAGAACAAAGGAAAGTTCTGGCACTCGGACACACTGGCCGTTCCGTGGTTGTCCGGGCTGAGTCTCAGAATGGTCAGGAGGCGCGCTGCGAGAATGTCCTGCCCTTGGGAGCCTTCTGCTCCTGGGCCGTCCTGCCCTGGAATTCTCCTTTGAATTCCCTTTAGAACAGTCCACAGAATCCTCTCCAGAATCCCTTCTGAATCTTGTTGAATCTGAATCTTGTTGCCTGTTTTTACCTGGAGGAACTTCAGCTCATTGATTGGCTGAAAGTTCCATGGGCATCAGAGTCCCACGTGGGTTACTCGGCCCTACCAGTCCCTGATTGGTTGATCAAGGTGAGATATGAGTCACTTACTCCTGACACTTAGGAATGCAATCCAGATGTCCAACTCGCACTCCCTAGACAGATAGGCGCCAATGGATGACCATTGATCATGATAGCCAGGCTTAGCTAAGTGCATCCCCCTTTGGGAGCTGGTTTCTTATCACAAGAAAACATCTTAAATCAGCTTGCATGAATTCTTTCTCTGTGGCTGCACCACAGAGATGAACAGAGAAATGAGGCCTAATTTGGGAAAGCTCAGAAACACTTAATTCTGCCTTATTAATAAGCCTCGCCGCTACAGTGTGAATGGAGAGCCCTCTCACTTTGAATGATACTTACTGTTTGTTTGTCTGTTGTTTGAGACTTCCAGGTAGTGCCAGCCTATGGTGGCCTCAAAGAGCCAGGCCTGACCCCAGTTCCTCCACGTGGGTCTCAGATGCCCGTGAAACTTTCAACCAATGAATGACCGTAGTTCCTCCAGATAAAAGAGGCAGCACAGGCCCAGAAGGTGCTCCTCCAGGACATTCTCAGACTCAGTTCGGACAATCACGTGACGGCCAGTGTGTCTGAGTGCCAGGACTTTACTTTGTTCTAAGAGTAGAGGCCGGAGGTTGCCAGCGCGTAACTAAAGGATCCGCCCAAGGTTAGCCCAGCAGCAAACCTCATGAACCGCCAGTAACCCATCTTGAATGCTCGCCTGATCAATGAGTAAACTACGGTCAGAACTGTCGACAGCTGAATCTCAGTATTCAGGACTAGCACTACATCGGGATTGAACCGGTCTTCTTCCCGTCTAAAAAGTGTGACTTCCTTGGACCAGCAGTAACTTTTCATGTGCACAATCTCTGCTAGTTAAGCCAGGATTTACTAGCCGGTCTTCAGAGAGCCCACTGCCAGTGCGTTGCAGCAGGAATCTCTCCCTCCTTCTCCCACACCTTCAGCCACACCAGGACTACATGGCACCAGGCCAGAGGACACCGATTGGACCCAGCAACAGCCTGTTGTTGTTCCCTTATGTCCGCGGGAGATCTGAATCCACACAGATTGGATGAGTATTCAACATTCTGCATTACAGCTCGAGAATTCAATTGTTACCTCAATCCCAGTTGATATCAACTTAATTCCTATGAGTGATATATTTGCTTTGGGAATATCTAGTATAGAAGTTGTAATCAAAGCTCATTAACGAAATGGTATAAATGAATGGCATACTGAACGTATGTCTCTCTTGGTCTGTGACTCTTCGTTATTGAATATATATCTTTTGTATTCTGCTAACCCTCACTATAACCAACTATAACCCTCACAAGCTGCAAAGGAATAGGGTGAGAGATGTATGGAGCAGCATGAGAGAGATCACTGGCTTCAAACAGGCTGGGGTCGCAACGGAGGGGAACCTGGAGATGGCCAACGAGTTGAACCAGTTTTTTAACAGGTTAGATTCAGGGCCCTCTGTGGCTCAACACCCATCCCCCCACAGCCACACGCTCCCTAACCCTTCACAGCTGTGACTGCCCAACACCTCCTCCATCCCCCCACAATCATGGCCACCTACAGCTACGACCCCCAACAGCTACTCACCCCCCCATACCCCACAGCTGCCATTCTCCAACACCTCCACCATTAACACCTGCAGCACTGACAGTACAATGAGCACCATCCCCCAGGCCAGGCTGACCATCACGGCTGACCAGGTGAAGAGGGAATTGAGGAGGCTGCACCAGGGTAAGACCACAAGACCAGACAACGTCTGTCCCAGAGTTCTGAGGGCCTGTGCTGATCAGCTGAGTGGAGTGCTCCAGCAACTGTTCAACCTGAACCTGCGCTTGGAAAGAGTCCCTGTGCTCTGGAAGACATCATGCCTGGTCCCGGTACCAAAGAAAGGGCTCCCCTCTGTCCTCAACGACTACAGACCAGTTGCACTGACTTCTCACATCATGAAGACACTGGAGAGGCTGGTCTTATCCCACCTGAGACCCCTGGTTAGCTCATCACTGGACACCCTACAGTTCGCCTACCAGCCCAATGTTGGTGTGGAGGATGCGATCATCTACATGCTGCAAAGGGCCTACTCACACCTGGACAGGGCTGGCAACACCGTAAGGATCATGTTTTTCGACTTCTCCAGTGCCTTCAATACCATCCAGCCCTTACTTCTAAGGAGGAAGCTGGAAGAGATGCAAGTTGATGCCTCCATGACCTCGTGGATCACTGACTACCTGACAGGCAGACCAGTCTGTGAGACTTCAGAACTGTGTGTCTGAACAGGTAGTGAGTAACACAGGGGCTCCACAGGGGACGGTTCTTTCTCCATTCCTCTTCACCCTCTATACTTCAGACTTTAAGTACAACTCAAAGTCATGCCACCTGCAGAAGTTCTCAGATGACTCTGCAATTGTGGGATGCATCAAGGGTGGGCAGGAGGAGGAGTACAGAGGACTGGTCAGCAGCTTTGTGGAGTGGTGTGGGGACAACCACTTGGAACTGAATGTAACAAAGACAAAGGAACTGGTGGTATATATCAGGAGGAAAAAGGTCAAACCTACTCCTGTCTACATCCATGGGAGTGGCGTGGAGATGGTGGGCTCCCAAGTACCTGGGAGTGCACATCGACAATAGACTGGAATGGTCTAAGAACATCGAGGCCATCTATAAGAAGGGACAGAGCCGACTTTACTTCTTGAGGAGGCTCAGGTCCATCAATGTATGTAGTAAGATGCTACATATGTTCTATCAGTCGGTGGTAGCGAGTGCGATTTTCTACGCAGTGGTATGCTGGGGCCCTGGGATTAGAGCAGTGGATTCTAAAAGGCTGAACAAGCTCATTAGGAGAGCGAGCTCTGTCATTGGGTCTGACCTGGACCCCTTGGAGGCAGTGGCTGAGAGGAGAATGGTGTCCAAACTAGAGGCCATCATGGACAACAACTCCCATCCCCTCTATGACAGGCTTGTAGAAATGAAGAGCACGTTCAGCAATAGAATTATTCATCCCCGGTGCGACAGGGAGCGCTACAGGAGGTCATTCTTGCCTTCTGCCATAAGACTGTACAACGCATCCACCTTGCGTCTGTGCAGAGGCAACATTGACAGTGACTTGTTTCTGGACTGACCACATCTACTGCTACATCTGTTCTTTTTCTTTTCCCTTTAACAACCGTTTTTTGTGCAATATATGCCAGGGACCCGTGCAATACAATTATATCTATATTTATATCTATATTTACATCTATATTTATATTCATATGTGCAATACGATTTTTCTGCGTACTGTTCTGTTTTAGTTTGTTCTTTCTGTGTCCTGGACTGTGAGTAACTCTTTTAGAGCACCCCTCACTGTACTGATTGTATTGTATGTATTGTATCACTATTATTATTCTATCATTCATTACACCGTGGCTGTGTTGTCTGTGTTAAGCTGCTGTTGCACTGCAATTTCCCTCACGGGATCAATACAGTATCTATCTATCTATAAGATCTACGCACATTTTATATATTAATAAATGTATACTCGTGTATTTGTATCTATGTGTGTGCGTTGCTGTTATTCTGCAAGGTCAGTTTTCTAATAGCCATCAAAGAATCATTTTGTGACTTACTGCTACAATTAAAAATTGTCCCAGTAAATGCACAAAGCCCCTACAGTATGTAAAAAGATAATTTAACAAGATAATGGTTCATTACATTATGGAGGGGCTTACACACAATATAAGCTGCTCCTCAGCCTAGAAGGGGTTTGGTTGGTTGGATGTGTTGGAGATAGTGGAATGTTCTGGAGTATGTATACAGAGTTCTAACTGTTTTTGTGGTCATTTCTTTTTGTTCCTGATTTAAGAACCATTTTTTTGTAAACCATTTATTTTCAATTTTTCTTTTTTTTGTTGGGAAGAGGAGCACTGTAAATAAATTACACTTCATATATTGGAGTGCTTTGCGGTGGTGCCATCATTTCAGAAAACGGTCCTACTTTGACCATTTTTCAGGCCATTTTGTGACATGCAGCCTGTCATGTAAACTGCTCCTGCTTAAAAATAGTTAGGCCAGTTAACTCCAGAATTTACAGGTATGACTCAGTACCAAAAGGATATCAATGTGTGAAAATGGGGTTCCTACATTAACCAAAATAGGCATCTGGTTGCCATTTCTTGTTTTACAATGTAACACTTAAAGGGGAACTGCAATACTACTTTTCTATTTAAGGTTAGAAAGAATCAGCATTAATGAATGCATTTTAAACCATTATAAAAATGGTTAGTGGTTATAAAAGTAAAATGTACACGGTTTCTTGAAAAACCTCTAATTTAAATCCCAAAATAGACAATATTTCCAGGTATACACATTGCCGTGTTCTACTGCTCAGAATGAGGCAACAAAACTTCCAGTGGCATGTTGCAATAATATTGCTTTTGATTTTGAGATAGTTTTGCAGACAAATACTACTTACTTACTGCACAGTGTCTAGTGAGCAGGAAGGGCCACATTATGTTGCAATTCTTATGAACTTGATTGCAGTTTGCGACAACATAGTGACTTAAAGTCAAGTTGTAAATTTTTTTTATTACGTCAATGAATTTATTTTGTTAGTGAGATTTAATAACTGGCCTGAGAAATTGGGACTGCAGTTCCCCTTTAATGCTATTGTTTATAAAAAGTTGTTCCCGTGTAAACACTAAATTAAATTGGGCAGATTTCACAAATAATTAAATCTTCTTCTGTCTTGCAATTCACAAGCTGCTGTGAATATTTTCTACTCTACACAGCTTGGCAGAATGCAGCCTCAGATGCAAACCTGTCATTGTTTGACTAATTCTTCCCTTATTAGGTAAGTATCATTCTAGTGACACTGCAGTCAACATATGGAGAAATGGAATAAAGCTGGCTGCCTGGCCATGTGTTTTCAGATTTCAACCTATCATGGTCCTAGGAAACACTGCATTAAATGAATTGAAGCAGATTTCATCAAATCTAAAACCTATGTAAAACTTGCATCTCGTATGTTAGAAATGCCCCTTTTAATGGCCACAAGGGTCAATACTTTCTTGTCAAAACGTGTCCCATACCACTAATCTTTTTTGAGAATTTAAGAAGATAAAAAGGTCACAAACAAGAGGAGGCCATTTGACTCATCCACGGTATTTAGTACTTAGTAACTAACAGATCTAGCTGTTTCTTAAAAGAAGTTGGAATGTTCAGCTTCAACTCAACAACATGCCTATTTAGCTTGTTTTATATTCCTACAGCACTTAAAAAACTGCTCCAGTTTTGGGGTTTAAATTCACTTTCACATACAGTAGTTTTCACCAGTGTCCTCTGGTCTTCAAAAACTGATGAAAGAAGAATTCATTAACAAAGAATGGTAGTATTCCAACTCTCCAAAACAGCATTGGGGAATATTTTGATTACCAGGGCCAACTGACCATAAAAAACATTCAAATACATTCAGTTATATATCAGCATAATACATTAAATTAATTTAATTTAGATTAGTTAGGTTAGAGAGTAAGAACTATATGTTAAGTACCATGTTTAAGTGCACATAGTGAGACTTCTTTCTTTCAGTTGTTAAATCTTGTTATACAGTACCTGCTGGGACTGAAGATTTTAGTATCAACAACTAGTTTTCCAAGGTCATGCTGTCACGATTGTAGTCCCTCCTCCTTAAGGGCGCTCCGGCTCTTTTCACTTTGGACTTATTCTGTGCACCTGCCCCTTGTTCCAGGCTCCTTCCCGTTCCCCTTAAAAGCCAGACACTCAGTCAGTTCTTGGCTCTGCATCTGATTTCCATATCTTGCGAGCCCGGGTCCGGATTAGTCTGGCTCCGTCATTGTTTTAAGTCTTTGTTCCTGTTCCCCTTGCCGGTTCCGACCCGGTTCCTGATTTTATCTCCTGTTTCGGATGGATCGCCTGGCCATGGACTGTTTTTGGATTCCCCATCTGGATTATTTGTGGATTGTTTGCCTCGGCCACACCTCCCCCGTGCACCAGCACACTTTGGACACGCCCCCCTGTTTTCATCCCCGTATTCCTGCATGACTTTTTCCCCAGTGTTTCCTCACTATTTCGGATTGTGTCGTCCGCATAGGGTCCGGAAAGAACTGTTCCATTACACATGCTTGTTATTCTTGTTCTTTGCTCTTGACAAAAACTGCTTCCACCAAAAAGGAAATCAATTGTCAATGCATGTCTCATTAAGTTTGAAAATTTGTCAGCAAATTTGCACCAATTCCAGCATTTGAATTTAGCTTCATATTTTTTCAAGCCAAGCACACCAGCCTGACCATTTCACATACGTTGGAAAAATAATCTGATCACTGGAGATGCCATGGTCCACCTTTCTCTCTTAGCTCATCGTCATTGCCATTCCACAGAGATCCAGTGCAACCATACATCCCTGATTGCCATCCACCAGCTGTTCCCATCTTTTCTCACACTCCACTCTCTAGTGCTTTTTGTGTTCCCCGCATGGTCTGCTCTTTTCATTTAATTATCCTCTTTCCTTCCATTCTTTATCGTATGGTGTACTATTCATCATACCTTTGGCTCCAACAATGCCTTCTGTGTTTTCATCTCTTCCTCTTCCACCTCTTTCTGCTGTCCAACAGATGTATGATTTCATGAAAACATCATAGCTGCTGAAGCCTGGTTCCCTATCCTGTGGACCCATGACATCAACAGAGTTAGGTTGGGTTTACTAATTCAAAGCCCCACTCATCATGGTCCAGGCAGCAGCAGCAATGGGTCATACCCCTAATTTTCACTAGTGGTACATTACAATAACCCCACTCAGTACTCTTTTTACTCTCTTTGGCTGGCTTGAAAATGTTGAAAATAGAAGTCTTCCATTACAGCTTTCAATTGTCCTTTTCTTTGTTTGGTCGTGTAACTGTAGCCTTGATTGTATTTTTTTTATTTTTGTAACTTAAAAATTGTACTTACTTTGGCATTATGAGAACCTGTCTGTTTTCTTTGGGGATTCAGACAGCCTTGATCTTAAAGTCAGTTTGATGTTCTCTCAGCCAGGCAAGTCACAAAAGAAAACTAATATAAAATATGTTTCTAGTCCATCTTCATTAAGATTTAAGCAAACTACTGAATATAAATTCAGTAGACAGTAGCTAAAATGGCATGTATTGCAGAGAAAATAACATGAGATACAATTTTCAAATATTTCTGATTAGTTATCAGCCTAACTTTCTATCATCAACAAATCTAAATGTAATATTGATAAACTGCACACATGGGAACTTAGATTCCCAAACCTAGCTAAATATAATTTTCTCTAGCAAAATCCTAGAGATAAAAAAACAGCAAGAGATTAACCCAAAACTTTGTTGAGACAAAAAATGACATCAGCCTATTATGTCAGCCAAGCCTTTTGAAAGGGCATTGGTAATGTGCAATGGGGGACAACACAACATTATAGTAATGTAGTTCCTTTAGTAGCAGAAGTCCTTCTGCAGAAGAAGCATTTTTATCTGTGTTGCAGAACAATTTTATGAGATGTGTTTCATCTGTACTATAGCATTACCAAGGTTGGGGTATTTCAGAATATTTTAGTTGCCTTTAAATCAATTTACAAACTTCAAATAGAATTTGAACATAAGAAAGGTTACAAAAAAAGTTGAGGACATTGGGGACATCTAACCTTTAGTTAGTAGTTAAATGATCCAAGGATCTCATCCAGCTGATTCTTGAAAGAAGCCAGGGTAACAGCTAAAACAACATTGCAGAAAAGCTTTTTCCATACTCCCACAACCTTTTGGTAAAAGAAGTGGCCTCTGTTCATGTTTTTAAACGCACTTCCACACTTTACCACTGTATCCTAGCATTTTGTTTGCCTTTTTAATTACTTCCCCATATTTTCTAAAACATGGGTGCCCAACCTTTTTAAATGTAAGTTTTACTTGTTCATTTGCCAATCCAGCGCGATCTTCCAGTGTGAATTTGAAGCTCTGATATAGGAAAAACAGACTGTGGGCACATCAGTACAATAACGATACCCATTATTTAAATGACAGAAAATAAAAGCAAGTGACTCATGCTACAGTGAACAAGTAATGTTCTGTATTTTAGAAAAAAGAATAGCTAGATAAGACTTTATTGATACCGAAGGGAAATTGAGGTGTTACAGCAGCCCAGCCCACAAACAAAAACAGATATCAGAATAGATGAAAAATTAAAATGAGTACAGCAATACAAAATAAATATAAAATAAATAGTTAGGTGTGTGCAAAATATGCTCATAGTCATTGTAAAACAATAAAATATGTGCAAAATGTGAATAGGTATATACAGATTGAGTGTCCAAGAAGTACAATAGTGCAACATGCTGTCCATAGATGAGCAGATTAAGGGCTAACAGTCCTAGACTAGGGCAGTGTTATACACCCTGATAGCCGCCGGGAGGAAGGACCCGTGGAAACGTTCCCTTGAACACCGTAGCTGTAATGGGGGATGGATGGTGTTAAAGGCACTGGATGCTCCCCGTCTTCTCCAGGTGAGAGTAAGCTCTGTGTAGCAGATAGATGACAGCGTCCTCCACTCCCAAGTGTGACCGATAGGCGAACTGCAGGGGCTCCAGTGGTATACTCACCAGGGTTCTAAAGGTTGTCCAGTACAAGCCTTTCCAGAGTTTTCATCAGGTGTGATGTCAGTGCCACTGGTCTGTAGTCATTGAAGACTTTAGGGCGCAGGTAAGATGTCTTCCAGAGCACTGGAACCCTTTCTAATCTCAGGCTCAGGTTGAAGATGTACTGCAGTACTCCACCCAGTTGGTCCGCACAGATCTTTAGCACCCTAGAACTGACACCGTCAGGACACACTGGTTTCCCTGCATTGAGTCTCCTTCTGACCTGGTCAGCTGTGATGGATAGGCTGAGGACAGGAGGGGAAAATGGAGTAGGCGGGATCTCATGATTGAATATCCTACCATAATGTGAGCACTGGCACTGAGGAGCTTACTTGAGAACAATTTTATTTTTTTTAACATGTTGTCCCTGCAGCTCGACATTCAGCTCATTCAGCAGTTCAGTCAAATCTGTGAGGAATGCTAAATACAAAAGCCACTGGTCATCCTCTAATCGGGTATTTTCACCATATTTAGACAACTTGAGATACTCTTTGATTTCAGGCAACAGCTGTCTGAACCTTGCCAAAAATATTTGTTTTTGAAATCTCCAAACAGCAAGTCAGCAATCTCAGCAAATGCTTTTTTTTCATTACTTCTCGATCCCTGAATGACTGTTGTGTTAAGCCAGAACATTACTCACACAGAATGATGCGGGGATTGCCGCTTTCTCTCTTGTATTAGGCCTCGTGAAAACCGACTGCTGCTTTAATTTTTCACTTTTCTTTACCATAACTCACTATTAGCGGGAAAGTCAACATCATATGTTTTGTATGCAGTTTTGAAATGTTGTTCTATATTTCCCTTTTTAGCGTAGACCCTAGCATTGCAGACTTGAATGCGATAGTACAAAAATAAATCATGCTCCCATTCCTTGTGACGTTTTCGGTCTCTTTGCTTCATCATTTTCGCTAAAAAAATAGGCAATCAAACTTATCAAACTGCTGGCACATTTGTCATGGACAGTCTATTTAGCTCTACTATGCACTAGGGAATGTGGGGTTCGTGCGGCAATAACCAAGAGGACATTCTTGGGCAGCACACAACACTCTTTATTTATGGAGCACCTATAGTCTTTTTTTCAGTGTTGACCAGCACTCAGAAAAAATACTTTTACAACCCATTCATCAAGGGTTAAACACACACAAGGGCAGTAAAATGTATGATATTACATGCACAAATCTAAATTAAATTTTTGGCTATCGGAAAAAGGAAAAAGTCAAATAGCCAATTTATTTTTTGTCAAACGTTCTTGTGATCGATCAACGCAAGCACTCTGGGATTGACTGGTTGATCGCGATCGAGTGGTTGGGGACCTCTGGTCTAGAAGATCTATAATGATGTGTCAGCATAAACACCTGAATCTTTGTCATAAGTAGCCTGTTCGAACATATGGTTTCCTCTTTTGTATTTATAGTTTAAGTTTAGTGAACTCAGCGTGCCATTCACCACTGCCCTTTAACCTCAGGAACTGCAGTATAACATTTATATTTCTAATACAGAAGTGGGACATGCACTACTTTCTACAGTACATGGTTTGTCTATTTAACAATGATCCAACACCTCTATTATTCTGAGATGGTACTGTCTATTTAAAACGTAACAGGAAGTGGGCAACCAGCACAGCCCAGGTAACTCCCTCAGGACTAATTTCCCAAGGCCATGTATTCTGAAAATCCAGAATTTTGTTAATTTATTTATTAAAATTATCTTCCTGAGTAATCTCACTTTGTGATATAGACTCCTGGTGCCACTGAACACCCACAGTTATCTAAACGCAATACCCTCTAGTCACACCCTTCCTGAACTCATGACACTACTGCAAAATAAGTTAATATCTTCTATTTTAAAATATTTCCGATTTGTTGGTTAAGGATTGTTTATGTTAAACCATGTTGCTATAGTAAAAAGCACAGATTTCAGTTTTAAACTGTATAAATCGACAAATGTATATTCATGCATAAGAATGTGCTGGTCAAATAAAGTATAACTCATACAAGAGAATGACTCATGAAATTAAATCAGTCTCTTTTTTCATGAATCATCTGTCACACCACTTTTCTGTACTTCTCACTCTTCTTCCAGCACCCAAATCATCAAAGTGGGGAAGAAGGGGGAGGATGGAGATTATTTAATATCATCACTTAATTTAAATGTTTGTACTTTAGTTTTTTGTCCTATTGATATCAGTTTCTTATTTTAGAATTTAAATATATATTACATATATGATTAGTACTAATCTTTAATGATTAGTATTTAAAAGCAAATATGCACTTTGCCAATATATCTCATAACTGGTAGAATTGATTTTTAATCCTGCCATTCACAATATTCATGTTCTGTAACTGATTCATGTTTATTCATTCTATTAATTTATTATTAATATTATTTTCATATTTAACACAGTCTTTAGTCTTTATTTGTTAAAAGTACAACTGGTGGATTGGCAGGGAATCAAACCTGGGACCTTCTAGCTCTTAGGCAAATGTAATTCTAACCCTGAAGCAAAACGTCATTAGGTTTGGACAATTTAAATTAAATACCACAAGAGCCAACAGGCTCTTTACTACAATCATGACAGCAGAAAGTACTTAAATTTCCAAAATAACCACAACAATGAGATATTTAGGAAGGACGTGTAATGTTGTTAATAGCATTCAAAAACATATTCGTATTTTCAGCTACCAAAATTTCCCTTTAGTTAGTTGTTTCCATATTCATATTTCATCTTATTTGGATTTAAAGAAGTATGACAACAGATTAAATGAAGCTAATTTTTTCACATCTTTTCACGAACCTCATTCAGGATCTTTTGACTTACCTGCGAGCCTATGTCTCTGCTTCCCAGGATGACAGGACCTCTCTTCTGCCTTGGGCCAGAATACGCCAACAACTCACTCTATTCCTCCTCTAGTGGCTTGTCACCCTTTCTCTGCTCCTTGGGATACCAACCCTTGCTCCTCCCGAATAACATTCCTGACTCAGATATCCTCTCTGTCCGACAATACATTTCTTCTCTCCGGAAACTGTGGAAGACAGCCTGGGCCTCACTTTTGAAGACCTCCCAGCACTATAAGAAGGCGGTTTACAGGCACAGAAGACCCTTTTGTCAGGCTCTGAAAGGGACAGTTCGTTTGGCTGTCGACCAGGAACATTCCTCAACACCAGCCCTCACTCAAGCTGGGTCCTCGTTTTATTGGCCCCTCCCGGGTTGTTTCCAGGATTACCCTGGTCACTTACTGTCTTGCTCTTCCCACCTTCCACGTTTCACTGCTTAAACCATACCACTGTAACGTTGCCATAGCCAAAATTTAATGTAGTGGCTCTCTGAAGGCACCAGTTCTGTAGGGTTTGGGCATTTACTGAGACAATTATTAATAGTAGCAGTAAATCACAAAGTTGATTCTTTTGATGGCTTTAGAATCCAACCATGCGACATAACTCAAACAACGCACACACACAGGTACTAATACCTGAAGATACATTTATTAATACATAGAATATGCATATAAACCTAACAGATCTTATCGAGAGGGTTATCAGAATACAAAAGGTATATATTCAGTCAGTTACAAAGAGTTACATATATCAAGAGGACATACGTTCAGTATATCATTCATTAAGACCGTTTGGTAAATGAACTTTGTTATAACTTCTACATTAGATACTCAAAACAAGTACATGACTCTTAGGAATTAAATTGATATCAACTGGTTGGGATAACAATTGAATTCTCGAGCAGTAATGCATTGAAGTTGAATACTCATCCAATCTCTGGGGATTCAGATCTCCTGCGGGCACAAAGAAACAGTTGCAGGCTTGTTGCTGTCCAATCCGCGCTTTCTGGCTAGGTGCCAGGCTGTGCTGTGCGGCTTGCGACGGTGCGCTGCTGATGCTCACTGACCGGCTAGTTAGTGTTGGCTTTAACTAGCAAAGTTTGCGCACAGGAGAAACGATGACTGTGGGTCCCAGCAAGTCAGGAAGAGGACCAGTTCGTTCCTGATGAAGAGCTAGTTCTGAATAGTGATTCAGCTGTCCACAGTTCTGACCTGTTCACGAGGCCTGCTGCTGGTGCTAAACTCGGCTGGATCCTCTGGTTACTCTCTGGCAACCTCCGCTCTAGACTCTTAGAACAAAGGAAAGTTCTGGCACTCGGACACACTGGCCGTTCCGTGGTTGTCTGGGCTGGGTCTCAGGATGGTCAGGAGGCGCGCTGCGAGAATGTCCTGCCCTTGGGAGCCTTCTGCTCCTGGGCCGTCCTGCCCTGGAATTCTCCTTTGAATTCCCTTTAGAATTGTCCACAGAATCCTCCACTGAATCTTACTGAATCTCTCAGGCTCTCTGTGTTGCCTGTTTTTACTTGGAGGAACTTCAGCTCGTTGATTGGCTGAAAGTTCCATGGGCATCAGAGTCCCACGTGGGTTACTCGGCCCTACCAGTCCCTGATTGGTTGATCAAGGTGAGATATGAGTCACTTACTCCTGACACTTAGGAATGCAGTCCAGATGTCCATCTGGCACTCCCTAGACAGATAGGCGCCAATGGATGACCATTGATCATGATAGCCAGGCTTAGCTAAGTGCATCCCCCTTTGGGAGCTGTCCTAGGAAACCCTATCAAAGGTACCTTAAATCAGCCTGCATGAATAGTTTCTCTGTGGCTGCACCACAGAGATGAACAGAGAAATGGGGCCTCATTTGGGAAAGCTCAGAACACTTAATTCTTTCTTATTAATAAGCCTCGCCGCTACACCACCATTCCCCCCTCTCTAAACCTCATCCTCGGCCGCCTCATCAATGGCTTGCCCATCTTTACCGTGAACAAGATTCTGATACCCGCTGGCACAGGGGGCAGAGCCAGTACCAGGTAGACTGGGAAGGATAAGGCCCTGAGGACAGATCCTGGATTTCCAAATGAGACATCTCGGACAAATCTCTCATCAGGGACTTTCACCATTCCCTCTCTGTTCCCCAGTCTACAGAGTCAGGAGCCACCTGTGAGTGAGGGGGGGAGGGGTACTGTCACAAACCACAGTCCTATGAGCACCTCTTACCGCCAACACCCACACAGTAATCAATCAATTGTCATTCCTCACGCTCTTTCCTATTTATACCCTCTCAATCCACTCAGTCCCACTCACTATTGAGAATAACCCTTGGCTTTCTCTTGTGCGTGTATTCTACACTCAACCTGATTTCTGGCTACCCGACCATGTTTTCGTCCTGCTTTGTGCCAAAATTGGTTTTTATTCTATCCTCTTGATTTCTTATAAGTTTAAACGACTCTTTCAACTGTTGCAATTTTGAAATTTGCCAATTAATTCCACCATCATCACTACAATCTCTTATCTGTACATTCAGTTTTCTATTTAATAAACATTTCTCAACCCAAACCCTATCATTTCCCTGAATGCCTACTGCCTGCAATTTGAGAATTTATCATATATGAGCAATTTTAACAAATGAAAATTTTCTGAATTTAACTTCTGAAAATCTAAACACAATACATTGTATGCCAAATGCATATCCATTATAATTTTTGTTTGTTCAAAGAACTATTACAAGTTAGTTGAGCAAGCTGGTATGCTGACTCATTCTAATGATATTATTCCTATATAAGTGATTCTCTAATTTTGTTCATATAATCTAACTACCTCACATGTAACAGAAGTCAAACGTTTTGGTCTGTAATGGATCCAAGAGGACCATCATGGATATAGCTATCGTTTAGGAGGATTTTGCTGTTCTACAGACATGATGGATGGATGGATTAATACCCTCATTCATTTATTTTCTTTTTTTTAATTATATAATGTTAGCATGCCCAAAGGGGTTGGGCAGCCAGTTGACCTTGGACCCCTAGAGGATTTCTTTCTCCTTACTAAGGAGTTTTTGGTTCATCTCCTCCATTGTCTTCTGGTATTCTGTTCTGTATTCACAAAATATATGGTTACTTGCATTAAGTGCTTTGGGGCAACCTTGTTGTGAAAAGCACTGTATAAAAATAAATTTAATTTAATTTAATTTAATTTAATTTAAGAATTATTTCATAGATGGGTGCCGTATTAGCAATTCTCCAGTCCCTAGGTACTACCTCTGTCTGTTGGAAGAGCTGTGTTAAAAGTTTCTGAATAGCAGATTTTGTGTCTTTGATAGAATTGGTAAGATACAATTAGATCTGGGGATTTATTAATCTTGAATTCTTCTTGTACCAGAAACACTTCTTCTTTAATAATACTATTTACAGAATTTTGTCCTTCCACTGCCTGAAACATATTGTTGATTTCCTAAGTGGATACCTAAATAGTTCCCCTTTCCTTAATGAATATATGAGTAAAATAGTCATTAGTACAGTACATCAGACAGTTCCCTTTCTGGATTGTGAGATTGACCAGAGGTTGTAGTAATGCAGTCACTGTACTGAACTGTGATGATGAAGCAAGAGTTTTTGGACAAAGTTATCGGTTGTCTGGCTGATCTATGCCTCCATCATCATCTGTGGTCACAAGTTTTGGATTGTGTTTGAAAGAATGAGATTGAATGAGCAGCGGAAATTAAGTTTCTCTTTATGGCTTCAGCGCTTACTCTCCAATATGATGAAGAGCTTGGTAGTCTGGGAGGACTTTGAGGTAGATTTGCTCCTCTGGATAGAGAGAAGGCAGTTGAGGTGATTCAGGCAACTGCTGAGGATGCCCCCAAGGTGCCTCCTGCTTGAGGTATATCACACATGACCCACTAGGAAGAGACTCTTGGGAAGATTATAGAGAGGTGCTGAAGGTGCAGGTACAGTGGTCCTTTATTAATTGTTTCTCTTTACTTTCTGAATCATTCCTGTGTGACAATAAGCTACTCAACCAAAACAATATGATTTACCGTGTATGCGAGTTTTAATGCTTCCTAAGTGTTAGCTATTATATAGATGCTTGTATTTAGCATTAATTAAATAACTATTACCTATATTCAATGACTGATGAGGTTAACTTTTCATTAGACAGATGAAGGTACCTAACTACTTTAATATTTTTTGAATGTTATAGAAATGTGTACATGGTATTCAAAAATGTTGAAAGTCACTTCACATGACAAATTAATGTAAAATTATCTTTACAGTTAAATTTTAACCCAGTTTTAAGACATCCAAGCATTGGGAGCAGAAATATAAACTATAACTCCCATGCACTTACGTGTACAAACATGAAGATGTCTTTTGGAGGATTAAGTTTCAATGAGGGTACATCAGGGTTCAATATTAAGACTATTGTTCTTCCTGAATTATAGCATTTATCTAGATTCTTATAAAGTCATCAGACTAGTCATGTTCTCAAAAGATGCCATATTAGGAAAATAAGCAAACCCCTGAAATTGTCGTTGACCAAAGTGACAATTTAATAATTTCTCAAATAAGCACCACCTTAATGAAAGGAGGGTAAGCTAAGGCTAGAAATTCTGACAAACCTGCTTCTCTAATGCTGTATCTCACCCCTGATACCACAATCCTAAATGTCAAATGATTCGTCTCCTTTGTCTTTTTCTACTATAACAAAAGCCTAATCTGGATAAAATGGCTGCTTTAATGGAGTAGTCAATACACTTGAAGATGCAGTTTATGTAATGTCTATAAACTCTCAGACTGCTGCGGCATCAGAGAATTGAAACACTGAGATGACAACTTTTTAGCAGTTTTTTAATGTATAAGATTGAGAAGAATCTATTCAAATGTGTAAACAATTTTACAGATTTGTCACCATATGAGTTCTGTTCTTGTTGAACAGAAATTGTTCTAAATTGTTCTTAAGGGGTGAAACGAATTAAATGATTGTATGGAATTTTGGGGAGGATATTTAATCCAATGGTGACATCGGTGTTACAGATGCAGAATGATATGGAGAGAAGATTCCAACTAGGGTCCACTCTCCTCTATTGTTTTCGGGAACTTATTCTTATTCTATTCTTTATTGCAATGCAGAGGTGTGGAGAAAAGTACTATGCTAAAGAATAAAATATTATAATAGAAGTGTCATAGAGAGTGTGTTCATTTCTCACAGTATGATAAGAGAAATGGAGGTGGGGGCAGTCAGGGTATACTGGTCAAATTTCTTTGTTCTCAGAAGAATCCCACCTGAAAAATCATGCCTGTGCTGAAGCAATTAGTACAGATTTAAAAAAAACTGACAGTGGCTGAGAGAAAACATACTATATAATCTAGGATGAACAGGAAAAGGCAAGAATAACAGATTTTTAAAAAGAGACTAGTTTTGGACATATTCTGTTCCGACACGGTATTTAAAGGTGCACATGTAGTGGATTTTAACCTTATCCTAAGAAAGATAACTCTCAAGTGTAGGAGTATTGTGAATTTACTGGGACAATTTATTAATTGTAGCAGTAAACCATGAGGTGATTATTTTATGGCTATTACAAAATCAACCATCAGAACAACCAGCAACGCACACACACACGGATTCAAATACACAGAACACATTTATTAATACATAGAATTGTGCATATAAAACATATAACAGTCTGCTTGGATACAGATGGCAGATCTTATTGTGAGGATTACCAAGATACAAGATGTATATGATCACGAAGAGATGCAAAACAAGGAATGTGCATTCAGTATACCCTTCAGCTATACTGTTTTGTTAATCAGTCTCATGAATATGAAATCTACATTAGCTACTCAAAAGTAAATACATTACTCATAAACAATTGAATTCTCGAGATACAGTGTAGAATATTGGGTTACTTATCCAGATTTTTTACAAGTTGCAGAAAGAAGGGTAGAGAGAGTCTGTCTGTGATGCGCAGAACATCGTTCCTCTCCCAGGGACTTACTAGTAGTCCGGTTCACTAGTAAAAAGTCTCTATGCACAGACGGTGACCATGGGTCCGAGCAAGTCACTCTTTAGGGTGGAAGATACGTGGTTTGCTTCCAAATGTATACCTCGATGATCAAGCGAAGCGTCCATGTTGGATGCTAGTGGCAAGAATTCTTACGACAAAGTCCAAGTCCCAGTGCAGACAACACCGACACTCACATGATTGTCTTTGAGGGTATGTGAAAATGGTCGAGCAAAGGTCTGAGCACTGCAGTGTCCTTTTATCCAAAACAAAGACAGGTGATGATTGGTCGAACGTTTAGGGGGCATTTGAGTCCCATGTGGGGTTACCACGCCCTGCAGGTTCCTTATTGGTTGATCAAGTTGAGAGATGAGTAACAATGACCTCTGACATATTGGACTGCAATCCAGATGTTCCCAAGAATCTCATTGACAGATAGGTGCCATCAGTCTGTGGCACCTTGCCACCTCAGTTGAATGGCAACTGATCATGATAACCAGGCATGGCTGGGCGCATCCCTATTTGGGAGCTGCTCCTAATTGGAGAGAAAACACTTTAAATCAGAACCTACATGAATAGCTTCTCTGTGGCTACACCACAGAGATGAAGAAGAGAGATGGGGGCCTCATTTAGGAAAGCACAGCAACACTGAAATCACTGAAATCTGTCTTATTTATAAGCATTGCCGCTTCACTTGTAAAAAATAAATTCTGCACAATTTTCTATGCAATAAAGTAAACTTCCTAGTTGTCTAGCTTCAGGTAGGAAGACTGAAGGAGTGAGTTAGTTACCTAAAGAAAAAGCTAAGTTTTTGCTGTTTGTATAGTTTTTGTTTTGGCCCATTTATTCTAGAGATCATTAAGGAAGCGAGAGAGATTATGGATTGTTTCACATATTAGTGTATTGTGTTGTGAATACCCTATTTTTAAAAGTTTTTCCGACACAATCTTGCCTTTGACAGTTTGTCTCTGTAGACAATTTTACCCAATGGCTAATATACTTCTTATCCATTTTTTAGGATTTAGGCGCTTTGTCGGGATATAAAATGAACTGATCCTGCCTGCATTACTGCCATTACATTTTGCAATTGTCAAAACTGGCTTACTTTCTCTCTGAGTCACTGATTAAGCACTTCACATATCTTGGCATTGTTACACTTCTGTGCCATCATAGTAGACACTTTTAATTACATTTTTAAACAGACAGACCCTGACTTGAACATATGGACTCATTTACTCGATTTTCCTCAAGATTGCATTTCCATAAAAAATGAATGTTGTTGCTTATTTCTGTAGTTCTGTGTGTTCTCTCTTCCCCCTTGGGCTATTGGCATAGATTGTGCTAGAAAAACCCAAAATTAATAAAGCGAGAGAAGCAACATATAAATTAGGATTTTAATTTGAGCATCATGCAGTGGAAGAAATCCATCTAGCAAGCAGTTTTAACATAAGCTAAAAGGACCTCTATTAGAAGCATCCATATTCCCTCTGCTGGTATCATTGTCCTGTGGCTGTCTTGATGTCATTATTATTTAATTTTTTGGGGGCTTGAAACTGTGGTGACAGTGTGGTGAGTTTGGGTGGTAGTAGACAACTGGAGTGTTGTTGCTGATGCAATAAAATCCTTGTTATCTATCATAGTTTCTATAATAGATTCTGACTGCAATTGTAGGGGTCCATAATTAGAAACTTAGAGTTGAATTGATGGTAATGATGGTGATAGAGTGAGAAGTTTAGCAGTTCTGGGAAAAGTTATTTTACAAAAAATAATAATACTTTATGGTAAGCCATGTTAGAATAAGCTGCAGTTATAGCTGAACTGTGACTAGAAGCCACTTTATGGCCTCTAATCCTTGTAAATAGCCACACAGTGGGTGATAATTAGGTATCTGACAATATTATTGGTGGAAGGGTGTTCTGGCACATACTTGGCACATGTGTGTAATTAACCTCTGGCCATACACCATGCTAGTGGTGCTTGAGGTTTTTGAGAACTGTTCTCTTATTGTTGTAGCATTTAAAGTCAAACCATAAATCCTTCTGACCTTCATTTCTTCAGTCTAAAATATTTTGAGCATTTAGAGTCTTTGGACTGTCCTGGTTGGGAGTAAACAAAAAAGTTCTCTTTACTTTCTTTGAATGGTAGTTCTGACATAAATCTTCCATCCTTGTTTATAGATTGTTACATTTTAAATGCTTCCTTGATATTCTGGATGTTGGAAATATTCCGAAGAATCCGTTACCTTCCATGGAATTAGTTAAACATCATAAGGGAAAGCATTTTAAGGCCAAACTAACAACATCTCCCGTATTACATATATTTTATGGCATTTGACTAAGCCTGCAGAACACAAGCAATTTTGCATAGCATCATATAGCAAACTATACAAAACACACACCATGCAACAGCAATGGCTTGTCTTATCTTATTTTCCTTGTAGCCTTTTTTCAAATTGTCATAAGAATTTCTATTTTTTGTTTTAGCAACCTGATTTGTAATAGCATATTCTGTGTTTTTTAGCTTACAGCTACAAATAACTGAATCTCTTAACTTTACTTAACAGAGAAGAAATGTGTCCCTCACAGACAGCCATGAATGCTTGCAAGCACCCAGTAAGCTGCTGTATATCTTAAAACCAAAAGATCCCTTGCTGGCTAATACTGTTCTAATGTCCTTGAGATAGAGACATAACCTAGGTTCAAACCTGAGATCAGAGAGCACAGCCTGGGCTGAGCCAAGCACCTTTACTTGTTAAGCTACTTAAAAAGCCCCACAATTGTACATTATTCTTTATCTACAGCCATCATTCATTTTTCTATAGCTTTCCAATAATACAGTAAAGAACAATACAATAATCCATAAATCATTGATTTTGTAATTTTTATCATGCATTGACTTGAATTTTTCTAATTAAAAATCAGTCTTCATCCTAATGGTAATTATTGTGTGTACGTTATGAAAAGAAACATACATGTTTAATTCGTTTCTGAGAGATATCTTGGATTAAAGTCAGATCCAGAATAGAATTAAATATTCAGTGGCCCAGAGACTTATAAAAATCAGATGTCTGAGTGTATACTGTATGTTCAATGTATTATTCATTTTCAATTATGTGAGATTTACAAAGTAAGTTATTCAAATTGCTGCAGTCAAAATGAATATTCTTTCTCAAGCTAATTTTATTTATGTCATAATTTCACTCCCTTCCAATTAGGTTAAAATAATTATTATTTAGCGAATCCCTGTGAAATGCCAAGAAAACCCAAATAAAGTCACAGACTGTATATAATAGAGTGCAAAATTGAATGCAGGCCTGGCATTCAATATCTTAGTTATTGAGTTCCATCAGATTTTAGTTTGTAAGGCTGGGATTTGGACCCTATAGAGGTTCAAATGTCACAAAAATCTAAGACTGTGAATGAGGGAAAATCAAGGACAGGGTCTAGAGATGAGCAAGGGTCCAAAGCAGAAGGAGAAGTCTAGAATCAAGGTCCAGGAACACAATAAAAGTTGAGAAACAGGCCAAAAATCCTAAAAACACTCTAGGAGTCCAGGAAGAAAACAAAAGACCAGGGGCTGAGGACACCAAACTGAAGAAAACCAAACCAGGAAGCAACAAGCAGACAAAACTCAGGAACAAAGATGAGTTTGTTTTCAGAAAGATGAGGCAAACAATGAACGGGGAAGTAAACAGGAGTCGGAGACAAAAGCAGGATCCAGGGAAGAAAGTACCAAAGGCTAGATCTAGAGCTCAGAGTGGGCTTGAGGAGGGGAGGTGTGGTGAGCTAGGGACACTAGGCGAGCATGGATTGGTTACCAATGTCTGCATGGTCTGCGCCTCTGCTGCACAGTTAGAGCAGGCACTAGAGGTTGAGCTTCTCTTCCTGTCTGTGTGTCTCATGGAGAGCAAGTTGGGGTATGTGAAAAGACAAATTCCTAATATAAGAAATTGTTTATGACCAATATAGTGATCTTGTTTCTAGCTTGTGGCCTAAAAACAGGCATTAATATTCTTGAAAACATATACAAGAAGGATGGGCTGACCAGTTCCAAGGAAAAAACACCATGTTTTATGTACTAAGATCATATTTCTTTTTATACCTTAGATTTCTTTCTGTGATTTGTGTTTATGGGGTTTCCCGTGGAATCCGCAATACATCCTATAGTGTGTTGCATCCCACATGACTCTTGTAAAGACCTTTGTACTGTTTTCAGATTTTGCTGCTCTTAAGCCATATTTAAGTCATGTTTGCATAAATATTCAAACCATTTGCTGTGGCAAACATAAATTAATTTAAATGTATTAAATTACTGAGACACAACAGTTAATTAAACTCTGTCTGTGCACAATAGTAGTGCTTCATATAATTTCAGAATAATTGCACTTACCTCTGTGAGGTCCCCCAGTGAGGTGGTACAGATGCAGCCATTCAAAGTGCGCGGTACAGACACGTACTGGAGGTAATTGGCTACGGCGTCGCGCATCGTGACGCAATATGACGCGGGGTACCGCGGTACGTGATAGGTTGACCGACAGGGGCACTCGTGGTCCGTTGGTCTGTCGTAGAAAGATTTACAGTAAACGTCTTTACTGTGCCCGTTGTAGTATTTAATATTTATATGGAATTTTACCACTGAAGGGAAATCTTAGTGTCTGAGCATAAAAAGAATAGGAGCATACTGCAATCCGTGTGAAGGCCATAAACGATATTAATTTTGGAACTTAAACATACAGTATATGGCTGGTCTTGGTACTTTAAAGTAAAAAATATACACCAGTATTCCATTTCTCCCTAAACATTTTAAGCATCGAAGTCTTTAACTAAAGAGATACCGGAGTCAACAAGCATACTTTTAGAATTTGATTAATAGGGAATATAATATGGAATCGCGTATCTAAAGAATTTAATAACGATATGATTATATTTGTGTACTGCGACAGGGCTGTGTAGGGGTGTTTCGCCTCCCTATTTATGTGACTTCCCTTGTAGCCTACTGGTCTACGTGCCCGACTACCAACTCACTGGTTGTGTGTTCAAATCCAGCTGGTGCTGGTCTTTTCTTTTAACAAACATTTCTTCGAAAAAATAGAATAGCAATATTATGGACAATCAATTGACTTTTATATTTCAAAATATCACAACATGATCGATTCTAAGTCATTTTTGATAACAATCAACAAACAAACATTTCTTTGAAAAAATGAGACCTTTCCCTTGGTCAGAGATATAAATATATAATATATAAATAAATTAAATTTAACTAACGTGAAATAGCGTGTGAAAAAGTGGTAGTTTTAAGCTTTTCTGCTAATATAACATGGAATCGCGTATCTAAAGAATTTAATAACGATATGATTATATTTGTGTACTGCGACAAGGCTGTGTAAGGCTGTTTCGCCTCTCTCTTCATGCGACTGTACCAGGAAGAGGATTTATTTCTATTCGAAACGTGTATTTTAAAAGTTTAAGAAGTAAAAACATTACAGCGTACACAGATTTCTAAACTGATCAGGATCGTTATCTTTGTCTTATGCATAATAATGTTCACCGCTCTGTCCAGCAAATTAATAATAAACTTTATTTTATATAGCGTTTTAAACGAATAAGTAATTAGATTGCTCATAAACCTAATCACTTGCTTTTTCTTTTTATTTAGGCTCAGATTTCAACTATAGATTGTATTATTAATAACCATAATAACAACCAACCAACAAAAACAACCATATAAACATAATACCAACCAAAAACATAGATAACGACCACAATACAAAATCAAATATATCAAACCATTATACTCTCGCAAATTCCTTCAATTATCATAATCCCGCCCCTTATGCAAAATCAAACCCTCCTCCCATCCCAGTTTATCCTCTTTATCATAAACAAAATCCACCTCAATTTTCAACATAAAGCATTACACAAAATCAATACCTCAACACTCCATACTCAACAACGATAATTCACAAACAGCCAGAACATGTAGTGGTTTCATTAATGACAAAGGTTAGTGACCTTTGTTTCATTAGTGACAAAGGCTAAAAGGGCTTTTATGCAAACCATGTTTGCTATTAATTCATTCAGGGCTAAAGTATGTTCATTGTCTTCAAATGAAAGAAGGGTTCCTTTCGCCGTGGTCAGGTTGAAATTAGAAGCTTGCCACGCCCGGACTGTTACACCAACGTATTAGCATGTTAAAGCGATTTCATTGAGGAGCCTCGCCTTTCTTAACTAGTACTGTACTTACTGGGTTTTTGAGGGGGGGGGGAGGTGTCTTTCGCTGGAAATCTCGCCTGCTTCTACTTTACGAGTACAACCCCCTCTCTGCTGGAGTGCTGGCTGTGATGAATTAAACCGGTTTCACAGGTATTTTCAAAGTAGGAAGTACAGTACTTACTAGTTTAAGAAAGCTAGGCTCCTCAATGAAATCGCTTTAACATGCTAATGCGTTGGTGTAACAGTCCGGGCGTGGCAATCTTCTAATGTCAACTCGACTCGATTGGAAGACATATGAACATATTCTAGCCCTAAATGAATTAATATCAAACATGGTTTACATAAAATACATTTTTCCAAGAAAGTTTATAATAATACGATCTATAGTTGAAATCTGAGCGTAAATATAAAGGAAAAGCATTTTCAGAGAGCAATCACGCTGTGTTTATGTAGAAAAAGCGATTAGGTTTATGAGCAATCTAATTACCTATTAGCTTAAAACGCTATATAAAATAAAGTTTATTTAGAGATGAATGATCAGTGTTGCAGTTTAAATAATTTTTGTAGGAGGGCTTGGACAGATTCCAAGTGCATTTTTGCAATTTACGTTGAATTGTCCAATGTGCTGTTGTAATACAGTTTAGAATACAGTTAGTCTAAGCTTTATCAGCTTTATTTATGGGTTGCAATTTAGAAAAAGTCAAAAACCACACTCAAAATGCAATTTAGAGCTTTCTGGCAAGAGGAGACACCCAAATTATAATGTAACATGCCACTGTTTGTGCATGAACAAAGTTATACTGCAATTTTCCTTAGATACGTGATTAAAAAAAATAAATTTTTTGAATCCCCGGCGGAACACACTCCATAAGAATCAGCGCTTTTATACATTATATCGCCTTTAAACACATATATTTAAACATGCGTTTATGATTTAAATCAAAATGCGATTCAAATCAATATAAATGTTTATTTTGTAACGCATAGGTGACTATTCATTGTTATTAAAAAGTCTTAAATTCGATCATGTTGTGATATTTAGAAATATAAATTTGTTTGGTGCGAGTGAGGTTTTATTTAATCTCTGACCAAGGGAAACGTTTCATTTTTTCAAAGAAATGTTTGTTAAAAAATAAAGTCATAGTTCCATGGGATTCAATCACAGACCATGTGACATGGGAGTCAGGAAACTAACACACAGCGCCACCAGATTTGATAACGCTATAAAAACGCAATAAAATAATGTGACTAGGCACAGAACAAGTTTACAGCACAGTACAATAATAAATGCTGACCATGACTTTAGAAGCATAAATTACCTTACACTCAATTTAAACACAAGCTGTCTTTAGCCCTCTAAGCCGGTTCATACAGAAATGTAGAGATCCAGGCTCAGAACACACAGCTTCATTAGTGAATACATATGCAGGACAACTAGAGAAGACGTTTTACCGAGGATGGATTTTTAGAAACATCCCATCAGTGACATCACTGAAGTCAACCTAGGTACTGTAACTGTCGTGTGGATAGTTTCACAAGAATCAGACAAAGGTTTAAGCATCGCTTGTTCTAGATAAAACTGCAAAAAAAAAAACAACAACCCATAATGTACTTCTTTGCGGCTCTGTTTGCCCAAATCATATATTCACAACGTGAAATTTAGAAAATAATATTACGTAACCAAAATCCGCAATATGGAAACAGAACCTGCGTAATTGTTGGTAGATGATGTACTCGTAACATTTTTACAAGACGAACTACAACATTTAAAAAATGACTTGTATGTACTTGATATCTCTAATCAATCCATGGCGACATTGTTAAAGCATTGTCCCAGCACAAAACGAAACTAAAACGCCCTGGGCATACCGTTTCGCGCTTCTTATCAGTTGCTCAAAAGTAATTTGACTGTATGAAATGCATAATATAAACCTAGAAACATATACGTGAGCAGTATTTACGTAGTATCGGTGTTAAGACATACCTCTCAAATACTGTAAATCAAGTTAAAAATATCTCAAGACCGATTCTGGTCATAATGAAACCATGTTTCATGTATGTTTTCTTTAAAGTACCGAGACCAGCCATATACTGTATGTTTAAGTTCCAAAATTAATATCGTTTATGGCCTTCACACGCGTTGCAGTATGCTCCTATTCTTTTTATGCTCAGCTACTAAGATTTCCCTTCAGTGGTAAAATTCCATATAAATATTCAATACTTAAGACACAGTTAAGACATTAAATATACATATACATACTGTATACAGTACAGTTTGCATACGGTAATATGTTTATGTTCCTAAATCAATCTCTTTTATGAGCATGTGAAAGGCATGGTGAATCGATTCTCAAAAATTACTGTACTTTGCATGATTGGAAACAAATGCGTGATTGCGAAATGCTGTGGTGTTACTTTTACAAAGACGGTCAATGAAAAAAAGAATGTTGACCAGGGCAATACTTTGAGTTTACACTTACAGCTTGTCCAAGGTCATTCATTATTAATACTATTAGTAATATCTTCGTTAAAGACTTTGATGGCGACAGCTCAAACATGAGAGGTTGAGCTTTATTAGCTCCACCTTGCGGAAATTCCGGATACTATTATTTTGCTTGTCGTATTATAGGAGAATTTACGGTAACTAGCGGTATTTACCGGTAACTCGCGGTATTTACCGGTAACTTGCGGTAGACTGTTGTAGGAAAACCGGCTCAGGGACGCCAAATATGTAATGGCTCTCTGAAGGCACCAGTTCTGTAGGGTTTGGGCATTTACTGGAACAATTATTAATTGTAGCAGTAAATCACAAAGTTGATTCTTTTGATGGCTTTAGAATCCAACCATGCGACATAACTCAAACAACGCACACACACAGGTACTAATACACGAGGATACATTTATTAATACATAGAATATGCATATAAACCTAACAGATCTTATCGAGAGGGTTATCAGAATACAAAAGGTATATATTCAGTCAGTTACAAAGAGTTACACATCAAGAGGACATACGTTCAGTATATCATTCATTAAGACCGTTTCATAAATGAACTTGGTTATAACTTCTACATTAGATACTCAAAACAAGTACATAACTCTTAGGAATTAAATTGATATCAACTGGTTGGGATAACAATTGAATTCTCGAGCTGTAATGCATTGAAGTTAAATACTATCCAAACTTTGGGGATTCAGATCTCCTGCGGGCACAAAGAAACAGTTGCAGGCTGTTGCTGTCCAATCCGCGCTCTCTGGCTCCGTGCCAGGCTGTGCTGTGCGGCTTGCGACGGTGCGCTGCTGATGCTCACTGTTGGCTTTAACTAGCAAAGTTTGTGCACAGGAGAAAAGATGACTGTGGGTCTCAGCAAGTCAGGAAGAGGACCGGTTCGTTCCTGATGAAGAGCTAGTTCTGAATAGTGATTCAGCTGTCCACAGTTCCGACCTGTTCACGAGACCTGCTGCTGGTGCTAACCTCGGCTGGATCCTCTGGTTACTCTCTGGTTACCTCCACTCTAGACTCTTAGAACAAAGGAAAGTTCTGGCACTCGGACACACTGGCCGTTCCGTGGTTGTCCGGGCTGAGTCTCAGGATGGTCAGGAGGCACGCTGCGAGAATGTCCTGCCCTTGGGAGCCTTCTGCTCCTGGGCCATCCTGCCCTGGAATTCTCCTTTGAATTCCCTTTAGAAAAGTCCACAGAATCCTCTCCAGAATCCTACCTTCTGAATCTTACTGAATCTCTCAGGCTCTCTGTGTTGCCTGTTTTTACCTGGAGGAACTTCAGCTCATTGATTGGCTGAAAGTTCCATGGGCATCAGAGTCCCACGTGGGTTACTCGGCCCTACCAGTCCCTGATTGGTTGATCAAGGTGAGATATGAGTCACTTACTCCTGACACTTAGTAATGCAGTCCAGATGTCCAACTGGCACTCCCTAGACAGATAGGCGCCAATGGATGACCATTGATCATGATAGCCAGGCTTAGCTAAGTGCATCCCCCTTTGGGAGCTGTCCTAGGACCTTAAATCACCCTGCATTAATAGCCTCTCTGTGGCTGCACCACAGAGATGAACAGAGAAATGGGGTCTCATTTGGGAAGGCTCAGAACACTTAATTCTTTCTTATTAATAAGCCTCGCCGCTACACTGTGTACAGCGTACCGGAAAATAATGCGGTATCGCCCACGCATTTTGAATGGCTGCATCTGTAACTATTAAGCAAAAATTAAACCATGGAGCTTTCAAAACAAATTAGGGATACAGCTGTAGAAAGCACAGATCGACAGAATTGTCTATAAAAAGCATTCCAAAGGACCTTAATATCTAATAAAGACCTCATCTTTCAAGCAGAGGTGGGGGCATTACTGTTATTTATAATCGTCTTTACAATTTAAGTCCTGTTACTGTACCTCTTCTCTCTTCATTTGAATGTCTTGTTTTAAATGTCTCTGTTCCCCACTCTACCATTATTGCCACGGTTTATAGACCACCCAAACCTAATGAACTCTTTTTAGGTGAGTTTGCCGATTTACTTTCATTTTTATGCCTCAGATTTAAGAGGATCCTTATTCTTGGGGACCTTAATATACTGTAAATATTGACTCACGGTATTCCAGTGTAGCTAAGGATTTTCTAGCTCCGTTGGGATGATTTGATCTAACCCAGTTTATTCTTAGCCCTAAACATAACAAAGGACACACCCTTGATTTAATCATTGCAAGTTACTTTTTTGTTTCTCACTTCTCTTCCCTTGAACTTAGCTTTTCTGACCAGTAAGTTATTCTTTTCAATCTGGAATTACCTGTTTCTAACACTTCCCCCTCATGCTCCATAAATTTTCACAACTGGTGATCAGTTGATCAGCCTAGGTTCACAAATTCTCTTCTATTCCCCTTATCTCATTTCTCTTTATCTGATCCTCTAGAGCAGTGGTTCTCAAACTTTGTTCAACTGCAGGGGGTTCTGTGAGCTCGCAGATAGGCTACAAGAAGAATAAAAAATTGCTATCAATAAAAAAATGTGAGTAACAGTGGCTTTGCATGGCTCCAAGAAGTCAGAAAAATTAGGCATATGTTCTGAAATGTCATCTTTAAATTCACTCTCTGAATAAATTTCTGTACTTTCGCTGCTAGGGCCAGAAGGTACCTCAAAGGTGTCGGATGAAATTTCCTCTTCCATCTGCTCTTCTATCTTGTTTGGAGATAAAAATGTTTGCCAATATCGCCATCCAGCAAATCTAAAAAATTCTAGCAATCAGAGAAAATAGCATGTGTACTAGGTAAAAAGATTGGTTAGATATTACTGTAATCAAGAGAGAAAAAAAATGTGAAAAACAATCAAAAAATGTTGGGACTTCATGCCCGATTTCAGACTCTTCCTTACCAACAGCTTGAAGTGCAATTGGCAGAGTTTTGATGCAGCACCAAAAATGAATACCCAGTATTATCAGAGAAAGCTCTTTGTGTTCTTCTCTCACCTATCTGTGTGAAACCGGATTTTTCATCGTACGTGACCACAAAAACGAAGTATCGCAACAGATTGGATGCTGTTGAACATGAGATTGCAACTCACATCCATAACTCCAAATACAAAGTAAATTGAAGAAGTAAGAGGCAAACTCACTCATTACACTGAGATTGTTCTGTTTCTATTGGTCTGTGTGGATTGAAAATGATCAGTACTTTTTAAAAAAAACCTCATGTATTGTTGTCTCACTGTTTTACTTAATCATTTTGCAACCAACTTTTCCTATTTGCACCCGGTTAGACCACAAAAAATGTCATCTGGTTCTATAAATCTATTAGTTTTTTTTCCTGTGTTAACAATGTAAAAAATTAAAAGTTTTCAAACCAGAAGGAAACCCTTCTGGTTTTCTTGTAACTTGGCCAAAAAGGCAGTTAGAACTTTCATTCTTTTATTCTCAAAGGGTATTTTAGTGCTTAAGCTTTAATGAACTGTAGGGATGCTAATCACAGACATATTATTATGTGATTAATCCATCCATTTTCACTTCTGTTTTTCCTGGTGAGGGTCACGGTGAAGCCTGAGCATACCCGGCAAGCAACGAGAGCAAGGCAGGGTACACCCTGGATAAAATACTTGGCAAATCTTAGAAGAAAACTGGCTTCCAACATAAAACTCCAGGATAAATGGGGAAACAATTCACCTAAGTAGTGGCTAAAAAATAATAAAGTGAATGTCCTTGTCCCAGTTAAATTACTGACTTCTACCAAGAATCCAAGAATAGACTAGAAAAACATTGTACATAAGTTATGCCCAAGCATCTTGATAAAATCTGTCAAGAAAAAATGGGCAAATATACCAACTGTCAACAAATTCAGTTCAGTTATGCCATTGAGTTATAGGGACAAGGCTTATAATATCACTTGGAATTAAGTGATGTTAACTATTTCTAAAAATCTTTGTGTGCCTTGACCAAATAGCCTGTTGCTTGTCACAGGAATGTAGCGAAAGAGGCCCCTCTCTGTAGTCAGCCACAGAATAATCTAGTGGTGTTTGGGTGTGAGCAAGTAAGGGAGATGAGCTTATGTTTTGGATAAGGATCTTTCCCAGGACAGTCTAGATCCATTATCAATATTCCCTTAAGTTGGATGTCCACTGCTGGGGACTAGATGTCTGGCTGAGGGACATAGGCACATCTGGAGATAATTGTAAAAGTCACAGGGATGGTCAATCATCCAACAAGATGATCAACCAATCATCGACCTGCAGGGTGTGAGTACCCACTCCAGCTGGTAGCTTCTTGACCAGTCACCAACCATATTTTCAACAAAAAGCAATCATCTCTTACTCATGGCCCTTCTCTCTCCGCTGAAACAACTTGGCTGACAACAGACCTATGTGCCTGCCACACCTGTTGTCTGACCTTTGGGACATAATTTTAACTGAAGTCTAGCCTGCAGCACGATTTTGAGAGCAGCTAGCTACCTCCGTGCGCCCGTTTGATCACTGGAACAATATGGTTGAACTTTTTGTCAACATGCCTGAATAGAGCATTATTCAGCTATAGCTACTATGCTGGGAGTAAACCAAGTTTCTCCCCTTTTCATGCGACTCGCCCTGACTGAGCAGTCATCACCCTGTGTACAGACTTTGTCCCAGTTCAGTTCAATGCTAGCTGCACAGCACATTTCAGGGAATCGACTGCCAGTGCGAGACTACAGAATGATCCTTCTCTCTCCCCAACACCTCAAGCTGCTTCAGGACTGGAATGGCACTAAGCCAGCAAAGCATAGATTGGACAGCGCTGCGACGGACTCGATCAGCTGTTCCCTATCTTTCTGCATGGGAGTTACAAAACCATAGTTGTGGATGCGTATAATTCAATATCCACCCTCTCAAGAAAATAATTGTTACATTAACAAATGTTAATATCTGTTTAATTCATTTCAGTAGCAGCAGTTACAATAAGAGTGCCTGAATATTGGTTATTTTAATTAGACTGATGAGAAAAGTAGTGTAACCAACTCTATACTAACATAAAATCCTATCTTATGTAACTTTTCTGTATCAACCTGATATTTTGAATATTTTATGTACACATTGCTCCAATGTATCAATAAATGAATTCTGTGTGTTGTAAATCCTTGTTAAGACTCTGATGATTGATTCCTAATAGCCAAAGTAAACTCACGCAATTTACTGTTACAACTAAATACTGTGCCCGTAAATTTAAAAAAAATCCCTACAGAGTCTACTGGAAACCGTGCAAGTGATATTGTGTGGAAAGTGCTTGTCACCGGCCAAGTGACTAGGTTTGGCTCAAAAGAAAAGAAACTCCCACACAGCAGTCTTCAGATGCAAACAAAACTTGATTTATTGCCATCAAAATAGGGATAAAAAAAATGCACATGTACACAGAACATAATGATTTTTTTTTATGTCAGCTGATATCCATTCTTTCTGAAATGATTGGTGGAAACATATCATTGGATCCAAATGTGATACTCTATAATGAGGACTTATGTCTTCAATTAAAGAGTATCATTGGAAGACTGCTTGTTTGACTGCAGAGAAGAAACAGCAATGGTTGTTATATTCAGTGTTATAGAATTGTTAGAAATTTCTGTCACCAGAATAATAAGATGGCCTACACCACTTTAGAAGTCTTGAGGGGAACTGTGACTATATAGTAAATTCATAACTGATGTTGGTATTTGCTAAATAATTAGTTATAATTACAAGTTGCATATGCCACCATCCAACAGTCTTTTGCCCTTTAAATCTTTAAATCATATTGTTACTAAGCCTCTCACAAGTGTGCTTAAACACTTATGCCTATAATTGATGGGATTCATGGTTTTTATTTTTGCTATACAATATATATACATTAATAAAACACGGGTTGATCAACTTATAGTGGTTACTCTCTTTAGCATGTTTACCAATTTCAAATAGTATTTACAAATAAAAATTGTATTAAACTAGTATTAAATCCACTACCTTGTGACAGAAGTGCCAGTCAATATTGGAATGGGAGACCTACAAGGAAGACTAATTTTGTTTTCCCCATGATCTTGGTGAAAAATTGCAATGGGATCTTTAACAACCAACTACTCAGGTGAGACATTAAATCAGGACCGTGATTACTTGTTCATTTAAAATCCCATGGCAATTTTCAAAAGAATAGCAAATTTAACTTATACAATCCAGCTTTCCTAAAGTTTCTCTTTAATTCATTGCTGAACCAATGTCTCAGTTCTCCTCTCTATTTATTATGCAGTGGGGTAAATAGTATGAAATGGCTACCTGTTATCGTCTATGTAAATGCTATGCTATAGTGAATGAAATGGGTCCCCTCCTCCTATTGGGTAGCAAATGAAAGTAACTTGGGTAATAGATTTTCTAGATAAATGTGATAGAGTTTTGCAAAATTACATTTTAAATGTAATTTTATGAATCTATCAAGATGGCGCCGTGTTAGTGGCAGCCTGCTACAGCAGCACTGTGTCTTTTTGTTGTCTTTTTGTTTCTTTCAGTTAGTTAATGCTAGTGTGTTAGTGTTTTTTCTTCATACCTTTGCCGGCAACTAGATTTGCGATCACAACATGATGGATACTAGGAAGCTGAGAAACTTTTTCTTGTTTTTTCTGATACTCGGACCTCTGTGGCTATCGAGTTGCAATGCCGATAGCCACAGAGGCATTGTCTACATGCGGAACCAGCTGATCGCACTAGCGCGTCCGGCTCTACTCACTGGAGAGAAGCCATCGGTGCCGGAGGAGCTGAGGAGGAGAAGCCGAGGCTGTAGTGCTGGTGCGACGCGAAAGGCGAAGAGAAGGAGATTTAAACCCTACCTTCCTTCGATCATCATGGGAAATATGCGGTCCTTAGTGAACAAGATGGACGAACTGGGAGCATTGGTGAGAAGCCAGAGGGAGTATCGTGAATGCAGTATCATGTGTTTCACCGAGACGTGGCTGCAGGAACTTATTCCGGACTCGAACGTTACCATTGTAGCGGCGAGGCTTAATAATAAGGCAGAATTAAGTGTTTCTGAGCTTTCCCAAATTAGGCCTCATTTCTCTGTTCATCTCTGTGGTGCAGCCACAGAGAAACCATTCATGCAAGGTGATTTAAGGTCCAAGGACAGCTCCCAAAGGGGGATGCACTTAGCTAAGCCTGGCTATCATGATCAATGGTCATCCATTGGTGCCTATCTGTCTAGGGAGTGCGAGTTGGACATCTGGATTGCATTCCTAAGTGTCAGGACTAAGTGACTCATATCTCACCTTGATCAACCAATCAGGGACTGGTAGGGCCGAGTAACCCACGTGGGACTCTGATGCCCATGGAACTTTCAGCCAATCAATGAGCTGAAGTTCCTCCAGGTAAAAACAGGCAACACAGAGAGCCTGGGAGATTCAGATTCAGATTCAGATTCAACAAGATTCAGATCCAACAATTCTAAAGGGAATTCAAAGGAGAATTCCAGGGCAGGACGGCCCAGGAGCAGAAGGCTCCCAAGGGCAGGACATTCTCGCAGCGCGCCTCCTGACCATCCTGAGACTCAGCCCGGACAACCACGGAACGGCCAGTGTGTCCGAGTGCCAGAACTTTCCTTTGTTCTAAGAGTCTAGAGTGGAGGTTGCCAGAGAGTAACCAGCAGCAGGCCTCCTGAACAGGTCGGAACTGTGGAAAGCTGAATCACTATTCAGAACTAGCTCTTCATCAGGAACGAACCAGTCCTCTTCCTGACTTGCTGGGACCCACAGTCATCTTTTCTCCTGTGCACAAACTTTGCTAGTTAATGCCAACAGTGAGCATCAGCAGCGCACCGTCGCAAGCCGCACAGCACAGCCTGGCACGGAGCCAGAGAGCGCGGATTGGACAGCAACAGCCTGCAACTGTTTCTTTGTGCCCGCAGGAGATCTGAATCCCCAAAGATTGGATGAGTATTCAACTTCAATGCATTACAGCTCGAGAATTCAATTGTTATCCCAACCAATTGATATCAATTTAATTCCTAAGAGTTATGTACTTGTTTGAGTATCTAATGTAGAAGTTGTAACCAAGTTCACTTTACGAAACGGTCTTAATGAATGATATACTGAACGTATGTCCTCTTGATGTGTAACACTTTGTAACTGATTGAATATATATCTTTTGTATTCTGATAACCCTCTCGATAAGATCTGTTAGGTTTATATGCATATTCTATGTATTAATAAATGTATCCTCGTGTATTAGTACCTGTGTGTGCGCGTTGTTTGAGTTATGTCGCATGGTTGGATTCTAAAGCCATCAAAAGAATCAACTTTGTGATTTACTGCTACAATTAATAATTGTCTCAGTAAATGCCCAAACCCTACAGAACTGGTGCCTTCAGAGAGCCACTATGATTACATATTTGGCGTCCCTGAACCGGCTATGAATCACTACATTTATTTGGCGTCCCTGGGTGGGCGTGGCAAGACTGAAATGAGTCAACCAGGCGGAATAATTCAATATAAAACGCCGCGGGTTTCATACACGACAATACAGTGTGCTGAAAGCCGAAAGGAAAAAAAGTTCCCCTTGCTCTTTAAGCAGTGCTTGATTGTTTTGTGATCTTTTGCGATCTACCGGGTTGATTGCATACTTGATCTTGTGGTTTTCTGTGGTAAAACTGTAATTTCGTACTTAAAAGTAATACTCTTTAAGTTTAACGATGGTTGCTAAAAGGTCTGAATTCGAGTCGCTATTAAGCACTCTCTCTAGCAGCGACAAGTCTGACCACGATCTCTTCCATATCTCCGTCAGCGGAGAAGCTAGTAGAATAAATCTCCATTCTCTGAGAGAGCTAGCGAAGGACATAGAGAGATTTGACCCCGCAGTGTCAGAGAATAATATCGAGAGTTATATTCAGGACCTCAGGTATAACCTGCAGTACCTGCCAAACGCCACAGAACAGGAGAAAGAGTTTCTGGTTAGAAAAACTACCAGCAGAGCTGTACATGAGTGGATGGCTAGGCAAATGAAAGAAGTCTGTAATGATTTTGAGCAGCTTTGTCAAGCACTTATCGAAGAATACAGTGCGTTTATTGACCCGACTGCCGCGATAGCCGCCGCTCTTAACATTAAGCACGAGAGAGCAGAGTCCCCTCGCGAATATTACGAGAGACTTAGACGAACTTATTTTGCAGGGCGAAATGATGAGGGTTGCGAAGAGAACACACATTTCAAGGGTTTATTCATTGCGAATCTCCACCCATCAGTCAGAAATATGATCTTAATGCATACAGATGCACACACCATGAAAATGACTGATATTAAGAGATTCGTGCAGAAAGCCTGGGAGTATGATGTCCAAAGTCGCTCTGAGCAAAAAGTTGCTAAAGCGACTGCGTTCGCCGTCAGAGCCAGGAGGGTTAATTCCCCCCTGCTCGAAGGAGCACAGGCTCCTGAGCTGGCTAAGCCCCGTTCCAAAGCACTCACACAGGACCGCACCCAGCGTCCTAAGTGCCATGAGAACACCGGGGGAGGGAAAGGGCTAGAAAAGGCTGAACAAAAGGATTCAGTAGCCGCCCGCCTGGCCAGGCTGGAACAAGCTTTATTAGGACAGGGACAACCGCTCCCCAAGGCTGCCGGAAACGTGAATGAGCTGATACTCTCCACTGGAGGAGGCGGAGACCCGCCCCCTCTCCCTCCCTCAGTCTATCTGATTGCGCGGAAGAGTTCCTGCCTGGATAAGGTCAGCCACTCCCAAGCGAGTGCTGACTCCACCCCTGAAGTCACAGAGCAGGCAGTAAAACAGAGAGGAAAAGCAGGAAGCTTTTACCTCAAGGCTGCCATGGGAGATGTCTTACCCAGTGAGACACTGATTGACACTGAGGTTGAAAGGTGTTTGAAGTCACACGGCAAGCTCAAACGGGTAGAAAAAGAAAAGGGCATGCGACTCAGAGAGGAACCTTTGGTGAATCACCAGAAAGGCAAGGTGTGGAAACAGGTCAAGGCTCCTAAGCCTTCTGTACAGAAGGAAAGGGGGGCCAAGAGGCAGACTGTGCTCACACAGTGCCCACCGAACACAGAAGCCTATGCGGAGATTCCTTCTGTTCCCTCTGGACAAGAAATAAAAATATTTCCTTGTTCCCCAGATATACAGGGAAGTCCTGTCCCGGCTGAGGTCCCAACAGCCTCCCTGCCACAGGAGCGCTGCTCCGAGCAGCCGCCTGATCCACCAGGTAAAGCACACACCTTTTACATCCCTAAAGAGGAGCAGATCTCCCCACCTGGCGATGAAAAGGAGCTTTCCCTGTGCACCCTGGCACCCAAGAGGGGTCAGGACCACCACCCCGCAGTGGTGGAAAGGATCCAGATGGCAGGAGAGCAGGTTGGTGATGTAGCCCCCACCCTTAGCCCTGAGAGGTCCTCTATTAGTGAGGATCTGCTTGAGCAGCTGTCACAGGGCCACCGCCAGGTGCCCCTAGTGCAACATTCACAGGTTAGACAGGAGGTCCAGCTGGACGCTGAGACTACTGCGCTGTGGACACACCTGTTCCCAGATGCCGATTCCCTCTGCTTTGACCCAGGGAACCTGCAGTCAGGTAACATTATTTCTCACAACTACCAGGTAGTGAGTGAGACTGACCTGATTGTTCCTGCCTCAACGGCAGGGTTGCCAACACACCCAGTCCCCCAGAAGGGACAGGGAATGAAAGCCGAGACGGTTTTCTTACAGCCACCAGCTCAGTCTGTCAGTCTGAGTCTGACCAACAGTGGTTCACCCAGACTGGAGCTGGATGGTCAAGTCACCCGCCTGCCAGTGCAGGACATCGCAAAGAGGGGTGTCAGAATCCCCGCCTGCACTGACATGGGCCTGGTGAGTGATAGTAAGTTCAAAGACAGTGAACTAGCTATCCCACTGCTGGGGCAGCTCCCTGAACCCTTAGCGAGGGAAGGGGGGAGCGAGCAGGTGTCCTACACCCACGCCCAGCGAACGATTGTAAACATGCCGATAGAGGGATTCCTCAATCAGGAAGTGTGCAGGGTGGACCTGAACAGTGAGAATGGGATAACAATCCCAGATCACTCAGGTGCTCCAGATGACCACTCAGCCGAGGGTCAGGCATGCTCCACCGCTGCACCGCCCCCTGCAGGGTTCCTAGAGCACAGGCATGAACAAATCGAAAAAGCAGATGCCCTGGAAAAGGAGGAGCAGCATCAGCCGCTGCGTCAGATCTCCCCAGATTTCCAGGATGTTGGTGCCCAAGATGCCACATGGCATACTGAGAAAGACACCATGTACACGCTGCGCCAGCTTAGAAAGGCAACAGTCACTCAGAAGGAGATGACTGGGATCAGCCACCCGAAAAGACTTTTGGGAGGACTGATTGCTGCCGCCACTGTTGCACGTTTGCTTTTTCTGGTAGGTTTGTGTGCTACTGGCACTCTCACCCTGACTGCCCCAAGAAGGCAGGTGTCAGAGATGCCAGAGGGTAGTGACAGACTGTATCGACAGCAGCAAAAGTTGGAAAGCTTAGGGAAAACCCTACAGGCAATTTCCTATGCAACAGGGTTAAATCTTATTCCCCAACCAGTGGACATGATTGTTGGTGTTATACAGTGGGTTTATGCTTGTGTGCAACAGGCCAGAATGTTGACACAAGACCTGTTAAGGGAGTTTAGTGCCACTGTAGCCAGTCTAACCATGGCACAAATCCCAACCCACTTGATTCCACTCTTCTCAGTAGAGGAGCATGTGACTTTAACCTCATCGTTCATAGCTCACCCAGAAGGCAATCCAAGATTGAATTTGGTTCCAAATCTTGAGATGGGTATGGCTACCAAAGCTATCCATTGGCTGTGTCTAAACGATTCACCAATGAAGGGTGTAAAGCTACTAACGAGCAGAGGGAGGTTAATGAACCCCATGAAGAGCAGGTGGGAAGTAAATGGCTGGTCAGCACACCACATTTAACTGACACTATGACTTGTGACGGGCATGATACAGCTACCACAATGCAGCTATCTAACCAATAATTTTCCTGTAAGTTCCCGAGGAGGCCATAGTACAGCATGAACTTAACTCTGTACGGTCTGGAACCAGACAACATAAGACCAAACTTGAGGTCATGGATGCCTTCAGGTGCCACACTATTGAATTGGATAGAAATCCAAGAAACAGTAAGCCCTGAAGAGGTACAGGTAGTTGAGTTTGCTTTAATGGAACAAACCTCCAAATCACCCTAGCAGATACCCAACACAGGTGTTGTGGTTTATCGGGGGGCTGGGAACAGGAACTGGTGTTATTGTAACACTACTGCCAGGTAGCTGGATCATGACTGACAGTGTACTCTGAATGATGTAGTCTCACATCAAGATGTACTCTGGGTAGCATGAATGAGTCAAAGGTAGCATGTCAAAAGAAAGGAAGTGACTTCTCCCCAAATATCTACCACAGAGGTATCAGATATTGACAGTGAACTTCCTGATGTGTAATTCCTAGACTGAGATAGTGTCTCCTACCGTGTTTATACATACTCCAGATGTTATTCATCCTGTTTGTATCCAATGCTGGTTCCGGTATGAATTCTCGAGGAGTAATGTGGACATTTAAGGTTAATGTTCTAATGGCAAGGGACATCACTTAACTCTGTTTTGTTTTGAAGGCAACAATGCCTCGGGACCTCGTGGCCTTCAAAAAGGGGGGATATGTAGCGGCGAGGCTTAATAATAAGGCAGAATTAAGTGTTTCTGAGCTTTCCCAAATTAGGCCTCATTTCTCTGTTCATCTCTGTGGTGCAGCCACAGAGAAACCATTCATGCAAGGTGATTTAAGGTCCAAGGACAGCTCCCAAAGGGGGATGCACTTAGCTAAGCCTGGCTATCATGATCAATGGTCATCCATTGGTGCCTATCTGTCTAGGGAGTGCGAGTTGGACATCTGGATTGCATTCCTAAGTGTCAGGACTAAGTGACTCATATCTCACCTTGATCAACCAATCAGGGACTGGTAGGGCCGAGTAACCCACGTGGGACTCTGATGCCCATGGAACTTTCAGCCAATCAATGAGCTGAAGTTCCTCCAGGTAAAAACAGGCAACACAGAGAGCCTGGGAGATTCAGATTCAGATTCAGATTCAACAAGATTCAGATCCAACAATTCTAAAGGGAATTCAAAGGAGAATTCCAGGGCAGGACGGCCCAGGAGCAGAAGGCTCCCAAGGGCAGGACATTCTCGCAGCGCGCCTCCTGACCATCCTGAGACTCAGCCCGGACAACCACGGAACGGCCAGTGTGTCCGAGTGCCAGAACTTTCCTTTGTTCTAAGAGTCTAGAGTGGAGGTTGCCAGAGAGTAACCAGCAGCAGGCCTCCTGAACAGGTCGGAACTGTGGAAAGCTGAATCACTATTCAGAACTAGCTCTTCATCAGGAACGAACCAGTCCTCTTCCTGACTTGCTGGGACCCACAGTCATCTTTTCTCCTGTGCACAAACTTTGCTAGTTAATGCCAACAGTGAGCATCAGCAGCGCACCGTCGCAAGCCGCACAGCACAGCCTGGCACGGAGCCAGAGAGCGCGGATTGGACAGCAACAGCCTGCAACTGTTTCTTTGTGCCCGCAGGAGATCTGAATCCCCAAAGATTGGATGAGTATTCAACTTCAATGCATTACAGCTCGAGAATTCAATTGTTATCCCAACCAATTGATATCAATTTAATTCCTAAGAGTTATGTACTTGTTTGAGTATCTAATGTAGAAGTTGTAACCAAGTTCACTTTACGAAACGGTCTTAATGAATGATATACTGAACGTATGTCCTCTTGATGTGTAACACTTTGTAACTGATTGAATATATATCTTTTGTATTCTGATAACCCTCTCGATAAGATCTGTTAGGTTTATATGCATATTCTATGTATTAATAAATGTATCCTCGTGTATTAGTACCTGTGTGTGCGCGTTGTTTGAGTTATGTCGCATGGTTGGATTCTAAAGCCATCAAAAGAATCAACTTTGTGATTTACTGCTACAATTAATAATTGTCTCAGTAAATGCCCAAACCCTACAGAACTGGTGCCTTCAGAGAGCCACTATGATTACATATTTGGCGTCCCTGAACCGGCTATGAATCACTACACCATCGGCGGCTTTCAGACGGTGCGGGCGGACAGAAACACCGAGAGCGGTAAGAGGAAAGGAGGGGGGCTCGCGGTGCTTGTAAACAACAGATGGTGTAATCCTGGACATACTCATGTTAAGGAGCGCGTCTGTAACCCGGACATCGAACTGGTAGCCGTAGGACTGCGTCCGTACTATCTGCCGCGGGAGTTTACATGCGCCATCTTTGTTCTTGTTTACATTCCACCTACGGCAAATGCAGAGGTAGCATGTGATGTCATAAACACAGTCACAGCCAGGCTACGAACAAAGCACCCAAGCGCTTTTATAGCTATTTCAGGGGACTTTAACCACGTATCTATTTCCACCACTCTGCCTACTTTCCACCAGTTTGTTAAGTGCCCAACCAGAGAAAACAAAACACTGGACTTATTATATGCCAATGCTAAGGATGCATATAGTTCCACAGCCCTTCCCCCCCTTGGCAGATCAGATCACAACCTTGTCTTGCTTACACCACTATACAAGCCTATTGTCCAGCGCCAACCTGTGACCATGAGGACTGTGAGGAGATGGTCTCAGGAGGCTATGGAGGATCTACGTGGTGCTTTGGAGGCCACCGACTGGGAAATGCTGTGTAAACCACATGGGGACGACATAGACAGCATGATGGACTGTGTCACTGACTATATTAACTTCTGCGTAGACAACACCATCTCCACCTAAGACGTACACTGCTTTTCAAATAACAAACCCTGGATCACCAGCGACCTGAAGGCTCTTCTGAATGACAAGAAGAGAGCCTTTAGGAGGGGAGATAAGGAAGAGGTCAAGCGTGTACAGAGGGAGCTAAAGCAGAAGTTAAGAGAGAGCAAGGACGCCTACAGGAGGAAGGTAGAGGACAAGCTGCAAAGGAATAGGGTGAGAGATGTATGGAGCAGCATGAGAGAGATCACTGGCTTCAAACAGGCTGGGGGTGCAACAGAAGGGAACCTTGAGATGGCCAACGAGTTGAACCAGTTCTTTAACAGGTTTGATTCTGGGTCCTCTGTGGCGCAACACCCATCCCCTCACAGCCACACGCTCCCTAACCCTTCACAGCTGCAACTGGCCAACACCTCCTCCATCCCCCCACAAACATGGCCGCCTACAGCTACAACCCCCGACGGCTACTCACCCACCCACCCCCCACAGCTGCCACTCTCCAACACCTCTGCCATTAACACCTCCAGCACTGAAAGCACTATGAGCATCATCCCCCGGGCCAGGCTGACCATCACAGCTGACCAGGTGAAGAAGGAGCTGAAGAGGCTGCACGAGGGTAAGGCCACAGGACCAGATAACATCTGTCCCAGAGTTCTGAGGGCCTGTGCTGATCAGCTGAATGGAGTGCTCCAGCGACTGTTCAACCTGAGCCTGTGCTTGGAGAGAGTCCCAGTGCTCTGGAAGACATCATGCCTGGTCCCGGTACCAAAGAAAGGGCGCCCATCTGTCCTCAACGACTACAGACCAGTTGCACTGACTTCTCACATCATGAAGACACTGGAGAGGCTGGTCTTATCCCACCTGAGACCCCTGGTCAGCTCATCACTGGACACCCTACAGTTTGCCTACCAGCCCAGTGTTGGTGTGGAGGATGCAATCATCTACATGCTGCAAAGGGCCTACTCACACCTGGACAGGGCTGGCAACACTGTAAGGATCATGTTTTTCGACTTCTCCAGTGCTTTCAATACCATCCAGCCCTTACTTCTAAGGAGGAAGCTGGAGGAGATGCAAGTCGATGCCTCCACAACCTCGTGGATCACTGACTACCTGACAGGCAGACCACAGTCTGTGAGACTTCAGAACTGTGTGTCTGAACAGGTAGTGAGTAACACAGGGGCACCTCAAGGGATAGTTCTTTCTCCATTCCTCTTCACCCTCTATACTTCGGACTTTAAGTACAACTCAAAGTCATGCCACCTGCAGAAGTTCTCAGATGACTCTGCAATTGTGGGATGTATCAAGGGTGAGCAGGAGGAGGAGTACAGAGGACTGGTCAGCAGCTTTGTGGAGTGGTGTGGGGTGAACCACTTGGAACTGAATGTTACAAAGACAAAGGAACTGGTGGTAGATTTCAGGAGGAAAAAGGTCAAACCTACTCCTGTCTACATCCATGGGAGTGGCGTGGAGATGGTGGACTCGTACAAGTACCTGGGAGTGCACATCGACGATAGACTGGAATGGTCTAAGAACATCGAGGCCATCTATAAGAAGGGACAGAGCCGACTTTACTTCTTGAGGAGGCTCAGGTCCTTCAATGTGTGTAGTAAGATGCTACACATTTTTTATCAGTCGGTGGTAGCGAGTGCCATTTTCTATGCAGTGGTGTGCTGGGGCTCTGGGATTAGAGCAGTAGATTCCAAAAGGCTGAACAAGCTCATCAGGAGAGCAAGCTCTGTCATTGGGTCTGACCTGGACCCCTTGGAGGTAGTGGCTGAGAGGAGAATGATGTCCAAACTAGAGGCCATCATGGACAACTTCTCCCATCCCCTCTATGACAGGCTTGCAGGAATGAAGAGCACGTTCAGCAATAGACTGATTCATCCACGGTGTGACAGGGAGCGCTACAGGAGGTCATTCTTGCCGTCTGCCATAAGACTGTACAACGCATCCACCTTGCGTCTTGGCAGAGGCAACATCGACAGTGACCTGTTTCTGGACTTAACGCATATACACATCTACTGCTACATCTGTTCTCTTTCTTTTTCTTTTTCTTTTTCCCGTTTACAACCACTTTTGTGTAATATATGCCAGGGACCTGTGCAATACATTTATATTTATATTTATATCTATGGTTACATCTATATTTATATTCATACGTGTGATACGATTTTCTGTGTACTGTTCTGTTCTAGTTTGCTCTTGTGTGTCCAGACTGTGAGTAACTCTTGTATTGTATTGTATGTATTGTACTATTATTATATAATTCGTTAAACTGTGGCTGTGTTGTGTGTGTTAAGCTGCTGTTGCACTGCAATTTCCCTCACGGGATCAATAAAGTATCTATCTATCATCTATTTTAATTAATTTTCTCTGATGAATCGGGATTAAATCTAAGCTTGAATGTTTGCACAGAATTCTGTACTTTAGCAAGATGAATACGGTAGAGAAGAGTGATCATGTATAATTGCTGATTTCCAGGTGGACACAGAAACCTCAAACTCAGTTTCCCACAACACAATACTCTTTGCCACATTGACTGGGTTGTACATCAATTCCTTCATGCACACAATTCAAGTGCTGGACTAGCATTAAAAATTCACCTCAAATGAATCCAGTAGAAAACATCAACTTGAAGTGGGACATGTATATATCTCACTTATCCAGCATCACAGTGTCACCATTTAAGCACATTGTTAGAGGTGTTGATGGGGTCTGTTAATTTAGCCTCAAACAAAAGTTACACTAAGATGCCATAAAGCTGACTTGTTTTAGCAGCCCCAGTGGCTTAACCCTACACAATAAAAGACAGGAACAACACCGACAAACAGGATAAACCAGACCAATGTCTGCTGCATATCAAAGGACAGAACCTAGAGCAAGACAGAGTAGGACAAGAAGTAATTACATATCAAAGAACAGAACAAGCACTCAGATTGTGAAACAAACTTTCTTCTGAATGTATATAAAAGCTGAGAAACCCTTGTGGTTTGTCAGTTCTGTGGGGCAGACTCAGCACGCTTTGTTGGACTTATTGAGCTCAATAAAACTGAATCTGCACAAGACTGTGTCCTGCTCCTCTGATGAAGAATTTCCCACAACATACTTTAGTGAATCTTTGGTTCATTACAGTTAACAGCAACATTTTCAAGTGGAGAAGTTTTGAAACCTCGAAGGATTATTGGACAACTCTTCCAATGCTTTGTAAATGTCTGATTTGTTGTGACCCCTGCATATTTTCATGATACCAGTTATCTTGCTTATTACATTGAATGACAGAACCAAACAATTTATATGCCATATGACTCATAATAAAGACATATTTTTTAGTGTATCTGTATATGTTTAGGTGCCTGGATGATTTAAATGTGATATTCTCAATTGGTACAATAGCAATTTTTGATGCCAAGAAGGGCTTCAGTGAAAGGGAAGTATATCATCCCTCCATGAGAATTTCTTTGTGCCTGCTGTTTACTGTCCAATAACCAGCCTTTAATCCAAATGTACATATTGTCTTGAAAGTCTACTGTCAGCAATTTTAGAATCCATTTTTTTAAAAGAAACATTATTAAAAACCTTGTGAATATCAACATGTAGAGGTAATGTTATCTTACCTCCGTTCTCCTCACTTATTTGTTTGAAAAGACCAAATCAATACGAGCATGCCGTCTTGTAGGTGTTCTGACAAGCTGAGTAAGAAATTATTTGCAAGTTACAGTATATATACCATTTCAACTTCAGATTTGGACCTTTCTACTACAGGTAGGTTTCCCCAATCTGTAAAATTAAAATCTCGTATAAGAACAAGTTATTGGTATTTATCCCCAATTTCTTTGGAGTTATAATAAATATTTGAATCTGTGGCTCTGTAGTATGCTTTTAATTTTTTAATCATTTTTTAAATTTGACACACATTAAATTTGTAACACATGAATGGTCTAAATTAAGTTCTAGTGCTTGAATACTATACATTGTGATAAGTTAAATGCTGTTTATTTACAAATGTTGAATTCTTCACCACCACTCTGTCACTAGCTATTTTTCTGTACTTCCAGTTACATCATGCTTGCATACTAATACATTTGCTTCTATTTTCTTTTTCATTTTGTTACATTACATTTTTATTTTGTTCTTTTAGCTTTAAAATATAAGCTGCTAGTCCTTTGGTATTTTGTTCTTCCCTGTTCTTTTCTCTTGGGAGTATTCTTTACGTCTCTTCCTTGTGGATATTCTTATTAACATATCTGAATTTCCTAGTAAATCTTTACCCCTACCCTGCTGGTGTCTTTTCCATTATAGATGCAGTCCATCTGTATAGATATGGAAGATTTACAATGTCTGAGACATCTCTAGCCTTCCAATTTTTTGTTTTTGTTTTGATGTATTCTTTAATGTATTCCATCACAATTCCATCTTTTTTAAAAGATGATTGTTAAACATTAGAAATTTGAATTTTGTATAATTTTAAAGTTTATTAAAGTTTTAAGTTAACTACATATGTGATATGTCATGTCATTTACCAAACCGCTTTATACCATACAGCGTCACAGAAAGATGGAGCCTACTTGTCAAGCAACAAGTGCAAGGCAGGGTATACCCTGGATGGGGCACCAGGGGGACAATTTGAAAGCCACGGTAAGGGCGTAGGGGGGCAATTTGACCCAGACACCCGGATAACACCCTACTCTTATCGAGAAATGCCCGGGGATCTTTAATGACCACTGAGAATCAGGACCTCAGGTTTAACGTCTCATCCGAAAGACTGCACCCACTACAGTATAGTGTCCATGCCACTATATCAGGGCATTAGGACCCACACAGACTGCAGGGTGGGCGTCCCCCACTGGTTCCACTAAAGCTACTTCCAGCAGCAACCGGAAGTGCTGCTTCCAGCTTCCCAGGAGGTATCCCATCCAGGTAATGACCAGGCTCAACCCTACTTAGCTTCAGTAGGTAGCCAGTTGAGAGCTGAAGGGTGATATGGCTGCTGACTACATATGTAATATATGAATGCAATTTAGTGATGTAAACATTAAGATAGATATATAAAACAATGTATCTGTTTTTCTTGTATCCATTTCTGTTTTATCTTTTGTGACAAAACATGGGGTAGAATTGTGGAATTGGACTATAAGGGGCCAAGGATTCTACACAATTTTTGCCTCATGTAATTTTCCTAGCTTCAAGCTCAGCTTGAGTTTATTTTTCTTTTTTTGTAGCTGATAAGTAGCTGATAATTGAAGATAATTGAGGTGGATCCCAGAGTGCTAACTGAATCCAGGTGTGGCTTGCTGAGACAGGCCTTGTTAATTAGGCAAAGGAGCAAGTAAAGGTTTATTCAATGCTGAAAAGAGAAGAAAATAAACACATTTCAGCTGTAGAGCTTTCTTCAGGTGTCCTACTTGTTAATTAATTATCAAATATAAAAGGGTGTAGTTCAGAAGGTTTTTTTTGTCTTTTGATTGCAGAGGAAGTGTTGGTGCAGTTTCAGCAAAGAGTCTGGGGGGTGTTTCCCCACTGATTTTGTAGTTACTAGATCAATGCTTAGGATGCCCAGTATTTATTATAAATATTATAATAGTAGTAATAGTCTTGAGAATCTCCTATTCACCATGCCTTTCACATGTTCAAAAGATATTAATTTAGGAACATAAACATATTACTGTAAACTGTACTGTATATACCAGTATTCCATTTCTCCCTGAACATTTTAAGCATCAAAGTTTTATAAAACGGTCCCCAAATATGCGATTGCTGTATAGAATGAATTTTAAATTTATTTAACACGAAAATTAATCCGGTTAAGTTCTTCCACCTGAGAATATAGTCCCTCATTGCTACAAGCCACAAGTAACTGGCAAAGAGAGGACATTAGCTAGACAATATGATAAAGGAATAAATGACTTTTTTTTTCATTTCTTTAGCACATTTATTTGAACATTTCCATCGATTGAACAAGCACGGAAAAACTGTCCAATCCCTAGTTCATTAGGCATTTTCTTTTACTATAACAGACATAAAAACTCCCTTGCTTTTAACCGAGCGTTTAATAATTTCTAAGAATGAAAATTATTTAAACTATGCAACACTTATCATTCAATGAGAGCTCAAAATATCACAAGGATCCTCAAGAGCGCAACAAAGACTGCAGAAAAAGATATCAGATACATGAGGATCCAAGCTTTTTTATCTATGCTAAGAAGTAGCCTTTTCTTATCACACAGTGAAGTCAAAATTCCGGGTGTGCGTATATTAGAGAATATAGGACTTCTTCGAATGTGTGTCAGTCAATCAGATTTCAAGACCGGAATTATCAGTTTTATAATAGGGAATATAGTATGGAATCACGTATCTAAAGAAATTTATAATGATATTAATTTAAGGATCTAAAAATCTAAAAATATGTATCTATATAGCAGGTAGTATAACTGTATTCCACTTTCTTTGTAATCACAGAAAAACAGATTCACAATGCGAAGCTGTGTCATTCTTCTGTGTAAAACAAATGGTTTGAAAACCGTGGCTGCTGTTTTTAATAAGTTGCTGAGTAAAGAATAGGAATGTTCCTGCTGTCAGTCTTTACCGAAGGTATCACTAATAGTATTAATAACGAATGACCTTGGACAAGCTGTAAACTCAAAGTATTACCCTGGTCCACATTCTTTAATTGTCTTTGTAAACGAAAGTAATTTATTTTTTCATTGACAAAAAGTAACAGCACAGCATTTAGTTGATCTGATCACATATTTGTTTCCAATCATACAAAGTAAGTCTTGAGAATCTTCGATTCACCATGCCTTTCACATGCTCATAAACTATATTAATTTAGGAACATAAACATATTATGTAAACTGTACTGTATATTGCTGGTCTTGGTAGTTTAAAGAAAAAATACACACCAGTATTCCATTTCTCCCTAAACATTTTAAGCATCAAATTCTTACATGTGGTTATTTCGGAAACGTTTTTTCATTGACAAAAAGTAACACCACAACGCACCTTACATTACAAACTCCAAGCGTTTCATTTTGAGCTGAATACCCTCACACCTGAAGAAGGATTCACAGCTGAAACGTTGCAGGCTGATGCAGCTACCCACCAAAGTAAATGTATTGCAGTAAATTTTTATATTATTATATGTATTTTTTTATTTCTTTAAAAAAAAATAAAAACAGCGTTTGCCCAGCCTAAGAGGGGGGGGGGTCTGCTCTCATTGACAGCTGACACTCCTCCATACCCTCAAGTGAAAAATTAATAACCCCAATGTAAACATCGGATTAACAATTTGTTGATAATAAAAATGTTAAGTTCTCTAAAGCTTTCTCAGTCAAGTATGATAATTTACCTAGGGAGCTGTGTAAGCATGCGTAGGCAGCAAAAGATTGGCTACACTGGGAAGAAAACGCTTTCAGAGAAAATTTTTCAGGTGTTAAGAACACAGATCCCCAATGCAATTTCAACCAAATCTGTCCCCACACACCCTGCCCCCCAGCGATAAGAATATACACAAAGCACTGAAATCTTTAGAGTAGATGATCAGGTGTTTCGCAGACGTAGGCATAGTACGTAATTCAGGCTTAATGAACTCACACCTGGGATTTGATTAATTAGTGTTATTTATTATGAAGAAGATAAGAGAGACGCCCGGGAAGTGAGATAATATCATTTTCTTGTTTTTGTATGTTTTTGCAAACTATGCAGTCTAGTGGCTTGACGTAGCCTTTGGGCTCAAATATATATAAAGATGCTGCCTGTCCTTGGTCAGTAAGATAAGGGGCATGTATTTGGTAAGCTGACTGTACGCCCAGAATATGAAAAGAACTAACTGTTGTCTAGTCTGCAACTTAGATGTATTTAATTGGCAGGTGTTGCTGTTTTATCATTTGTTTAGAATATGTCATAGTAACTCTTTGTGTTTTAAGGTTTAAAGGACCATCTTCAGCTACTTATTTTTTAAGTCTGGTGGTCGCAAGCCGGACTTCCATATGCATATGAATAAAGGGACTTCTGCTTCACAGACACCTGAACTTTGTCATTTGTTTGACATTACAATTATTAGAGTTCATAAAGCCTGAATTACGTACTATGCCTACGTCTGTGAAACACCTTTGCTAGTTAATGCTACTTCACATTCTTGGGAGTGATTTTTTTAGGCAAAAACCAGGCTAACAGGCTTGTTTTGTGATCTTCCTAAGATTGTTAAGCGCAGTGTCAAAATGTTTCCATATGAAAGGATGACATCACCGTCCTGAGGCGTGTGTGTGGCAGATCTGTAATGTGGTTGAATGTGAATTGTGGTGAGCCTCTGATTGGGGAAACAAGGACCTGCTGATCTGTTCTACATACCAGGAAGACAACAAAATATTATTTTTTCTATTTAAAACGTGTATTTTAAATGTTTAATTAAGAAGTTAAAACCTTACAGCGTACACAGATTTCTAAGCTGAACAGGAGGAAGAAAATCACCTGTGTTTCACGCAGAAAAAGTGGTTATTAACTATCGAAACCTGTTTTTATAGCTTTTATAGCTTTTAAAGTCGTGCAATGTCTAAGCAGGAAAACATCATTCTATCTTATATATGAAAAATATATAATATATCTTATATATGAAAAAGTGTGTGTGTGTGTCTCTCTGTACTCAGCTGTACTTAAAAATAAAGCACCATTTTTCATTCAACGAGTGCCTGAGTTACTGTGTCCGTCCTATATAATAATGCCTATAATAATGTTCAAACCGATTTTTTTTACACAGAAGACTGACACAGCTTCGCGTTGTGAATCTGTTTTTCTAAAAAAACATGTCAGTGGGGGAAGGTGAACTTGCCCTTATTCTACTTTGAAAATACCTGTGAAACTGGTTTGTTTACAAACAATGTAAACACAGAGAGAGAGATGCGATAACCGCGCAGCACCAGGCGAATGCACAACATTAATGTAAGGCTTTCAGGCTGTGTACATACAGTACGAACATGTTGTGATATTTAGAAATATAAAAAATGTCAATATAATGCCAATAATCCGATAAATTCGCAGAAAAGGTTAAAATAATCAATTTTCACAAAGTATATAAAAGTACAGTAATATATGGTCAGAAGGAGAACATAAAAATTTCCGAAATTACCACATGTAAGACTTTGATGCTTAAAATGTTTAGGGAGAAATGGAATACTGGTGTGTATTTTTTCTTTAAACTACCAAGACAAGCCATATACAGTACAGTTTACATACAGTTATATGTTTATGTTCCTAAATTAATATCGTTTATGACCTTCAGATGCGTTATGCTCCTCTTCTTTTTATGCTCAGCTACTAAATTTCCCTTTCGTTGTAAAATTCCATATAAATTTTCAATACTAAGTGGATTAAAACGTGCACAGCAAAGACATTAAATGATTAAATCTTTCCACGACTGACCAATCAGCCAATCACGTACCGCGGTATGACGTAGTGAGTTGCCTGCGGTACGGGTTTGTACCACGCACTTTGAATGCCTGCATCTGTTGATGGAATTACTCTGTTGCAAGAATGGCTACCAGAAAAATATTGGATTTGATACTGATTTACAGTTGGAAATTGAGAGATGCCATCATACTCTCCACCTTGGCCTCAAGAACATGAGAAATAACGAGAGCTGGTCATTAGTCTTCTTTGCTTTCAGGATGCTGAGAAAATTCTCTCCAAAGTGTGAGCTAATGGCGAACTGAAATTTGGAAATTTGACTATCGTGATATTCAGGGAAATGTCTTCTCTACTATACAAAAGGAGAAAGGAGTTTACTCACTTGAGGAAAAGACTGAGGGACTATGACTTCACTTAGTCTGCTCAATCTAGGCCACGTTGAGGATCAATCTGCAGGAAGGATGCCATTTCTTCACTTCTCCAAAAGCAGCTGTTTATCTCTGAAAGCACCAACCTCGCATTTTGCCATGGCTGGTTTAAATTAAATAGTCTTTAAACAAAATAATATGTTTTATATTTAGTGAGTTTAACTAAATTTAGCATGTTATTTGGAACTAGTCCAATGTTATTTAATTGTTTAGTATTTTATTATTTATTAATTAGGGGAGCCACATGCACACAAGAGCTAGCATTGTTGTCTCTCTGTTCTGGAGGCCTTGTTTAACATTCAGGGGTGATGTCTGTTTGGAGTTTGCATTATCTCCCTGTTTTTACATGGGTTCCATCTGGATGCTCCAGTTTCCTCCAACAGCTCAAAAACATCCTGGTAGTTTAATTGGCTTCTATGAAAACTGGCCCTGGTGTGAGTGTAATTTAGAGGTAGAAGTTACAGCTCGTAGTGAGTCTCAGAAAAATTAGGTTTATGTAGCAGAAATGGGACCATTCCCTGTAGCTGCACAACATGAAACTGTAAGGGCTATAGGACAGGTAGACACAATTGCTTTCTTGCAGATCATATGTGCATTTCAACAAGAAATAGTCAACAAAATAGGAATGAAATAAAAGTCACTCAACAAGAGCTTGGAAACAAATTAGATAGCTGGTGTTCAAATCTGGAAGAGACAGAAGAAAAGACCAACAGGTCAAAAGAGAATTTAATAGATGTAGAGGTGATAGTGTCATCTGAACCTACAGATGTAAAGACTGTGAGATCAGAAGAGATATTTCTGGAGGACAAGAGGGGTGTTGCTGTGAATGCTGTTAGTGAAAAGGACAGAAGCAGGGGACAGTGTGTTGCTTACTAAGCAGGAAAGAACTGTTTTGTAGGAGGTTAACACTGGAAAAGTCTTTGTTTCCCGATGATCAAGTGTCAGGGCTACAACAGTCCACAATAGAATGTTTTACTGCACAAAAGACTGCAGACAGGGATCCACCATTTGAGACAGAGCTACACAGCCACCAGCTCAACAGCAACAGCACAGAAGGAACCACACCTGAAACTGAATCTCAGCTTCCACAACATGCCTGAGACTGAAGAGCCACAGTTCACAGAGGACAGCAGCAGGAGCAGTCTGCCTAAAGCCAGAAGTGCTAACTGTGCTAGTGTCAGTAGCGTGAGCTCTGGGGTCTCTATGCTAACAGGAGTGACCAGTGAATTGGACTCAGAGAAAGACTGTGCGCAGCCTGTCTTTCCCAAACCAGAGTCCTTTCGACACCCTGGCTATAGATGAGGACTAGGTGAATTATGAGAAACTGTAAGAGCAGGGCAGTGTCTCTGAAATCAGCGCAGGCAATTTAATGACTATGTGCAACAGTGGCGCACAGTTTTCTTTGCCACAGAGCACTAATGCCTTGCCTCTCCAATAACTGTCATCTGCCTGCAGCACCAACAAACTCTTTGTCTCACCCCATTGTCTTTCAGCCTCTCCAGACAAGAACTGACAGGTATCTGGGAGCCAGGACTTTATTCCTGAACCACTCCCCCACTGCAGCAGAGACAGGACACTGAATCCATGTTGTCTCCAGACAGCATCTGCCTCACTACTATTTCTCCCATGCACATTTTCAGCAAGATTCGACAGCACCAATTTTGAACTCATCTGGGAGCACAGCAGTGCTGACACGAGCCAGTGGGCACTGATTTGGCCCAGAGCAGCATCCTAGTAAACCTTCAAAGTCACTTTGAAGTAGAGAAAAGGTAACAGATTTTCTCACTTTTATATTAGATAATGTTAACAACAATATCTGCACATTTGTTGCAACTTAAGGGTTTTCTTAAAGTTTTAAGACTGAATTTCAGTGGTTCATACTGAAGAGCTTACTTTGAGTAGGGAAGTGTCTTTATATAATTAGTAATGTACACCTCTGTTTGTGATTATTGAGTTGAAAAAACCATGGTCCATAGCAGTTTTGGTCTGACACTGAACAGTGTTTGCAAGGCACCAGAAATTTGTGAGCAACACTTGTGGGATTAATCAGATCTCAGAAGCAGAGGCTGAAATCTGTGTTTTACATAAATAAGGGTGACCTCCACAGTTCAGTACAGTTTTTGTTGGGTCTACTTGGGGAACCTTTAGACAAAGGTTTGTATTTGTGTTTTGCAAAGAACACTAGCCAATAAAACAGCATATCAGACAGAATGATTGTCCTAATCTTGCCAATTGGACATTGTCTTGATAAGCTCATAATTAAAGCCAATGTTACATTTGTAACAATATCAAAGAATGTTCTGTACTTTTGTATTGAATGGTCTGATGTGTAGGATTTGATGGTACTTGTAGTTAACATTTTACTTGCAAAATGCTGTTATTTACAGGAAAAATGCTTTCTAACAATATGAACCAGAGAAATGTCTCTTGTGACTGATCATTACAGATGCAGGTTATTTGCTACACTACAAACATTCACTCTTTTTGTCATAGAATGTAAACCATTGACGTAAGAACAGGTTATAATTCATTTAGTTGTATTGAGGCCAGATTATGTCAATGGATGGATGTTTGCCTGTTATGCCTTCCAGTGAAGCAATGTTACGCATGTTTGCGGAACATTACTTTTTTACAGGACAGGGTTTTTAGCCTTGTGCCCCATCTCCAATATGGAGGACCTGCCGTCCGACGTGACATGAACCAACTAGCCTGAGATAATTATGCTTTACCAACAGAGCTAGTTGGAGCCCTCATGTCAATATATGCCTCCCCTCAAAGCTTTCAATTTCTAGTTTCCTAATGCAACCATGGGGCGGGGAACAATCAGTCACAATTTAAGAACAAACTGGTTGTCCAGACAGAAAGCAATTACCACACCTTAGGTAGTGATGCATGGATGTGTGAGAGGTTGATGAGCAAATCTGAACCCTGATTTGGGCAGAGAGGGGGAACAGGAAAGCAAACAGTGACAAGGGTCCGTGACACTTAAGGTCTGCATGCTTACAGTTCTCCAACAACCCAAGCTCCCTCCTGATAATCTATTGGGAACAAACAATGTTCTTCAGATGTGAACAAATATTAATTTAATTAATTTAATTAATTAAAATATTAATTTAAACTGCATCCCCAACTTAGGAGTCACTATTTGCTTCTTTGCTACCTAAATACATCCAAATTAAACATTAACATAAGTGTCTGAGATTTCCTGACTTAACTTATTTTTATTTTCATATGTAAAACTAAACAAAAAGTACAGATCCGTTTTGTTATGCATTGAAGTGAAATATACTATTTGTACACTGCAATAATTCAGTTGACATGCTTACTGGAACTGTAGAAGCAAATAATTACCACATTATATCACAGCTGATGTTGATTTTATGCATCAGAGGATGGAAAAAATACTGTCCATTCATATTATTGTTAGATTGAGAATGTTTTTAGACATTTGTACTATTCATCTTATAGTTTACAGATGCAGAAATAAAAAAAAGACTTGAAGCCAGACTCTTTTCTATGGACCAAAAATTCCAACCCATTCTCTAGGATCATGTTTTAAACTACATTTCTGATTAGTTGAAACCAATAAAAAAATAATCACAGCATACAAAAGAATAGGGTGCAAAATCTAGTGCCCTTACACAATCAAAATTCCAATTCAGACATTCTCAGCTTGTTCAAACTAAATTTCCTTTTAGGTTTTAACAAATCAATGTCTATTTTTATCTTCCCCTTTATCTGTTCTGTAGTTAGTAGCAAGTACATATTGGCAACTATGTACACTAGTACCCAAGGGAGTGGAATACTTGAGTGTCAGATATCATTTTGTGTTTTGTTTGGATGAAAAGCACTATATAAATGGAAAGTATAACTGTTTATTGGCTTTTTTAATCTAGAGTTCAGTTTAGAATATTCCCTCTAAAGTGAACTATAGATTGTGGTTGTAGCCTTGAAAGTCTATGGTGTTTTTTGTCACAATCGAGATATCTCATCTTTCCATATGAATATTGTGTTGATGCTCAGTTAATTCAAAACAAAAAAAAAAGTTTCTTGAAAAGAGCTCTTGACCTGTGATATCAGGATTGTCTCATTTAAGCCCTTGCAGTATATTTAAAACACTATGTTGGTCCCACTGGGTTCCTATAGTTAATTAGTAAAGAATGTCCATGAATGCATGGCATGCAAGCAACATTAAATAAAACTGCTTAAAGTGTAAATCCATCTCCACTTTTGTCAATACATAACAAATTGAAATATATTTTGTTAACAAAAGCAAATCTGCACATGTTTTTCGAGAAGGAAATTGTCATAGTTAAAATATGTGTTTATCCCACTTTAATAATACTTTTAACTTTTAACTGGATTTCATGGGGAACATAGGTTTCAATGTTATTTTAATTAATCAGGCAATGGCTTATATCGTTTGCTATTACCATTAACAAGACAGTATTAACTTGATAGAAGTGCTTCATCTGAACTTTAAACATGTGTTCCAGTAAAGAAAAGGTCAAACATCTAACAGCTTGAACTGATTTGCTTTATAGCAGTACTTAATTCGATTTCCCTAATGTAACACAATATATATTAAAAATCTGTGAGTGAGTATAATTTTTATTTCCACTACATAATTCATGATGGATTTTGGGAAACAGTTATTCTAATTTAAATAGAATTGATTATTGAATTACTAAATGATCAGCCTCTACCCACATTATACAGAGCAAGAACATTATGCTTCAGTGGTTCCCTTCACTTATTCCCATCAAGAAAAATATGATTGTGAGAGTGCTGTATAGATAAGTCTTTAAATTGCAAAAATTCACATTAATCCCATTATGATTCTATCTGCTCAAGTGGACATGTTTATTGGTTTGGAGAATCAATGCCATTCAAATTAAACTGATGCAGTATTATCTGAACCTTGGAACTTAATGACTTTTCTAAGCCCATGAATAGAGAAAATGACTTTCATTAATTCCCTTAATGCCATTACAGGGAGGCTTGCAATGCATGGCAGTCAATCCTCCCTGCTTTGTAAATCTTAATGGATTTTCTTGCATCTCTCTGAAAATATGTTTCTATTCTTTCTGACAACATTTACAAATGAAAGTGGGTGTGGGGATATTTGTCACTGTAATTAAAGAACAACAGGCAATATATTCAAAGTTATCACTTTCTAAGAAGATCACTCCTTTAAAATGTATCTTTAAATAGTTTGGTAATATATAAAAAACTAGAGTTAAAGTTTTTTAGAAGAGCCTTTGCTCATTTAGTTGAAAAATATATACACCAGCAAAAGTGACAAAACCAGAGAAATGTCATTGAATGCCCTTTCACGGAACTCTCTAATGGTTTCATATGCACAGTGGAGTAAATGACTCGCAGGAAATCCCTGCTGAATAAACTAATATATACTGTATTTTGTTTTCACAAAAACAAATATTATCATGTATATTCTGTATGTACAAACTCAAACACATAATGAAAAACATTAAAAGCAAGAAATTAGTATTATAACCACCATTTTTAATACTTTTCCTGTCTCTCGGAACTCAGTATGTATGAAAGAAACAAATTTCAATAATCTTATGACTTGGTGGCATTTTTACTGATAATGATCATCTATTTTTTTAATTTTCATTTAGTCTCTTTTTGTGTCTTATGTAAGGCAATAATCAAGCACGTTGTTAGATACTAGACTAAATATAGATTTTCTTTCAAAATGAGAATTGCAATAATGCCAGGTCCTCAATTGATCAAATTTCAAGCTTTACTGTAACCAGTTGTTCTCACAAGTCAGTTCTGAGTATTGTCAATGTGTTGACAGCTATGTCCTGGGTATTTCATGAAATTGCTTAAATTGCTATTTGGTTGACTAGGATACTGTAGTTACTGATACCTGCAAATAACTTAAGTTGGAATTCTGAAATTGAGCTGTAACACGAAAATGTTATGTCAGGGATAAGAAAATTTTATAGGAGCAAGTAACAGGTTTATTCCATGCTGAAAAGAAAGCAAACACAATTTTTCAGCCATGGAGCCTTTGTCAGGTGTCAAGGTTACACCTGACAAACCAATCCCTCTCACTATCGTGAGAAATAGGAATAAGCTACAATGCTGCTACGAGGGTGTGAACAAATAGAGAAGTCTTAGAAACAGGGATATAAGTGAGAATGACAGGTATAGTTAGCAGGGGTGAATTCTTCTAGTTAAAGATTTAATCATTTAATCTCTTTACTGTGCACATTTTAATCCACTTAGTATTGAATATTTATATGAAATTTCACCACTGAAGGGAAATTTTAGTAGCTGAGCATAAAAAGAAGAGGAGCATAACGCATCTGAAGGTTATAAACGATATTAATTTAAGAACATAAACATATTACTGTATGTAAACTGTACTGTATATGGCTGGTCTTGGTAGTTTAAAGAAAAAATACACACCAGTCTTCCATTTCTCCCTAAACATTTTAAGCACCAAAGTTTTATGAAACGGTCCCCAAATACGCGATTGCTGTATAAAAAGAATTTTAATTAAAAAAAATTATTTAACACGAAAATTAAGCTGTTTACGTTCCTCCTCCTGAGAATATAGTCACTCGTTGCTACGCAATGCAGAAACACACCCACAAGTAACTAGCAAAGAGAGGACATTAGCTATCCAATATGATAAAGGAATAAATGATTTATTTCTTTTGCACATTTATTTGAACATTTCCATCGATTGTACAAGCACTTGGAAACTGTCCAGTCCCTAGTTCGTCAGGCATTTTCTTTTACGCTCCAGGCATGCTCCCACAGGTGCTGGTCTGTGTCTTCTAGAATATAATGCCGGCAATTTGATGCTAAAATTGGGTTTCCAATAATGCCGCAGCAAACTCTTGATTTTTATGTCCACTATAACAGACAATCTCCCTTCTTTTTAACTGATTGATTGGCTGACACCATCTGACACCCCTCTGATTGGGTAAAAAAGACCTGCTGATCTATTCTACATACCAGGAAGACAACAGAAGATGATTTTTTCTATTCGAAACGTGTATTTTAAATGTTTAATTAAGAAGTAAAAACCTTACAGCGTACACAGATTTAAAAGCTGATCAGGAGGAAGAAAAATCACCCGTGTTTTGTGCATAAAAAGTGGTTATTAACTATCGAAACCTGTTTTATTTATTTTATTTTTATTTAGATTAAGAGTTCCCATCACCCCCATTTCCATTTAAATCGCAAACCTGTGTTTAATTAAATGTCTGACAATGCAACGTAAATCATTCTCTTTGTCTTCTGCATAATAATGTTCACCTCTTTGTCCAGCAAATTAATATTAAACTTTATTTTATATATCGCCTTTAAAGGTGGCTTCTCAAAGTGCTTTACAGGGTAAAAAAAACAATAACAACAACAATATTGTATTTCATTGCACTTTGATAGATTGTCTTTCAATCAATTGTTGTCAGAATATCCCCACCTCCAAACAAGAACAAAATTGCAACTATTTTATTTACTGGCTGTTTCAGTAACTTAAAGTATATGTTTAAAGTAATAATTTAACAATATATGTAAATGTTTTAAGATATGTCTATGTTGTGAATGTCTAAAGATTGTATCTTATTTTTAGTTTTTGTTTTGTTTCACGTTAATTTTATAAGGGAGAGTGTCACAGAGACGACTTCCTTACCCCCATCTTGATTAAAATACTTTTATTTTTTCCCAGACAGAATTCACGTTCACTGCAGCCAAAAGGCCTTGCAGATCAGAAAATCAAGGAACAAAACAATTATCGCGCCCGGCTCCTGTTGGCGTAACAGTCCGGGTGTGGCAAGCTTCTAATGTCTCCCAACTTTGGTGAAGGGAACCCGTCTTTCATTGGAAGACAATGAACACATTCTACCTGTACATGAGAATATTATACTGGCACGCGGGCACAGTGGGGTGCTGTACCAGCTGTCACCAGCTGTCAAAAAAAGTTTTTTTTTAAAAGTCAATTGAGTGTCCATAATATTGCTATTTTGCTATTGCTAATTGCTATTGCTACTATCTGAGTCTCTGTGTCTACATTGTTTGTAAACAAACCGGTTTCACAGGTATTTTCAACCCCCAGCCGCTGTTGTTTCATCAGTTGTTATCCTGTAAAGCGCTTTGAGAAGCTACCTTTAAAGGCGCTATATAAAATAACGTTTATTATTATTATTATTATTATTATTAATATTCTTCATCCCAGAACTTGTAAAGTGTTGTTGTTATTGTTGTTGTTATCCTGTAAAGCGCTTTGAGAAGCATACTGTCCAGCATATTGTATTTCATTGCACTTTGACAGATCGTCTTATAATCACTTGTTGTTAGAATATCCCCCAAGAGGATATTCCCCCCAAGAGGATATAGAGGATATTCCCCAAGAGGTATCCAGGTAACAGTGAAACAGGCGTACAATCTGGGGAGATCGCCCGTTTTCCATGTAAATAGTTCCCTGGTTCCGCACCCCTTGGTGTCTCTCTCTCTGTCTCTCTCTCTCTCGCTCTTGCCGGGCTTGTCTTGTCTCTCTCGTCTAGGAGTGGGAGTGCTGCTGGTGGGTGGTGACAGAGAAGAAATAAAACACAGTTTTTAACTCCACAAGTCTGAGTCTCTGTGTTCGTCCTCAACGAACCCAAATTCATTACATTGGTGTTAGAAGAGGGAGGACGGACAGTGAACGGCCGATGATGTCGGACTCAGAGTAACACCAGTTCCCCCAGCAGCCCTAAAGCGCCTTTTGGGGGCAAGCAGCAGCCGCCAGAGGCGGGGACGACCCCTCAACACTGCCAGTGGCCACAGCCTTTATCAGGGCTACCCAACGGCAACCTACTCAGCGGAAGGGGGACCCTTTCCTGGGTCGCCTCAGGCCGTGTGGCAGGAAGGAGACACCAGACCAGCGGGGTCCAGACCGCCACCCCTGCTCCAGTCTCGGTGAGACCGAGCCGTTATAATGGGGAGGTCCCATGGCAAATGTTTGAGGCCCAGTTCCAGATGGAGGCCTAGGCAAACGGCTGGTCTCAGGTGGAGATCGCGGGCCACCTTAGAGAGCTGCAAGATAGCAATGCTAACCACTTCTCCACCATTAGAAATGGATGGATATCTTATCTTTCTAGTTCAGAGGTTTGCGTGCATAATTTAATTTTGAAAGGCACTTAGACATCTGGTACTACTGTTGTATTTATGAAAAAAACGTACAAAAAACAAATTAACAACTGTGCCATCCTATTCCTTAGTTAATCCATTTTATTTTTATAAATAGTTAACATTGTTAGCAAAATATTTTGAATTATATTTTACCCTATTTTTTCTTTAATTGTGCATTTAATTATTTTCTGATAGTCAGATATAATGAATATTTGAACAATAAAAATATATTTTTACAAGATGCGGCGAAAAGTGCAACAATTTATTACAGTGCTAAATTTAATATTATTGATTACAAATAAATTTATGCTAACACCTAACTTTCTTAATTAGATCATTTAAAACAAAGAACTAAGTGTAACATAGCATTCAGAAATACAGTTTTTGTTATAGTTTTGTGGTGTATGTATAGATGAATCGTTTCTAAAATGTGTAACAAAATTAAAGACGATTAAAATCTGTAATCTTTCCACGTATAATGTCATTAGAAAGTACAATAAGTTGCTGCTTTGTCTAACGATGGTATCAAAAAACAAACCTGTGTTTAATGATAATTAAGGGACTTAGAAGTCAAAGAAAATGATTTACGTTGTTTAATTTTAAACACTAAATTATGAACGCAATTGGTGCTTTACAGCCATTGTGCATTACTGAGCTCCGAGCTCCCTCCCTCTCTCGGTGCCGCATCCCCCCCGATCACGTATTTATTTCCAATCATACAAAGTAAGTTTTGAGAATCTCTGATTCACCATGCCTTTCACATACTCATAAATGATATTAATTTAGGAACATAAACATATCATTTAAACTGTATATGGCTGGTATTGGTATTTATAAAACTTCTTAATTAAACATTTTAAATACACGAATTTCATAAAAACAACACGTTTCGAATAGAAAAAATCCTATTCTCTTGTCTTCCTGATATGTAGAACAGATCAGCAGGTCTTTTTTCCCCAATCTCTCTGTAAACAGCTCTGAAAACAGCGTGCTGCCCACTGGGCTGTGTCAGGGGGGAATGCGGCACCGAGAGGGGGAGGGAGCTCTCAAGCTTCAAGTTCCAGCTCCTCCTGACTCACCTCTTGTGGACTCTTTTTGTACTTTCCCTCTCTTCTCTTCCTCTTTTTCTCTTCTTGTTTTCTCTTCTGTTGTCTAAATGTGAGATTATATGGTGTGTTCCTGGACTGCCCATTGTCAATAAATTACCCACACGTTAATTAACTTTAAAGCTCCACAGCTAAAATGTTGTGTTTTCTTTCTTCTCTTTTCAGCATGGAATTGCTATTACTAGTTCCTTTGCAGCCTACGCATGCTAACACAGCTACCCACCTGAACTAATTAGGAAAGGAAAACTTTCAAATAGTTTTTAATCAGGGGACAACTTAAATCTCAGCAAACATCCCTTCCACTTTGAAGCTGGAAATCTTTACACTGGTAGGTATTACTAACTTTATCTAAACTCTTAGAGACTCCTTTGTATACATGTATATTTTTCCCTTTTGTGCCCAATCAAAGGGTGTGATTTTTCTTTAACGCCATATAACGTTGGAAAATCCACCTCTTCTTGGGGCACAGGGGCATTTTTCTTGTGAAATTGTCCCTTTTGACCATCTTTAAAGGACAGCTTCATCACATTTTTTTATTTCAGAGTAGGATATAAAACCCCTTGCATCACACAGCAAAACACACATTCTTGAGTACTTGATAACCTGATAACTTGATAATGGCACCAGAAAGTCAGGCCAGCTAACCCAGAAACAGAAGGTGGCATCTCAGAAGATATTCCTGTTTCTCAAATAGCAACCACAGTCCATGTAAGAAGAAGATATCGTAGAACCAACTTCAGCAGTTGACTGAAATAATATGGTGTTAAATAGGCTATTTATTATATCAGTGTGTTAAAGGATGTCTGTATTGCATGTCCTATCTGGATAATATTACATATTTAAGTAACCTGTCCAGTAGTATCCTTGTACTAACTGGAAAATCAAGTATTGGTAGGAAATTCTGCTGGATAAATATATAAAACCACATTATTGCTATCATTGTCAAAATAGATTACCTTATTAGGAAAGACTCATAAAACTCACATCATGCCTCTGCATAAGATTATTTATTATTTGCCCTTTATTGGGGATGAATATACAGATCCAGTCATTCAGAATGTATGTCACATACTGCATAATTTGGCAGCGCACATGATATGATAATATGTGGTAGATGCTTCAAATTATACGTTTTATGATAACAATCATTATTGGCATTGGAGTAGTGAAGGTAGAGTACTTGTTATGTTATTTTCTCATACTGATGCAGCCATTCAAAATGCGCGGGTGATACCGCATTATTTTCCGGTACGCTGTACGAAGTCTACCGCAAGTTACCGGTAAATACCGCGAGTTACCGGTAAATACCGCTAGTTACCGGAAATTCTCCTATAATACGACAAGCAAAATAATAGTATCCGGAATTTCCGCAAGGTGGAGCTAATAAATCTCAAACTCTCATGTTTGAGCTGTCGCCATCAAAGTCTTTAACGAAGATATTACTAATAGTATTAATAATGAATGACCTTGGACAAGCTGTAAGTGTAAACTCAAAGTATTGCCCTGGTCAACATTCTTTTTTTCATTGACCGTCTTTGTAAAAGTAACACCACAGCATTTCGCAATCACGCATTTGTTTCCAATCATGCAAAGTACAATAATTTTTGAGAGTCGATTCACCATGCCTTTCACATGCTCATAAAAGAGATTGATTTAGGAACATAAACATATTACCGTATGCAAACTGTACTGTATACAGTATGTATATGTATATTTAATGTCTTAACTGTGTCTTAAGTATTGAATATTTATATGGAATTTTACCACTGAAGGGAAATCTTAGTGCCTGAGCATAAAAAGAATAGGAGCATACTGCAACGCGTGTGAAGGCCATAAATGATATTAATTTTGGAACTTAAACATACAGTATATGGCTGGTCTCGGTACTTTAAAGAAAACATACACACCAGTATTCCATTTCTCCCTAAACATTTTAAGCATCGAAGTCTTTAACTAACGTGATACGGGAGTCAACAAGCATACTTTTAGAATTTGATTAAAAGGGAATATAATATGGAATCGCGTATCTCAAGAAATTAATAACGATATAATTATATTCATGTTGCAAAAAAACTGCAACGGACATAAAAACTCCCTTGCTTTTAACAGAGCGTTCCATAATTTCTAACTACGAAAATTATTTAAACTGCGACACTTATCATTCAACCAGAGCTTGAAATATCACAAGGATCACCAAGAGCACAGCAAAGACTGTATTAAAAGAATCGCGTATCTAAAGAAATTAATAAGATATAATTATATTCGTGTACTGCGACAGGGCTGTGTACTACAACGGGCACAGTAAAGATGTTTACTGTAAATCTTTCTACGACAGACCAACGGACCACGAGTGCCCCTGTCGGTCAACCAATCACGTACCGCGGTACCGTGCGTCATCGTGCGTCACAGTGCGCGACGCCGTAGCCAATTACCTCCGGTACGTGTGTGTACCGCGCACTTTGAATGGCTGCATCTGTACATTGTTTCCTCAGTTCATATTCACAGAACATATTCTTTGGCCTTCCACAGATCTGGGTGTTGCTGCTGTACTTTGGAAGACCAAAGAAAATAGTCCACTACTCCAACTTGGTACAGAACATTAAACAGTGAAATAAATCCATCAAACTCCATTATTAAGGATCCAAATCTTTTTAATCATTTGTTTTTTGCTTAACAAGGTAAGTAAAAAGTTGCCACACAATTATAAGGCTATATAATTAGAACAGTATTAATTCTAAATTGAAAAAGGACTAAACTTCATTTATTTAATATCGAAAGACTAAAATTAAGACCTTTATGCATTTTATATAACCAAATTAAACCACACGATTAAAATACTAATACAACTGTTTGAGATCCAGTAGGTGGCTGCGTTAGCATGCATAGGCTGCAAAGGAACAAGTAAAGATTTATTCCATGCTGAAAAGAGAAGAAAAGAAACACAACGTTTTGGTTGTGGAGCCTCCACAGCCTGAAACTGTTTTAGGCAACTAAATTTAAGAGTGATTTTAGGCAACTAGATTGAATTTAAAGTTTGTGACTATTCTAATAGTTGATGTCGCTAAAACTATGACTGCATCAAAAACTGATGACTAAATTAACACTGGAGCTCACTGAGAATTACCTGGCTGCAAGATGAAAAGGCACTGGTGTGACAGAGTATCTACAGACCCCAATAACAAGTGGTTCTGAGGTCTGTTATGTCGATTGGTGAGTCTAAGGTTAGAAGTCGGACATCTGTAGATGTTCAGAACATGCTATGATGTATTTCAGATTTGGAAAAAAGCACATAGAAGACCTTCGTGACCCATCACAACGTAAAAATTGAGCAAACATGATTGTATAAAATAAACAATACACGTAAAGATTCAAATGTTCTGCTCAAATGTTTGTGGAAACTACTTACCCTCACTCTAATAAAAGTTATTCTTATTTTAAAAAGTAGGTTTTTCAGTAACAGTATTTTTCTAAAAAAATACTGTCAAAATTATTGGCATCCCTAGCGAATATTTAAAATATTTAAATAGAAATATTTAAAACCAAGCAAAGTGGTGTTTGTTATGCAATTCTATGCTTTTTATTTGGTATCAGTCTCCAGGAACTGTATTACTGGCTTTCACCAGTTCCTGTTTCCCTAGGGTATAAATATGAGGTTTCACACATGTAAAATCCTTTTTTCATCCATCAACATGAGTAAAACCAAAGAGCTTTCAGCTAAAAAGAGAAAGATGGTTGTTGACCTACACAGATCAGGTAACGGATATAAAAAAAGACATAAGCAGTTGAAAATTCTACTAAGCATAGTCAGAGCATTAATCAAAAAGTTTCAAAAGTCTGGAACAATTGCAGATTTGTCAAGAAGAGGATGCACGTGCATATTGCCCCCACGCACAGTGAAGAAGATGGTGAGGCGTGACAAAAGAGAACTGCATACAAGGAAAAGCACCTGATACCCACAGTAAAATACAGTGGTGGATCATTGATGCTTTGGGGCTGTTTTGCTGCTAGTGGTCCAGGGGCTCTAGTTAAGATCGATGGCATAATGAATTCCACTAAGCACCAAGATATTTTATCCCAAAACCTGGTTGCCTCTGCCAGGAGGTTGAGACTTGGCCATAGATGGACCTTTCAACAAGACAATGACCCCAAACATAAATCAAAATCAACACAGAAATGGTTGCGGGAACACAAAACTAATGTTTTGCAATGGCAATCTCAGTCTCCGGACTTAAATCCTATTGCAAACCTGTGGTCTGAATTGAAGAGGGCTGTCCACAAGCACAAACCTAAGACTATCAAGGATCTTGAAATGTTCTGCATGGAGGAGTGGTCCAAGATCCCTCCAAAGGTGTGCTCCAACCTTGTCACACTTTACAGGAAGAGTCTCAGTGCTGTTATCCTCTCCAGGGGAGGCTTCACCAAATATTCATTGTAGGGGTGCCAATAATTTTGAAATGTTTTGAATAAAATGTTTTTTGTTTGAAAAATTATTGTGTTAAAATAAAAGCATACGGCTTCCCCATATGTTTAAGCCCAAAATATGACTCATTGTACAATATGTGTTGACTGTAAATACATTATACATACTGTATATGTCTGGTAGTGGTAGCTTAAATAAAAAGTACAGTATTCCACTTCCTTCATAAACATTGTATGCATCAAAATCTTTAACTCGGTCATACTGTGGTTATTTTGGAAAAGTTTTGACATGCTCATTCTGACTATATTAAGTTTATATACTTTATAAAAACCTTTTCCATGAATACTTGCTGTTGCAGTAAAGAAATGTGTAAGTTTTAGAATCCACTTAATATGGAATATAATACAGAATCATGTTATTAAAGAAATGAATAATGATATTAATTTAAGGATCAAGATATAATACATTTTTATAGCTGGTAGTATTACCGTAGTCCTCTTTCTTTGGAAATTTATTTTTTCTTTGACTCATTCACCCTTGATTACTTTCAAAACATTCTAACATGTCCGTTTCACCTATGTTTCCAAGTAGGCGTTGGTGCATTAGTTTTGGTGGATACAGATGCAGCCATTCAAAGTGTGCGGTACAGTAATTGGCTACGGCATCGCGCATTGTGACGCACGATGAGGTGCAGTACGTGATTGGTTGACCGACAGGGGCACTCGTGGTCCGTTGGTCTGTCGTAGAAAGATTTACAGTAAACGTCTTTACTGTGCCCGTTGTAGTATTTAATATTTATATGGAATTTTACCACTGAAGGGAAATCTTAGTAGCTGAGCATAAAAAGAATAGGAGCATACTGTAACGCGTGTGAAGGCCATAAATGATACTATTTTTGGAACATAAACATAAAGTATATGGCTGGTCTTGGTACTTTAAAGAAAAAATACACACCAGTATTCCATTTCTCCCTAAACATTTTAAGCATCGAAGTCTTTAACTAATGAGATACCAGAGTCAACAAGCATACTTTTAGAATTTGATTAAAAGGGAATATAATATGGAATCGCGTATCTAAAGAAATTAATAACGATATAATTATATTCATGTACTGCAACACAAGAATAGTACATTGTCTGTTGATAATGTTTCTGTAGTGCTTTTTCAGCACTCTGCATGTGACCTTGCCGGTGGCGCTGTGGGTTAGGGTCCTGAATCCCACTGGAGCCATGACTTTATTTTTAACAAACATTTCTTTGAAAAAATGAAACGTTTCTCTTGGTCAGAGATTAAATAAAACCTCACTCGCACCAAACAAATTTATATTTCTAAATATCACAACATGATCGAATTTAAGTCATTTTAATAACAATGAATAGTCACCTATGCATTACAATATAAACATTTCTATTGATTTAAATCGCGTTTTGTTTTAAATCGTAAACGCGTGTTTAAATATATGTGTTTTTTGATTCACAATCAGACAAATGCAACATAAATTGATATCTTTGTCTTCTAAGTATCTTAATAAACTTTCAGCATAACTTTTTCCCCATTTAGATTTATTTTTCTTGGGATCTTGGGATCAAACGTGGAAAGATTAGATTGTAATCGTTTTTATTTTTTAAATACATTTTATAAAAGTGTAATCTAGGCTAAAAAGTTGTACACCACCTGCTATAAAGATACATATTGTAATACGCATGAAGAGAGAGGCGAAACAGCCCTACACAGCCCTGTCGCAGTACACGAATATAATTATATCTTATTAATTTCTTTAGATACGCGATTCTTTTAATACAGTCTTTGCTGTGCTCTTGGTGATCCTTGTGATATTTCGAGCTCTGGTTGAATGATAAGTGTCGCAGTTTAAATAATTTTCGTATTTAGAAATTATGGAACGCTCTGTTAAAAGCAAGGGAGTTTTTATGTCCGTTACAGTTTTTTTGCAACATGAATATAATTATATCGTTATTAATTTCTTGAGATACGCGTTTCCATATTATATTCCCTTTTAATCAAATTCTAAAAGTATGCTTGTTGACTCCGGTATCACGTTAGTTAAAGACTTCAATGCTTAAAATGTTTAGGGAGAAATGGAATACTGGTGTGTATGTTTTCTTTAAAGTACCGAGACCAGCCATATACTGTCTGTTTAAGTTCCAAAATTAGTATCGTTTATGGCCTTCACACCCGTTACAGTATGCTCCTATTCTTTTTATGCTCAGGTACTAAGATTTCCCTTCAGTGGTAAAATTCCATATAAATATTCAATACTTAATCGGGCACAGTTAAGACATTAAATATACATATACATACTGTATACAGAAGAGTTTGATTACGGAAATATGTTTATGTTCCTAAATCAATCTCTTTTATGAGCATGTGAAAGGCATGGTGAATCGATTCTCAAAAATTACTGTACTTTGCATGATTGGAAACAAATGCGTGATTGCGAAATGCTGTGGTGTTACTTTTACAAAGATGGTCAATGAAAAAAAGAATGTGGACCAGGGCAATACTTTGAGTTTACAGCTTGTCCAAGGTCATTCATTATTAATACTATTAGTAATATCTTCGTTAAAGACTTTGATGGCGACAGCTCAAACATGAGAGGTTGAGCTTTATTAGCTCCACCTTGCGGAAATTCCGGATACTATTATTTTGCTTGTGGTATTATAGGAGAATTTACGGTAACTAGTGGTATTTACCGGTAACCTGCAGTAGACTGCGTAAAGCGCAACGCAAAATAATGCGTTATCGCCCGCGCATTTTGAATGGCTGCATCTGTATGTCTCCCTCCAGACTGCTTAGGGCACAAGTTTTTCTTCTAACAAAAAAAGACTCCTTTCTAAAAAATAAAATAGTAAATATTATGCACACTATATTAGCACTTTATTTTTTTATATATCACAATGTATTCAATGTTAAATTATATTAATGAAAAAATAAAAACATGAATGAGCAAATGTGAATACTGCCAACAGTGGGAGTAAACACCAGCTCAACTAGTTTAATTCAATTTATTTCAAAATACTTTATTCTTTATATTTTATATCCCAGTGGGGCAATTTAACACAAGCCTTTACAACAAGCTTCAAAATAAAATTGTCTATATTATAATTATAATTATAATAAAGAATAACAAAGTGTTACTAAAAGTACCACTGAAACTGTAATAATGTATCTGATCATTATTAACTGTATCGATTTATTAAAAATAAATAATTTCAAATTTTTTTTTTTAGTCATTTATTTTCTTCAGTTTTCATAATATTTGCTTTCTTATTAAAATGCCTACTTATGAGACACGATGTTTCAGATGTCAATAACTTTGTTAACAAATGACACAGAGCCTTCAAACCACAGGTATTTTAAAGAACGCAATTTGTGAAGATTTTCACAGCTTTTATTTAAACAATATCTAATATCTGGTTGCATTTTTCTAAACCTTAGTTTGAATAAAGAGGCTCCAAGTTATAAGTGAGTTCATAACGCGAGAACGCATTATGCTACATTTTTTATGCATCAGTCAAAGCGTTCTGAAGTCTCTCAAAAACATAAAAAAGTAACATTATACTGTGTGGCATGATGGGCAACTAATTATTTTAATTTTTAAATAATTTTTTTTTCCCTGCCTACATTAGACATTGGATGACTTTAAAAGCTAATAAAAACTTTTTTTATGCATGAAAAATCTGTGATTTTTCATGGTTTTCAGTTAAGAGGATTTTACTATGCGCCCAACTCTTGGAGCAATTTGAGAAATGTCACAAGGCAGATGTTTTATCGACAGTGGGTTTTAGTGTCTTGGTTTACTGGCGACGTAACAGATGTTAAATTGATGAAGGAGACAACCCCCACCACCCGGACAGGCAAAGATGATAAAGGTTTTAGAAATCCATTCAAAAGGGTGCAGTGTGTTAACACAAACTCTTCTAACAGAGCCGCTTGTAAGAGCAAGTTGACTGTCTGCTAAATTAAATGAAAGCTACAGTAAAGTCAGACAGATTTTAAATTCTTTAAGCAACATTAGCTGTTTGTCAAATTCACTTACTTTGCACAGTACATAACTTCTGAAAAGTTACCTTTTTCTCTTGAGAGAACTCAAATGTTTATTTTTTATCATTTTGAAACTTTGGACAGTATGCCTCAAGGAGTCATTCATAGTATAATAAAAACACCCCCCCCATCAGGGTCTTGCCTCTGGCTGTTCCACACATGCAAATTCCATTGTTGTAACAAACAAATAAGTTCTGGATCCCGAGATGAAGTTTAAACAATTGAGTTTATTGCATGCAAGGAACAATAAGATCAAAGTATTGTTCGGAATATAGGTATAAAACATCCAGATTATATAGCAAACTTCAGCCGTTTCTGACGCAAATTGTAACATGGTAATGGGGAGAGGTTTGGACATTCCCAAGACCTTGACCACTTTGAATGGCCAGTTTTATCTTTCCTTAGTTAGGGAGGCTCTATCTTGCACTTGGAATCTCTTATCAGTTAACTCCCATCCCTGCCATAACTCAAAAGCATGGAATGTCTTGTGTCACAAGAAGTCTTTGTGCAGAAAGAAATCAGTTAACCCCTTTTTCACATCTTATATCTTTCCTCACCATTAAGTCAAATCCACAGATAAACCAAAATGGTAGCGTGCACAGCAATAAACAGCAGTGTGTTTGAATACTGTATAAATATACTGTGTATACAGTATGGTTTCAGTGCCACTACAGTACAGTATGTGTTAAATATTTTTCATAATCAAGTTTTACAGAAAAATTGCCCCAGAGCCCCACAACATTGTCTATGCCCTTTTTGTGTCTAATTTCCAGGGAGTTACCCTATTACAAAATGGAACAGCGCATTGGTCCTTGATTATGTTTAAACATTACACACAATGTTTCAGTATTTACTTTTCTGTAATCTGTACAGAACCATGATGTCCCATTAAGGTTTGGTACCAATAAACAGGGGGAACTCCATGGACTTTTTCGTTTGAACTAAATCGTGCACAAGCAAATAATGTACAGTATAAAACCTTCTGTGACGCTTCTAGTTTAGGATTTACATGATAAACATATTGTTAAATGGGAGCGACATTACCCACGTCTATATCTCTTTGATCTCAGACTCCAGCAAGACTCTACTCAAGGTCATTCAGTGGAGACTACAACCATACTTGGAACGAGAATTGCAAGAGAAACAGAATATATCATCGCGGATGTGAGATGGATCCTTGAAAAGACAAAAGAATATCAAAACGATCAGGTCCTATCAGGAGTTCCTTAGCTCAACCCTCGCGGGACAACTCCCCTCTCATACCATCTCAATACGCTGATCTGCGCTCAGCGTTCAGTAAACAGAAGGCTCTGTCACTCCCGCCTCACCGTCCCTATGACTGTCCCTATGACTGTGCAATAGATCTTCTTCCTGGAACCTTTCCCCCAAAAGGGCATATCTATCCGCTTTCTAGGATGGAATCTGGAGACTTAGAGGAATACATCCAGGAATCCCTGCAGTCTGGTTTTATTCGTCCCTCCACGTCAAGTTTTTTTTTGTTAAGAAGAAGGACGGCTCCTTACGACCCTGTATTGACTACAGAGACCTTAATAAGATCACAATTAAGAACTGCTATCCCCTGCCTCTTATACCAGCTGCTTTAGAATCTTTACGTGGAGCCTCCATCTTTACTAAATTGGATCTCAGGGGAGCTTATAATCTTATCTCGATTCAAAGGGGGATGAATGGAAGAATGCTTTTATGGCCACCCACGGACATTACGAGTACCTTGTGATGCCCTTTGGACTCGTTAATCCCCCATCTCTTTTCCAGGCATTTATGAATGGCATCTTCAGAGATCTCATCCAAAAATCCGTATTGGTCTACTTAGATGACATCCTAATTTTTTCCTCTAATATTCAGGATCATTTTGCACACTTTCGGGAGGTTCTATCTCATCCTATTGAGAATAATTTTTATGCCAAGCTGGAAAAATGCTCTTTTCACATACACAAGACCCATTTCCTTGGTTATGTCATCTCCTCTGGGGGTGTGGAGATAGACCCAGCTAAGGTCTCGGCTATCCAGGACTGGCCCGCCCCTCGCAATCTAAAGCAAATTCAACACATCCATGGTTTTGACAATTTCTACAGGAGTTTTATCAAGAACTTTAGTTCCATCGCAGCTCCCATTACTGCCCTCACCAGCAAAGGTTCCAAGGTCGGTAGATGGACCCCAGAGGCCAATCAGGCATTCCTCTTTACCAAACACCTCTTTACCACACCCACCCTGTTGCATCCCCCAGATCCCTCCCTTCCATTTGTAGTTGAGGTGGACACTTCCGCATATGGTGTTGGGGCCGTGCTCTCTCAACACCATGGTGAAAAGAACCTTCCACATCCCTGTGCATTTTTTCCTAGGAAACTGTCCCCTGATGAGGTCAACTACGATGTGGGTAACCGAGAGCTCCTAGCCATTAAATTGGCTCTTGAGGAGTGGAGACACTGGCTCGAGGGAGCTCAACACCCCTTTGTGATTATTACTGACCATAAAAACCTAGCTTATATCCAATCTGCTAAGCGTCTAAGTCCTAGACAGGCAAGATGGTCTCTATTCTTTTCCAGTTTTAATTTTGTCATCACATATACACCTGGCTTAAAGAACCTGAAGTCTGATGCCCTCTCCCGCCTGCACGATGTTCCAGACCTTTCAAGATTCCTGAACCCATCGGTCCTCCCAGCAAGATCCTCGCGGTTGCCAAGAGTTCCATTGACCATCAGGTCAGACTTGCCCTCGCCAACACAACCGTTCCCCCTCAATGTCTATCTGATAGACTCTGTGCCCAACCCACTACTTTCCTCTGTCCTGCAATGGGGCACGATTCTCGCTTACCAGGTCACCCCGGTTCCAAATGAACTCTGGATCTCATCAGCAGAGAGTTCTGGTGGCCCCATATCAAGCAGGACCTCTCTCATTATGTCTGGGCATGCCCTGTGTGTACCAGGTCCAAGACCCCCCGATGTAAGAAGGCCAGTCTCCTCCACCCCTACCCATTCTGGATCGTCCATGGTCCCACTTATCTGTCAACTTCATTACTGACCTCCCCAAGTGTTGTGGTAACACCACTATTATGGTTGAGACAGACCAGTTTTCAAAGGCGGCACATTTCATCCCTTTACCTGCTCTACCTTTGGCCAGTGTAATGGCCGACCTCTTTGTCCAACACATCTTCCACCTCCATGGTATTCTTAACGATATTGTGTCCGACAGGGGTATGTAATTCATCTCCACGTTCTGGAAGACTTTTTGCAAGTTTCTATAAACCTCCATTTCTCTCACCTCGGGCTATCACCCTGAGGCTAACAGTCAAGCTGAATGGACTAACCAGAGCCTCCTCACCTACTTAAGGTCCTACACCTCATCTGCTAAGGATGACTGGTCTTCTCAACTACCCTGGGCGGAATATGCCCACAATTCTCTACTCACCTCAGCCACTGGAATGTCTCCTTTCTTCTGCTCCTTGGGATACCAACCCTCCCTCATCCCTGAGACATCTTTGGCTATGGATATTCCTTCTGTCCACCGTTACTTTCTAAAGCTACATTGCATCTGGAAATCTGCCAAGGCTTCTCTCCAGAAGACCTCCCTACGTCACGCTGGGGCAGCCAACCACCACTGGCGTCAGGCTCATCGACTCAGGAAGGGGCAGTTCGTATGGCTTTCCACCAGGAACCTACATCTGCATCAACCCTCTAAGAAGCTCGGACCTTGGTTCATTGGTCCATTCCACATCCTCTCCCAAATCACCCCGGTCTCCTACCATCTGGCTCTTCCTACCACATTCTCACACGGAAGCACACTCGAGCTAATTACACTCCAGTCCCGAGCACTTCTGCCAAACGACACTGCTCCTGCCAATCAGCAACCATGACACTCCATCAATCAGTGCACCTTCTTCCTCGCACAATACTTGAACCCTCCAGAACCCTCTGCTCTTTGCCCGGTATTGGTTGTTCTTCGGAGCTCCTAGCTCGCCTTTGTTTTCGTAATCTACTCTCTTCTCGTTACGAACCTCGGAACTTCCCCTTTGACTACATCAACTGTCTTGACCTTCTCTGGATAGGAAGCCTTCTCGTCTACCTACACCTTTCGAATCACAGATCTTGCCTTTTGACTACATCTCTGCCTAACCCTCTCCTGGATTGGAGGTCTTCTAGCCGACCTATAGTTGCAAATCACGGGTTTCAAGCTATGTCATAACAATTATAATTGATAATACTGAACACAATACATTTTAATAATCTCTGGTGAACTCACACTCCTCAGCACTGTAATTCCCAGATCATATCACATGCACAAGAAGCCACAGTGTGTGCAGAAAAACTAAAAATATGTTTACATTATTAATTATTGTTATATATTGATCCAAACACGTAGTGATATGATTTATGTTTTTAATCCTACAGATTCATACCTTGTATCCAACTGATAAAGATTTGTTTAAGCCTGTTTCCTATCCAGTTATTTTTACCTTAGCCAAGATAAACTTTGAGCTTTACTCTGAGTCCAAATATGAATTCTTTCCCAACTCAAAAGGTAAATCCATTACAACGTGAGGAAGATTTGTGTTTATAACCCATCTCCACAGACAGACATTATCAGTTTTATTATGTTTACATTGCAGAAACAAATAAACAAACCTATTTCCATCAAATGATTTACCAACATTTAGGTTTTAACATTAGGGAAGGGAATATTGGCACTAACCTTTTTTATTTCAAGTACATTTCTAAATTTCTTCATAGTTGACAGCATGTCTGTATGAAGTAGCTGTTCTCTTACTTCCACTCACCCTGTTTTAAATTATTGTATTTTCCCTTGTTAGACTTATCTCTACCTTATCTAATGCCTCTTGAAAACTTTATAGCTGTATCTGGAGCTGCCAGATTTATGATTTCTGAGGACATGCTGTGATTTTAAAATTTCACATTTGTTCTCATACTGCTATCTGCTTTGCAATGACAATTTAGCTTCCCGTACACTAGTATTTTTTTGTAAATCTTCTTATCATCTCCATTAGTTAAAAGTAGATAGAACGTTTACTTCACTTAACTTTAGCATTATTCCATAAAAAAATTTTTGTCTTCAATACACTAGCCTTTATAGTTCAGGCTTATATACCAATTACAAATCTTCAAATGTTTCCCCTTAATGGTTAATAATTTAATTAACTGCTAAGGTTTTATTTTGTTTATACTGTACATATACAGTATTATTGTCCTTGAACAATCTCTTTTAATTTTAAATGTATTTACTGCTGTCTTTTCATGATTTGGTTATTAGCTGCCAACCACAGCTGTTCATACATACAGTACAGTGCTTGTTAGTTTTGATTTATCATCTTGTTATACAACATAAGCAATTTTTTAAAACTACTGTATTCATATCTAGCTAGTCCAGTCTGCTAAACACACTCACACTGTCATCTCTTAACAGCCACACCACAACTCTTCACACACTCACACAAAAGTAATACATGTAAACGAACATACAATTAGTTACGTACTCCTCAATAACTCCCACCCATTTATGATAGGCCCTCCTTATCCTTGTTGTTTGTTCCCTGGGGGATTGATCTTACTTGTACATAGGTACCCCTTGGGTGCACACAGTAATTTGTATCAAATTAATAATGAATCTCCTTATGACAATATTTTAACCCCATCAACAAACCTCAGATCCACAAACCTCATCTTCTGTTTAAAACACCCTAGCATCACAACTCTGCACCAGCCTCTTTACAGTTTTCCCATCCTAATGATTTCCATTTCAATTCTCTTTTATGTCTTAGTCTGCATTCCAGCTCAACACTCAAGTTTGATTGCCTTCTACTATTTCATTTTTTCTGTCACCACCTTATCCCAGTTGCAGTTGCATCCCTTCTGCAGGTCTTTGGACTAGAACAATTAAAATTAGGTTTTAAAAGTGGCCTTATGCCAATACTGGTACATCTTGTTTCTAACACTACCTGAAAATGAACAAAAAAGACCAAGGCTACCAAAACCAAAAAACTTACTCCTGAAAAGCACAATTGGACCAATCAGGCAGAAACCAGATCTGCTGGAGTACACTCTCAGTGAGATTAAAGAATACAGAAAGTTTTATGCAGTTTTAATGTGGAGTGTCTATATACATCTCTCCTACAGAGAGTGGCTGAGAGCTTATGTCTAAATCATTATTCAGGATGAACAATTTTACACAAACCAAGCTAAACTAATGTCATTAACGGATACATCTAGTTTTCGTGTCTCTTTGTGATTGTAGGTGGTTCTGCTTCTCTCGCCTTCTACAATGGTCAATTGTCTTCTTTAAGCCTTCTGACCAGATAAGCTGCTTCCTTCCTAGCCATCTCCTAGCAGTCTGAACAGAGAAGAAGACAAGCAGGCAACCCCCTTCACTTTAAGCAGGGCTGCACAAAATAACTAACAGAAGCAGAGCCTTAATAAAACGTAACATTTTCAGCTTCCTAGCATTTGTTAATAGCTCATTGTGCATTAAGACTGTGTCATTATGTTCCACTTCACTCAAGTACTTCCAAATTATCATGTGATGGTACTTTTATCACCGCTTTACAGATAAAGGGGGGCGGAGAGGTGGCACTGTGGCTGGAAGGTTGCCGGTTCAAATCCTGCGGCCGGCAGAGGAATCCTACTACAATGGGTCCCTGAGCAAGGCCCTTAACCCCAGCTGCTCCAGGGGTGCCATATAAAACAAAAAATGTCTGACCCTGCGCTCTGACACCAAGCTTCTCTCCCTGTCTGTATGTCTCATGGAGAGCTAGCCGGGGTACGCAAAAAAAGACAAATTCCTAATACAAGAAATTGTATATGGCCAATAAAGTGATCCTAATCTTAGGATATTGCTGCACTGGAGTCAGTCCAGAGAAGATTTTTGTGCCATTTTCTAATGATAAAGGAAGTTATTACATCTACTATTTTTGTTGGATGCAATAAAGATAATTTAATACAAATTGCTATGTTTAAGTCTAGATCAGTGGTTCTCAAACTTTTTGGACCAAGTACCACCCCTAATCCAACCAAAGCATCCAAGTACCACCTACAAGTCATCATCTCATAGGAACCCCAGCAATTCTCAATGACCAACATGAGCGCGCGTGCACACACACACATACATATAATAAATATTATAATAATAAACTTTATTTGATATAGCGCCTTTAAAGGTGGCTTCTCAAAGTGTTTTACAGAAAAAAAAAAACATTAACAACAACTAATAAAAAAGCACCATTTCAGTGAGAGGGGTGAGCCTGTTTAGTTGAGCAAAGCAGAGGTGAATTACTTTTTCGAGCCTTGATACAATTCACAACAGAGTCTAACAGATTTTAAATCGTCAGGCATTTTCTTGACGGCAAAGGTCTCGCGGTGGATGTTGTAATGCGTACATTAATTTCTGGAGCAACCTCTCTAATTCGTGTAACTACACCGTTATGTCGGCTTGTCATTGCTCTAGCACTGTCTGTACAAACTCAGACGCATTTTATCCAGTCGAGGCCATTCTCTTCGATACATTCATTCAGAAGCTGAAATATGTGCTCTCCTGTAGTTCCTGTTGGTAGCGGTTTAAAGAACAGAAAGTCCTCATGGGACATGACCTCAAACTCGTATCTAACGTAAACGAGTAAATTGACCAAATCGCCTACAGACTCATCTAATTGCAGTGAAAAACATCTGCTCATCTTAACGCGCTCTATCAGTGTACTTTTGATATAATCCTTCATTTCAATAATTCTATGAATGACTGTGTCTTTCAGGGGGAGGGGGGCAGCAGGTCGAGCTGTTTGGCAGCCTTTTCTCCTCACATAATACGCGTCAGCTCTTTTGCCAACGGTAAATAAGGTTCTTCAAAAATAGTGTAGCTTACCTGCTTTAGCAATCCGCAAGCTTGCATTTTTCTGCGTTTCCGTTTTATAAAGTTTTTATTTCATGCGCATGGGAGCGAAACACAAAGACACCTGGTGTATTTTTCTCAAATTAGAACAGTTCTTAAATATTTTTCTGTTATCACGCTTTCGTGTGCTCACAAGATTACCTGCGTTCGTAGCACGTATTTCTATGCATTCCTGTGTTTACAACGTTGGCATTGTTCCAAAATCACGCACATTCTCCTTTCTCCCTATTTGCTGGAGATACAATAGCTTTTTTAAATACAATTGGTCACTTGCATCCGTAGCACGCATTCCTATAGAGTGGTATAGAATTACAGAGTATCTCTTGCGTCCGCTGAAGTATTAGCGCGCACTGTATTGTAGTACGTAGGCTGCGTACTCGACACGTATTAAAATACAAAATATGAAAACCCGTCCGATTTTTCAGCGCACACGGCAGTTCCAGGGTCATTTGGCGTACCACTTGGAGACACTCCATGTACCACTGCCGGTACGCGTACCACAGTTTGAGAACCACTGGTCTAGATTATTCCCAAAATGTTTCTATTATTCAAAATGTAGTACATTTCCCAAAAAGTGCATGGTATGGTTGGGCTTCAGCTGGCCAGAGTATTCCCATCTTACAATACATTTGTGTAAAGCTGTAAATAAGCAGTATTTTTTTAATTAGGTTGTTTGAAGGGTGTTGGTTTCTGTATTTGTATTTTTTTCTTCATTTTTTAGAGAATGATTTTTAAATAGGGGTGGGGGGTTATAATGTGTTATTCACTGTGATTGTTTATCAATATACAGTTGAGTTTACTTAAAAGTCAAAGCTTTTACATTAAAAATAATTGGTAAGATGTTCTTTCAATTAAATTAAGACAGTGAGGAATGCATGAAATACACATTACACAATGATAATTTATATGGTAGGACTCTGATTCACATCTGTTCTTGTACCCTTAAGCAAAACACCAGGTTTTATAAATCAGCTCAAAATGTAAGTTGCATCAGATAAATACAGTATGTTGGCCAAATAAAGTAATAATAAGAATAAGAACATAAAGAAGATGCACACTTTCAGCACTGATATTTCATGTAATAAAATAATGCAAGGGTGTAGTTGAAATTTTCCTTTAAGAAGCAAAAAATAGTAAAATGATAAAAAGCCCCAATACTCACTTGCAGTGCTTCTTCTGCAATCCACTTGTCCAGTTTTAGTCTTTATATGATACCATTCTGGTGTAGTAGTTAATGCTTCAGCAAACTGGCTCTTGAGTCCTGGGATTAATTCCAGTCTGTTGTGCCCTACGAATCAGCATATTATGCCAATGCCCATGTGCTCCAGTGAACCATCCAAAGGCATGCTAGAGAGATTAATGTGTCCAGAATCTGTCCTTATGTGCTTACAAATGTTTGTTGGCTCTACAATTGATTGCTGTTGATCTAGGATGTAACGCCTTCTTGTGCATTATACTTCTGGAATAGGCTCTTAAATTTAATTAGTAACTAACATATAGCAACAGAAGCAAGTTTCAGTTTAAGTTTTTAATAAGTTTATTTACAAAAAATCTGAAATTGTATACCTTGTATTGTTATTAGCATTAAATGCATAATTGCTGAGTATAATAAAACATGTGTTTATTTACCATAATATGGTTGTCAATATTCTATTATAAAGTTCAGACACAATTAACAAGTTTTGTGCTGTTAAGGGCTTTACTTGCACTAGTTAGCCTCCAGCTATTAGTGTCCATGTTTTAAATAAAGCCAGTAATTGAATATTGATGTTCTGAAAGACATGTTTAATTTTCCAGCACATAACCCTGAATCATCAAACATGACATGGGCTGTTGAAGTATGATGGCTCATGGTCCAGTGAATAACATTTTTAAAGTTTCTAAGAACTGAAGCAAATCTGGAAATTCAGTTTAAACCTTTCTTGAGCTGTTAATTGCAAATAAAAACAGCTACCTACAGTTACATTTACAAAATCTAAATGCATTCAACTAATAAATTAATATCATATTTAACATTTTATAATATAATCATCTATTAACTTTGTATTCTTGTATAATTAATGGAAATCTTGTATAATTCAAGTATGAGTACCTATATAAAATAGTAAGTAGATGAAATGTACTTATTTTCTCTAATTTTCTTAACCTATTATACTGTAATTAGCAAACCTGATGTTGCCAAGCCAACAAGTGAGATAGTATGTTAAGACACTTTTAATACATAACTTATAGAAAAGCATGAAAATAATTCTATCTTCAAATAGCTGAGAAAAAAAGAATTTTATAAACAGTCACACAGCATTTGTCACGTATTAGGTTTGTGTCTATGAGTCCAGTCCCAAGTAATTGACAATTTCTATAGTCTGAACATTAATGTAATAGGCTGGAGGGGTGTTGCATTTGTCCTAAAATGTTCCTGTCTTTTCAAGACATTTAGCTTCAAGCAGAACTCATTAGACCATTCATTATAATCATTAAGAATGTGCCCATGGATTTCTGGGTATTTTAATAAGCTGACTAGGGCTGTGTTGTCAACAAACTTAATAAGGTGTTTGTGTTTTTGCTCTTACACTTATTAGTGTAGAAAATGTACAGTAAGAGGGAGAGTAACAGCCCTGTGGTGATCCAGTGGAAGTATAGTGAATGTCAGAACTTGAGACCTGTATGTTAAGAAATCTGGGACCCATTTTATTAAGTTATGGTTTAAACTGAAGTTCTTTAAGAGTTTCTGCAATTGAGAGTTTTTGTGGGATGGTGGTTGTTAGCCTGGCTAGTTATGGAATGGGAATAGTAGATTTCTTCAACAGAAAGGGGATGATTTGTAAAATAAAGACATCTAAAAATAATCATGAACAATGTCACATACTGTAACTGAGATGTACACAATTGTAGGAGCTCTTCCACACTCATTGTGTGGACCTGTGTTTTGTCTTACATTAATTATCCTGAACTTTCTATGCACATCTGCTGACCAGCTCTTGATAGTTGTAGGTTTTAATTCAAAATGGGTATAAAACATTTAAATTAATTGCAACTATGGAAATATAGCTAGCAACTTAAATTAAACCAGTTAGCTAAAGAACACATTACACATACATCTAGGTTTCTTTAACTTCGTTGTTGAGTTGATTTAGGCTGAGATTTCCATCACTCACAATCATTGCACTAATAAACATTTTAAGGACCGTGGACATAAATTCCCTAACTTTAATATAAAGGCACCATACAAAATAGCAATGTTCTAGTACTATTGTTGCTATGTATTAGATGAAGATGTATATCATTACTGTGTTTTATAACTGTATGTGTTTTAGATGTATATGGAATATTTGTATTTTTCTATGCTCTTTGTCCTTTAAAAGTAAAACGCCCTCACAGAAATGTCAAGAAGCACAGACTATACTGTTAATAACAGTATATATTATATAACAAATTTTGCTCAGTAGAGGATTTCCTGTTAATCATATGTACAGTATTTAATTCAACTTTATGTAGTACTATAGTGGCATAATAAAATAATTTATAATTGAAGTAAGATATGAAGACGGGGTTAATTTTAAGTCCTTTCTGCATGAAGATTAGACTTAGGCTGGAGTTTATGGCAGGAAGGGGGTTAACTGATAAGGATTCCAGATGCGAGCTAGGAGAGCTAGGGATCCACCTGGGACTTAATCCCTGACCATTTGGCCAAAAAGCTGTAAACTGGCCAGACACGTGACCTCCCCCCTTTACCATAACGTCAGAAGCGGAAAGAAAAGGATATATAAACCTAAAGTTTGTACCAGCACTTCGTACAATATTTCGGTTTTGTTGTTTCTTGCGGGAAACAAGACTTTGTCTTTATTGTTCCTTGAATGCAATAAACTCATCTGTTTAACTTCATCTCGGGATCCAGAACCTTATTCTTTCTGTTACAACATAATGTACATAAAAGTTCAAGTATTTTAATGTTGCTTGCACCTTCATGTGCACTACAAAAACATGGTACTGTCACAACCGCCAGATTGACCCACAAACGACCTAACCAGTTCCAGCAGCAGACTAATCACAACAAGCGCTGCCGCACATGTTAAACCATCACCACCTGCTGTACCATTCTGCACTCAGCTCTATTTAAACCATTAAAACTTGCTACTCTCTGCTTGGTATTGATTTCTTTCCTAGAGATCTTGTACCTCGCTCCTTTTTTGAAAACATCTTTTGTATTACCACATTTGGCTTTGGAACTTACCTTTGCTCTTGACCATGAACTTGCCTGTTGATTTGGATTGGACACCTGTGTTGTTGCTGACTCTATTCTCTCCTTCGTCTGCACAGGATCCTACTACTTCAACACTTGGATTTGTTACAGGTACACTATGTTAAAATTAAAAATTTAAGTTAAATGTTTAAATGAATGTAATGTTAAAAATGTAGTCTGTTGTTCAAAACACACACAACTGTTAATTTTCAAATTCTGAGTGTTTTTAAAATAAGGTTAAATTGCATTGAAGTGCTCAACATAACTGGTCATTACAGCACTCTGTTTGTACTTGAGAATGTAAATATAAATGTGAAATTGTATTGTCTTGTCCTGGTCCCTATTACTGTTGAAATGCTTTGATTCTAATGGACGAATATGCCGCACATGCGCCTCAGAGGAATATTTATGTCCTCCCGAACCTCAATTAAAAAAAAATCAAATAGTTCTTATGGGAAATAATTCCCACTTAACATCCATCTTTTATATTACACATGTGGACCCCTGTGTTATTTTCTAATGATACAGATGTGTTATCTGCATGGTTATTTTGGAAATGCCACAGTTTGTGATTGGACTTCAGAAAAGTACTTCACAAAAGCCCAGAAGCAGACACTTTGCAAATGTGCATACACCGCTGCTTTAACCAATCAGACTCTTAGCCTATGTAGACCTCAGTATCCCAGAGGGAACGAGGAATGAAGATGCTTTTTTAGGAAAAGAACTGTTTTTTTCCTAAACCATCATACTTAAGTAAAAGTCATAGTACCCCCCTCCCCCCCCCCCCCCCCCCCCCCCAAAAAAAAATAATACTTAAGTACAGATCTTGAAAAAATATACTTAATTATTGTAGTACACCCCTGGCAGCTTCCCAATGTAGACATGCATTCTGAAAATAACATTAGCTTTCTTTCTAAAACAGAAAGAAATGGGTATTGTCAAGACTATGTCTTTAAGGAATTAACCATATGTTTTAATCTTTAGGTCTGTTATTTTTTTAATGAATTTTATATAACATCAACAGACCTCAGAGCCTAAACAGGTTGAGGGAAAAAGATAAGATAATTATTACGGATATGTGAGCATCTAAATGAAGGAGTGATCTGACTTTCAGTGTCAACATTGCAAACTCAGAGGTGCTTGACAATTCATAGGGCTTGTTGTTGAGTGCCAGTACTGAACCAATTAAGATACAGAGCCTTTGATTCATGATATATGATACATCACTAGGAAGGATGACATTTTTAACTATTCTGTACATTTGGTTGTGACAATTGTGCATTCATGATGGCGATCACCACAAAAGTGAACCTGAAGGCTCCACTGCTGGTTTGTTCACAAGCATTCAAAGAAGTATAGCATTGACAGGCAGATCCACTGCACATGAATCACAGGGATGTTCCTTTATTCAACTAGTGAAGTAACTGCTAGATCATAGACATTACATGATACTGCCACACACTTCTACCCAAATTGTCCTGCAGGAACTTGTTTGGTTAAGACCGATAGTAAAGATTGCCGTAGGACACAAAAGCATTTCTAATCTATGTGAAGAAAATCCTGCAGATGGCCTTGTCTAATCTAATGTCCTTGTTGTTGGGTGTAAAGTGCTTTACTGGGTTAGCACTTACCCTTACTCTTTCTATGACAATGGAACATAACGCCATCATTGTAGTATGATTGAAGTAGAGAAACTTCAGGTATCTCTTGCATCACAACTGCACATGCAAAATCACAAGCATACATCTAATCTTGCATGTCTTCTCATGCATTTTGTTTTTTATGCTTAATAATTTAGGAGAAGACGTCAAGTTTAATAAGAGAAATGAACAAAAGGAATATAACAAATGGTTGCTAAATTACAGTGTTGGGGCAACTGAAATACGGTATCTCAAACAGGATGGCAGAAGAATGACCATCATCTTCTGTGGTCTACAGATGCAGCCATTCAAAATGGGTGAGGTATTTCGCGGCATACCGCGACACGCCCACCGGGGTATCACGCGGTATCACGTGTGTCACGTGACTAACTATCCGGCGTCGCCTTGTAAAACCGCCAGGGGGAGCTTAACCTCTCATGTACAGCATTCGAGCCTTTAATTTTGAACTGTGTATTACAGCATGTTAATCATCAGTCATTCAAATGTTGGTATATTTTATGAAAGCAAGATTGCTCAGTTGGACAAAAGTACACAACCTACCTTTATCAGAAATATTTATGCATCAAAGCCTTTACTGAAGATATTACTAATAGTATTAATAATGGATGACTTTTGACAAGCTGTATACTCAAAGTATAATTTCTTTAGCACATTTGTACAAGCACTTGGAATCTGTCCAAGCCATACTTTGTCAGGCATTTTGTTTTACTTCAACGGGCATAAAAACTTCCTTGCTTTTAACAGGGCGTTTCATAATTTCTAACTACGAAAATGATTTAAAATGCGACACCTATCATGAAAAGAAAAAAATACACACCAGTATTCCATTTCTCCCTAAACATTGTAATCTTCGAAGCCTTTAACTAACGTGATACCGGAGTCAACAAGCATACTTTTAGAATTTGATTAAAAGGGAATATAATATGGAATCGCTTATCTCAAGAATTTAATAACGGTATGATTATATCCGTGTACTGCGGCAGGGCTGTGTAGGGCTGTTTCGCCTGCCTGCTTATGTGAGCTGTCTTGTAGCCTACTGGTCTAGGTGCGTGACTACCAAGTGGCAGGTTGTGTGTTCGAATCCAGCTGGTGCTGGACCTTCCAGTTTTATTTATTTATTTTTTAATCGCGTAACATAAACATATTACCGTATGCAAAATGTACTGTATACAATATGTATATTTAATGTCTTAACTGTGCCCGTTTAAGTATTGAATATTCATATCTAATTTTACCACTGAAGGGAAATCTTAACATAAACATACAGTATATGGCTGGTCTCGGTACTTTAAAGAAAAAAATACACACCAGTATTCCATTTCTCCCTAAACATTGTAAGCTTCGAATGAAACACACCAGTATTCCATTTCTCCCTAAACATTGTAAGCTTCGAATGAAACCACTAAATAAAGACATAAATATAGAAATCTTAAGATTTGTTTTATTTAATGTTGGTAGCAGGATGAACGCAAAGTTGCTACAATACGTTAACAGTGAAAAAGGTATTTAGAAATGAGTTATTTCAAGATGAAAAAGAAAACATACACGAAACATGGTTTCATTATGACCAGAATCGGTCTTGAGATATTTTTAACTTGATTTACAGTATTTGAGAGGTATGTCTTAACACCGATACTACAGTGCTTAAGTACTGCTCACGTATATGTTTCTAGGTTTATATTATGCATTTCATACGGTCAAATTACTTTTGAGCAACTAATAAGAAGCGCGAAACGGTATGCGTTTTACTTTCGTTTTGTGCTGGGACCCGTGGATTGATTAGAGATATCAAGTACATACAAGTCATTTTTTAAATGTTGTAGTTCGTCTTGAAAAAATGTTACGAGTACATCATCTATCAACAATTACACAGGTTCTGTTTCCATATTGCGGATTTTGGTTAGGTACAGTATTATCAAATCCAGTGGCGCTGTGTGTTACTTTACTGAGTCCCATGTCACATGGTCTGTGATTGAAACCTGTAAAACCGGTTTAATTCATCACAGCCAGCACTCTTCAGGTGTGAGGGTCTTCTGCTCAGAATGAAACGCTAAAATGTTTGTGTATATTCTAATGGTAGTGGGGGCAGGGTGTGTGGGAACAGGTTTGTTCTTCACACCTGAAACATTTTCTCTGAAAGGATTTTCTTCGCAGTTTAACCGATCTTGTTACAGCATGTTACAGTTTACTATTATTAACCATATTAATTTTAAGTGCTTAATGTAAAATCTTGTAAAAATATATTTTCATTGTTCAAATATACATTAAGTCTGACTATCATATAATAAGTTAAATACAAAACTAAAGAAAAAATAGGGTTAAATATAATTCAAAATATTTTGCTAACAATGTTAACTGTTTATGAATAATAAAATGTATTAACTAAGGAGTAGGATGGCACAGTTGTTAGTATGTTTTTTGTTTTGTTTCTTTTTCATAAATACAACAGTAGTACCTGATGTCTCAGTGGCTTTCAAAATTAAATTATGCATGCAAACCTGTGAACTAGAAAGATAACTAAGATTTTAATACTAATTAAATGACCGCGGGCACTTTCCACCCCCTCTACATTCTCAGAGTAGAACAGACTAACCTTCTAATGAAAGACGGTTCACCCCCCACGGACAGGAAAAGTGCCCACAGGCACTTAAACTTAATATGGTCAGTAACAGTAAACAGTAACATGGTAAGAAGGAGCACGTACAAACGTTTTCGAAATAACCACATGTAAGACTCTGATGCTTAAAATGTTTAGGGAGAAAGTGGAATACTGGTGTGTATTTTTTCTTTAAACTACCAATACCAGCCATATACAGTCTGTAACGTAGGGATTTCTATATGTCTTTATTTAGTGTTTACATTAGTGACAAAGGCTAAACTTTTAGCTTCAGTAACGTGTACATATCTCCCCTTTTTATAAAACGACTTGGTTGAAAACTGTTCCAGAGCCACTGTTGTTTCATCAGTGAAAGGTACATCATGAAATGCCTCTCCCTGTTCAATCCACTGGAAAAAAGAAAAGGAGCATAAAGCTTCTGATGGTCATAAACGATATTCATTTAGGAGCAGCATCAGAGGTATGTTTTTAACTGCACTGCATTGGAGAGAATACCATAGTGTGTTTTTTTTTTTTACTCCCTGGCGGAAACTGGCTTCCAGAAGAATCAGTATGGCTCAGAGATTAAATAAAACTTCACAGACATTAAAGAAGAGCATAACGCGTGTACTGTATTCACTGCAAGTACAACCCAACTCTCTGCAGGAGTGCTGGCTGTGATGAATTGAACCGGTTTCACGGGTATTTTCAAAGTAGGAGGCGAGATTTCCAGCGAAAGACACCCCCCCTCAAAAACCCAGTAAATACAGTACTTACTAGTTAAAGGCTAGGCTCCCGACTACGGCGAAAGGAACCCTTCCTTCATTAGAAGACAATGAACATATTTTAGCCCTGAATGAATTAATAGCAAACATGGTTTACATAAAAGACATTTTTCCAAGAAAGTTTAGCCTTTGTCACTAATGAAACCACTAAATAAAGACATAAATATAAAAATCTTAAGATTTTTAAAATACATGACTTTGCTAAAATTTATTTGAAAATAAAAACAATTACAACCGCCAGGGGAGAGAGAACAGGGGAGGGATGTTGGTTTTGCATAAGGGGCGGGGCTGTTAGGAAATTAGGTATGTTTGGGAATGTGTAGTTACATGTTCTGGCTGTTTGTGAATTATCGTTGTTGAGTATGGAGTGTTGAGGTATTGATTTTGTGTAATGCTTTATGTTGAAAATTGAGGTGGATTTTGTTTATGATAAACTGGGATGGGAGGAAGGTTTGGTTTGCATAAGGGGTGGGATTATGATAATTGGAGGACTTTGCGAGTGTAAAATGGTTTGATTATTTGATTTTGTATTGTGGTTGTTATCTATGTTTTTGGTTGGTATTATGTTTATATGGTTGTTTTTGTTGGTTGGTTGTTATTATGGTTATTAATAATACGATCTATAGTTGAAATCTGAGCCTAAATAAAAAGAAAAAGCAAGTGATTAGGTTTATGAGCAATCTAATTACTTATTCGTTTAAAAAGCTATATAAAATAAAGTTTATTATTAATTTGCTGGACAGAGCGGTGAACATTATTATGCATAAGACAAAGATAATGATCCTGATCAGTTTAGAAATCTGTGTACGCTGTAAGGTTTTTACTTCTTAAACTTTTAAAATACACGTTTTGAATAGAAAGAAATCCTCTTCCTGGTATAGCAAACCAGCACATCTTTTTTCTCCAATCAGAGGGGTGTCAGATGGTGTCAGCCAATCACCATTCTGCGTTGGGTAGCAACGGGTGACTGTTCTCAGGCGGAAGATGTAAACAGCTTAATTTTCGTGTTAAATAATTTTTTTAAATTAAAATTCATTCTATACAGCAATCGCATATTTGGGTACCGTTTCATAAAACTTTCATGCTTAAAATGTTTAGGGAGAAATGGAAGACTGGTGTGTATTTTTTCTTTAAACTACCAAGACCAGCCATACACAGTACAGTTTACATACATACGGTAATGTTTATGTTCCTAAATTAATATCGTTTATGACCTTCAGATGCGTTATGCTCCTCTTCTTTTTATGCTCAGCTACTAAAATTTCCCTTTAGTGGAAAAATCCATATAAATACTCAAAACTAAGCGGATTAAAATGTGCACAGTAAAGACATTAAATGATTAAATCTTTGCACTACCAACCAATGCACCACGAGTGCCCCTGTCGGTCATTTTGGCCAGCCAATCACTTGCCCTGTGGTACCCTCCGGTGCCCCGCGGTGGCTTGTGGGTAGGTTACCGTACCGCGGGTTTTTACCGCGCATTTTGAATGGCTGCATCTGTATGTTACAATTACAAGTAATGGGAAACAATCAACCGAGTTCAACTGAGTTAAGAAATTAACTTCAGAGAAAAGAAGGTTGTTTTGTAATGAACATGCTGAATCACCTCAAATTCACCTAAAAAATTGTATCTGTGTGTGTAAAGACCAGATTGAAAGTTCAGATTGAACTATGCAGAAAATGACTTTAATATTCCCAAGCAATAGACCCACTCTGTTTGTTTGTTTTTATTTTACCTTGTATTTTTACAAATCTAGTTTTTCTATTTTTTTTTATTATAGGGATGAGTATGGAACCAAACCAAACCATAGATGTGATAAATGCAAGACTGGAAAGCAGAGATTTTAGAGTTTGATGTAAAATGAATTTACTAGCAATGCAAAAACTTTATCATAAGATGCTAGCTGTTACAGTAAAAATGAAAAATCTAGATAAAACTTTGACAACCCTGGTATAGTATATCGACCACAGGTGTCAAAGTGAGTATACTAAGTGTCATCTGGAATGAGAGCACTGACATTTATGGATATTGTAGGGACAAGGGCTATTAGTTCACTTATAATGAAGTGTTATTAAAGATTTCTAATATGCTTTCTGTGCCTTGACAAAGTAGCCTGGTGCCTCTCATGAAATGCAGAGGAATGTGGCTAAAGAGGCCCCTCTGATAAGAGACATTGCAAAAATGTATCAATGTTGTACATTTAAAGATATAATGCAAAGATAAGCTCCAGCAAGGCTGGTTTCTTCCAAAACCATAGGTCAAAGGTCATTATCCATCACCACCCAATGGAAGACCTACCAATTGGGGATCATTAGGGTGTGTACCAGAATAAAGCCTTATGGGATCTCAGCCAATCATCAACTTGTGATTTTGCCCTATATAAACAAGTCATTTTTCTACAGTAAACCACTGGCTCTCTGTTTCTCTCTAAACTAGCCAATTGACTTTCACAACCACACAGCTGTAAGCAGTCCACGTCTGGACTTTAACGTTTCTCCAAAATGCCAGGCTGAAAGAGTGAGTCAGTAAAGGACAGGATTCTACCTCAGATATTTTCTTTGAAACAGAAAAAATTTTCACCTGAGAAATGGGTGAAACAAACTGTGCACAGACTGTTTTAAGGGTATGACTTTGGATTCTTTGTAATCCCTGAATGAATGATCAGTGTTCATGTTCACAGCAGATCATTTTACAGATAAATGTTATTTTACAACACTGCTTGTTATGCATGTTTTGGTTATATAAATAAATTGTATATTGTATATTGTATATTTAGAATCCTTGTGTTACACTGTAATTTATTGTGTTAGGTGGTTCCCAAAAGTCGTCAAGTACTTTCGCAATTTACTGTTACAATTTCTGATTGTTACAGCAAATTAAGATCCTCTAATTACCTACAACATAAAAAGTTACTTCTTTATACTGTGACAGCAATTGAGTTGTTTGAGTTTGAGAATTGAAAACAATGAATTATTTTGAATGCACTTGGATTTTCGAAGAAAAGAGACCTGGCTTTTTTATTAGCCAGGTCTCTTTTATCTAAATGACTTATGATTCTTAATAATTATTAATTAAATAATGCTTCTATGCAGTTCAAGGAGTTTTGGTTTATTATTAATATTGTTATTTAACATCCACGATAATTACTGCAACAAATTAGGTATAAATAAGGTTTCCTTTTCTGTTTTGAAATCCATTTCTACACATTGGTGAGCCTCTGCCTTCTTCCCATTTGGGTACTAATGGTGGTACAATAATGAAATGCTGTAATTATTTACTAGAATTAAGCTTTATTTGGGCGTACCCTAATGACAATGCATTGGATTTTCATCTCATTTGATTTTAAGACATTTCCATTGCTCTGCTTTGAAATACTTAAAGGTAAGGGTTTCATTGTTAATGGCTTATGTGCTAAAAGCTTAAATTTCAATTTCTCCATGTCTAGAATTAAATGTATCTTTGTGTAAATATTTACACACTGAGCATGTATACATCATTTTCCCCTGTCTCACTGGCAAATAGTGGGTGTAAAATCCTGAAATTTGGTGGGTTTAATTTTTTTTAACTTAATGTATTTTACCTTTATGTATTATGTTCCATAAAGAGTTGAAGGAAACATATTCCTTATGCAAATTTGTTGCAGCAATATGCCAGGCCAAACATTAAATCGAAGAAAATGTTAAGAGGTCTGCCTATATCTATATTCCTTTAAAACTACAGACCCACCTGTCTCACATTTCTTAGCTGAAATCATGTGATTTTTTTATTCAATCCAACAGCAACAAAAATCACATGCTGTAATTGCCTTTGTGTGAAATACAAAAAGGAATTTCTCCCTAGATCATCTATTTATCATTAAAGGGATCGAGAATATATAAACAGATGTCCCATAAACATGCTGAGAAGGGTCTTAATTTGGGAATAGCCATCTTTTGTTGTTGTGTTTCACATCACCCACCATTGCCCACTATTGCCTATGTTGATTAACTGCAAGGACATGTCTTTACACCTTGCAAATGGCTCTCAGGAATTGGATCCTAATTGTCATAGTTAATGAAAGTTAATCTAATTTTATCTTGACCATCTGGAAACAACAATACAGATGCGATGCCCACAGTGTTGACAAATGGTAACACATTAGCTTTGCAAAACTGGTTATTCAATAGAATTAACATAAAAATGTAGTCACCCAGCAGGCAGTACAATCATTTCAGAGTCAGAGTCCAGTTATTCTGGTCCTCAGGCCAAGTTAAATTCTATCCCTGATTGCTTAAATTCCTGTGCCTGTGTAAGGGAGTCTTACAGACAATGGCATAGTTGAAGTGATACCATTCCTTAGTACCGCTGTTCAACAGTTTAATTGCATATTTTCTGAAATTACAAATTAGAATTGCAGCTAAAACATTGCAAAGCATGTTGAAACTAACTGTTGATAAAGAAATCTTTACATTTTGAAATCACAGATGAAACTATTTCCGTTATTGGATATGTTACTGTCACAAATGTTACTTGATTCCTAGCTAACATTTTATATTTCTGCTTCACTAAATTGGCATTCTGTTATTTAGTTCTTCAAACATCATTCATTAATCACTTGACAGTTAATAAATACTCAGTTTCATTAAACAGGAGATGCCATTAGCTCAGTTTCAATGCAAGTACATGGCTATAAAATATTGGAAAGCTTCCAAGCAGACAGCAGAGGCATTTGCTGGATTTGACTCGCTTACCTTTTTTGGGATATCATAAAGTCATTGTAACCACATTGTTAGAGAAACTGTCCCCAGTCTATTTAGATTGAAATGTCAAAGTGAACTTAATATTAAAAGGCAAAGAACCCTATAAATTACTTTTCATTGTTTTACTAAATGCTGGTAACTTTTGTTCTTCCTTGTGTTTACACTTATTGTTCCAAACAATGTGGACTATTGTTTCAAAAGAGAATAAAAAAGTAGAATTGTCCCTTTTGTTAACAGCTACTGTATAAGGTCTTCTAAGATCTCAAAACATATACCATTTTAGATGCCCTATTTCTGAATATAGTTGCTTTTTTAAAACGTTTTTTTTCCATTTTGATGTTGCAAATTGATCTGTATTTTTATTATCTTTGTATCTCCATAGTTTTCTCAGAAGCCCTACCTACTATCTTTTTACTCTAAATGCACAAGTATTGTTATAATACAGAAAAATAAAAGCAGTCAGCGATGTGTTTTGTAATTACAAATTTATTTATAATAAAACAAAATAATTACAATGACTTATAATGAGTAAAGAAAACCAGAAAAAAAACACTTATCTAAGAATCCCTATCCATAAATGTGCTTCTGTCACTGTTCTGTAGATTGTTTCTAGGTTTTCCCTTTAATTCATGTGTGTCCACCAAAACAGATAAACAAGTGGCAAAATTCAATGTCCCTCAATAAACAGTAAATCCAAATATATATATATATAGATCTTGTTCATAAGTTAAAATGACCTTAAAACAGGCTGAATCCCTCTCTTTCCCTTCTAGACCTTTTTAGTCACATGTACCTTTTAATGATTCACATAATCATTCTAGTAAATTCTGGTCAAGAAAATTCAAGATAACACTAATTATTTACATAAAACAATGTTATTTACTAATGATGAATATTCTAGTAAATCAAAATATTTTCAAAGGTAATTATTCATTACAGTATGATAAAACCAGACAAATGACAGCTGATTTTTATCATGTGAATATTCTTTGCTGCTGTTTTTCTCTTGTAGAAGTCATATAGTGCAGCAAAAAAGTGAAAGTGGGATGAACATTACACCTTAAGAAAAAATCACTACCCATAATGATTTGACTTAAAAATTTCTACATAGCAATCTTGGATGCACTCAGGCTGTTGGTCTAAGCTCTTTTAATCCTTAACATCTTTACAGCCAACTTATCCTGTGATTGCAAACACCACTGTCTGAACCACAAATGGAACAATGTTAGCTAAAAGTACAGTAACTACCTGACTGAGAGACCATATGTCAACCGAATTCTGCCCAAGACTTCTGTAACAGGAGAAGATTTGCCAAAAGCATCTTAATTGTTATTTTGCCTGCACAATTCAAAAACTAGTTGGACATTTGTCCACACCACAGAATATCATAGTTTATGTAAAAAAATGGGTGCAAGCATACTACCCATTTAAATTTCAGCTTGTGAGAATTCACACATTTTAAGATCTTGTGTATGTTTCAAGAAAGCTGAAAGCAATGGTTGAGAAACCATTGTCAGTATGAGGCAGTGTGAAAATTGGAACTCTTTTATGTTTTATGAACCCCCTGGGCATCCTTTACCACAGAGCCAGGACATTCTTCAGCACAGATCTGGCAGGCAAGGACTGGACATGCAAACTGGAAAATTCTCATTTGTGCCTTAGTACAAAGTATAATATTTTACATGATGAACATAGTCAATGTTCCCATTATAAACCTAAAGAATTAAACTTTTGTGGTAATAGTGCGGTTTATAACTAAAATTGAATGCAAGCAGATAAAGATTAATTTTATCCCCTAAGGCCAAGGATTACATGGCATTATAATGAAGTTAATTGTCCTGTATTCTTCAGCACAGCTTGATAAGATAAATAACTAGGCCCAGATGTATCCAAGACAAAGATATATTAACAATAAACAACTATATATATACACACAATGTTACATAACAAACACCAGTTACTGTCTATTATACATACATTTAAGAAGCCTAACTTCCATAGACACAAAAAGTAGAATACTGTTTTTAACTAAATACATAAAATGCCTTAACAAGCCAAATGTAATTTTAAAATACCCTCTCTACACAAATGCACACAGATGAATGATAACTAATTTCCCTGTTTTGAAAATATGCTAACTGCAAAGGTACTACTAAAATGGGACAAACCTGCCTTATTCTGTGGATTCCACAATACATTTTAGTCTATTGATTATTGCAATAAATTATAGTCCAGTATTCAGATTTCAAATTACCTGAAATTTAATTTTCAAATATAATTTTATGGGGGCACACTCTGACATCACAAGATTTAGAGGAAGATCCTATTTACTGTTCTCCTCTCTATCACTTTTCCTGTATTTATGCTATTGTTCATTACTATGGAAGTCATCTCATTAGGAATGATATAGTAACTCTTTAAATTTTATTCTAAATTTATTCTTAAGTGTTACATAAGTAGAGCAAATATTTGTGTATTTATAAGTATTTTCTGTATAGTTTGAATCTATATGTAAATTGTTTGTTCCTATATCAAATTAAAATACCAAAGAAAGCTCACACAATTTACACAGTCATTTGTACCAGTAAATTTCACAAGTCATCAACCTAGTGTGAATAGTATCCTTGATACTTCCCTTAAAAATGCTCTGAAATTAACTTAATTAACCTTCTTAATTAGATTATTAAGCCACATGCTGGCTTCTGTGGTGCCTGAAAGGAGACCATGTATTCCTCAACCTATGTTTTGTACATTCTTCACTTTTGCAAAAGCACAAGCTAATGCCATAATGCAGAATTCTTATGCATTGATCACCTTTCTTATAAGAAAGAAAAACATAATAATTGAAATTGTTTTTATTAGTATTATAACTTGTATTATGAATGTATAAACTCTAAGATAGGTTGATGGCATCTATTGCTTGTATAATGCTAATATAATTGATATTTCATGTAATTAAACAGAAATAAGTGAAGGTGTAAATTCTTTGAGGATGATACTCTTCCAGGGTATTTCCCTGATCAGTCAAAAAAACACACTAAAGTCTACTATGTGAGAACGATATCCCCAAAATCTATAAAACAGATTATTAGACTTTGAAGAAAAACTTCATTAATTGTATAATAAGTAATTGTTCAAATTATGGCTCAATTAAAATCAACTATGACATTACATCTTTGGCATTACACTAGCAATTTGACAAGAAAATTTGATATAATGAAATAAATGATAAGTTTAGCCTTTTTTAAAGTCAAAATTATAATAATCCTGGTATTGTAAAATATCCTGCATACAATGAAATGTGTGTGTAATGATTGGATGGTATGAATTTACTGACAAAATTAGAAGTTGGGAGAATTAAGTAGAGTACTTCATAGCTACTAGGAATCATTATTCTAAAAGGAACAAGTAATAGGTTTACTCCATGCTGAAAAAAAAAGAAGAAAGAAAACTGTTTTGGCTGTGGAGCCTTGTTCAGTATTCTATTACTTTCATGAATCAAAAGTTTTATTGTTACTGTGGTGGCATCTGAGTTCTATCAACATTTCTAATTTCCAGTTTGATTCCGTAACTCAGAAAATATGGAACAATGCACTCTACTTATTTTTAACCAGAGGAAATATGGTAGCTAATTGATTGAGATGTCACCATGCCTTAGAGGTCCCTGACTGGTTGGTTGTCTTTTGGATGATTGACCATAACATGTCACTTCTTACTAGAAAACAAAGCGCCAGGGGTGGACATCCATCATGGGAAGAACTGTTTTGGGTGTTACTGTCCTGAGAGATATTACTTAACAAGAAGTATCATCTCCACTCTATTCCATTATGCAAGGATCAACAGGCTGTTCTGTGGACAAGGCCACAGAGAGGGCCTCATTAAAAAAGCATCTCTACATTTAAGTCTGTGGTTTATTAATAAGCATTGCTGTTAGAACAGGAGTTCTGAATCATTTGTTGTATTTTGTATTGCTTGAATAATATAAATAACCAATTTGTGCACATTTATACAGTTCTTGATTTACACAACATACATATTCTTCTTTTAATTTGCTAAATCACAAATTAAGAACTAATTTCCCACAAAAATGCAAGGAAATGGGGGATAGAGATATATTTCCTTACCAACCAGAGTGTTAAATTCACAAATAAAACAATTATACACATGCATTCCTGTAAAATGGTTATATAATTTTATTTAAAATTATTTTTAAACTATACATTTTGTTAAGGTTCATAATTATATGTCAAATAAAGGCAAGACTTGTTAATAGAGGGCAGTCAACAGAGTGGAAAATGCATGAGGAATATGCCCTTAGGTGCATACTGTATGGACTGTGCAACAATGTTAAGTCCTTATACTTTCAGTGAACCTCTTAAATGCCATTTAATCTTTGTAAGTGACCTTATAAAAAGTTTGTAAACAGAATGAAACTGTTTTATCAATTTGTTCTTGGTGTTGAATTTTAAGTTGTTTGCCATTGTTTAAGAAACTTAAAACGTATTTCACACAATAGCTTAATTTTGTTTAGGGTTTTATTGCTTTTATTTCAAATTGTATACAATATGAATATAACATACTGAATATGGCAACAAAGAGATTTTATAGACTGACTTGACAAACATGAAACAATGTGAGATGAACGCTTGCAAGAAAAACAAAAAGACATAGATTGCCCAGTTGTTAGTGTGCCGGGCCAGTGACACTATTCATCCCACACAGCATATATTGTTTCAAACCAGGTGCAAATACTACTTGGATACTACTGGAATTTAACTTTCAAGCAAGTGCAAGCCATCACAGATCTTGACCACAAAACCCTGAAAGAAGTGTGTGGTATGGACTTTGAAAATGTGGTGTTCACCAGTTGAGTGCAATTCTTGGACCACTTTCAGTAGCAATAGACTTAACAGAAGGAGAGAAGTCTGTGACCATAAGTATGGTGGTTCCTACTGTCTTAGACCTGAACAATCACCTTCTTAAAATGGAGGAGACGAGAAGCCAGTGCCGGCCTTTAATTAGGGCCTTTTGAGCATCTCTACTAAAATGATTTTCAGGAATCTTTGTGAGAACAAAAAATGCCCAAAGAGAGTAAAGGGCCCATTCCTTTTGGCCATGATGTATACTTTCTTACTACCATGCTTGATCCACAGTTTGGTCTTAATAAGGTTGATCTACATGTTACCAACAACAATAATGCAACATCACTATAGAAATTCAGAGATGACGTAAAGAGGACACTGATCGGTTAGTGAGTGTTTTTCTCACTTGCACTAGTGGTTTAGTGATTGAGTAGCATGTGATGTACCTTATATTGATTCACAACAATGTCAATATATCAGTTCAACATCAGTGTTTTCATTTAATTCTAAGAGGATTCTAAAAGGATTCTAAAAGGCTGAACAAGCTCATCAGGAGAGCAAGCTCTGTTATTGGGTCTGACCTGGACCCCTTGGAGGTAGTGGCTGAGAGGAGAATGATGTCCAAACTAGAGGCCATCATGGACAACCTCTCCCATCCCCTCTATGACAGGCTTGCAGAAATGAAGAGCATGTTCAGCAATAGACTGATTCATCCACGGTGCGACAGGGACCGCTACAGGAGGTCATTCTTGCCTTCTGCCATAAGACTGTACAACGCATCCACCTTGCGTCTTGGCAGAGGCAACATCGACAGTGACCTGTTTCTGGACTGAACGCATCTACACATCTACTGCTACATCTGTTCTCTTTCTTTTTCTTTTTCCCGTTTACAACCTTTTTTTGTGCAATATATGCCAGGGACCTGTGCAATACATTATATCTATATTTATATTCATATGTGTGATACGATTTTTCTGTGTTCTGTTCTAGTTTGTTCTTTGTGTGTCCGGACTGTGAGTAACTCTTGTATTGTATTGTACTATTATTATATAATTCGTTACACTGTGGCTGTGTTGTGTGTGTTAAGCTGCTGTTGCACTGCAATTTCCCTCACGGGATCAATAAAGTATCTATCTTTCATCTATCTATCTAATTCTTGTTGATGCGCTTCTCGGTAATAGTGAAAGACTTTCAGATTAAAGTTTACATAATGTTATCCTAATCCGTTATTTTTGTTATGTTGTTTTATGTTTTTTAGATACCTTGATCAACGCAGTTGAGAGCATGGCAGATGGAGACATTTCTCAGCAATCACATGGAAAGGATTTTCCACAAGTCAAATATACTCAGCTTTTAGCCCATTACCTAGCCCACAAGAGCCAGTGCAATTTGACACTGGATTCCAGCATCTCAGATCAGATAAGCAAATACTTTAATGTCATCCGGGTCTCACTAACTGAAACAGCACTTGTCTTCTGAGCTAAAATCAGGGATAGATTCCACAACTTCATTCACTAGCATTAAAATTGTCAGTCCCTGCCTCCTCAGCACTGGTAGAGAAAATATTTAGCAGGGAATGGCATCTATATTAGGACATCCTCGGCCTTCCTAGAAAACTCCATGCGCCCTGCTCCCAGCTCCAAAACTCCATCCAAAACTCCATGCGCCCTGTGCTCTCCTCCCCGCTCCATGTGCCCTGTGCTCTCCTTTGTGTTCCCTGCGCTTTCCTCCCTCCTACCTCCTCCCTGCTCCCTGCGCCCTCCTCACTCCTCCCTCCTCCCTGTTCCATGCGCTTTGCGCTCTCCTCCGTGCTCCCTGCACTCTCCTCCCTTCTTCCAAAACACCTGGTGCCCTGCACATATACAGTACTAGTGACACAACCACACAAGATTCCGCCCAGTCTACAACTTCATGGGATCAATCGCCTCTTTACCATCATTTCTGTAAAAGAAAACAGCGAGATGAGCTGCGTTTTTTTCAAAATATATTTAAGAAAACTGTAGTAAGAATACACTACAATTGCCCGCGTTCCACATCATTTCTTGATAGTTTTTACATTGTATTATTTAATGTAATATTTAATGTAATAATTTAATCAATTATTTAATTTAATGAATGCAGTGATAGTCAAATTGGGTTAACAGGGAATTGTATTGTTGTTAACAAAAAATACAAAAAACGACAAATTACAAACATTTTTTACAGATTAAAGACAGGTTTTGTGCATTAACCTAATAATCTCATCCAGAAAATTCAGTATCTTTACAGTTCATGACATCAAGCCAAGAACATTTTGCTGTTATCAGATATTTACTCCAGGAGGCCACTTTTTATTGTCAAAAATATTTTAAGTGAACGCTTCTGTGCGAATATCTTTTGAACAGTTATGTATGATTTTACGGGAAAAAAAAACATGTTGTAGATTAAGGTGTAATGACAAGCCCTGTGCGGAGTGTGCAAGACCACATTGGAATGGACAGGCATTACATCTGAAAGTTATTATTATGACAAAAACACGTATTGTTTTTAGATTGTCACTATACACTGCTTTTCACATGTTATCGTGTTCACAGTGAACTACGCCACTGATTAACTTTTGTCACAGTAATGCTTTTTCTGGCACCTCACATTTTTCTTGGTACCTGAACAGATTCGCTGACATACAGATGCAGCCATTCAAAATGCGCGGGCGATACCGCATTATTTTCCGGTACGCTGTACGCAGTCTACCGCGAGTTACTGGTAAATACCGCTAGCAAAATAATAGTATCCGGAATTTCTGGAAGGTGGAGCTAATAAAGCTCAACCTCTCATGTTTGAGCTGTTGCCATCAAAGTCTTTAACGAAGATATTACTAATAGTATTAATAATGAATGACCTTGGACAAGCTGTAAGTGTAAACTCAAAGTATTGCCCTGGTCCACATTCTTTTTTTCATTGACTGTCTTTGTAAAAGTAACACCACAGCATTTCGCAATGCTTTCACATGCTCATAAAAGAGATTGATTTAGGTACATAAACATATTACCGTATGCAAACTGTACTGTATACAGTATGTATATGTATATTTAATGTCTTAACTGTGCCCATTTAAGTATTGAATATTCATATGGAATTTTACCACTGAAGGGAAATCTTAGTGCCTGAGCATAAAAAGAATAGGAGCATACTGTAACGTGTGTGAAGGCCATAAACGATATTAATTTTGGAACATAAACATACAGTATATGGCAGGTCTCGGTACTTTGAAGAAAACATACACGAAACATGGTTTCATTATGACCAGAATCGGTCTTGAGATATTTTTAACTTGATTTACAGTATTTGAGAGGTATGTCTTGACACCGATACTACGTAAATACTGCTCACGTATATGTTTCTAGGTTTATATTATGCGGTCAAATTACTTTTGAGCAACTGATAAGAAGCGCGAAACGGTATGCCCAGGGCGTTTTAGTTTTCGTTTTGTTTTAATGCGGTGCAGTGGATTGATTAGAGATATCAAGTCATTTTTTAAATGTTGTAGTTCGTCTTGTAAAAATTGTAGCGGCAAGGCTTATTAATAAGGCAGAATTAAGTGTTTCTGAGCTTTTCCAAATTAGGCCCCATTTCTCTGTTCATCTCTGTGGTGCAGCCACAGAGAAACTATTCATGCAGGCTGATTTAAGGTTTCCTAGGACAGCTCCCAAAGGGGGATGCACTTAGCTAAGCCTGGCTAACATGATCAATGGTCATCCATTGGCGCCTATCTGTCTAGGGAATGCCAGATGGACATCTGGACTGCATTCCTAAGTGTCAGGAGTAAGTGACTCATATCTCACCTTGATCAACCAATCAGGGACTGGTAGGGCCGAGTAAGCCACGTGGGACTCTGATGCCCATGGAAATTTCAGCCAATCAACGAGCTGAAGTTCCTCCAGGTAAAAACAGGCAACACAGAGAGCCTGGAAGATTCAGTGAGGATTCAGGAGAATTCTGTGGACTTTTCTAAAGGGAATTCAAAGGAGAATTCCAGGGCAGGACGGCCCAGGAGCAGAAGGCTCCCAAGGGCAGGACATTCTCGCAGAGCGCCTCCTGACCATCCTGAGACTCAGCCCGGACAACCACGGAACGGCCAGTGTGTCCGAGTGCCAGAACTTTCCTTTGTTCTAAGAGTCGAGAGCGGAGGTTGCAAGAGAGTAACCAGAGGATCCAACCGAGGTTAGCACCAGCAGCAGGCCTCGTGAACAGGTCGGAACTGTGGACAGCTGAATCACTATTCAGAACTAGCTCTTCATCAGGAACGAACCGGTCCTCTTCCTGACTTGCTGGGACCCACAGTCATCTTTTCTCCTGTGCACAAACTGTGCTAGTTAAAGCCAACATTAACTAGCCGGTCAGTGAGCATCTGCAGCGCACCGTCGCAAACCGCACAGCCTGGCACCTAGCCAGAGAGCGCGGATTGGACAGCAACAGCCTGCAACTGTTTCTTTGTGCCCGCAGGAGATCTGAATCCCCAAAGATTGGATGAGTATTCAACTTCAATGCATTACAGCTCGAGAATTCAATTGTTATCCCAACCAGTTGATATCAATTTAATTCCTAAGAGTTATGTACTTGTTTTGAGTATCTAATGTAGAAGTTATAACCAAGTTCATTCATGAAACGGTCTAAATGAATGATATACTGAACGTATGTCCTCTTGATGTGTAACACTTCGTAACTGTCTGAATATATATCTTTTGTATTCTGATAACCCTCTCGATAAGATCTGTTAGTTTTATATGCATATTCTATGTATTAATAAATGTATCTTCGTGTATTAGTACCTGTGTGTGTGCGTTGTTTGAGTTATGTCGCATGGTTGGATTCTAAAGCCATCAAAAGAATCAACTTTGTGATTTACTGCTACAATTAATAATTGTCTCAGTAAATGCCCAAACCCTACAGAACTGGTGCCTTCAGAGAGTGCACTACATTTAATTTTGCTATGGCAACGTTACAAAATGTTACGAGTACATCATCTGTCAACAATTACAAAGGTTCTGTTTCCATATTGCGGATTTTGGTTACGTAATATTATTTTCTAATTTCACGTTGTGAATATATGATTTGGGCAAACAGAGCCGCAAAGAAGTACATTATGGGTTGTTGTATTTTTTTTGCAGTTTTATCTAGAACAAGAGATGCTTAAACCTTTGTCTGATTCTTGTGAAACTATCCACACGACAGTTACAGTACCTAGGAGTTGACTTCAGTGATGTCACTTATGGGATGTTTCTAAAAATCCATCCTCTGTAAAACGTCTTCTCTAGTTGTCCTGCATATGTATTCGCTAATGAAGCTGTGTGTTCTGAGCCTGGTTCTCTACATTTCTGTATGAACCAGCTTAGAGGGCTAAAGACAGCTTGTGTTTAAATTGAGTGTAAGGTAATTTATGCTTCTAAAGTCATGGTCAGCATTTATTATTGTACTGTGCTGTAAACTTGTTCTGTGCCTAATTACATTATTTTATAGCTTTATCAAATCTGTACATTGTCTGTCGATAATGTTTCTGTAGTGCTTTTTCTGCCCTCAGCATGTGACCGCTCCGGTGGCGCTGTGGGTTAGGTTCCTGACTCCCACGTCACATGGTCTGTGATTGAATCCCATATAACTATGACTTCATTTTTTAACAAACTTTTCTTTGAAAAAATGAAACATTTCCCGTGGTCAGAGATTAAATAAAACCTCACTCGCACCAAACAAATTTATATTTCTAAATATCACAACATGATCGAATTTAAGTCTTTTTAATAACAATGAATAGTCACCTATGCGTTACAAAATAAACAATTATATTGATTTGAATCGCGTTTTGATTTAAATCGTAAACGCGTGTTTAAATATATGTGTTTAAAGGTGATATGCTGTTTAAAAGCGTTGATTCTTATGGAATGTGTTCCACCCGGGGATTCAAAAAAATTATTTTTTTTAATCGCGTATCTAAGGAAAATTGCAGTATAACTTTGTTCATGCACAAACAGTGGCATTTTACATTATAATTTGGGTGTCTCCTCTTGCCAGAAAGCTCTAAATTGCATTTTGAGTACGGTTTTTGACTTTTTCTAAATTGCAACCCATAAATAAAGCTGATACAGTTTAGACTTACTGTATTCTAAACTGTATTACAACAGCACATTGGACAATGCAACGTAAATTGCAAAAGTGCACTTGGAATCTGTCCAAGCCCTACTACGAAAATTATTTAAACTGCGACACTGATCATTCATCTCTAAATAAACTTTATTTTATATAGCGTTTTAAGCGAATAGGTAATTAGATTGCTCATAAACCTAATCGCTTTTTCTACATAAACACAGCGTGATTGCTTTCTGAAAATGCTTTTTCTTTATATTTAGGCTCAGATTTCAACTATAGATCATATTATTATAAACTTTCTTGGAAAAATGTCTTTTATGTAAACCGTTTGCTATTAATTCATTAAGGGCTAAAATACGTTCATTGTCTTCCAATCGAGTCGAGTTGACATTGGAAGCTTGCCACGCCCGGACTGTTACACCAAAGCATTAGCATGTTAAAGCGATTTCATTGAGGAGCCTAGCTACTAGTTAACTCTGTACTTCCTACTTTGAAAATACCTGTGAAACTGGTTTAATTCGTCACAGCCAGCACTCCGGCAGAGAGGGGGGTTGTACTCATTAATGTCCGATGACATACAAGTGGAAAGATTACAGATTTTAATTGTCTTTTTTCTGAACCAGGGAAAATCTGATCATGGTTCTCTATAACAATAATAAAAAACTTTATTTTACATTATTTTACATATCCCGCTTACACATCGCACAACTTTAATAAATCTATTCTTTATTAATACTAAATAAATAATACTAAAAATACTACAGCAAAGAGGTCACTTGATTTTTGGAATAATTCCAAATAGCACAATGATCCACTGGCATCCCTGAAGTCTGTTTAGTCCATAATTTTCCAAATACAATAACTAAGCAATTACAAGAATTATACCATCCTATTTCTTTGTGATGTCCTGTAAAAACTAAACCTATTTTTATAAGGTTTTTACTCAAAAGATTTCCAAACACACAAAGCATTTGTGAAGTACTATAGTATTACTATAGTTACTGGTACAACATCAATCATTAAAGCTTAACAATAAAGTTTAGATTGCTGACTATGGACTAACTACATTAACTAACTGCAATGCAACAGTAGACATTTTACAAGTAAGAATATCTGGTTGAATTCTTGCATTTGTAGCCAATTTAATGCGAGATATTTTAAGTTTTAACAGAAGAAAACTACGAATATGAAAACAGCCATAACAACAAAAATTACTGTGCAAATATCAAAAGGCTACTTCAGTAATCAAATAATAATCACAGTAGAAACCAGACACTGTTTACACCATATTTTTAAGAAAGACTCAAGACAGAAATGTTCATGTACAGCTGAAAAAAACAACTTCTAAAACAACAGTGAAGGCTACAACATTACACCCATGCTTTTCCACACTTGTAAGGATAACCTTAAAACTTAGGCTGTTGAGTCCAATCAATTAAAGCTGGAGTTCTGCAGGTTGTACAGGCTTAAAAGGTAGATCGGTAGTTTATCTGCAATATAGTCCAGTACTTTAGGTGTTTCTTGGTTTAATTTTCCTGCTTATTAATGCTTACTTTCCTACATTTAACTAGTAGCTAGGCTCCTCAATGAAATCGCTTTAACATGCTAATGCGTTGGTGTAACAGTCCGGGCATGGCAAGCTTCCAATGTCAACTCGACTCGATTGGAAGACAATGAACGTATTTTAGCCCTAAATGAATTAATAGCAAACATGGTTTACATAAAAGACATTTTTCAAAAAAAGTTTATAATAATACGATCTATAGTTGAAATCTGAGCCTAAATATAAAGAAAAGGCATTTTCAGAGAGCAATCACGCTGTGTTTACGTAGAAAAAGCGATTAGGTTTATGAGCAATCTAATTACCTATTCGCTTAAAACGCTATATAACATAAAGTTTATTTAGAGATGAATGATAAGTGTCGCAGTTTAAATAATTTTCGTAGTAGGGCTTGGACAGATTCCAAGTGCACTTTTGCAATTTACGTTGCATTGTCCAATGTGCTGTTGTAATACAGTTTAGAATACAGTAAGTCTAAACTGTATCAGCTTTATTTATGGGTTGAAATTTAGAAAAAGTCAAAAACCGTACTCAAAATGCAATTCAATTTTTTTGAATCCCCGGGCGGAACACATTCCATAAGAATCAGCGCTTTTAAACAGTATATCACCTTTAAACACATATATTTAAACACGCGTTTACGATTTAAATCAAAACGTGATTCAAATCAATATAAATGTTTATTTTGTAACGCATAGGTGACTATTCATTGTTATTAAAAAGACTTAAATTCGATCATGTTGTGATATTTAGAAATATAAATTTGTTTGGTGCGAGTGAGGTTTTATTTAATCTCTGACCAAGGGAAACGTTTCATTTTTTCAAAGAAATGTTTGTTAAAAAATGAAGTCATAGTTCCATGGGATTCAATCACAGACCCTGTGACATGGGAGTCAGGAACCTTACCCACAGCGCCACCGGTGCGGTCACATGCTGAGGGCTGAAAAATCACTACAGAAACATTATCGACAGACAATGTACAGATTTGATAAAGCTATAAAATAATGTAATTAGGCACAGAACAAGTTTACAGCACAGTACAATAATAAATGCTGACCATGACTTTAGAAGCATAAATTACCTTACACTCAATTTAAACACAAGCTGTCTTTAGCCCTCTAAGCTGGTTCATACAGAAATGTAGAGAACCAGGCTCAGAACACACAGCTTTATTAGCGAATACATATGCAGGACAACTAGAGAAGACGTTTTACAGAGGATGGATTTTTAGAAAAATCCCATCCGTGACATCACTGAAGTCAACTCCTAGGTAACTGTCGTGTGGATAGTTTCACAAGAATCAGACAAAGGTTTAAGCATCGCTTGTTCTAGATAAAACTGCAAAAAAAACAACAACCCATAATGTACTTCTTTGCGGCTCTGTTTGCCCAAATCATATATTCACAACGTGAAATTAGAAAATAATATTACGTAACCAAAATCCGCAATATTGAAACAGAACCTGTGTAATTGTTGACAGATGATGTACTCGTAACATTTTTACAAGACGAACTACAACATTTAAAAAATGACTTGTATGTACTTGATATATCTAATCAATCCACTGCACTGCATTAAAACAAAACGAAAACTAAAACGCCCTGGGCATACCGTTTCGCGCTTCTTATCAGTTGCTCAAAAGTAATTTGACCGTATGAAATGCATAATATAAACCTAGAAACATATACGTGAGCAGTATTTACGTAGTATCAGTGTCAAGACATACCTCTCAAATACTGTAAATCAAGTTAAAAATATCTCAAGACCGATTCTGGTCATAATGAAACTATGTTTTCTTTAAAGTACCAAGACCAGCCATATACTGCATGTTTATGTTCCAAAATTAATATCGTTTATGGCCTTCACATGCATTGCAGTATGCTCCTATTCTTTTTATGCTCAGCTACTAAGATTTCCCTTCAGTGGTAAAATTCCATATGAATATTCAATACTACAACGGGCACAGTAAAGACGTTTACTGTAAATCTTTCTACGACAGACCAACGGACCATGAGTGCCCCTGTCATTCAACCAATCACGTACTGCGGTACCCCGCGTCATCTTGCGTCACGATGCGCGATGCCGTAGCCAATTACCTCCAGTACGTGTCTGTACCGCACACTTTGAATGGCTGCATCTGTAGGACAATGTTTGATAATCTATTGTAAAAAAAAGAGTTTTATATTACTTGTATTTTAGGAGAGCGAATCATTAAAGCCTTGTTTGAACAAGGTTACACCCAGAAAGAAATGCTGAAAGTAATAGAAGTGATTGGGAAAAAAATAACATAAGTATAATTTATTTACTTTTGTTCTGTTATCTGCAATACCACTTTCTAACATTACTAAAATATTTTAGCATTTAGTCAGACTTACATTTTACTGTTAATCGTTCTGTAATTGAATTTGTATATGCTTAAACTACTTTATTAATTAATCCCTTTAATTGTTAGAAAGTGTTAGTGTTAAAAAATAACATCTTCTATACTATATATACTATATATACTATATATACTGTATATATCAGTGCAGAAGAGGCTGCTACCAGGGTTTGTGGAAAGACAAGAGGAGGCAGACCGAGGGAAAATGAAGAGTGGTGGTGGGATATGGAAGTTCAGGAAACACTGAAGGAAAAGAAAAAAGCATACAAGGCACTGAAAGATGGCACTGGAGAATTACAAGAATATAAGAGACTAAAGAAGGTAGCAAAAAGAAGTGTAGCAAGAGCAAAGGAAAGAGCCTGGAAAGAATGGTATGAGAAACTTGAAACAAAGGAAGGAGAGGACCAAATCTACAAGATTGCTAAACATAGAGCGAGACAGAAAAAAGATATTATCCGGGTGGCGGTACTCAAGGATGGAGAAGGCAGAGTCTTGATTAAAGAAGAACAGATCAAGCAAAGATGGCTGGAGTACTTTAAAAATCTGTTAAATGTAGAAAATGAGAGGGAGAACCTAGTGGAGGCAGACGTAGTGTGTGGACCAATCCAAGAAATTTCAGTAAAGGAAGTGACAGAAGCTATCAAAGAGATGAAAGTGGGCAAAGCAACTGGACCATCAGGAATAGCAGCAGAACACTTTAAGAACCTCGATGAAGAGGGGATTCAGTGGCTGACGAGATTGCTAAACAATATTGCAAAGGAAGAGAGAATTCCAGAAGAATGGACAAAAAGCAGTATGGTTACCATCTACAAGGAGAAAGGAGACCCAATGGAGTGTAAAAACTATAGAGGAATAAAACTTCTGGAACATGGATTGAAAATCCTGGAAAAAATTCTGGACAAGAGACTCAGGAAGATAATCAGGATCCACAACTCACAATTTGGATTCTCAGTGGGGAAAAGCACAACAGATGCCATTTTTGTGATGAGACAGTTACAGGAGAAGACACTAGAGAAAGGGAAAAAGCTGTATGTGGCCTTTCTGGACTTGGAGAAGGCATATGACCGTGTGCCCAGAGAGGTGGTGTATTGGTGCTTGAGGAAGAAAGGAGTACCAGAAAGCATGGTGAAGTTAGTTCAAGCAACCTATAGAGATGCAACTACGAAGATGATAACACAACAGGGAGAGACAAAAGAGTTTGAAATCACAGTTGGAGTACACCAAGGATCAGCACTAAGTCCTTTCCTTTTTATAAACATTATTGACACACTGACAGAGGAGGTAAGAACAGAAGTGCCTTGGGAACTCATCTTTGCTGATGATGTGGCACTGATGGCAGACTCAGAAGTAGAACTACAGGAGAAAGTGTTCAAATGGCAGAGGAGTCTGGAAAAGGGTGGACTGAAAATGAATGCAGAAAAATCTGAAATAATGGTAATGGAGAGAAGAGGAGATACTATGACCAATGTTGAGGAGACAAATGGAGGAAAACTGAAACAAGTTGATGACTTTAAATACCTTGGATCAAAACTGGTAAAGGGAGGAGAAACACTGGAGGCAGTAAAACAAAGAGTGAAAGCTGGATGGAACAAGTGTAGAGAGATAACTGGAATAATCTGTGACAGGAAAATTCCCAGAAAGTTAAAGTGCAAAATGTACAAGACTGTGATTAGACCTGTACTACTATATGGAGCTGAATGCTTGGCAGTTGGAAAGAGGGAAGAGAACTTGATGAGAAGAACTGAAATGAGGATGTTGAGATGGATTCTGCAGATTTCAATGAAGGATAAGATCAGAAATGAAGAAATCCATAGACGATGTAGGGTGGTGGATGTGGTTGAGAAGATGCGAGAGGCGAGGTTACGGTGGTATGGACATATCATGAGGAGGGACGTTGAGGAAGTAACAAAGAGGGTAATGGAATTTTAGGTGGAAGGTAACAGAGGAAGAGGCAGGCCTAGAAAGAGATGGATAGATTGTGTGAGAAAAGATATGGAGGTATGTGAAGTGAGTGAGGAAGATGTGCTCGACAGAGACAAATGGAGAAGAGCAACCAAAGCAGCTGACCCCAGGACAGTCTGGGACTAAGGCTGTGAAAAAGAAGAAGAAGAAGAAGATATCAGTGCACTGTAGTGTGCTCTCACGAGGCACCAGTTCTGTAGGGGTTTGGGCATTTACTGGGACAATTATTAATTGTAGCAGTAAGTCACAAAATGATTCTTTTAATGGCGTTAAAATCCAACCTTCCGGTATTACTCAACCAACGCACCCACACAGGTACTTATACACGAGGATACATTTATTTATACATAGAATATGCATGTAAACCTAACAGATCTTATCGTGAGGGTTATCAGAATACAAAAGGTATATATTCATTCAGTCACGAAGAGTTACACATATCAAGAGGACATACGTTCGGTATATCATTCATTTAGACCATTTCGTAAATTAACTTGGTCACAACTTCTACACTAGGTACTCAAAACAAGTACATAACTCTTAGGAATTAAATTGAGACCAACTTTTTGGGATAACAATTGAATTCTTGAGCTGTAATGCATCGAAGTTGAATACTCATCCAATCTCTGGGGATTCAGATCTCCTGTGGGCACAAAGAAACAGTTGCAGGCTTGTTGATGTCCAATCCGCGCTCTCTGGCTCGGTGCCAGGCTGTGCTGAGCCGCATGCGACTGTGCGCTGCTGATGCTCTCTGGAGACCGGCTAGTTAGTGTTGGCTGAAACTAGCAAGAATTTGTGTACAGGAGAAAAGATGACTGTGGGTCCCAACAGGTCAGGAAGAGGACTGGTTCATTCCTGATGAAGTGCTAGTTCTGAATAGTGATTCAGCTGTCCACAGTTCCGACCTGTTCACGAGGCTTGCTGCTGGTGCTAACCTCGGGTGGATCCTTTGGTTACTCGTGGCAACCTCCGCTCTCGACTCTTAGAACAAAGGAAAGTTCTGGCACTCGGACACACTGGCCATTACATGGTTGTCCGGGCTGAGTCTCAGGATGGTCAGGAGGTGCGCTGCGAGAATGTCCTGCCCTTGGGAGCCTTTCTGCTCCTGGGCCGTCCTGCCTTGGAATTTTTTAGAATAGTCTCCCCCCCTTGGAATTCTCCTTCGAGATTCCCCTATAGGCTCTCTGTGTTGCCTGTTTTTACCTGGATGAACTTCAGCTCGTTCATTGGCTGAAAGTTTCATGGGCATCAGAGACCCACGTGGGTTACTCGGCCCTACCAGTTCCTGATTGGTTGATCAAGGTGAGATATGAGTCACTTACTCCTGACACTTAGGAATGCAGTCCAGATGTCCATCTGGCACTCCCTAGACAGATAGGCGCCAATGGATGACCATTGATCATGATAGCCAGGCTTAGCTAAGTGCATCCCCATTTGGGAGCTGTACCTTATCAAAAGAAAACATCTTTAAATCAGGCTGCACCACAGAGATGAAGAGAGAGATGGGGCCTCATTTGGGAAAGCACAGCAACACTTAATTCTGTCTTATTAACAAGCATTGCCGCTACAGCAGTGTGGCAAGATCATTCATTGAGTAGGACTTAATCATTTACATTTGAACTCTCTTCAGGTTGCATAATAACACAATGCATTGTTTTTAGAGATGGTCAGCTAAGGAGGATTTTATAGACATTGGGATTAAAGCAAAGAAGTAAAGACTGGCCCCTGAGGCCATTTATGTATGTGTTAAGGTACAGTATTTGAGCAACATTATTTGTGCTAAATATTGCTATTGGAAATTAAATTAAATGTGTCTGGGATGTACAAGGGATTCAACCATGCTACAGGAGTCCATTTTTCCTAAAGCATTGCTATTGAAATCTGGTCATGAAGTTACAACCTTTAAGTTTTATTAATTACTGATTATAGTATTTAGACTTACCTGAAATCAACCCTGTTTGACCTTTACGAGTAGGAATGATGTGCATGAGGTAACGCGGGAACTGGACAGCAGTGGTCTTCTGAGACGTCAGCTGGGTCGTCATAAAATTACAATACAAAGATGCCAGTATTCGACAAAGGGCCCAAATCATGTCTGGCACATAGATGGCAAGTAATTGGCTTTTTCTAAAACTTCAGTATTATTTTTTTCTAAAATACTGGTCTTGCTACCTTTGGCTCCTTAACCATTACTCTTCTGCTGCTGTACATGTACGTTACAGGAAATTATAAATTTTACGGCATCTGGATACGTTTGCATTGGTGGGTATGTACTGTAGATAAACCTTTGTGCACAAATGCAGATTTATAAACCTTTGATGGTACATCTTCCAAGTTTCTTAAAACAGTTCATCATAACAAAATTCACTTCTAGGTTTTCAAGACGGATTATATGGCTGCATGCAGGAACATCTAATCGTAAACCAGACTTCATAGGCAGATATTTCTTACAAGCAGTGAGGAAAGAAAGTGGTAAGTCTTAAATGCTTTTTTAGCTAGAAGTTTCAAAATGGAAAATTCTGATTAGCAACCTATTTATCACTGTTTTACATCTATGTAATTGGTCTTCATTCTATTTATTTACCTACTCTTTGTCACTTTCCTAGTATTTTTCTTTTTGCTGTATAGTGGATTGTGTATTGCACTGTTTTTTTCTAATCAGTACTTTTCTAATCTTGTTTCTAGACTGGAATTACAGTGTTTCTCCTGGACAGGAGTGAAGTGATCCATTGAAAGAAAAAAAAATGAGAAGCACAGTGCCATCTGTACTTGCAGGTTGCCCTCGTCTTGTCAGAGCAGATAGGTGCAGTGAAAATACACAGATTGCTGTTTTGCAGATGTCATTCAGATCTCGACATAATGACAGTGTAACCAGGTATGTTGAGCCATGGTTATATGATGTAATCATTTATTTTATGTTATTTTATTTTATTTTTGTGAACTTCCCCAAAATTAGTTCCGTTTTTATGTATATAGTTGGCTTCGCGACATACCTTGGGATTTGTTGTTGGTGGGGCACCAATTAAGGTGCAGCCCGGGCATCATAGGCGTCACATTTTTCTGGTGATTCCTCAGACACATTGTGGACCCAATTGGGTAAGACACACGTTACTGTCTCTCTTCAACGAACTTATGCGACTTTATTTTAATCAGTTTATTTTCTGTTGTAAACTATTACCAGTATGACGTAATATATTGGTGACCATGTGACAAAGACTGCCACATTATTAGGCTGCACGTAATGTTGTATTTGATTAATTTGAAAGTTAGGATGTCTGATCTGGAGGGCCTGTTGTGATATGATAACGTACCGTAATGGAGTGTAGTGTGGTGCTAGCTACACGTGGTCATGCAGGTTAGCATGCAAGCATTATTTTTAAATTTATTTTTATTACATATTCATGTGGCGATATTATATATATATATTATTTCGTTGAATATTACAATTGTATGCCAAATTAATCACGGGAGTGCATAAAGGTAATGTTTAATGCATTACATGGTGTTTAACCACGTGTTATATTTTGCTAAGCAGGAGAGAGAGAGAGACATTTAGCATGTGTAACGCCAACATGTTTTATGTTCTATAAGGTATGTCATCCATTTTGTTATAATTTGTTTCTTTCTTATTTAGTATTTTAGGTGTGTCGATTTTATTAACCAAATGTTAACGTACAACACTGGAAAAGTTGCATCATAGAGTAAGATAACGGATATTGGCTTATATCGTGGAGAGTACATATAATGTGATAAAACATGGGAAAAGAAAGGGGCGATTTATGTAGTAGAATCATTATAATTGATTTGATATTGATATGATATATGTGTAGTCTTGTGAATGTACATAGATGGTGGGTATTGTGTTAATAATATATTATATTATATATTATATTATATTATATTATATTATATTTTTATATTATATCTCATACTTTTATATATTATATATCATTTTAGATATTATTATTCTGTTAATTTATAGAATATGATTATAAGGTGATTGCTCAGACGCATTGTGGACGTCAATCGGGAGAGAGAGACATTTAGCGTGTGTAACACCAACGTGTTCTATAAGAAAATAAAATTGCAGACCTCTACCTGGGTGTTCATTTGACAAAACGCAAAGGAAGCCGTCTGCTACAACAGCCATAATGACTAATTACTTTGAAACAGCAATGAAAGAAATGGAAATGTGTGAACCACAAAACTTTGCACAGGCGTGTGATATCTACAATAATACTTAGTCTTGCAGGAGTCAACAGCTTCAAGTATGGGAAGTCTGTACATTTGTACAAAATACTGTGAAAGAAAAAAAAAACATTACCCTGCTGTGCTCAGTTGATCAGGATCTTCTGCAACATGCAGCTACCTTGGCTTGTGAAGTGGGAGTGCCTCTTATTGTTGCAAATGACGCATTCAGAAGGCTCTGCTCATCTCTTCTTACACAAGATGCACAGCTGACCTCTGTCTATGAAGCTGTGGCAGCATATCTGAAATTAACTAATTACTTTGAAACAGCAATGAAAGAGATGGAAATGTGTGAACCACAAAACTTTGCACAGGTGTGTGACATCTACAATAATATTTATGCTGCTGGTTTCTTTGAATGATAAAAAACAGGTTTTCCACTTGAAATTTTAATAAAAATTTGCCAAGTTACTCTTTATCACTTCCAAGTGTTTTCTCTGTGTTGAAAACAAATATGCATATACAACAAAATATATGACTATTACAAATAAGACACATAAAAACACAGAAAGGAAAATTAAATTAGGTAATCAGAAATACTGGAGTGATATTTTCAAAACGTTTTGAAAATGTCTTAATGCCATTCTTGCTAACACTGACAGTACATGCATTTCCAAGCAGAGATTTAAAAAACTAAAAAAAAACACAAAGTTAGAGTTCAACAAAAAGTGACCTGAAAAAACACACTCTCTACTCACAGAGCTATATATTGTAATGTATAATATAAACAACAGGGCAGCACACTGTTGTTGGTTAGCATTGAAGTAAGAGACAAGATGTTAAAAGGTTTAATAACTTAAGTCAGTTCTGCCTGAAAATTAGACTTCTAAGCAACAGGGGTTTATGGCAGGAAAGGGGGTTAACTGATAAGGATTCCAGATGCGAGCAAGGAACCCCCTGGGGGCATAATCTTAAATTGACCATTTGGCCAGGGCCTCTTAACTGGCCAAATACCATGATCCCCCCCCCCCCCCCCCCCCCTTACCATAACATCGAATGACGTCTGAAGCAGCAAGCAAGGACTATATAACCCAAAAGTTTGTAACAGTACGGGGAACAATACTTCGGTTTTGTTGTTTCTTGCGGGAAACAAGACTTCGGCTTTATTGTTCCTTGCATGCAATAAACTCATCTGTTTTACTTCATCTCGGGATCAAGAACCTTATTCTTTCTGTTACAACAGCATTGTGCCTGGCAGCACTGGGGTTCAATTCCAGACCACTGCTGCTATCTGTGGAAATTTGGGAAGTTGTCCCCATTTCGTATGGGTTTCCTCCAGGTGCTCTGGTTTCTTCCCGCAGCACAAGAACAAATTGACAAGTTAATCGGCTTCTTGGAGAGTTGGCCCTGGTGTGGATATGTGTGTGTCAGCCCTGCAATGGACTGGAGTCTAGTGTATCCTACCTTGCACCAGTGGGGTCACTGGAAAGTCTGTGTATATCCTCACAAGTGGGAGAAAGATGGGAAACATGCTGCTCAGGACTCCAGTCCATTTAAGGCCACACACATATACTCACACCGAGGCCAATTTTGAAAAAAAAAAAAAAACGTAAATTAACCCACTAGTTAGTCTTTGGACTGTGATAGGAAACCAATGCACCCAGCAGAAACCAACACAAACACGGGGAGACATATGAACTACACACAGATAGCATCACAGGATTTGAACACTGTGCCCCTGTGCTGCAAGGTAGCCATTTTTAACCATTGTATCACCTTAGTGTTGATATTTTCCATCACATAACATTGTGAGTTAATGCACCTTGTAAAACTGCCAGGTGGAGCTAATAAAGCTTAACGTCTCATGTACAGCATTTGAGCTGTCATCAGAAAATGCACAGTTTTGAATCCCGGTCACCGCTGAGGGACAATATTTTTCCAATTAAGAATTTAAGTTGTATACTCTTTAGATTTTTAATAATTTGAAACTGTGTATTACAGTATGTTAATCATTAAACATTAAAAAATCAGTATATTTTATAAAAGCAAGATTGCTCAGATGGACAAAAGTACCCAACCTTCCACCTTCATTATAAATATTTTAATTGTGCATAAATATTTTGTGTATCAAAGTCTTTAACTTGGTAACTTACATGGATTCTGGTTTTAACGTGCTTGTTCTAACATTATTAAGCTTATATTCTGTACTTCATAAAAAGTTATAATGTTTTATCCTTTTCTAAGAATACGTACTGTAGTAATAATAATAATAATTGCTTACATTTATATAGCGCTTTTCTGGACACTCCACTCAAAGCGCTTTACAGGCAATGGGGACTCCCCTCCACCACCACCAATGTGCAGCATCCACCTGGATGATGCGACGGCAGCCATAGTGCGCCAGAACGCTCACCACACATCAGCAATCAGTGGGGAGGAGAGCAGAGTAATTAAGCCAATTTATAGAGGGGGATTGTTAGGAGGCCATGATTGATAAAGGCCTATGGGAAATAGTAAGAACACCACTTGCTGTTACTGTAAAAAAATAAAAGTTGTACTGATTTAATACCACTTGATAGTAATATTAATATGGAGTCGTGTAACTAAGCAGCTAAAATATTTTGGAAACATATTTTTGACATTTTGACATTTGTTTTTTTTAAGCTTGTATTGTGCTTATAGTGGTAATGGATAACATACTGTACAGCATGTTGAAACCGTACCATGACAGTGAATACGTTACACCTTCAAGTAAGCCAGTGACTGTTGTTTTCTATGATGAGACAAGGTTGTGTAACTCTGCAGAAATTATTCTGTACACTGAAGAGTTATAGAGCAGACACATTGTGTATCGCCACATACACTTGTTAAAATGTTCCAATTTTGATGCGATATGGAAGATATTATTAATAGTATTAATAATGAAAGACCTTGGACAGGCTGTAAGCTCAAACTATTACCGTGCTCCACTTTCTTTGTAAACATCTGCATCAGTTTTACTCATTCACCCGTGATTACATGAAAACATTTTGCCCGCCCCTTTCAGCTACAGCTTAGTTGTTAAGCATCACGTTGGTGTAATGGGTTAGGCGTGTGCCTTGCATGCTGGAGGCTGGAGCTGTCACTATGAGTTTTCTTTTAACAAATACACATTTCTTTGAAAAACTAAAATAGTAAATATTATTGACACTATATTGAATTTGTTTGTATTTCTAAATATCACAACATGTTCAAAGTTAAGTGATTAACCTTTTCTATGAATACTTGCACCCGTTATCGCAGTAAAAAACTGCATACTTTTTAGTATCCACTAACTACGGATATAATATGGAATTGCTTATCTAAAGAAATTATTAATTTTTAATTTCAATATTAATTTAAAGACCTAAATATATGTATTTATATAGCTGGTTGTACTACTGTAATCCACTTTCATTGTAAACATGTTTTTTAACATTTTTAACAATTTGAATCATTCAGACATGATTACTTTAAAAACATTTTTAAGCTGTTCATCACAGCTGTGTTTCCGAGCAGCCGGTTTGCCTACAGGGGTTCTATGTAGACGATCCGAGTTCAGTACCAGGTTCAGGCACAAGTTTTTCTTCTAACAAAGACTTTTTAAAAAATAAAATAGTAAATATGATGTACACTATATTAACATTTTTTGTGTTTTTCATATTTAATGTTAAGTGATATTAATAATGAAATAAAAACTTGAATGACACAGAGCCTGCAACCTACAGATTTAAAGATCGCGATCAACTTGAACAAAGAGCAGGGTTTAAATAGGTTTGGGGTGGGGAGGCGTGGTGAGGTAGGAACACTGGGCAAATAGGGATTGGCATCTGCTTGATCTGCGCCTCTGCTACACAGATGAAGTAGGCACTAGAGGTTGGGGTGCTTTCCGGTGGTGGTAAGCTGGACCTGTAACACTCTGGGACAGACTGATAAAGCAATTTGGAAGGGTTAATTATCCAGCCATTGCAAAGGGTGCAATGTAGATATTTTGTTTTCACCTGATCATAACTGTAAAAAAATTTTTGCGTTTCACTTCCTTGTGTAACAATCACGATGTTTCCGGAACATGAAGCTTCTTAATCTTTGAAGAATTTGCTACCAATAAGTTAATGAATTCCATAAACAATGTTAATTTATTGATATATATATATATATGTTTAGCTGGTTGTATCAGGGTATTAATTTTATATATCACCGTATTTACATGTTCAATTCACATTATCGTCTCATAGCATGGTACTGTGGACCACAAACCCACCCCGGACAGACAAAGGTGATAAAGGTGTTAAACATTCAAAGGGATGCTGTGTGGCAGATTTCAGCACATTTTAAATTAATGAGAGGCTATGAAAAGCAGCAGTACCTGTATCGATGTTAGTGGTTTTATAATAAACACTTATTATTAACAAAAAATAATAATTAAATGATATAATGAATCGAATTCCAAAAATTATTTACAGAACGCCTCCTTTTTCTTTTTCAGCTTAATGGGGCAAATATAAAGTCAAATTAGTCAAGTTCTCTGAGTTTAACAAGTGCAAAAACATTTTGCATAACAAAAACGTGAAAGAAGCAGGCCTTAAATTTAGATCGGGTATCTTCGTAGGTGTCCGAACAGTTCAATGAAATAAGTTGCAATACAGTCAGGCAGACAGATTTTATAATCTTCAAGCAAAATTAGTTCTTAAAGGTTTCTCAAAATCAGATTCTTTGCAATCAGTACATGAGCTCTCAAAAGACACCTGTTTTTCTAATCAAAACAATGGTATGATTTTTTTAAATTCAAAACCTAAGATGGTATGCCTCATTCATAGTGTAATCCAAACAAAAGAGCTGCTGGGCACACTGATCTTGACATGAAGTTTTGAAGTAGAGTTAACAGCTTCTGTTTTAAAAGGTTTTGGATTTGCGTTAAGATTTGTATCTGTTGTAACTATTTATACAATTGTGAATATAATTGAGGTTCTACTGTTTAAAGTATAAACTTTTAAAGTTATGCAATGTATAAGTTAGGCAGGGACATGTCATTGTTTCTTATTTTTTATTTTCTTTAAAAAATGTTTAAAAAATCAGCCACCCACTTTCACCTTGCTGTAACTACATTGGGGATGTAATATATTTGGTTGCCTGTTCAGGATCTTTAATTTGTATTGTGGAGCCAATCAGTTTTTTCCTTGGTTCATGCATGCTGCACTTGGAGTTGTTCTAGTTTGTAGTGATCTTTTGTATTACAGGTATTATGGTACTACAGTTTGTGTTACAGGTAATTGTGCTGTCCATTGTGGCTTCCAGTTTAGAGGACTTTACTCTGAGCACGACTTTGGAGCAGTTTGAGAAATGTCGCAAGGCAGATATTTAATCTATAGTGGATTTTAGTCTCAAAGGGTACTGGGAATGAATTAGATGTTAAACTGAGGAAGGGATACAACCCCCATGCCCCAGACAGACAAAGGTGATAAATGTGATAAAAATCCATTAAAAAGTGTGTAGTGTGTTAACACAAATTCTAACAGAACCGCTTGAGAGAGCAATATGACTTTCTGCTCAATCACATGAGAGCTACAGTATAGTCAGATAGATTTGAAATTCTTTAAGCAACATTGCTGTTTATCAAATTCAACTATTTTGCACAGTACATGACTTCTGAAAAGGTACCTTTTTCAATCGCGCAAGCTCATCAAAGGCGTATGTCACAGTAAGGTGAACCCTATGGGCGAGGAATGTTCCTGCCTCGAGTGCAACTACGCCACCTAGCAATACAAACGGGGTGCTAGGGCCCCTCTACATTACCACAGGTTCTTTTTATCTCCCAGAATCACCAATGCACACAAAGACCAGCGACAAGCATTTGTATTGTATACAGATGCAGCCATTCAAAATGGGTGAGGTATTTCGCGGCATACCCCGGTGGGCGTGTCGCAGTATCACGCGGTATCACGGTGTCACGTGGTTAACTATCCGGCGTCGCCTTGTAAAACCGCCAGGGGGAGCTTAACCTCTCATGTACAGCATTTGAGCCTTTAATTTTGAACTGTGTATTACAGCATGTTAATCATCAGTCATTAAAATGTTGGTATATTTTATGAAAGCAAGATTGCTCAGTTGGACAAAAGTACACAATCTACCTTTATCAGAAATATTTATGCATCAAAGCCTTTACTGAAGATATTACTAATAGTATTAATAATGGATGACTTTGGACAAGCTGTATACTCAAAGTATAATTTCTTTAGCACATTTGTACAAGCACTTGGAATCTGTCCAAGCCATACTTTGTCAGGCATTTTGTTTTACTTCAACGGGCATAAAAACTTCCTTGCTTTTAACAGGGCGTTTCATAATTTCTAACTACGAAAATGATTTAAAATGCGACACCTATCATTCAACTAGAGCTTAAAATATCACAAGGATCCTCAAGAGCACAGCAAAGAGTGTATTAAAAGACACTTGTATTTATCAACGCTTTCTTTTCCATATACCAGATTTTATGGAACCACTTCAGAGGGGTGTCAGCCAGTCAGATTCCAGGAATCGGCACTTTAAAGAAAAAATACACACCGGTATTCCATTTCTCCATAACGATTTTAAGCATCGAAGTATTTAACTAGCATGTGAAATAGCGTGTGAAAAAGTGGTAGTTTTAAGCTTTTCTGCTAATATAATATGGAATCGCGTATCTAAAGAATTTAATAACGGTATTCGTGTGCTGCGACAGGGCTGTGTAGGGCTGTTTCACCTGCCTGTTCATGCGAGCTGTCTTGTAGCTGACTGGTCTAGGTGCATGACTACCAACTGGCAGGTTGTGTGTTCGGATCCAGCTAGTGCTGGACTTTTCTTTTAACAAACATTTCTTCGAAAAAATAGAATAGCGATATTATGGACACAAGGCAGAATACACCCTGGACATAGCGCCAGTCCATCACAGGACAGACAGACACAAACACACACACACCAGGGCCAGTTTAAATCTAACCTCTGAACCTTTCTTTTCAGAAGACTTAGTGTCTGTATCTGCTTCATTTTCTAATTTTGGTAGCACCTCTAACTGCTTGTCTTTCTTATATGCATTTACTTTGTAATCTGTGGTCCTTTTATCTGTTTTTACATCTACTGTATTGCTTTGAGATGCCACCTTTAATGGTGATATATCAAATAAAGTTTTTTATTATTGTTATAGGGAAACATGATCAGATTTTCCCTGGTTTTGAAAAAAAGATCTAAAGTATACTAGTTTGTCACTCTTCAATAGAAGCAGGAACCGCTGTCAGAAGGGAAGATATGTTCAAAATATCGCAAATATCGATCATGTTGCGATATTTTGAAATATAAAAGTCAATTGATTGTCCATAATATCGCTATTCTATTTTTTCGAAGAAATGTTTGTTAAAAGAAAAGTCCAGCACCAGCTGGAGTCGAACACACAACCTGTGCATTGTTAGTCACGCACCTAGACCAGTAGGCTACAAGACAGCTCGCATGAACAGGCAGGCGAAACAGCCCTACACAGCCCTGTCGCAGCACACAAATATAATCATACCGTTATTAAATTCTTTAGATACGCGATTCCATATTATATTCCCTTTTAATCAAATTCTAAAAGTATGCTTGTTGACTCCGGTATCGCGTTAGTTAAAGACTTCGATGCTTAAAATGTTTAGGGAGAAATGGAATACTGGTGTGTATGTTTTCTTTAAAGTACCGAGACCAGCCATATACTGTATGTTTAAGTTCCAAAATTAATATCGTTTATGGACTTCACACGCGTTGCAGTATGCTCCTATTCTTTTTATGCTCAGGCACTAAGTAAAAGGAGATGCTTCATATTGCTTGACTAATTTTAAAAACTAAGTTATAAATGCAGACGCTCCCTCGGTGCGCTGCTCTGGTGCGCCGGCTCTTACGCGGTGCCTGTCTGCCGTAAGCGTTACAATATACATACCCAACACTGCTTGTACCCATCTGTCATGCAAATAAAACACCTTGAATTGAATTGAATTGAGGGGAGAGGGGGGGAATACTAAAGCCAATACTGGCGACGTGCTAATGCGTTGGTTTAACAGTCCGGGTGTGGCAGGCTTCCAATGTCAACTCGACTCGATTGGAAGACAATGAACGTATTTTAGCCCTAAATGAATTAATAGCAAACATGGTTTACATAAAATACATTTTTCCAAGAAAGTTTATAATAATACGATCTATAGTTGAAATCTGAGCCTACTTTAAAAATCAAGGAAAAGCATTTTCAGAGAGCAATCACGCTGTGTTTATGTAGAAAAAGCGATTAGGTTTATGAGCAATCTAATTACCTATTCGCTTAAAACGCTATATAAAATAAAGTTTATTTAGAGATGAATGATCAGTGTCGCAGTTTAAATAATGGGAGTCAGGAAACTAACACACAGCGCCACCGGATTTAATAACGCAATAAAAACGCTATAAAATAATGTGACTAGGTACAGAAAACGTTTACAGCACAGTACAATAATAAATGCTGACCATGACTTTAGAAGCATAAATGACCTTACACTCAATTTAAACACAAGCTGTCTTTCTGTATGAACCTCTAAGCTGGTTCATACAGAAAATGTAGAAATGCATTAGCCTGATTATGATTAAAAAACACATATAATTAAACACGCGTTTGCGATTTAAATCAGAACATGATTTAAATCAATATAAATGTTTATATTGTAACGCATACTGTCCAGCCTCCATTTCTCTATAAAAATTTACTCTGTTGCACACACACACACAATAGAAGCAGGAACCGCTGTCTCACCTCCCACTGTTCCACAAACTCAAATCCCATGAAGTCAGATCCACAGATATACCAAAACAGTAGCGCACATGGCAATGAACGGCAGTGAGTTCATATATTGTATAAATATACTGTATATACAGTGTGATACTGTATTGTTTCAAAGTCACTACAGTACAGTAGGTGTGAAATATTTTTCTTACTCAAAATTTGAAGTTTCTCGTTGCTGAAATTTGTTTGAAGCAAAATATAGATTTTCTTAATGCGGATGTAAACCTGAAAGAGGCACATCATGTTCGCAACAAGCTATGATAACAAACTATTTTTACACATCCGGCTAAGTAAAAATATAGCCAACAAAGATCACTATAAAGGTTAATTCCAAGCTGAAAAGACAAGACAACATGTCTTCTTTATAACTCTTCTGTTTACGTCCCATCAATGGTCATTCATTATTAATATTATTAATAATAGTTTACAGAAAAATTCCCACAGAGCCACACAACATTGTCCATGGCCTTTGGAAAAAGATATAAGATGTGAAGAAGGGGTTAACTGATTCCTTTCTGCTCAAGGACTTCTTGTGACACAAGACATTCCAGCCTTTGAGTTATGGCAGGGATGGGGTGTAGTGTGCTCTCACGAGGCACCAGTTCTATAGGGTTTGGGCATTTACTGGGACAATTATTAATTGTAGCAGTAAATCACAAAATTATTCTTTTAATGGCTTTAGAATCCAACCATGCGATATAACTCAAACAAAGTACACACACAGGTACTAATACATGAGGATTCATTTATTAATACATAGAATATGCATGTAAACCTAACAGATCTTATCGAGAGGGTTATCAGAATACAAAAGGTATATATTTAGTCAGTTAAGAAGAGTTACATATATCAAGAGGACATACGTTCAGTATATCATTCATTTAGACCGTTTCATAAATGCACTTGGTTATAACTTCTACATTGGATACTCAAAACAAGTACATAACTCTTAGGAATTAAATTGATATCAACTGGTTGGGATAACAATTGAATTCTCGAGCTTTAATGCAGTGAAGTTGAATACTCATCCAATCTCTGAGGATTCAGATCTCCTGCGGGCTCTCTGGCTCCGTGCCAGGCTGTGCTGTGCTGCTTGCGACGGTGCGCTGCTGATGCTCTCTGAAGACTCGCTAGTTAGTGTTGGCTGAAACTAGCAAGAGTTTGTGCACAGGAGAAAAGATGACTGTGGATCCCAGCAGGTCAGGAAGAAGACCAGTTCGTTCCTGATGAAGCGCTAGTTCTGAATACTGATTCAGCTGTCCACAGTTCCGACCTGTCCACGAGGCTTGCTGCTGATGCTAACCTCGGGTGGATCCTCGAGTTACTCTCTGGCAACCTCCGCTCTAGACTCTTAGAACAGAGGAAAGTTCTGGCACTCGGACACACTGGCCGTTCAATGGTTGTCCGGGCTGATTCTCAGGATGGTCAGGAGGCGTGCTGCGAGAATGTCCTGCCCTTGGGAGCCTTTCTGCTCCTGGGCCGTCCTGCCCTGGAATTGTCTCGCACCCCTGGAATTCTCCTTTGAATTCCCGAATAGTTCTCCTTCTCCAGGCTCTCTGTTGCCTGTTTTTACCTGGAGGAACTTCAGCTTGTTCATTGGCTGAAAGTTTCATAGGCATCAGAATTCCACGTGGGTTACACGGCCCTACCAGTCCCTGATTGGTTGATCAAGGTGAGATATGGGTCACTTACTCCTGACACCTAGGAATGCAGTCCAGATGTCCATCTGGCACTCCCTAGACAGATAGGTGCCAATGGATGACCATTGATCATGATAGCCAGGCTTAGCTAAGTGCATCCCCATTTGGGAGCTGTCCCTTATCAAAGGAAACCTTAAATCAGCCTGCATGAATAGTTTCTCTGTGGCTGCACCACAGAGATGAAGAGAGAGATGGGGCCTCATTTGGGAAAGCACAGCAACACTTAATTCTGTCTTATTAACAAGCATTGCCGCTACAGGGGTTAACTGATAAGAATTCCAGATACCAGCTAGAGACCCCCCAACTAAGAAAACCTAAAACCGATTATTAAGAGTGGTGAAAGTCTGGGAACTATCCGAACACTGTGACCTCTCCCCATTACCATGGTAACAAACTACGTCAGAAACAGCTGAAATGTGCTAAATAAACTGGAAGATTTGTACCTGTATTTCAAACAATACTTTGATCTTGATCTTATTGTTCCTTGCATGCAATAAACTCAGTTGTTTAAACTTCATCTCGGGATCCAGAACTTATTTGTCTGTTACAACACTTTTTGGCACTGTGAGCAGGGTCCTCCAGAAGGTGCAGGGCTTCCCATTGGCAGGAGGGACAGTCAGCGCGCATAATACAAAGAGGTAAGGACTCCTCTTTTATTAAAAGTCCTGACTCTCTTGTCTGACCAATTGGGAAGTTTCTGCTCCCTGCGAGGATCGCCCGAGATGATGGAGTGAATGTGAGTTTCTGGTTTTCCCCTGGCCCAGGGCAGACACCCCATATGTAATGGGTGGTTGGCTGTAAGCCCAGAATATAGTCTGGCAGGCAACGAACCGCGGTATTGTGCACAGCATTCGGAACTGGTTTATGCCTTAATTGTGCGTGGAGTTTTGAACAGGTTTGGCCTTTATTGCGAAGTTCTGAGCTGGGTTGTGCCTTGATTGCCCACGGAGTTCGGAACTGGTTTGGGCCTTAATAGCGCACAGAGTTCTGAGCTGGGTTGTGCCTTGATTGTGCACAGAGTGGAGTAGTTTTGTTTTAAAAGGGAACAGGAGGGAAGTAGATAATATATGTACGTTTTTATGTGTTTTCCTTGTTCGTGAACAGACACATACTCACAACACTCTAACATAAACACACCTCATAATAAAAGTGGAATAATAGTGGAATAAGTGACGTTATGAGAAGTTACGCTGTTAAACGAGATATATGTAAAAGTGAAACAAAACACAGAGCATTGTAGTACAGAAAAAAATGTATTCTAGATGTGTATATCTGTTTTATGAATTTGTGTGCTGGCACGTGTGTGTGTATAAAAGACCACAGTGCGTAACTGTACGTTTTGGTACAGTAAATGACGGTGTAAGTGTATTTAGCCAGCTGGACTGGCTAGAGACTTAACTGAAGTGACTTGACAAAAGCAAATGATGAAAAGCAACTTAAGTGACTGGAAAATATGAGTGTCTGAAATGTATAAGTACAAATACCAGTATAGTACAGGTGGACCTAAATGAGTTAGATAAACATAGTTTTTGTATTTGTATGCAATTAGTTGAAACAAAAGTTGAAATATATGGAGACAGTACAGTCCTGCAGTGGTTAGCATTTATGCTTTGTAACAGCTTAGCCTTAGGTTAAAGTACAGGGGTGATTCCTCATCAGTAATTAGGCGGATTTATTTGAGTGGCTTGAAACCAGATATTGCTAAAATGCTGTAGATTCAGAATCATGACTGGTGGATAACACCACTGTGAAATTTGCAGAACTGGCTAATCTCTGCTGACAGACTGAGAGAAATATGTACACTAAGGTGCAAGCAGTTTACATGGGGTGTATTCCACAGAAATTGGATACAGCTCAGAAACAAAATAGACAGGGTGACCGGGGGAAATCTCTGGTTTACAATTATTGTAAATAGAAAAATATATACATGCCTTTTTAAGAGAAACTGCAGAAAGCGCATACAGGATGAAGGAAGCAGGGACCTGCCCTGTGGTACAAATGACAGGGAAGAACAGAGAAAAAACTTATCACCCAGCTAAGAGCTTTGTCTGAGGAGGATAAACGGTCTTTTGAGAGATCTGTTTACCTAGAGAAAAGATCTGATAAAACCCTTGTAGCCTCCCTAAATCTGTCCCAGTCCAGTGCGCAAAATGAGTTAAACCTAAAATATACTATGAATGGTGTGTCGGTTTCTCTGTTATGGGATACTGGAGCACAACTGTCATGCTTGTCTCATATCACTGTTCAACTGTGTGCTATAGAGTACTATATATGGGGAGACGGCAGGAGGCCACAGGAGTAATGGGGCAGTGAGTTGTACTTGCTGAGTACAAGATTTTTACATTGATTTAGGAGTGCATTTTATTACCCAAATGTGGGTGGTTCCATCCCAGATCTATTTGGCTGGGATGTCATGTAGCATTTACAAGGAATTACTTTATACAGAACAGTGTATCATGTGGCTTCAACTGACCTCTGTGATCATTCAGTATGTCGATGATATTCTGATTGCTTCCCCTGACGAGGAAACCCACAAGTCTGAGCTGTTTCAGGTTTTAGAGTTTCTAACATAAAAGTAGTTATGATAATGCCCAAGTGTGACTAGGACTGTGTAATTTTACTTACTGCTTAAGGGGGAAATGCAATCCAAGGACAAGATTGCCTCGGTTCCAGCAGCAAAAGCCGCATGTAATAATTTGAAACAAGCTCTTTTACAGGTGCTGGGATTGGGGTTTCCTCAGATGGATCAACCATTCCTTTGTATGTAAGTGTGACAAATAGGGTTCTGGGCAGCTGTGCTGACGCAGGGGCATGGAGGTAGGCACCACCCGGTGGGATACTATGCGGGACCATTAGATGCTGTAGCCAAAGGGTGGGGGTCCATGAAGGTTTAAGAAGATGTAATACTGTTTACTGATAGGTCCTTTCTGGTGTATGAGGGAGAACAGAGAACAGGTTGAGCTGTTACAACAGACTTTGATGTGCTAACGACCTGAAAGATGCCCCTCCACTGCCTCAGCACAGCAAGCCAGTTTAGAGCACTGATTGAAGATTGTAAATATGCTAAAGGAAACGTAAACAATTTATATTTATATACTGTATATATTTGGCGTATGCATTCCACAGTTTTGGAAGGTTGTGGTGTAATAGGGATTTTACTGGTACTCTGGTAAAGAATGGTGATTTAGTGTCTGAACTACTTGAGGCTCTCCAACTTCCAAGGCAGGTAGCTGTGGTAAAGTGTAAGGGCCACAGGAAAGAGAATACTTCCAAAGCCAGGGGCAATAAATTGGCAGACTGGACAGCACGTCAAGCCGCCCTGGGGCAATGGAGGGAGTTGTTTAAAGAAAGACCTCTCTAAATTATTTCAGTATGCAAGATGAATATCCAAGAATTCCCGCGCGGAACAGCTCAGCGACCGCCAGACCCAGGCCCCAAGGACTGAGAAATGGACATAGTTAGAAAAAATGTGGGGCTGCATGATGATGGGGTGTGGTTCTTTGTAGCCCAACAAATGCATTCCGTTAGACACCCAGGTGTGAGTCAAATGGTCTGCCGGTTGTCCCAAAACTAGGTTTAAAGCAGTAGCCACTGATGTGGTATCTCGATGTGATGCTTGGCAAAGGAACTCAACTACAGCTCAGGTGCGGGTGCTACGGCGCAAAAGACCAGCCCCTGAGGGACCTGTCATGCACTGGCGAATTGACTATTCTAGCTTGAATCTGTTCCCCTTGTGGGTTGAGGCCACTACCTCTGTAACTGCCAAACATTTGATGACGAAGATAATCCCTTGGTGGGGACTGCCCTGCTTCTTGGATTCTGAGCTAGGGAGATACTACATTGAGAAGGTGTGTCAGGTTGTAATCGCCTCACTGGGAGTGAGGTGAAATATACATTGCCCCCATTATCAGCAAATTAGTAAAAGCAAAAAAAGATGCCAGATCAAAGGTTCTTAGATGTGTTTTGAATTATTTTGTTGTGTACTACAAGTCGTGTATTGTAGCTGATACAATCTTTTCTAATCATAACATTTAAGTTGTATACTCTTTAGACTTTTATTAATTTTCTATTGTGTATTACAGTATGTTTATTATGAAACTATTAAAAACAATAAAGTAGGACTATTTTACAAAAACAAAATTACTCAGTTGCCTATAAAAATAGGATATTATAGCTTGTTGTTGTGAACGCAATGTGCTTTTTTCAGGTTTATTTCTGCATAAAAAATAATCTAGCTCAAGTAGGTTGCTGCGGCAGCATGTGTTTATTCCATGCTGAAAGAAGAAAAGAAACACAACGTTTAGGCTGTGGAGCCTTCTGGGGGTGTGAGAAAGAGTGGAAAGTCAGCAGCTGATATAGCATGGGAGAACAAAAGCCAGGAGTGGATAAGAGGCGGGAGCAGGAGGGAGGCACAGTGGGCACTCAGGTGGTGTGGTCAAGACAGGTGAAGAGTGGTGTGAAGTCGAAACCGGCAAATGAACAGAGAGGGTTAGAAGGAAATGAGTCTATCGTTGAAAGAAGGGGGAAGGTGTGATCCTGGTTTCAGGATATAACATACTTTGGTTTTGGATGTCTTTCTGCAGTAGGACGTAAGAAAAGGGTTAAGAAACCCTTCGTTCAGAATGCAGACAGAGATCAATGTGATCATGGCCATTAGAGGTGAAATGAGAAACTATGGGCTTGGAGAAATCTTTGATCCCCACAGCCTGACTTGTTTCCTGAAGTGGTCTCCCAGTCTCCTTCCTGTTTCCCCAGTGTAGACAGCTGGGCATTTTCTGCAAGAGATGCAGTAAATAAGGTTGCTGGAGGTGCAAGACGTCATCAGAATTGTCCCGAGGGGCCTTGAATGAGTATGGTATTAGATATATATTTGCAGGTGATGCAGCGAGTTCTGTTGCAGGGAAAAGTGCCTGATGTGGATGATTGCTGAGGGCTGTCAAGGGAGCTGTGAACAAGAAGGTTACACAGATTAGGTGGTTGCCGATATGAGATAATGGGGTGGTCAGGATAAAACAGTGCAGTATATAAACTTATATAGTTTAACAAGCACATTAAAATGTTTCCCAAATACCCACCATAGGTTACTGAGATAAAGACTTTAATTATAAAATATTTATGAAAAAGGTGGAATACTGTTGTGTACTTTTTTTATAATTACAGTAGCTACCACTTCCATCTACTGTATGTACATTAAGTATATTAGGTATTGCAGAGTTTCTATTGCTTTTATAAATTAATGAGAGGCGATGAAAAGCAGAAGCTACTGTGTTGATGTTAGTGATTTTGCAATAAATCAAATTCCAAAAAGATTAACCACACCTTAACCACTACCTTAACCCCTCCTGGGGAGGTTCTCACAGCGTGATTCAGAGAAGACCTCCTGCCAAACTGTTCAGCAGCTCTAATTCTCCTCTTCTTTATCCCCTGAGGGCTCAGCTCCTAAACCTGCTACAATGCCTTTCAAATATAGTGCCTTTCAAATGACAATCAGGAATCAGGTTTTTTTCAGGCCAAGCCAGCCAACCCATAAGGACTACGGGTTCTAAACTCGGTCTGGGCGTTCCTTTTGTTTACTTTTCAAATACCTGCTTCTTATTTCTCAGGTTGAGTCCAAAGAAAAACTTTACAGTTTGCAGAAAGCAGACTTTGAAGAAATAAGGCAAGAAAGTATTTAATGTTCTATTCCTTTTGGAGTTATAAACTGTGCCATTGCCCTCTCTCTTCTTATCTCCTTGGTGAATAACAACTGGCTTTTTAACCAGGAAGGGAAAGGAACTCCCATTATGGCTTGACTGCAAACCTTTTTCCTCTGTCATTGTCCTCTCTGTCAAACCAGGTTGGGAACAAATCACCACAGCATCACAAATGGTTAAAAAAAATCAATAAGGCCAAAGATAAGGAAAAGGAATGCACTTTATACAATTATAAAACAACAGGATAACCCAACCAGCTTTTTACCAGGGCTAAGTTTAACCTCAAAGATGTCTGGACAATTAATGCAGAAAAGGGTTTCTGCAGAACTGAATGGAGTACCTTTTTAATGTACTGAAATTATATAATGTGGTCCTAATTTTATTAAATGGATTCAAATTTTATAAACTAAGCCATTTGCATCAATAATGATCTATAATTGCTTATCCAGTTCTTTTAATTTGCATAGAGGTACTAAACGGGGATATCCCATCTCATCCTTGCTTTTCAATTTAGCCATAGAGCCCTTAGCTTGTAAAAGTAGAGCATCAGCACAGATTAAGGGTATACAGCTATATCAGAAAATGTCCAAAAGTTCATTATATGCAGAAGATGTAATATTATATCTTTCTGACATATATAAGTCCATTTCAGAAGCAGTTGAAATTAATAACAGCTTTGGTAAAATATCTGGAAGGTAAATTGCGACAAGTCAGAAGTTCTCCTCCTTACATTTTCACATTTCAATAATAGATTTGTATATCTGGTATAATTGCAAAAAGAGATAAGTTGCATTGGGTTGTGTATAAAATCAAATATCAATGAAAGTAGAGATATTAATCTTAAAGAAATATTAAATCAACTTAAATCTGATGTTGCTAGATTGAAGCATATACAGATGCAGCCATTCAAAATGGGTGAGGTATTTCACGGCATACCGCGACACGCCCACCGGGGTATCACGCGGTATCACGTGTGTCACGTGACTAGCTATCCGGCGTCGCCTTGTAAAACCGCCAGAGGGAGCTTAACCTCTCATGTACAGCATTCGAGCCTTTAATTTTGAACTGTGTATTACAGCATGTTAATCATCAGTCATTCAAATGTTGGTATATTTTATGAAAGCAAGATTGCTCAGTTGGACAAAAGTACACAACCTACCTTTATCAGAAATATTTATGCATCAAAGCCTTTACTGAAGATATTACTAATAGTATTAATAATGGATGACTTTGGACAAGCTGTATACTCAAAGTATAATTTCTTTAGCACATTTGTACAAGCACTTGGAATCTGTCCAAGCCATACTTTGTCAGGCATTTTGTTTTACTTCAACGGGCATAAAAATTTCCTTGCTTTTAACAGGGCGTTTCATAATTTCTAACTACGAAAATGATTTAAAATGCGACACCTATCATGAAAAGAAAAAAATACACACCAGTATTCCATTTCTCCCTAAACATTGTAAGCTTCGAAGTCTTTAACTAACGTGATACCGGAGTCAACAAGCATACTTTTAGAATTTGATTTAAAGGGAATATAATATGGAATCACGTATCTCAAGAATTTAATAACGGTATGATTATATCCGTGTACTGCGGGAGGGCTGTTTCGCCTGCCTGCTTATGCGAGCTGTCTTGTAGCCTACTGGGCTAGGTGCGTGACTACCAACTGGCAGGTTGTGTGTTCGAATCCAGCTGGTGCTGGACCTTCCAGTTTTATTTATTTATTTTTTAATCGCGTAACATAAACATATTACCGTATGCAAACTGTACTGTATACAATATGTATATGTATATTTAATGTCTTAACTGTGCCCGTTTAAGTATTGAATATTCATATCTAATTTTACCACTGAAGGGAAATCTTAACATAAACATACAGTATATGGCTGGTCTCGGTACTTTAAAGAAAAAAATACACACCAGTATTCCATTTCTCCCTAAACATTGTAAGCTTCGAATGAAACCACTAAATAAAGACATAAATATAGAAATCTTAAGATTTGTTTTATTTAATGTTGGTAGCAGGATGAACTGTCAGAGTGTATATTTTGTCGCAAAGTTGCTACAAGATGTTAACAGTGAAAAAGGTATTGAGAAATGAGTTATTTCAAGATGAAAAAGAAAACATACACGAAACATGGTTTCATTACGACCAGAATCGGTCTTGAGATATTTTTAACTTGATTTACAGTATTTGAGAGGTATTTCTTAACACCGATACTACAGTGCTTAAGTACTGCTCCCGTATATGTTTCTAGGTTTATATTATGCATTTCATACGGTCAAATTACTTTTGAGCAACTAATAAGAAGCGCTAAACGGTATACGTTTTAGTTTCGTTTTGTGCTGGAACCCGTGGATTGATTAGAGATATCAAGTACATACAAGTCATTTTTTAAATGTTGTAGTTCGTCTTGAAAAAATGTTACGAGTACATCATCTATCAACAATTACACAGGTTCTGTTTCCATATTGCGGATTTTGGTTAGGTACAGTATTATCAAATCCAGTGGCGCTGTGTGTTACTTTACTGAGTCCCAATCTGTGATTGAAACCTGTAAAACCAGTTTAATTCGTCACAGCCAGCACTCTTCAGGTGTGAGGGTCTTCTGCTCAGAATGAAACGCTAAAATGTTTGTGTATATTCTAATGGTAGTGGGGGCAGGGTGTGTGGGAACAGGTTTGTTCTTCACACCTGAAACATTTTCTCTGAAAGGATTTTCTTCGGAGTTTAACCGATCTTGTTACAGCATGTTACAGTTTACTATTATTAACCATATTAATTTTAAGTGCTTAATGTAAAATCTTGTAAAAATATATTTTCATTGTTCAAATATACATTAATATACATTAAGTCTGACTATCATATAATAAGTTAAATACAAAACTAAAGAAAAAATAGGGTTAAATATAATTCAAAATATTTTGCTAACAATGTTAACTGTTTATGAATAATAAAATGTATTAACTAAGGAGTAGGATGGCACAGTTGTTAGTATGTTTTTTGTTTTTTTTCTTTTTCATAAATACAACAGTAGTACCTGATGTCTCAGTGGCTTTCAAAATTAAATTATGCATGCAAACCTGTGAACTAGAAAGATAACTAAGATTTTAATACTAATTAAATGACCGCGGGCACTTCCCACCCCCTCTACATTCTCAGAGTAGAACAGACTAACCTTCTAATGAAAGACGGTCCACCCCCCACGGACAGGAAAAGTGCCCACAGGCACTTAAACTTAATATGGTCAGTAACGGTAAACAGTAACATGGTAAGAAGGAGCACGTACAAACGTTTTCGAAATAACCACATGTAAGACTCTGATCCTAAAAATGTTTAGGGAGAAAGTGGAATACTGGTGTGTATTTTTTCTTTAAACTACCAATACCAGCCATATACAGTCTGTAACGTAGGGATTTCTATATGTCTTTATTTAGTGTTTACATTAGTGACAAAGGCTAAACTTTTAGCTTCAGTAACGTGTACATATCTCCCCTTTTTATAAAACGACTTGGTTGAAAACTGTTCCAGAGCCACTGTTGTTTCATCAGTGAAAAGTACATCATGAAATGCCTCTCCCTGTTCAATCCACTGGAAAAAAGAAAAGGAGCATAAAGCTTCTGATGGTCATAAACGATATTCATTTAGGAGCAGCATCAGAGGTATGTTTTTAACTGCACTGCATTGGAGAGAATACCATAGTGTGTTTTTTTTTTTACTCCCTGGCGGAAACTGGCTTCCAGAAGAATCAGTATGGCTCAGAGATTAAATAAAACTTCACAGACATTAACGAAGAGCATAACGCGTGTACTGTATACACTGCAAGTACAACCCAACTCTCTGCAGGAGTGCTGGCTGTGATGAATTGAACCGGTTTCACGGGTATTTTCAAAGTAGGAGGCGAGATTTCCAGCGAAAGACACCCCCCCCCCCCTCAAAAACCCAGTAAATACAGTACTTACTAGTTAAAGGCTAGGCTCCCGACTACGGCGAAAGGAACCCTTCTTTCATTAGAAGAGAATGAACATATTTTAGCCCTGAATGAATTAATAGCAAACATGGTTTACATAAAAGACATTTTTCCAAGAAAGTTTAGCCTTTGTCACTAATGAAACCACTAAATAAAGACATATATAGAAAAATCTTAAGATTTTTAAAATACATGACTTTGCTGAAATTTATTTGAAAATAAAAACAATTACAACCGCCAGGGGAGAGAGAGAACAGGGGAGGGATGTTGGTTTTGCATAAGGGGCGGGGCTATGGAAAGTAGGTATGTTTGGGAATGTGTAGTTACATGTTCTGGCTGTTTGTGAATTATCGTTGTTGAGTATGGAGTGTTGAGGTATTGATTTTGTGTAATGCTTTATGTTGAAAATTGAGGTGGATTTTGTTTATGATAAACTGGGATGGGAGGAAGGTTTGGTTTTGCATAAGGGGCGGGATTATGATAATTGGAGGACTTTGCGAGTGTAAAATGGTTTGATTATTTGATTTTGTATTGTGGTTGTTATCTATGTTTTTGGTTGGTATTATGTTTATATGGTTGTTTTTGTTGGTTGGTTGTTATTATGGTTATTAATAATACGATCTATAGTTGAAATCTGAGCCTAAATAAAAAGAAAAAGCAAGTGATTAGGTTTATGAGCAATCTAATTACTTATTCGTTTAAAAAGCTATATAAAATAAAGTTTATTATTAATTTGCTGGACAGAGCGGTGAACATTATTATGCATAAGACAAAGATAACGATCCTGATCAGTTTAGAAATCTGTGTACGCTGTAAGGTTTTTACTTCTTAAACTTTTAAAATACACGTTTTGAATAGAAAGAAATCCTCTTCCTGGTATAGCAAACCAGCACGTCTTTTTTCTCCAATCAGAGGGGTGTCAGATGGTGTCAGCCAATCACCATTCTGCGTTGGGTAGCAACGGGTGACTGTTCTCAGGCGGAAGATGTAAACAGCTTAATGTTCGTGTTAAATATTTTTTTTAATTAAAATTCATTCTATACAGCAATCGCATATTTGGGTACCGTTTCATAAAACTTTCATGCTTAAAATGTTTAGGGAGAAATGGAAGACTGGTGTGTATTTTTTCTTCAAACTACCAAGACCAGCCATACACAGTTCAGTTTACATACAAACAGTAATGTTTTAAATTAATATCGTTTATGACCTTCAGATGCGTTATGCTCCTCTTCTTTTTATGCTCAGCTACTAAAATTTCCCTTTAGTGGTAAAATCCATATAAATATTCAAAACTAAGCGGATTAAAATGTGCACAGTAAAGACATTAAATGATTAAATCTTTGCACTACCAACCAATGCACCACGAGTGCCCCTGTCGGTCATTTTGGCCAGCCAATCACTTGCCCTGCGGTACCCTCCGGTGCCCCGCGGTGGCTTGTGGGTAGGTTACCGTACCGCGGGTTTTTACCGCGCATTTTGAATGGCTGCATCTGTACCTATTACTTTATGGAGCATGGTTGACTTAATTAAAATGATGACACTTAAATCAATTATATACAAAGAATGCTGCCAGTAATGATCAATAAAAAATGGTAGAGTACATAAAGTAATCATGTCTTTTATTTGTGCAGGAAAGAAATCAAGATGCTCATTTGAGAGACTTAGCACTGCAAGGAGAAAAGGCAGATTTATTTTACCTAATGTTTATAATTATTATTTAGCCTTTGGCTCATTGCAGGGAAGAGGATGGTTTAATCCAGGATCAACAATTGATTGGGTAATTATTGAAATAAATACAGCTAATGGATTGTCAATGAGCTCAGAAAGTTTGTATAGTACGGTATGTTCAGCAGTTTTTAAGGACTTATCGCCTCATCGTTTAAAAATTTGAGCTGTAATACACAGAAGTCTTTTAATGCGTTTTTGTCCTATAATCAACCATTATTCAGATCTCCAACGTTTAAAATAAATTCTAAAAATATTAAATGGCAAGAGGAGGATAGTTCAGATATTAGACTAAGATGTTATCATAGATAATAAATTAATACCACTCCCAGAAATAGTTCTTCACAAGTCCCTTTCTGAAAGAGAATTCTTTAATTATGCAAAGCTCAAAAGTTTGTTTGCCAAAACAGTCATACTCACTGATTTTAACCAATAATCAGATGAGCATACTAACAGATTAATGAAGACAGGTTCATCAGTGAAGACAGGTGTATTTTATAACTTGTTTACTGCAGAGACAGATAGGTCTTTTGACAACTGTGCCTCTCGTTGGACAGCAGATCTTTCAATTTCGCCAGATGGCACAGACTTTATTGTACCCCAGATAAATTAGAGAGGATGAAGTTTCACATCACTGATCTGTGCCTTAAAAGCAATATTGCTAAAGGATAATTAATTCACCTTTTCTGGGAATGCCACTTTAGAAAGTCCTTTTGGATGAATACAGCACAGAAAACATTCAGACATCTTGATATATCAATCCAGCTGTTATTTGTATTCTGGGGGATTTATCTGAATTAAAATTTCAGTTTAGCATAAAAATATATTTTTGACTTTTTGTATTGTTGCTAAAACAGCTATCATGCAGAATAATATAGAGTCATCACACATTGAATGGGTTAATGAAGCTGTTGCACAAATTCAACATAAAAAGTAGTTCAGGTGGGTAGCTGCGTCAGCATGCGTAGGCTGCAAAGGAACAAGTAATAGGTTTATTCCATGCTGAAAAGAGAAGAAAGAAAACACGTCGGCTGTGGAGCCTTCTTCGGGTATGAGAAAGACAGGGTTGACAGCAAAGATTAAATAGCATAGGAGAACAAAAGCTGGATGAGTGGAGGACGCACGAGCAGGGGAGAGGCAGAGAGGCCACTCAAATGTTCCGAAGTGGAGAGAGGTGAAGACAGGTGTGGAGTCGAAACCTGCATGTGACACAAAACCAAGTCTGTCATTGAGAGAAGGGGGAATGTGTAAACCAAGTATCAGGATAATTTTGGTTTCTGATGTCTTTCTGCTATGGGAGTTAAGAAACCCTTCTTTGAGAATGCAGATGGAGAGATCAGTGTGGTCAAGGCCGTCTGAGGTGAAATGCGAAACAATGAGCTGGGAGAAATCTTTAAAAGCTGACTCACCTCAAACTTAAATTTCAAGTTTCAACTTGGGAACTGTATTTATAATTTTACCACAGTTTTATGAGCTACAAAAATGTTAACATCTTCAGCATTTTTTCAACAGCAAGGAGAAAATGCTACTGGCTAAATCTGTGAATATTTTGTTTAAACCAGAGAGCAGGGAAATACCTGTCTAGGCAGGATTTCATGTGAGCAGTGTTTTACATGATTCCCCTGTGATCCAATTTAAAGCTTTTTTGTGTAAAAACGGATTCATATAAATAATATATTGTTTCTTCCCCAGAAGAGATGTAAGAATATTACCTTTCATTAAAAGAAAATATCCTTATTGGACTCCGCGTACTAGATACAGTACCTCAGAAAAGACAAAGTTTTCAAATACTTTCTATGTTGTCCCATTTTGTGAAATTACATACAAAAATGAATACACATTTTTAAAGTTAATATTTTATTCAAAACCTGAACATTCATACTGAAGACTTCAAAGCGTAAGGTAAATTTCAGCTTTGAATATATGAATATGTTCATTACATAACTATTCAGACCCATGAAGTCTGCAGAAGAATCATTGGCAACATCTACAGCCATCTTCATTAAATCTTTTTGGTTAAGTCTTTATTAACCTTCCACACCAACTTTGTGCAATCATTGCTCATTCTTGTTGTCAAATTTCCTTCCATTATAACAAGCTTTTCATTCCCTACTAAATTTACATTCCCTACTTTATTAACTTCCCTACTGAAGTAAAGCATTATGCCACCATTGCGCTTGACTACAGGGATGGTGTAAACTTGGAGATGTGCTGTGTTGGGTCTGCACCAAACATAGTACTTGCCATTTAGACCCACAAATTCCAATTTGGTATTGTTTCACCAAAATAACTCACATTTTACAGTATACTTTAGGTGCTTTGTTGAAAACTCTTAAAGAAGAATAATTTTTGGTTTGTAAGGTTTGCTGGATATTGTGGACTGATGCATAGTATGCTGCTTATCAGTGAGGCCCCTTTCAGTTGCATTCCTAGTGTTTCACACAAAATTAAACACTGAGTTATTTTTCTGAACATGACAACAGAAATATTTTAAAAAATCTAAAATGACACTTAATTCTTGGTGTAATAATATGCTTTGCTGCTACTTAGCAAAGATGGTAATAATTGTGTTTGTCCAGACAACATTGTTTTTTACAGGAATATGATCAGGTTGTAATACTGAATAATGTGGCACTGTGCCTAAGGATCTGCACCTGTGGCTGGAAGGTTCCTAGTTCAAATCCTGCAGCTGGCGGAGGAATCCTACTCCGTTGGGCCCCTGAGCAAGGCCCTTAACACAAAATTGCTACAGGGGTGCCATACAATGGCAGACCCTGCGCTCTGACCCCAGGCTCTCTCCCTGTCTGTGTGTCTCATGGAGACCAAGCTGGGATATGTGAAAAGATAATTCCTAATGCAAGAAATTGTAAAGGGTTAATAAAGTGATGTTAACTTATATATTTAATTGTCAAAAAGTTATAAAGTTGTACAAAGGTTTCCACATATTGCTCTGGCTTTAGCTAATGAAATTAGTATTTGTAAATGTTAATTGAAATAACTGACTGATATTTAAATTACAATTTAAATTAAAATGGTTTTCTTCACAGAGAAAACACCACCATCACCATGATGGAAACACAATGTTGACTTCAGATATGCGGAAGAGAAAGAGGGATTCAGTCCACACTTCTGGATCCATTATATAATAGGACATTAGGAAGATATGCCTGATCATGGAACACTGCCAATCTTTTAAGCACAAGGAAGCATGATAGATAACAGAAAAAAATGTAAGGACTGTTCTAGGTTAACTTCTTTGGGAAAAATACATCAAGCATCTTTGTATGTTTCACTCCCATGCACATGAAATAAACGCTTCTTTTAACTTCTGAGATGGATTCCTGACTGTCTTTTAATGGGAAGCGGAAAACATTTCTCCAACAATTGGCGTCATGGTTAGGATCCTAAATTAGGGTGAGTACCTTGGATTTGTTGTTTGTCTTTGTTTCATCCCGTTGCAGGATAAATCTTTTTAAATGATGAAGAAGGTGCCCCAGGCAGTATAAGGAAGCCACAGTTTCTGACAGAGACCAGGTTGTTTGGTCTGGGGGGGGGGGCTGGACCGGCTCTCAGGGGAGGTGGCTCAAGACACCACCAGGTTTTCTGGTAGTTGAAACTGGTAGCGGTCAGTTTAGTGACCGGGGACAGTGTGAGAGTCACACTGTTCAGGCTCAGGTACGAGGAATGAGCCAGGGATTTCTCTTGTTTAATGGGAGTGCAAACGAGACGTTAAATTGTTACATTGAAGGTAGTAAAGAAGTACTGTACTAGAAGAGCAAACAAATCTTTCAAACAAAAGGTAAAAAAGTCAGGAGACCAAGATAGAAAGTTTAAAAGGACTTTGTTGATTTTAAATTGTTTATGGTTTTGTGTCTGGCCTGAGAGGCATTTTGAACAGGAACAGTTGTCACCATGTAAAATCAATTACTAGGATCAGTGGAAATTCCACAGGCAGCAGTGAGGGAGTTAGACAAGGAGGACAAGAAGATGAGAACAAAGGGATGGCATCCTGAAACTATCATGAAAGCGCAGATAGAATGGTGGGCAGGACAAAAGGAAAATAGTAAGGGAAAATATGCTACAGTGTTGTGTTGTTGGTGGTTATTTAAAATGGAAGGAATTTTAGTAGATTAAATTTATTAGGGTTTCGAACAGATAAAAATTAAAGTATTTAGGCCAGTGAAAGAAGCGAAGGAGAAAATTGCTAGTGTTGTTAGAGTAAAGAAACTGGAGAATGCATTGTTGTGTAATGACAGTGATGGTGCTTGGGATTGGAGAGATTGGGGTTTGATAGTAAATGCAGTTAGAGCACTGTAGCGTTCAAAGTCAGCTTCTGGAGGTCTGTTTGCACCACCGTCTTATAATACTGTTGACGAGGATGATAATGGTCCTGATTCAGTTCCTATTGATCCTCTGAATGTTGAGTCCCAAGTCATGCCGATATCCCCAGTCTGTCTGGACCCCTTTGGTGAGGCAAATGTTCATAATCTAATGGGATGTGGCAGGTCAGTAGTATCACATTACTCCATTGAACCAGACTGTGCAGGCTGTAGAAGAAATTGAGATTTGTTGACAGTTGGAGTAATTAGACCCACACAATCACACACTAATTTTCCTATGCGGACAGTGAGGAAACTGGATGGGTCATGGAGGCTCACTATATAGTTTACTCACTTGAACAAAGTTGCTTCCCAAGCACATGCTCGTGAAGCAAACCCAGCAGCCATAATGATAGGTGTTGGAGGTGAAATGGCAGTTTTTACAGTTTTGGACATTTCTAATGGATTTTGGTTTATTCCCCTCCACCCAGACTCTCAGGACAAGTTTGCTTTCACTTCAGGGGGGACAAGGCCCTGACAGCAGTCCTGTAACTCCTAGAAAAAGAAAGGTTTAAGTCCAACCCAGCTAAAGCCCAGGTGGGGTGCTGGAAAGTCCTGTACGTAGATCAAGAAATCTAGAGTGGACAATGATGCATAACCAGTGAAAGTATACAAGGCTTACTTGAGATGCATTGTCCAAACACAGTTTCAGGTATGCAAAGTGCTCTGGGGTTGTTTAACTATTGCAAAACCTTCATTCCAGAGTAGTCTGAAGTTGCAGCACCTCTTCACAAGATGATTTCAGGGGGACAACTTCGGACAGCTCCTCTTAATTGGACAGAAGAGTGTGAGGAGGATTTTAAAACTTTGAAGCAAGCCCTGATGTCAGCACCAGTTCTGGGTCTTCCAGATCTCCAGCAACCATTTCATCTATAGTGCTGGAAGGGAGATGTGAGCTATAGTGCTCTGCTGTGTCAGAGATCAGGGGATCAATACAAACCAGAGGGGTATTACTCCATCATGATACCCAATGTCATGAGAGGACAAGCAAGATGCCTGACTGCTGCTGAATATGCTGCATGGGCTGTGACTGCTGTGGAAGAACTGGTAGGCCATCAAAAGATTATATTGCACACCGAATACTCTTTGCTCAAAGTTTTTAGTAATACAGTCATTAAAACTACTTCTGATGCCCAAAGAGCTAAATGGGAAGCCTGCCTAATAGGGAAAGGGGTCTCCACTGAAGTGATTAGCCTCATCTTGATATCCTGCTAGTTATATCATTGAACAGTGTGACCCTCCTGGTGTGCAGCCTGGATTGAATAAGAAATCAGAGGGCCACTAAGTACATAGCCATTGATCAACCTGGACTTGGAGCTGTGGGACGACGGTCTAGTTTTTATCATGAGGGACAAATAAGGAATGAGTAGTCACTGCAGATGAAAAAAAGGAACAGTCTGGATCCCTGGGAACAGGAGGAGCTCAGTTAGCAGACCTAGTGGCTTTGCGTGAAGCTCTACACTAGGGTGAAGGAAAGAGAGTTAACATTTACACAGATAACAGATACGCTCTTGCAGTAGTACATGATTTTTATCCTGTTTGTAAGAAGTGTGGGTTAGTGACGATTAATGGAACTGCAATTAAACATTCAGAGGTTATACAGCCGTTGATTGATGCCTCTTATTTGCCACAAGATGGGGTTGTGATTAAAGTTAAAGCACAGCAAAAGGACAACTCTGAAAAACCACGGGGAAATGCTGCAGCTAATGAGGCAGCAAGAAGGGCAGCACTGGGGACACTTATTCAGGAATTGATTGTTGCCGCATTTAAAGAACCTGCCTCTGAAGTCAACTGGTTTGAAAGGGAGGATGCTGAAATGTTTAAAAGTGGAAGGAGAAAGGAGTTTGGGTCTCTAAAGAAGGAATTTGGAGATGGAAGGATCAAGTGGTCGTGCCCACTAGGTTACAATTACCTCTTATACAACTGTATTGTGGGCTTGGACATATGAGACGAGGAGCCAGATAGAGAAAACATGGTGGTAGCCAGGTATGGGTTGAGACATTAGTGACTTTCCTAGACGATCTGTGATTTGTTTGCAAAATGAAGCAGGCCAAGGGATTAAAGTCAAAATGGGACATGTACACATCTACAAATGGACTTTGCTGGACCCTTACCACATTGAGGCCGAGGACATAACCTAATCCAACATGCCATGACTCAAATAAGTTCCAAGTACCTGCGATCACCTTTCTAAAGGGATTCAGAAATCGAATTAGATTAACTTAATAAAGTTACATTTTTGTTTTGGAATTATGTTTAGGGATTGCAAAGTAAAATATGAAATAAAAAAAGTCTCTTGATGAACCGTGAACTAGACAAGGCCATGGCTATAATCAACACACAATACTTATATTAACCAGATAACTATTGTGAAAAGACTGAAAAAGTAGGCTGCTATAAAGTTTCTTTAGTTAAATTATTTTTGATTCTGTGACAAGTACAGATATATTAATACAGGAAATACAGTATCACAGCTGTTTTTGCATATCACAATTGACAGTAAATTGTCATAAATAAACTGATAATGGCTCTGTTTATCACTTATTTTTTATTTTCTATATTTATATTCATAAATTAATATTGCTAATAAGATTCAGAAAAAACAATTATATATTGGCTATTTTCATTTTCAGCTACCAAAATTTCCCTTTAGCTATATGATTCCATAATAAGTGGATTTAAAGAAGTAACAGGACTGTTCTTCGAACTTACCATTCAGAGTAGTCTAATGTGAGCTATTTATCTAATGGATCCAGGATCGATTCATGGCATGTAATCCTTTTTTCAGAAAATAAAACACCTTTACAGCATTGTTTAAAATGGTAGCTAGGCTATATGTTTTTTATGTTAAATAATATATGGATATATTACAGTATTTTTTCAAAAAATAGGATAATTAGACTAAGAGAAAAATTGATTAAGAGAAGTTACCATTTCCGTAACATCTAGTGCAACACAAGTGCCACAAGTGATCTTTTGTGAGGGTTGAATTTGAACAGATATGCAGTGTGAGTTCTGCTGGCATGAATTTTGATGCACATACTAGATTGTTGCATCTGTACTAACCAATATAGTGTAGGGGTTTTCTGCATTTACTGGGACAATTATTAATTGTAGCAGTTAGTCACAAAATGATTCTTTGATGGCTATTAGAAAACCGACCTTGCAGAATAACTCAGAATAACTCAGGAATAACGCACACATAAGGATACTAATACACGACAATACATTTATTAATACATAAAATGTGCATATAAACATAACAGATCTTAAGAGTGAGGCTTAGCAGAATTCAAAAGGTATATATTAAATCACAAAGAGTTACAAACCAAGAGGGACATACATTCAGTATACCATTAATTAAAATTGTATAAATGAGCTTTGATTACAACTAGACACTCAAAGGCAAGTACATTTCTCATAGGAATTAAACTGAAATCAACTGGGATTGAGGTAACAATTGAATTCTCGAGCTGTAATGCAGAATATTGAATACTCATCCATCCGACAGGCTGTTGCTGTGTCCAATCGGCATCCTCTGGCCCAGTGCCAGGCAGTGCTGGTTCGGCGTGAGGTGGGGGAGAAGGAGGGAGAGATTCCTGCTGCGACGCGCTGGCAGTGGGCTCTCTGAAGACCGGCTAGTCAATCCTGGCTTAACTAGCAGAGATTGTGCACATGGAAAGTGACTGCTGGTCCAAGCAAGTCACACTCTTTAGACGGGAAGAAGACCGGTTTGTTCCCGATGTAGTGCTAGTCCTGAATCCTGAGATTAAGCTGTCGCGGTTTGGTTCACAAGGCTTTTTGCTGGGCTTACCTCGGGCAGATCCTTTGGTTATGCATGGGCGACCTCCGATCTCGACTCTTAGAACAAAGTAAAGTCCTGGCACTCGGATCCACTGGCTGTTACGTGATTGTCAGAGATGAGTCTGAGAATGTCATGGAGGAGCACCTTCTGGGCCCTGTGCTGCCTGTTTTATCTGGAGGAACTATGGTTGTTCATTGGTAGAATGTTTCGCGGGCATTCAAGACCCACGTGGGGTTAACCTGCCCTACCAGTTCCTGATTGGCTGATTGAGGTGGAGGATGAGTAAATATGCTCTCTGACATTAGGGTTGTAATCAACCTGGGATGCGACTCTCCCAAGGAATCTCCCAGACAGTAAGGCGCCAGAGATTACCATTTATTAGGGTGGCTGGTGAATCTCAGCCTTGGGAGTTGTTCCTTATCAGGAAACTTTATCATCTAGAAAAACACCTTAAATGTGAACCAAATGGAATGGCTTCTCTGAATCCAGCACCACTGAGATGAGGGAGAGAGGGACTGGCAAGGGAGCAGCAAACTTAATTACTGTATTTTTAATAAGCCTTGCCTCTACCATTGTTACATTCAAATAAATGAAATATTAAGGGTAAACGCTACTTTATGTGCTAATGTAATTTAGTCCTCAGATGAAAAGAACTATTTTACTTGTATGATTCTTCTTGGACACGAGAAAGTTTAAAACGTCTCAAAGGCTATTTTTTTTTCATCTGTGTTTATTGTGGTATGTTTCTGATCAGTGTGAAGGATGCAGATTTCTTTTGTGGTCTGTTTTAGCTCAGATATTTAGGACATATTTAGTAGTTTAGAAGAATAATGGGAATCTATAAACAGTTTAAAAACAGGAATACACATTTTTAACATTTAATCCTATAATTGTTTCATTGTATTATTTATAGATAACATTTGTGATTATAACTTAAATTCCCAATATTAAATATGATACTAAATATAAAGTAAAAATATAGCTGGTGTGAAATTCACAGTAACAGTAGTGTCTACTCAAAGATTTCCTTAAGTAAAATTTCACAATGGCTACTTTTTAAAATGTTTAATACGAGTGCTGTTTTGATACTTCTTTGCTTTTACTCAAGTAAGTTTTAGAAGGAAACTTTTACTGTGTTATGTATTTTTACAAGTAACAGAATTTTTACTCAAGTAACACACCTGAGTACTTTTTACACTACTGCTCATAAGTATTTTCAGACACTTTCATGTTTGCATATACCCCTCCTGATCTGTGCTCTTCAAAAACTTCATCCCAGCTTGTTTTGAAAGGTTCTTAGTCTACAATGCTGAGTCTTTGCTTTAAATTTAAAACTCTTTTTTATTCTGAATTTATGAAAAACACCCACAGATAGCACAGAGTGAACAGTCAACTAACTGTGTGGCTTATTAAGATAATTTTGAGATACTAAATTATTTTAGGTTTGCCACTACAAAGGGTTTGAATACTTATGCAATCATGACTTTTCCATTTTTATTTCATATTATTTATCAATTAACTTCTATCTGTTTTTGCTTTGAATGTGTGCAGTACTTTATGTATAGAACTATTAATTGCTACAGCTACATGTTATTCTGTAAAATACATATGTTAAAACATGCTTTCAAGGTTTAATGAAGCTCCTGAACATCTTAATAACATTTATGACACTTCAAATAATTTTCTTTCATTTGTTTGTTCTATTTCAGGAAGTGCTTTGCTAGCCATATTTAGGAAGAAAAACAAATGTAAAATATGTAAAATATTTAATATTAATATAATACAAGTATCTGATATAATTACTCTTAAATGAGATTTATTTTGCATGTTGTAACAATGAAATAGTAATTTATTAGTTGCCTGCTTAAATTCCTGCTAAATACCAATTTGTAAATCTGTTTAATGCACTAAAGATAAAAGATTATCTTTACTCTTTTGATTTAAGATAGTCAAAATGGAAGATAATCAAAAAGATAGTCGAAAGATAAAAAAAAATTATTAAAAGAGTGGGTTTACCCTAAATAGTTTAGACCAGTGGTTCTCAAACTGTGGTACGCGTACCAGGTGTGGTACATGGAGCGCCACCAGCTGGTATGCCATATGACCCTGGAACTTTGTTGTGTGCACTGAAAAATCGGGACGGGTTTTCATATTTTCTATTTTAAGACGTGTCGAATACGCAGCTTACGTACTATGATACAGCGCACGCTAATACTTGAGTGGACACAGAGCTACAATGTAATTCTGTACCACTCTATAGGAATGTGTACTACGAACGCAGTAACCAATTGTATTTAAACTTAAACTTATCTCCAGCAAATAGAGAGGTAGGAGAATGTCCATGATTTTGGAACAATGCCAATGTTGTAAACACAGGAATGCATAGAAATGCGTGCTAGGCACGCTGGTAATCTTGTGAGCACAGGAAAGCGTGATAGATAACAGAAAAATATTTAAGAACTGTTCTAGGTTAATTTGAGAAAAATACACAGAGCGTCTCTGTGTTTCGCTCCCATGCCCATTAAATAAAAACTTCTTTTAACTTCTGAGACAGACTCCTGAAACGGAAACGGGGAAAAATGCAAACTTGCGGATTGCTAAAGCAGGTTAGCCCCACACTATTTTTGAACAACCTTATTTACCGTTGGCAAAAGAGCTGACACGTATTATGTGTGGAGAAAAAGCTGCTAAACAGCTTGACCTGCTGCCCCCTCTGAAAGACACAGTCACTCATAGAATTATTGACATGGCGGATGATATAAAAAAGTACGCTGATAGAGCGAGTTAAGATGAGCAGATGCTTTTCACTGCAATTAGATGAATCTGTAGTCGATTTGGCCAATTTGCTCGTTTACATTAGATCAGAGTTTGAGGGTACGTCCCATGAGGACTTTCTGTTCTGTAAACCACTACCAACAGGAACTACAAGAAAGCACATATTTCAGCTTCTGAATTAATTTATCAAAGAGAATGGCATCGACCAGATAAAATGCGTCAGAGTTTGTACAGACGGTACTAGAGCGATGACAAGCCGACACAGCGGTGTAGTTGCACGAATTAGAAAGGTTGCTCCAGAAATGAATGGACACATTGCAGCATCCACCGAGAGACCTTTGGCATCAAGAAAATGCCTGACGATTTTAAATCTGTTAGACTCTGTTGTGAATTTTATCAAGGCTCGAAAAACAAATTAACATCTGTTTTGCTCGACTAAACAGGCTCAGCCCTCTCACTGAAATGGTGCTTTTTTATTGTTTATTTTTATTTGTTGTTGTTCCTGTTTTTTTTCTGTAAAGCGCTTTGAGAAGCCACATTTAAAGGCAGTATATCAAATAAAGTTTATTATTATAATATTTATTTTATGTGTGTGTGAGTGTGTGTACGCATACGCACGCTCATGTTGGTCATTGAGAATTTCTGCGGTTCCTATGAGAAGATGACTTGTAGGTTGTACTTGGATGCTTTGGTTTGATCGGGGGTGGTACTTGGTCCAAAAAGTTTGAGAACTACTGGTTTAGACTATTTTTCATAGGAATATAATAGAGGTTACAAATGTGAGGGGAACATTTGGGATATCTAATTAGATTAGGTTGCTATTAGCTCATTGATCAAGGATCTCATCCAGTTGTTTCTTAATAACACATTTGCCTCCTCTTCTCAATTTTAAATACACAACCCCCTAGTTTTCACTTGTGTAAAGTACTGTAGTTTGTGTGTCACTCTTAATTCTAACACACAAGACTTTAATTCCATAGATTGACATGGGTATACTTCTCCATTGAAAAGTAAAAAGACACAGATATTTTAGCCTGTCAGACTAAGACATGCTTTTTAAACACAGGAAAGATCAATTTAAGAGCAGAGATACTATTTTTATAAAGTGGCTACCAAACTTTTGCACAATTCATAAACTGTTTCCTATTGCATACACAGTATAGAAATGTAAAATATATATTATTAGGAGATATTGAGATAATAAGTATATTTGGAGAAAACAACTTAGCATGTTTGGTAGATATTTTAACATTAAGATTCTCCAGTTTTTCTTTTGATGAAAACATAAACACATTGAGGCTCTTCAGGTTCAGAATTATAATCTTTTTAAATAAAACATGTAAGTTAATTACTTTTGCAGCCTAGGTGTCACGCCCCACACTCTCCCTTGCAAACGCCGTTCCATTCCTGTCACGCCCCACACTCTCCCTCGCAAATAACGTTGCATTCCCAAACCCACTGTTTCACAATCTCATTCCTAATTGAACCCATCACATTCCCACATGCACTAGATTCCACAAATTCTCACTCCTGAACGATTATCCAACCACATCCCTTTCCGTTCAATATTTAAAGTTCCCTAACACACACCAACCCATGCTCACTATTGAGAAGCCTCCAGTAGAATTCTCTTTTGCATGTTTCTAAGCCTTTTTGACTGATCTCCTAGTACCAAATCTTTGCTCCTGCCTTTTGACCAAGCCCCTGGATTTCGTCTTTTGGATTGTCCCTGTGCTACTCTACCAGTTCTACCAGTTGGTTTCCTGACACTAGGTTTATTTGTGGATATTGAAATATACGTTTTAGGGTATTCGCAATCAAAGAAAATATACTGAAAAGTGAATGAAAACAGACTTTCTCCATCATTATAAACAAAGTGATTTTTCCCATAAACATAGAGAACTCACCACTGGTACACCTTATACACATTTTTGTAATTACTGTTTTAACAACACAGATAAATAAACACCACAGGATTCAAAACATATTGCAATCCTTTGCATCCAGCCTTCACCTGGACCCTTTTTTATGCAATTTTATATTTGTTTTTTATAAAATGTAAAATAATATAAAATATCACATGATTAAAAATGAAAAATCACAAATCAAGTCTTCCCATATTTCACTTTAAAAAACAGTAGCATAGCTAACTTAGGTATTTGAAATGTCAACTTCAACATTGTGTAGTGATGTGAGAGTTTTACATTTCTGTAACAATTAGAAATTGGAACAGTAAATTACTAGTTTAAAAATTGCTGATTTTTAGAAATCAATAATAACAACAATTTACAGTCTCACACACAAACACTAAAAATACATTATATTATAAAATATAATATAATATATTTTATATTATAAAAATTATTTATAACACAAAAAAAGCATAACAATGTAATAGAATATATTTTTTATAATAATTTTCTGTGCTGATCGTTTAATCAGAGGTTACAAAGAGAAAAGTTATTAACTTCAGCTAAAATACATTACTATAATGTGTTATTATATGTGGGCGGATCTGCGCCTGTGGCTGGAAGGTTGCCAGTTCAAATCCTGCAGCCGGCAGAGGAATCTCTGTATAAATGGCTGACCCTGCGCTCTGACCTCAAGCTTCTCTCTCCCTGTCTGTGTTTCTCATGGAGAGCAAGCTGGGGTATGCGAAAAGATAGTAAGAAAAGTGATCTTATCTTACTGTCTAGCTCATAGGTTTTTTCATTCTCATTTAGTTACATCACATTTAAATTCTCAAATACAAATAAAGTAAATATGCATTTATTATCTTGAAATTAACATTAAACATTTTTAGAATAACAGTTCAATAGTTCGTTAGAATTAAAATTCCCACTGAAAAGACAGAGGTGGGCTGCATTGGTCCATTGTCTGACTTGGCAGTTGCTTGCTCTGTGCATGGAGTGTCCTGGTACAGAGAGAAGAGAAAGAACTAAACCTAGCATTGGGGCAGCTCTGCAAGGAATTAAATTCATTTAAATGTAGTATATTTTATACTAGTTACAGTCTGTAGTAGCAGTCTGTGTACCATTGTGTTCTTGGGGTCCATCAGCAAGGTAGACAATTGGAACACTTTGTTTCACCCCGGCTATATCTTGTTGCTAAATATACTTGGATTTTCAGGATGTCGATAAAAAAAGTCTCACCATTTATTTTTTTGATCAGGCAAACATAACAGTGGGTTTGCAAGCATAAGACTTCCGTTTCAGAAAGAATATCTTGGGCAGATGTCTGTACTTTACTGGCTCTCAGCCTAGCATCTTGGAAAAAAGTTATAGTCCTTACCCAGACTGCTTGCAGTCACGTCTTTGGAAAACTAAGATTGCCAATTCAGTTTGGAGAGATATTTCAGGAAGATATTTTAGCAAGTTAATCAACAAAGAATGAGTTGGGTGCTATCTTTTAAGATGCAACATCACAGTGGGTTATTGTTGAGGATGTTAGGTTATCATGTATAGTACCCACCTTGTGGGTCCATCATTTGTGGGTGTTATTTTTGGTAATTAATTTATTGCTTAGGGAACAACTGACTACAGACTCACTGGAACCCATCATTAGATGGTTCAGCATCTGATACAGCTTTATGAGATCAGAGGGGTCTCTAAGCCACTTTTCGCTGCATTTTCAGAGAGGCCCAAGATGCCTTGTTAATGCAAACAACACACAGATTATTAGAAATCTTTAATAACACTTATTTCTAAATGTAATGATAGGCCTTGCTCCTACAATTGTTATGAGACGTCAACCCTCTGTTGACATTGATTGCATTCATTGATTACAGCTCCGCATTTAACACAATAGTTCCTTCCAGACAGGTCAGGAAGCTGAATGACCTGGGCATCAACACCTCTCTGTGCAGGTGGATTATTGATTTCCTGAAAGACCACAGACTGTGAGGGTAGATGGAGGGTAGATGGAAATCTTTCTTCCACGCTGACCATCAATAGAGGTGCTCCCCAGGGCTCTGTGCTTAGCCCCTTGCTGTTCTCCTTGTTTACCATGATTGTGTGGCAAGACACAGCTCCAATTCCATCTTCAAATATGGTGATGAAACTACCATCATTGGCTGAATCACTGCTAATGATGAGATAGCCTACAGGGAATGTTGTCAGGAATCCAGTGGAATGGTGCCTTGACAATAACCTCTCCCTTAATGTCAATAAAACCAAAAATATATTTTGGATATTGGTTTTAGAAAGCAGGGTGGGGACCACACCCCTATTTACATCAATGAGGTGGCTGTTGAGATGGTTAGCAGCTTCAAGTTCTTGGGTACCTTTATCGCTTATGACTTAACATGGCCCCAACATGGAACTGGAGCTACAAAGAAGGCACAACAGTGCCTTTCCTTCCTCAGACAATTAAAAAAATTGGACTGCCTTCAACTGTCCTTACCACATTTATTTATTTATTTATTTATTTATTTATTTATTTATTTATTTAAGAGTTAAAGTCACATACTTTAAGTTGGAACATTTTTGTAAATAACTTTCCTGAAATATTTTTGTATAATTGGAATACTGTGGTGAAGTGAGAGTAAACAGTTCTTATTAAAAAGGATAAAAAGTTATTGTTTTGCATTGTGACACCTCAGGGTTGGGTGGGTGGGAAACTAGTCACCATAGCTGGGCTTTGGTAAGGCCTGTCCTCTAGCTATGGAAGGGTCTTAGGTTCAGAGGAAGGGTAAAATTAAATAATTTACAGGGTCTACACTCAAGAAGCTGCAAATGGATTTCAATTAACCCTAGGCTCCAGCCCAAATAATCTAAATTAACAGCAACAAGGCAGGGAGGGAGGGAGAAAATTGCAACTAAAACTCAGAATATGATATATCGTAAAAACTGTGTATGATCCTAGACACATAATAGACCTCATCTACAATTGTACCCCATATTTTGTTGCATGCAGTTTACAGCTTTCATACATAATTACTCAGCATTAACCAAAATTTGGTTCTGCAATATCTGATTTTCTATAACATCTGCAGCATAAAACATGGGTTGCAAAATGTCTGTGCTTGACTTTATCCCTTATTCTGTCATAGCTTTCGAACAAAACAATTGAATGTTTGACAAAGGGGTATGTATTAAGGTATTTGTTTTAAGTTCATATTTTATAAATGATGGTTTTATGCTAAGTTCTGCTTCAAAATGCAATAACATCTTCAGTGTACTTTTCTCATTTAATCTTGATAAGACAGATTTTTTTTAGCCCGAGAGCAGTTTTTTAACATTCCAAAGTTTTTTTCTTTATTCTTGCCAAGTTTCTCAAGTTTCCTTCTTACTAAAAGTTTCTAATTGACTATTAAAAATAAGAAACATTTGCTAATGAATAACCCGGAGCAGAAGGAGAGCATAGTATTGGCTGTACTGGGAATAGTCCTTATGTAGCATTGACTAGCTTTCTGGAAGCTCTAAAATTAATACTGCATTAAAAGTTTTCCAAGGAGTTTCTCTTTATTCTTGACAGTTTTTTTTTTCTTGTAGTAACTATTCCTCATCTTTTTTTTAAGGAAATGAAGATGGCTAGAATTGTGCACTAGAGATGATTATGATTTATTAATTCTAAAGTGTTCTTCATATCCTGGCATATGGTTTTCTGTATTCATAGGCATATGTAAAACACTGCCCATAAGTTAGTAAAGGAAAAAAAAATAAATGTATGCAACTCAAATGACTTAAGTCTCCATTTTACAGAAAAAAATTACATGTAACAACAAATAATATATGCTGTATATAATTATTGGTAAAAATGTAGTATGTATGAAGACTTTACTCATAACATTTGTAATAATGGTTAATTTTATAATAAGGTATGTGATTTATTGTGGCTACCTTTTCTTTACAGGCATAAAAGCTCACATTTACAAAAATGTAACATTTCCACATTCATTTATTGTCAATTCTATGAATAAATAAAATAAAATAAACAGAAGAAAATATCAAACTAATGATATGTTATGTTCTAGTGTATGAGGTTGCTGAATAATGTAATTAATGTGTTATATTTGTAATTAATTAATTTAAAAACATTTTTTTAATTCCTGTTGAAATTCATTTATATTTTATGTTCTTACCTAACATAAATAATACAAAAATAATCCTTGTCTCTTCTACAGTAGATGTATGAAACAATGTCAGTACAATTGGTATGTAATTTTACATTGGTGGTTTCCTCTAAAGCTCTTAATAGTCATTCCTTCCTGTTATTGCCAAGATTAAATTCCTTGTATTACAGGGATACAAATGATAACATCTCTACAATGAGAGCTCTCTTTAGAAAAAGCTTACCAGATCACATTTTACTTGAATATAGCAGAAACTTTAGATCTTCATATGTGAAATTAAGAATATACCTGAGGGGGCTGACTTGCTTTGAAATATAGATTAGAAAGAAAATGCTATTTATATAGATGCAATGGCACTCATTAATTCAACAAAAAATAAACATGTACATGATAAATCAAAATACCAAGCTTGCTTCCACTTCCAAAAATAACCTATACGCAATGCAAATGTTTGTAGTGAATTGGAACATTTCTGTAAGAAAAAAAAATGTACTGTTGGATGGGTTTATTAAAGATTCTGGTCTTTTGGGGAATATATCTAAGCAGTCAATTTACAGGCTCAGTTCTGATCAGATTTTCAAAATAATGATGTTGTAGTAATAAAGTGCATTGTAATGACCCCAAGGATGGCAAGGTGTGAAACCAGATGCAAACTGTGAATATTACATGTAGCTCAGAAGTTAAGAAGCTGCTGCAATAAAAACCCACCATTTAAAACAGAAATTTGCTCTATTCTGTACAATGATTCTATACAAATTAATCTCTGCAGTTCCAAGTCCAATAATAAGAACCAACAGAAAAGACTAATTCCAAGTTATAGTGATCAGCTGACGAGCGGTTGTACCTACCTATGGCTCTTCTACAGAACTGCCTTACTCTTTTATTGCTGAAGATCCTCTCCTTATTTGAAACCATTGATTATTAATAGCCCAATATACTCAAAGAAATCCAGCATCACCAATACATTCAACAGCTACTTATCCAATTCAGAGTCACGGTGAATTGGAGCTTATTCTGGGATAAACTGGGCACAAGGCAGGATACACACTGATTGGGTTGGCAATCTATTACAGGGTACGCACAGACACAAACACACATACATTCACACAAGGGCCAATTTTCCTAGAAGCCAATTAACCTACCAGCATGTCTTCAGACTGTAGAAGCAAACCACAGAACACGAGGAGGACATGCAGACATGCAGGTAGCCCCCTAGTAATTGAATCCAAGGCCAAAGCACTGCAAGGCAGCAATGGTAACCACTGCTTCACAATGCTGCCAAGAAATTAATCAAGTTAACAAAATACAAATACAGATGCAGCCATTCAAAATGCGCGGGCGATACCGCATTATTTTGCGGTACGCTGTATGCAGTCTACCGCAAGCTACCGGTAAATACCGCGAGTTACCGTAAATTCTCCTATAATACGACAAGCAAAATAATAGTATCCAGAATTTCCGCAAGGTGGAGCTAATAAAGCTCAACCTCTCATGTTTGAGCTGTGGCCATCAAAGTCTTTAACGAAGATATTACTAATAGTATTAATAATGAATGACCTTGGACAAGCTGTAAGTGTAAACTCAAAGTATTGCCCTGGTCAACATTCTTTTTTTCATTGACCGTCTTTGTAAAAGTAACACCACAACATTTCGCAATCACGCATTTGTTTCCAATCATGCAAAGTACAGTAATTTTTGAGAATCGATTCACCATGCCTTTCACATGCTCATAAAAGAGATTGATTTAGGAACATAAACATATTACCGTATGAAAACTGTACTGTATACAGTATGTATATGTATATTTAATGTCTTAACTGTGCCCGTTTAAGTATTGAATATTCATATCTAATTTTACCACTGAAGGGAAATCTTAGTAGCTGAGCATAAAAAGAATAGGAGCATACTGCAACGCGTGTGAAGGCCATAAACTATATTAATTTTGGAACATAAACATACAGTATATGGCTGGTCTCGATACTTTAAAGAAAACACACACGAAACGTGGTTTCATTATGACCAGAATCGGTCTTGAGATATTTTTAACTTGATTTACAGTATTTGAGAGGTATGTCTTAACACCGATACTACAGTGCGTAAATACTGCTCACGTATATGTTTCTAGGTTTATATTATGCATTTCATACGGTCAAATTACTTTTGAGCAACTAATAAGAAGCGCGAAACGGTATGCGTTTTAGTTTCGTTTTGTGCTGGGACTCTGCTTTTAACAATGTGGCCGTGGATTGATTAGAGATATCAAGTACATACAAGTCATTTTTTAAATGTTGTAGTTTGTCTTGTAAAAATGTTACGAGTACATCATCTACCAACAATTACACAGGTTCTGTTTCCATATTGCAGATTTTGGTTACGTAATATTATTTTCTAGATTTCACGTTGTGAATATATGATTTGGGCAAACAGAGCCGCAAAGAAGTACATTATGGGTTGTTGTTTTGTTTTTTTTGCAGTTTTATCTAGGACAAGCGATGCTTAAACCTTTGTCTGATTCTTGTGAAACTATCCACACGACAGTTACAGTACCTAGGAGTTGACTTCAGTGATGTCACTGATGGGATGTTTCTTTAAATCCATCCTCTGTAAAACGTCTTCTCTAGTTGTCCTGCATATGTATTCGCTAATGAAGCTGTGTGTTCTGAGCCTGGATCTCTACATTTCTGTATGAACCAGTTTAGAGGGCTAAAGACAGCTTGTGTTTAAATTGAGTGTAAGGTAATTTATGCTTCTAAAGTCATGGTCAGCATTTATTATTGTACTGTGCTGTAAACTTGTTCTGTGCCGAGTCACATTATTTTATAGCGTTTTTATAGCGTTGTCAAATCTGGTGGCGCTGTGTGTTAGTTTCCTGACTCCCATGTCACATGGTCTGTGATTGAATCCCATGGAACTATGACTTTATTTTTTAACAAACATTTCTTTGAAAAAATGAAAAGTTTCCCTTGGTCAGAGATTAAATAAAACCTCACTCGCACCAAACAAATTTATATTTCTAAATATCACAACATGATCGAATTTAAGTCTTTTTAATAACAATGAATAGTCACCTATGCGTTACAAAATAAACATTTATATTGATTTGAATCGCATTTTGATTTAAATCGTAAACGCGTGTTTAAATATATGTGTTTAAAAGCGATATACTGTATAAAAGCGCTGATTCTTATGGAGTGTGTTCCGCCGGGGATTGGAAAATTGCAGTATAACTTTGTTCATGCACAAACAGTGGCATGTTACATTATAATTTGGGTGTCTCTTGCCAGAAAGCTCTAAATTGCAACGTAATTTGCAAAAATGCACTTGGAATCTGTCCAAGCCCTCCTACAAAAATTATTTAAACTGCGACACTGATCATTCATCTCTAAATAAACTTTATTTTATATAGCGTTTTAAGCGAATAGGTAATTAGATTGCTCATAAACCTAATCGCTTTTTCTACATAAACACAGCGTGATTGCTCTCTGAAAATGCTTTTCCTTTATATTTAGGCTCAGATTTCAACTATAGATCGTATTATTATAAACTTTCTTGGAAAAATGTATTTTATGTAAACCATGTTTGCTATTAATTCATTTAGGGCTAAAATACGTTCATTGTCTTCCAATCGAGTCGAGTTGACATTGGAAGCTTGCCACTCCCGGACTGTTAAACCAACGCATTAGCATGTTAAAGCGATTCTATTGAGGAGCCCAGCTACCACTTAACACTGTAAATCCTACTTTGAAAATACCTGTGAAACCGGTTTAATTCGTCACAGCCAGCACTCCAGCAGAGAGGGGGTTGAGTAAAGTAGAAGCAGGCGAGATTTCCAGCGAAAGACACCTCCCCCCCCCCTCAAAAACCCAGTAAGCAGTAATGCTTTAAGTTGAAAATCGAGGTGGATTTTGTTTATGATAAAGAGGATAAACTGGGATGGGAGGAGGGTTTGGTTTTGCATAAGGGGCGGGATTATGATAATTGGAGGAATTTGCGAGAGTATAATGGTTTGATATATTTGATTTTTTATTGTGGTCGTTATCTATGTTTTTGGTTGGTATTATGTTTATATGGTTGTTTTTGTTGGTTGGTTGTTATTATGGTTATTAATAATACGATCTATAGTTGAAATCTGAGCCTAAATAAGAAGAAAAAGCAAGTGATTAGGTTTATGAGCAATCTAATTATTAATCTTATTCGTTTAAAACGCTATATAAAATAAAGTTTATTATTAATTTGCTAGACAGAGCGGTGAACATTATTATGCATAAGACAAAGATAACGAAATCTGTGTACGCTGTAAGGTTTTTACTTCTTAAACTTTTAAAATACATGTTTCGAACAGAAAGAAATCCTTTTCCTGGTACAGTACTGTATGTATAGCAAACCAGCACGTCTTTTTTCTCCAATCAGAGGGGTGTCAGATGGTGTCAGCCAATCACCATTCTGAAGCCCTACCATAATCTCTGGTATGGGGAGACCCCAGAATTCTGTCCCATAGTTTAGACAGATGATAGATACTTTTATTGATCCCTTGAGGGAAATAAAGTAAATCATTTTCATTTTAGGAAATTATTAAACGCTCGGTTAAAAGCAAAGGAGATTGTCTGTTATAGTGGACATAAAAACAAGAGTTCGCTGGCATTATATCCTAGAAGACACAGACCAGGAGAATGCCCGCAGCGTAAAAGAAAATGCCAGATGAACTGGGCGTTTGCCCAGCGTAGTTATAGTGGACATAAAAACAAGAGTTCGCTGGCATTATATAATTATATGAATTACACGAATATAATTATATCTTATTAATTTCTTGAGATACGCGATTCTTTTAATACAGTCTTTGCTGTGCTCTAGAGGATCCTTGTGATATTTCGAGCTCTTGGTGAATGATAAGTGTCGCAGTTTAAATCATTTTCGTAGTTAGAAATTATGGAACGCTCTGTTAAAAGCAAGGGGGTTTTTATGTCCGTTGCAGTTCTTTTGCAACATGAATATAATTATATCGTTATTAATTTCTTGAGATACGCGATTCCATATTATATTCCCTTTTAATCAAATTCTAAAAGTATGCTTGTAGACTCCGGTATCACGTTAGTTAAAGACTTCAATGCTTAAAATGTTTAGGGAGAAATGGAATACTGGTGTGTATGTTTTCTTTAAAGTACCGAGACCAGCCATATACTGTATGTTTAAGTTCCAAAATTAATATCGTTTATGGACTTCACACGCGTTGCAGTATGCTCCTATTCTTTTTATGCTCAGGCACTAAGATTTCCCTTCAGAGGTAAAATTCCATATAAATATTAAATACTACAATGGACACAGTAAAGACGTTTACTGTAAATCTTTCTACGACAGACCAACGGACCACGAGTGCCCCTGTCGGTCAACCAATCACGTACCGCGGTACCCTGCGTCATCTTGAGTCACGATGCGCGACGCCGTAGCCAATTACCTCCGGTACGTGTCTGTACCGCGCACTTTGAATGGCTGCATCTGTATATACACATTTGTGGGGTTTCTTAAGTTTTATCATTTTTTCTAAAATCTCAATCAGGAAGCCTATATATACACATTTGTCTTAAGGGATAGATTATAAACATTTCACTGATGTGAAAAAATTGGAGAAATCTGCTCAACTCTAGACACTAGACACTTAGACACTAACCTTATCTCATCTAGCTACTGCTCCTTTAAGAAACACCCTAAGATATGGTTTAGGTTTCCCAAGTCAAACACCAAAACAAACACAATAACACATTTTAAAAATATATTCAAGTTCTTTTAATTAATTTTTCCACCTGAACAGCTGAACAAACACTGTTAAGTGTGCTGTTTCACTTAGGGCGTACATTTTTCTTTTATGACACAATTGCAATCATGTTGTAAGAGTAGGGCTGATAGGGCAAAAGGATCCTATGCAGGACTCAAGACTCAGAGAAAGACACTAAGCTGAATTGCTAGGCAAAAACGAAAGCCAGGAGGCAGGCGAGTAGGTCAGAACACGGAAGTACAACGAGGAAGCAGCAATCCAAAACACAAGGCGAAATCAAAAACGAGAAGCAGGCAAGGAGATCAAATACCGGAGAAAAGCAAGAGATAAACGCGCACTAGGGAGCTCGAAGAGAATCCGCAATAGTGAGCGGGGAAGTGAGGAAAAGGAGAACTAAAATAGAGACGGGAGAGAAAGGTGATTGGCGTTTACTTGCGGCGTGAGCTTGTTTTACAGGGTGTGCGCGTGGGAATGCAAGAAGGAACAGAGGCATGAGTGGAATGCGTAACACATGTCAGCTGCACCATTGTTTGTTGTATACCATCACACTTTTATCTGATAAAATCTGAGACATCTGGAATAAAGCATGGAAGAAATAAGGTCAGAACACTATATTCATACATTTCTGCAGAATGTCTAGTATTTAATGTTAGTAGAGGTCTTTAGGATGACAGTATGTTCCCTACTTGGGGCCTGAGTCACATTCAATTATTTTCAGCATTTTATTTCAAATCTTTTTATTAAGGAGAGAAAACATATACCTTTCATATATTTGTCAATGATTCTTTATGTAACTATATAGAGGGAGCAAAAAAAAAAACAATTATTTTTCTTTTGAAGCTGTGATCAGTAACCTCAAAATGTATTTGAAATTATTTGTGTTAGCCTGTATGATAGGTTACAATGCTTTCAACAGTTACCACCTTTTTGTGTAATGCAGTGATTATAAGTCAATATTCTAGATACCCTTGGTGTCTAATATTTTGCAAATCATTGCTTCTGCAGTATTATTTGATAGTGAATCTACTGCTCAGCCATGCAATTTCTCCATCTGCATCTGTCAGTCTATGTTGTTCAATAGGGTTTCCCTTTAGCAGGCAATGGTGGGTGGGTGGATATTGTTCCATTCAACTTCCAACACCTTAACAGCTCTTCCAGCTCTTCCAGCTGACAGTGTACTAATGGCTAAGCTGTATAACCTCTCCTCCAGCAACATTCATGCAATACACACACCTTCTTGGCTCCTACCAGGTCACTTCTCTAGTCGCCACTGCCAGCACCCACTTAAAAAAACTGCTTCTGTGGATTCAGGGGAGTTTCCACTAAAGAGTGTTTCAGTTTGCAAAGAGGATTTTGCTTCTGAAGTTTAGACATCAACTACAAAATGAAATGCCTAATTTAGAATATTACATACACGCTTTTCACCATATGATATATGGGACCTCCTTCCTGATAAGAATAATGTTTCACTGGAACATATTTGCTATAATTTAACTAATATAAATAATAAAATATCAGATCAACATATACATTTTTCCAATTTTAAAAATCAGATTATTTAACCTAAACAAAAATATTGCTAATGCAATTACCCAGTTCTCAGCTGTGCATTCTATGCCCTCAGAACTGTATGTTTTTTTCATCACTTCTGACAATCTCAATATGTTCACTTGTTTGTAGGAAAAATGTTCTGAGAAATATCCCCTGTGTTCAACAACTAATCTTACGTCAATGATGATGATTCGTCAATGAAACCATTTCACAATAATGAATTTGGCTTGCTAAGTATTTGAAGCTTCTCATACTCTTTAATAGAATAAATGGGCTCATGCTTCTTGGATGTTTTATTTCTGAACTTTTTGACAACCACAATGCATAGGTCTGGACAAAGGACTGTTTGGTCTTGGAAATCTTCAGTGGAAATTACATAGTTTCTGCTTTTGATTTTTTCTTTCTTTTTCCCTTTTTCCATTCTCTTTGCATTTTTCTTACATCTTTTCTTTTATTATACTTTTTATTTTAATTTTCAGAAAATTTACTTTTTATTTTGATGAACATTTTCTCAGTAAGGGGCAACCTAATATCCTTGGTGATGATTGGAGGAATAGGAATAGTATTGTTTTTTTTTTGTTACTATTGTTAATTTTTGTGGGTATGTTATTAAATGATAAATGGTTAAAAATGAAATTCATGCATAAAAGCATGTGGTGATGTGAGGGGTTTAATTTATGGTAACAATTAGATATTTGCATAAGTAAATTGCGAGAACTCTTGATGATTGTTAAAAATGAATCAAGCATAACACTTTACGGTTTCATACATGGATTCTAAACGTGCAATTTTATTATAAAATTATATATATTAATATAATATAAAATTACATTAAAAATATGCATACCAAAACAACATACATAAGAGAATATTACATAAGAGTTAAAAACACAGAAACTTAAACGTGTGTATATGGTCTACCTAGTAGGTTTTATCAGTCTCATGGAATTCCATCACATTCATATTCCCAGATACACGTAACTATGCATTTACTACCGTCAACTCACTAGCAAAGATGTGTTTGTAATAATTACTCAACTCTTGAGAATTATATTGTGAATAAAGAAATGTTATACTCAAAGATATATTGGCCAAACAGTCATTGAGGAATTTAAAATGCCCACTGAGAAGACAGAGCTAGCTGGGTTGGTCCATGGTCCGACTTGTTAGTTGCTTGGTCTGTGCTGGAAATGTCCTGCAGAGAGAGAGGATAGAGCCTTGCCTAACATTGCTGAAGGCAGTTCTGCAAGGAAGTTAACATCTCACAGAACTTCTGTTGCTGTCTTTAAAAACAGGCTGTGCACAGTCGTCTTGCCTGCGTCTGGCCACAAATGAGATGGGGGAAACTTGGTTCTTCTTACTGAATATAATAAGATTTTGAGGAGGTTGACAAAATAGAGTCAGACTGTCTTGTTTTGCTGATCAGGTGAAAATAAGAGTAGGTTTGCTAGCACAAGTTTTCTTTGTTTCAGAAAGAATACCTTGGGCAAAATTCTGTATTTTACTAACTAATTCTCTCAGCCTGGAGTTTTGGAGAAAAGTCCTGACTCTGAATGCTTGCAGCATATAGTTAGAAAAGTCAGATTCCAGTTTAGTTGAAGACAAATGAGGAGCCAGTGAATTAACCAATGGAAATGAGTTGGATGGTAGTTTTCAAGGTACAAGAACACAGTTGGTGATTTGCTAAGGATGTTATCAGGTACAGTATAATCCTAATATCTTCCCTGCAGGTCTCTCATTGATGGACATCCTTAGAGTGATGGACAGTGATCTTGGCCCCATGGTCTTAGCAGAAAGAGGTGTGTTGTAGAATGAATACAGCTTTACAATGTTCTGGTCTGTGGAGAACTTAGAAACTTTGTCTTATCAAAATGGTCCTTTTCTTATCTGCATTCCTCTGTTTTCACTCAGAGGCTCGAGGTGCTTTGTCAAGACAGAAATATTTCTAAAAACCTTTAATAGCACTTAATTCTAATAATTGCTGCTGTAAATATATATAATATTATATATAATAATAAAAGGCTAACAAAAAGGTCTTAAAACTTAGACACAACAGATGGTCAAGCATTAATGATGTGCAGGGATGGCATTTTACATAAGAATACAATGGATTCACCAGGTACGTGACTGTATCAAGAAGTCTTGATAAAACAAAATTTTAGGAGGACAATGGGTATTCAGTTTAGATGAAAAATACTATTGCACACTGAGATTTATAAACCAGCAAAATAATTTTAAATTGGACTCTTGGTGAAACAGTAAGGTCACAGAGTAAGTGAATTAGGTAAGATACTGCTGTATTGCTGTGTGGCAATACATTTATATTTAACCATACCTTCTGGCCAATCAAGTCAAGGTCTTAGGTGAGATTATTAAGTGAACATCTTGGGAGGTGGAAATGAAAGCATTATAGCTTCTGATTTAAGATTATTTAGTTGAAGACAATTGGATCCATTTCTATATGTTAATAAAATGTTTTCTTATTCTATCCAGGCAAGCCTCAATATAGGATTTTAATAACATCAATTTAATTGCTGCTTGGTCTATTAAACTGGAAACTAAGCATTTACATAGGGCTTAACTGTACTGTGACTGTCCCTAAGAAAAGGCTTGCACCCTCAATCATTTCTTTTTCAATAAAACACATTCAATAAAAAGAAAAGGTGAAATAAAATACAAATATTCAGAGATAAAAAACTTCAACAGAGGGTGTGTTTTAATGTGATTAGGAAGGGTATTCCATGGACTGGTTTGGAAGGAGGGGGTACCTTGGAAAGTCCTTGGAAAGCTGAGGAGCATGGAACCAGCCAAAGAAAGTATGCAAACTGGGATGTATGTGTATTGGAAGGTACACAGGAAATATACATAAAGTCAATCTGGTAACAGTCCCGTAGTCATATTTTTCAGCACAGAAAAAAAAAATGTTTGGATTTTGTGACTTGGTCAGCACTGGAGCAGCACAGTTCTACACATACTGTAGTTTCTGAAGTAATTTCTTGGGTGATCCACCAAGAAAAGCATTTTCAAATGAAAGCATGAACTTATTACCTAGTATCAGTAAGAGGAAGAATTAGTCTTAAGCAGGATACATTTTGTAAATGGAAAAAGAATGTGTTGCAGACTATGGGGATATGTGATTCAAAAGATAGCAGGGAGTCAGAAATCACCCCTAACTTTATTAAAGAATTTGAGGGAATTATTTCTGTATCACCAAAAGTGAATTTAAGACAGACTCCAGAGATTACAGGGACATTATCTGATTTAAAGTTGCCAAGGGTAACAAACTCCTGTCTATCTGAAAGTAATTCAATTCAAAATACTTTTTCAATTCCGAGGGGGGCTATTTAAGAAATAGACTAAGATTTAAATGACTGCTGTGCATTGCCACTGCATAATGCTCAACTTGATCAATCCAATGTCATGGTCTACAATATCAAACACTACAGAAAGATCTAATAGTATGAGAAGGAAGGAAAGCCAGGTCTCCATCCAATTATGTATAGGTGATCAATTACCTGTAGCATAGAACTGATGATTTGTGAACTAATATTTCACAAAAAACAATTTCTCAAATGTTTATCAATGTATTTGCTAAATCTGTATTATAATTAATGTGTATGCTTTTACAGGTATTTACTGTATCTCCTAGTTCTGGTTAATATAATTGTATACATTTCTGCTACCTAAAGATTTGAAATAAAACTTTTCTTATTCCTTAACTTGCATTTTGAGATGTCTATATTACTATTCATTTTTTTTCATATTTAATTGTGTATTTCTAATATTTTTAATCAAATTCTTAATATTTGAAAAATTTTTTTGATGATCTGATAATCCAAAAGCACTTCTCAATGCTGCTTTTATAATTACCTATAAATATGATGTCCTTAGGTTATGAAAAACTGCAACAAACCAAGAATCAAAATATTGCTTATAATAATAATAATAATAATAATAAACTTTATTTTATATAGCGCCTTTAAAGGTGGCTTCTCAAAGCGCTTTACAGGATGACAATAACAATAAATAAGAAGACTACAACAATAAATAAGAAAAATTTCACAAGACAGGACACAATTATAATTACAGCAATACAACAATAACAATAGAGGAGACCGTGGAAGATGGTATTAAGAAGAGCAGAGGGGTGAAGAATGGAACCAGTTAAGTAAAGGCTTTTCTGAAAAGGAGGGTTTTGAGTCTGGATTTGAAGGAGTTTAGAGAAGGTGACTCTCTAATATCCTTGGGCAAGGAGTTCCAGAGCTTGGGGGCATAGCAGGAGAAGGCCCTGTCGCCCATACAATGTAGACGGGCTTGGGGGACAGTAAGGAGGGCAGAATTTGAAGAGCGGAGGTTGCGAGGTGGGGAGTAGGGCGATAAAAGTTCAGACAGGTATTGAGGTGCCAAGCCATGTAAAGCCTTGTAGGTGAGCATGAGGATTTTAAAGTCTACGCGGAATTTGACCGGAAGCCAGTGCAAGGACTCCAGGATAGGAGTAATGTGAACACTTGCACTAGATCTGGTCAGGATTCTGGCTGCTGAATTTTGGACATACTGCAGCTTGTTCAGAGTAGATTTAGATACCCCAGGGAGCAGAGCATTGCAGTAGTCAATTCGAGAGAATACAAATATGTTGATCAGCTTTTCAGCCACAGTTAATGATAGCATAGGGCGTAGTCTTGCGATATTTCTAAGGTGAAAAAAAGATGTTTTGACAGTATGCTGTACATGTGGGTCGAATGTTAAGCCAGAATCGAATATAACCCCAAGGTTTTTCAATTTTGATTGGAGCTCAAGTACAGAGCCATCTACAGACAGGGTTACAGGACTGGCTTTGCGAAGTTGATGGGGGGTACCAATAAGCATGACTTCAGTCTTGTCACAGTTAAGATGAAGGAAGTTTTGAGTCATCCAAATTTTTATGTCAGAGATGCAATTAGATAGAATAGAGACAGCCACATCAGTGTCGGGTTTGGTATGGATGTATATTTGAGTATCGTCAGCGTAAAAATGAAAGCTGAGGCCATGTGATCTTAAAAGCTGACCAAGTGGGAACATGTAAATGCTGAAGAGCAAGGGGCCCAGTATTGAGCCCTGAGGGACACCAGACTTGACAAGACCAATTTCAGACCTGTACCCATTGAGAGAGACAAAGTGACAGCGATCAGTGAGGTAAGACTTAAACCATTTGAGGGCAGTGTCAGAGACTCCAAACACAGTCTCGAGACGAGAAAGCAAGATGTTATGGTCAACAGTGTCAAAGGCAGCACTGAGATCAAGAAGGATGAGTATGGAAAGAGAACCAGAATCAGAAGCTATTAGGAGATCGTTGGTGACTTTGACTAGGGCGGTTTCTGTGCTGTGAAGTTGACGGAAGCCAGATTGGAGGGGTTCGAAAAGGTTGTTTGTCATGAGGTGGTTATGTAACTGAAGTGTGACAGCACGTTCTAGAATTTTAGAGAGAAAGGGTAAGTTGGAGATGGGGCGAAAGTTGTTAAGATTGTCGAGAGCCATGTTAGGCTTCTTTGGCACTGGGGTAATAGCAGCAGTTATATTATACTGTATATACACAGTGAACTGTGTAATTCCTAGAGATGTTTACGCTACACCAAAAGACGTCTAAAATTAAACGATGGCCCTCTTTAATATGGATCACAGAATAAAATTAACTTCTTAATTCTATAACGTGTGTGTATAATTCACTTTAGGGGAATTTTTGCAGATAAAAACTTTTAGATATTTTTAAACCTATTAGGAAATACTGATATGGTGTAAAAGTAGCCTTAAGCTTGAATAAGAAAAGGAGTTAGAAAATTTTAAAACGTGAAAAGCATCAATTGAAAAGGCATAAGAATGAATAAGATTGGTCTGTATCAAAGGAATCAAAATGCTTTCCCCTTATTACTATAACCCGAAATTTGGAATTCCACAATTGTTTTGTGTTGGTGTTGCAATAAACAAATAACACCACAGCAATAGAGAAAGTCCTAAAATAACTGTGTATTATTTCCTGTTACAATTGCTATAATTACACCTATCCTTAAAAATAAAAGCAGAAACTGTGAAACATTTCTAAAATTGACAGAATACACCCACTCATTAAAACTCAGAGGTCTAACTGCCAGTCACAATGGTATTTGGTTTGTGGGCCAGATGCCCGGCAATGAAATCAGCTCTATAAAAGAAAATTATTTGTGCTTTAGGCTTCCCTGCACCTGATCTCTACATATATTTAGACTGTGATTGACACCGTGTTGCCCAGCTGTACCTTTCAGT